>NC_054880.1:40760154-41428904 GCF_018320785.1 Cheilinus undulatus | reverse complement strand
AGCTCATTTTCATCCCCTGATTGTGAATTCAATATCTCATGAAGGCTTTAAGGGGCGTTCTTTAAATTTAGACTATAGGACAAACTTGTTACATAATGGCGGCAAAGGTTCAAGTTCATGTTAATCCCTTGCTTCTGATCAGGACTAACTATTGAACATATTTGTCTATATGAAAGGGGACCAGTTTAAGGTTTTGATCCAAAATATCTCATAAACTGTAACGCTATATAAAAGCAAGACAAATTCAATACAAAATTACTCATTTAAGGTTTATTTAGATATCGTCACCCTATTAAACTGATAACATAAGTCAGATTTTCTATTTTTTGGGAAAACACAAAAAAACTTAAAAATACAATATATATTTGTGAATCATTTCAGGCAGCAAGGCTTTGGCAATAGATGCCTGTTGACATACATAGAACGCTGTCTGTCATTTATATAACATATAAGAATAAAGTGATTTAGGCCAATTTCTGAACATCACATTGTGACTTAGGCCACTTAAAAACTGAATAAAACTGCTCTTTAATAACAATGCAACCTCAAAACTAAAATCAGTGTCAGCTTAATTAAACAAATGGCAGGTAAATCAAACACTGATGAGTCATGCCCATCTCCCCACTCCTCCAGCTGTTCTTTGCCCTTCTTTGCTGGGTTCTAGGTGTGTAGGTCTTGGTGTGTGATTGTATGGATTTGTTAGGGTGGGTGTGTTGGTGTGTGTCTGGGTGTGTGGGTCTGGGTGAGAGGGTGTGTGGGTTTGGGTCTAGGTCTGTTGGTCTAGGATTTGTGTCTCTGGGTGTGTGGGTCTTCATGTGTGGGTCTGGATTTGTGGGTATTTGGGTCTGGGTGTCAGGGTTTGGGTGTGCCACTGGCACAACTCAACCCAGGCCCTTTGGCACAAATCACCCCAGCCGCACCATTCTGAAAAACTAGCATGATCCAGCAGTTTAGAGCTAACATCATGCTAACTATATAGACTCATTGTGTAGCCTACTGAAGCACTAAAACATGTGTGAAATGTTTTCAAACTTGTCTATAATTGTTCAGACACAACAATCAAAAAACCTTCATCAAAGAAAATCTACTTTGAAAGGCAAAAAAAGATTTTTGAGCTAAAATGTGCTTACCTCTCATGCCATGTGTCTCTCTTTTATGCATGATGAGTAAAATGGATGGCTCATCAAAAATATGTGGTCACATGACCAATTTCTTCTATGGTTTTCTATAAATAAGGGGTGGCACTACTTCTCCATTGGTACAAATCCCCCACTCTCCCCTACGCTTTATGCCATTTCCTCCCTTTGGTTCACAAGTTGGTCTGATTAGATTTTAATGGTAAATGGTCAAGGTCACTCAGAAACACAAAAATAAACATGGATTTTAGGGTGAACTTTGACTTGTTTAAGGTCCCGGTGACCCACCACTGTACTTTCACTCTTTGGCTGTTGAGCATAGTCATCATTCAGTGGTTGTAGTTGTGCTTATTCTCATTTGGCTAAGGTTAGACAGGGCATACTACAGCAACACATATCAAGGACAGATGGAATATAATGTACTCAAAGGTCACAGTTATACTTAGGAAGCATTACATATGCCTGGTTGGCCTGCCTGAGTGTGTGGGAGACACTTTATCCATAATTTATTGAACTATTTTTGTTTAATGAAGTTTGTAATGCTGTTTTTGTAGTTGTGTAGAGCACTTTGAGTTACTCTATGAATGGTGTGCTATAAAGAAGCTTTGTTACCTTGATTCTACCTAGAAAATAAAACAGTTGATTAACAGAAACGAATAAAAATCCTAACTTCATCCATTTAATAAACACTTTTATATGCAACCGCCCCCACATTCCCAACCCACTTGGATGTGACGTGATCCCATTCAGGCAATCCCTGGAGTGCCCCGACAAGCCCTCCAGAGCTCCGTCAGGAAACATCAGAGGAGCAGGGGGGAAAATGAAATAATAAACGGAACATAACACAGCTACCAATATTCCATCAAAGGAGCAGCTGAGGATATTAATATCGACACTGAATGGAAAATGAGGCACTTAGACATACAAATCGCGTTGGCGCATTAGCATAAAAACAAGATTAGCATATGCACCGACAGGGAAGGAGAAATGTTCCCCTCGCTTCCCTTGTTTTTTCGCATTTTATTTCATTTAGTTCAGAGGGGGGCTGGCATGCATCAGTAAACACTGAGTGACTCCTAACTGATGTGTGAACGCGTGCATGTGCTGCAAATGTTCACAGTGACATATGACTGCTGCACGTGGAGCTATAACTTGGAAACTCTCACACAGGAAATGCAAATAGAAGAGCACGATTATGAGACAAATTAGCAGAGCACTCTTACTAATGACAATTAAATCAGGAATCACAGAGGAAAAAAAACGGCCGAGTCATGTGTCGACACACATAAATGATAGAATCAACAAATAAAAATTTAAAAAAATATATTTTTTAAACAGTGGAGCCTTTGTAGATACAATATATCTGATATTCACAGGTCTTTGGACAGCAGAGAAAAGTTTCCTTTAAGTTTTAAAGATGCAGAGAATAAGCTTGCCCGTACTTCTGTGTTTAAAAAGCGCCCTCAACCACTAACTCTTAAGCAACCATCAGTCAGCATTGTCTGGATTTAGCTGCTAAATCCCAGTGCCTACACTCTGACATTTAGGAAGTATAGTGGCCCTGCTTTCCCCTTCAGTTATCTGTCCCAAGAGAAGTTATGAGCTGTGAATTCCCATTTAACATTCTGTCCTCAAACCCATCACTGTCTTTATTAAAATGGCTGTGAATGGAGGACATGGGTGCCATATTCCTGTGATGCTCTCTCTTATGATACCATTTAGTGCAGAGAGGTTAGCCTAGAGAATACCCCTCTGTCTGCCAACCAGAATAACAGGCCTGGCTTTCTTCCTTTCTTGCAGCAAAGCGACAATGCAAGGTTTTTTTTATTTTATTTTATTTTATTTTTTTTTGACATGTTCCTTTGGCAGTCGACTGCCAGTCCCCAAACGCTGCAGAGTCAGGGTCACTGTCTTTGTCATATTCTGCTACAAAAAAGGCTGGTGGAGTACACTGTCTGATATCATATCTGGCTCCGGCGTGATTCTTTTGACTCCAGTGAGTAGCCCGCAGAATGGATATTTCAGACAGACTCCACAGTGATGCAGTGCACTATAGGATAAGATTGTTCAGCTCACTGTTGAAGGTTCAGAATATACAAATCAATGCAACAGTATTACACGTTTTTAGAACCAAAAAATCGTTCTTTTTTGTCAAAAAATGGCAGCAACACCACCAGTTGTGTTTTCAGGTGTGTGCAGTTCAGATTGAGATTTTAAATGTTTATATGCTAGTCAGGGTTTGCTTTGGCAATTTGGAGGCCACAGGCAAAAAAATGAAATAAACCCCCTAATATTTAAAGCAATCATGGCAAGAGGAAGGAACATTTTGAAGCATTTCTCTTCAGGTGACAAGCCAGAGGACAACAGTGCATACTCAGATTTGAAATACAAATACACCAAAATCCGACAGTCTTTGAAGAGCAGCACAACTTCAACTATTTCAGTTTCAATTTTCAATTCAACTTCAATTTGCTTTATTGGCATTACTGCCAAAGCAGTGTAAAAAATGAAAAATGTATTAAATATTTACACATAATATAAATTTGCATATTAAATAATTCCACAAAAATCAACGTATAATGAAATAAATCGGATTAATTAGATAAAACAGTAAGACTAAAATAATAGAAATTAAGATAAATTTAAAATAGGAAAAGAAAAAATAAAAATAAATAAATAAAATTCGGTGTTTGCTAGAAACTGAACATCTAAATATTTTTAACATGTCTCTGTACTAGTGAGTCTTAAGGCAAACTGGTGCAACATCCATTCATCTTTTACCTCACAGTAACTCACCAATTCACTGTGTCAGTATGTCTACACTGGCAAGTATATGAACTCTTAAAAATTATTTAGTTTTCTGCATTAATTGGTCAAATGTGATCTGATCAGGGGATGGGGTACAGCAGCTATAGTCAAGCTCTACACATATTGACCCATGTTTTACTCAGCAGCCAAGGTCAAGCTCGATGGCATCTCTTTTGTCCAGGCTCTATCACCTCTGGTAATACGCTGGAGCCGGTTGGCGGTTTTCAGGCCCTTAGAAAATCCATGGCACAACTAGGGGGGCTCTTGGAATCCCCACTGCCCACCAGGACAGCACCCTGGGCCAGTGGTTTTCAACTGGTTGGCACCACCACCTCCTTGCCGACCAATTGCGACCCAGATTTCTAAAACCATTCAATCATTATCAAGTGTCATGAAAACTGTTACTGTTGTAGAAGAAAAAACACATGAACAAAGAGAAACAATGTTTTTAAAGTGCATCATTACAGAAGGACATGCATGCATACATTTTATTTTCTCAATTTTCCTCAGACAGCATGGAAATCTGGTAATTTCTCAACGATTTTCCTCATTATCTTAGGAAAACAAATTTTATCCTGGGGATTAAGAATGTAGATAAGTTGAAACCATGAGAAAAGACTTATATGTATGCCATCACTTGAACAACTTAATGAAAATGTATTGATGTACTGTATTTCCACAGACTTTTTCCCACATTTTTCCTGGCATTCATTCACGACTCACTAGAAAGAGCTTTGTAACCCACTTTTGGGTCCTAGCCCACCAGTTGAGAACCACTGCCTCAAGCCATGCTTGACGGCAACGCTTTTGTCCGGGCCTTTTCACTACACATAACTGACCTGGAGAGTTTGTGGCGACCTAAGCACCCACTGACAGCCATGCCTGCTCACCACAGCCACCCCTTACTCAACCCTACAGATGTGGACACTATTATTGTCTGAACAGACTTTTTCCTTATGACCCTGGCTATGTGCAAGGACATCCAGAACAGGACAGGGGTTGTGTCAATTCTCCCTCCCACTAGGAGGTACCCTCAGGCAGGCTTACTCGCTATTATACACCCTACTTCAGCCTCAACAGACCTAAAATTTCTGCGCAGTGCTGCATGTTCTATCTCTATGATCCAGGACTGAGTCTTCACAGTGGAATAGGGCAAGGGACAGAGGCTGGGCAGGAGAGAGTACTGAAAATCCAGGATTTCACTTCAATCGCAATCATTGCAATCAAATCAGAGCAGGACAGACGCCACTTCACAATTTCATCCAGGGAGAGAGTCCACACCAGCAATCAATCAAGAGCAGAGCCCGCATTATTCAGGATGAGCGGCACACAAGGTCCCTCGGAGGCCTGATCTGGCGTGATTGTGTTGTGGGTTGCTGAAAAAAAGGTGCCGTTCTTGTCATTTAGTTGCTGCCTTTTTGAAGCAGGAAGGTAGGAATGAATACATTAGCTCTGATTGGCAAAGCATTTATGCCTTTCTGTGTATTTATTTGATTGACTGCAGCTTTTACTTCACCTGGAATTAAATAAATATTTTTTATTTTGACTTAAAACCTTGGCTGTATCTTTTTCAGAGCTGGATGTGCCTTTCAGTGCACTCACAGATATCATTTACCTTCTATTTTCTCTGTGAATAAGCACTTCATAGTTTCATTGTAAATTCAATTACCTTTTAGTCTTCTAAAAGTGATTGTTTTCATCCTAATTGATTAATTGTGATGTATATAATGACATAAATATGGAGAAGAGGAAGAATACTGATAGAAGAGTAAAAGAAAGCGATGCTAAAGCTAGAGAGGCTGGGGAATATGAACTTCTGAGCTGTGACATGTCTAATAGACCTGCTGACATCGGCTCAGGTGTCACATCTGTCTAGCCATATTTTTCACTTTCCCTCTCTCAGCTGGCCAGTAGTGTGAATTAAAGTGACAAAATGACATTCTCTTTCTGGCAGGGGACTTTTTTTTCCCTGCTCCACCACGGATAGATTGTTTTGGCTGAGCACACCCCATATTATGTGTGTAATTGTGTGTATGTGTGTGTGAATACCGCCCACCTCCTTCAGAAGTGAGTTTCACACTGTCATTATTTTCTCCAGTTTTGCAGCTTTCCTAACACATTGTAAACAGGCAAGTAAAAAGCTGCACGGGTGAGAGAGGTGTTAAGAAGAGAGTCTGTCATTTAAAGCTGCATTCGTCAAATTTTACAAGGCCTCTCCAGTCTCAAATGTGCAATCTGCAACAAGATATCTGGTCAACATTTAACACTTCTCAACCTTTTCAGTGTTTTTCATTATCTAAGCATGGGGGATGCTACATCTTCCAAGATGCATGCATCAACAAGCTATCAAAGATTTTCAAAAACAGATCAAGCAGCAGTTTAAGGTCATGACAAATGAACCCATATGAAATGTAAGAAATTGCAGTTCCTTAATTGCCCACTTGAGGCTGGCTCCAAAAACCAAGAAATCCTCATTAGGTCCGATGCTATAACTCCATTTTGACAGCAGAAATCAACATTATTGTTGTCAAGTTTCACAGCAAACTTGGTCTCAATAGCTAATTTCTTTATGTGCAAAAAAAAAAAAACAATCATCCATTTTGGTTTGGCTAAGAGTTGTAAAAAAAATTCGCTGAGATTTTGGTGCCGATGGGTGTATTGTGTCTGTGTACCAAGAGCCTTACAGCCCACCCAACTGTTTATATAAGGTGCTAACAGAGATTCATGTTCATTTTGGCCTTTGAGGTTCCAGTGGTAACCCTAATTGCTTTGTGTGGAATAATCTCAACAAGGTTTTGATATCCAGTAGCTTAGAATGCACATACAGTATAATGCATACTGAAAATCTGTCAGCTGATGTGATCTGCAGTATTCCTCTAGTACAGTATTCTTGCAAAGCAGATGCATTCGCCCATTTCCGTGTTTCTCACCGGCAAATCCATCTTGCAAAGTTCCCATCTGAACCACTTGGGCCAGGTTAAAAAGTGACAGGATCAATCAGTGACAAGGAGCAGTACTTTCGGGCACTGCGGAGTCGTGACGTAAGCAAGCAGTAACAAGAGACCGGTGCAGTTATGGCAGAAGACATAAAGGAAGAACAGAGAACAGTAGTAAGTTGTTTTCTTTTCAAAAACGGCATAAGTCGTGTACTGACATGTCCACAGTCGCCATGGTTCACGTTATGCAGTTCTCTATGGACTCCTCCGTAGGGGCTTTGTCACGTGTTTTGTTGCTCTGATCAGCCCGTAAAGATGTGACAGACAGAACGTTCATCCAATCATTTTTTCTTAAAGGCTCTGCCCTTTCCCAAACACTGTCTATGAGTGGTTTATGTGTGAAACACATCCATCTGGCGTGTTAGGTTACTAGTACAGGGGTCATCAACTTTATTTGTACAGGAGCCAGCTTTTTCTTGAAAGAAACTGGAGCGGCCAGATTTCAGAAGAACACAAATTTAAAAATATATTTTGGTCCAATTAACATATTATCGTTTAATTATTGTTTTCTTCAAAAATGTAAAAGAATAATTGCCTTTGGCAGTGAGATCAGTTCCAATCGCCTAAATTGCAACTGCCACTAGGGGAGGTTGTGTTATTCTGGTTACACATTTCCGAGGCTGGCATGTTGTCCATTACTGGGTTTGATGCTAAAATGCTGTGCTGTGATTGGTAGGAAAACTGGGCAGGAAACCTGTCTATTGTTGTGAGTCTCTGGCAGGAAAAGGTGAAATCTAAAAGTGCCTGAAGTGGAAAGTTAATGTGGAAAACAGCAGCTTAAATCATGGACAGACTAATGAGTCTGTGTTTATGGTGTATCATATTCACCAATAATGACTGACAGATGGATCTCTGTAAATTGGATCAAACATAAAGACCTAAGGAGTTGCTCTGACGTTGTAGAAATGATTTTTTTCTCTAAAATTGATCATTAATTTTCTCTCTTTTAAAGTGGCCCTAATGTGCCACTGTCATAAAGGATAGTTTATATCTAGCTCTTTTTACAAACAAGTTTGCTTGGAGTTACAAATGATGTGTTATTTTTCCAGGTAGGGCCTGGGGTCTGAGCTTTTCTAAGATATGAGGAGGGGGGCCCTAAGTAGAAATGTCTGGGAACAAAAAGCATGATCTTTCTTACTGTCCATCCAGTCCTGCTTTGAGCAATGGCATTTTTGCTCTTTTTAGAGATCCAAGTTAATTGGATCTGCTCCACAATGAGCCAGTCTTTTGACTCCCAAACAGCTCTTCATACCATTTTGCCTTTTAATTTCTGTAAAACTGCAAAAAAAAAAAAAAAAAAAAAAAGGAAAAAAGGAAATTTTGTTTCAAACTGCAACCTGCCCTTGGTATTGGCTCATCTGTGGACGGGACTTAAAGGTTCTATTATAACTTATCGTCTTGAATTGAGTCAGCATTTTACTCTACACAGTGTGCCACAATATTTATTTTCTAATTTGTATACTGCTGTGCAGAACCTTTAGTCATGCTTGGGAAAAAAAGGTAAAGTGACACATAGGTATGTCGAGTAAGCCCTCTGAGGGCACCATCAAGCGGGAAGGAAGATTGACACAACCCCAGAAGTTCTCTGGATGTCCTTTAATATTACCAGAGGCATGGGAAAATAATGTGTTCGAGAAATTACCATCCACACCTTTAGGGTGGAGTAAGGGTTGGATATGGTGGGTAGGCATGGCCTAAGGTAGTGTCTAGGCAGGCAGTAAGGTCGCCACATGCTCCTGGTCGTGCTGTGGATGTCCCAAGGGCCCGAAAACCGCCGGCAGGCCTGGACAAAAGAGATGCCGTCGAGCTTAAACTTTGTTGCTGAGTTGCCCCCGTCTCCAGCCCCAGTTTGTAGCATAATGGTCTCCTTGATGAATCCTTAGTGCTCTATATGCCTGAAACTGTTTATCACAATGTCCTTTAATAGAAGATTTATGAAAGATTGAGGGAGAAGAGCTGTTAAAGAGGCACTGCTTTAGCCTCTTAGCCTGAGGCTAATTCACTTCCATTTAGTCTAATTGCTAGCGGTCTCACTGCACACAGCACCAAGCTTCAGTAAGAGAGCCACTGAAATGATGCACGCTGCTATTAGCATAACAGGTATGCAAGTGACTTCTGATATCAGTTCTTCACTGAATACCCATTATGATGCGTATGAACCTAAAGAACTAAAATGCAGTATCCAGATGTCCAGAAAGAATTTTCAGTGCAAAACCTCAACAGCTGCTCAGTTCCTGATCTTTGTTTAAAATCTCAAGAAAGCATAAATTCCAATATTGTGGCCTCATAACTCCTGTTCAGAAATTGAAACTATATCCATGTTTGTTGCTCCAGATCTGCCATGTTGGCTTGTCTGCAATTGAATAAGTCAAATGTGCACACAGTAGAAGTTGAACATCATTGCTGCATTAAATGTAGCCAGTGGTCTGTCCATTGAACATACCTGAGCTTATGATCCCAGGTTCACCTGGGCAGGACGCGGTGTTGTTGCACATTCGTGTTTCCCTCAAGGCGCCGCTGCACAAAGTCCCATAGGGAGAAGAAACACACGACCGTGTCCTCACTTGCCAGCCTTGGCCACATGTCAGCGAGCACACGCTCCACTGCGACCACTCCTCTGCTGCTGGGTCACCTGAGGAACAGGACAGAGACGGGAACTGTGAGTTTGTTAGCAAGAGTTCCAGTTTCCTCACTCTTCTGCTGAAAAGCTCATCAAGCTGAAGTGGAGCATTTGTGCATGAATGCGTCTTTTTGAGCAAACAAAACCAACTGCTTTAACAAAGTCCTCAGACAATGATTCATAAGACAGACGGTACTAAACATCCATGTTTCTCTTCAGGCAGTATCTAAAAAGTGCAATGCTTACCACCAGGGTTTATGTGCCAACTGTCTCATAGTTTAAAAAGTAGTCTTCTTTATATTGGTGGCATTAAACAAGATCTACATTTTTAAAAGAGTCACATAAAGGCAAAACAAAGGAATAAAAGTAAAATGAGGTGTCTGACTCCTACAGCTGCATTTCCCCCACAACAGAACACATCAAATCATGTTTGCTTTATTGATCCTTGTTAGCAATTCTTGGTTTGTCTTTGCGCTTTATTTACTGAAATGAAATGAAAGCTCCCTTAGGTGACTGTGACACCATTGCAATATCAGTGCAATGAAAAAAGACAAACATAATCGTAATCTATACAGTTGTCGAGGGAAAGTGTGGGCCTGTCAGAGAGATGATGAAAGAGCTTGGTTGTTTAGCTCCAGCACCTTTTTTCCTCTCATTTTGCTCTGGATAAGAGAGATTCTTAGACTTGGAAGCAGCTCAGGGTTATTTGTTGGACACAGGAAAGCTATGTGCAGTGCTTGCTTTAAATATGGCAATCTGAAGTAAAATGCAGCACATATATTTAATTTTCAGATGCAGAGACTTCTACGTGTTTGGGAATTAAACACGCATTCCGACTTTGATGCCTGCAGAATTTTCCAAAAAAGTTGGGCCTCTAGAGATCCAATATAGATCGTTCTTTTAGGACTCAGCTGTTCACCTCCATCTTAAGGATTCAGGACATTCTTTTGATGACATTGCCATCCTATCCAATTAAGACCGTTGGCTCGAGAGAGGTGTCAAGATGGAGAAACCATCCCTAAACAGAGGAGGGGGGCCTAATGCCCCGTTCACACGACAATGTTTTCAAGTGAAAACGCAAAATTTTTGTAGCGCTTTGGCTGTCCATTTACACGGCAAGGGCCTTTTGGTGCCTGAAAGTGGAACTTTTCGGAAACGGGCTCCAGAATGGAAGTTTTTCAAAATGCCCCCGTCTTCATCAGTGTGTAAACAGGGAAACCAGCACTTTCTGAAAACGGACATGCGCACTGCGACTGCAGTAAATATCCACGCGCGAGTACGCTTACAACGCATGTGTGGATGGGAAGCCCTTAACAAAACAAAGATGACTGACACCAGTGTACTGTTCATGCTCTTCACTCTTTTGAATTTAACCGTACTTCTCCATCAAAGTGTTGATTTACTTCACCATCTCTTGGATCAGCTGAGATATATTTCTTGCCTGCATCAGATTCTGACTCGACCCATACGCTGTCGAAGGGTGTATGGGTCGAGTCAGAATCTGGTGCAGGCACGAAAATCACACCGCCATCTACTGGCCTGGCGTGTATACTACATCGTTTTCGGTGTTTCCCGCAGTCTTGTGTGAACGGAGATTGTTTTGAAAATGTTGCTAGCTGAACGTGAAACATGTTGGAAATGAAAACGGAAAACAAAGCAAAACGCTGTGTAAACGAGGCCTAAGACGATTCCTGTCACCTACATACAATGCAGTGCTGGATTCCTTCCATAAACGATCCAAAACAACACCTCCACCAGAGAACAAAGGACCAAAGAACACGTGGCCCTAACAACCCAAGAAAAGCTCACTTGGCCACACCCCCAGAGGAAACGACTCTGCTAATGGCTGTCAGGTAACACAGGCCATTTGTATAGCAATGGTCAGCCTAGGCCAGTTTTACTTAACCTGGCTCAACCAAAGAGCTAAATTGTTGAAAAATACCTTTGCAAGAGCCACAAACAAAGTGGATGACAGTGGTGAAAAAATGTGTTAAAGTGTCAATAGAAATGAGGTAAAGCTGGAAAAAAAGGTCAAAAAGCAGCAAAAATGTGGCTAAAAATGGTTGCCTAGGGTAAAGTAGGCATAAAATGGCAAACACTGGGTGAAAAGTCACAAAAATGGTCATAAAGTGGCAAATAAGGTGGCAAAACATGAGTGAAAAGTGTTTAAAATGGGCATAAAGCAGCAGAAAGGTGGGCAAAAATGAGAAAAAGTGACATTTAATGGCAAGAGGCAGCTTAAATGGGAAAAAGAGGAAAAATACAAATTGCAAAAAACAAGACAAAAGAGGTAAAAGATGGTAAAAAATGGGATAAAACTGGCAAAATTGGCAGAAAATGGCAAAAATAAGAGGCAAAAATGGGCAAAATGGAGCAAAATGGATCAACAGTGGCAAAAAATGCAAACAAGGGCAATGAAGTCAGACAAAAAATAAATGTTGACAATTAAGTTTGACTATTAAAGCATACTGTATAAGTGTGCGAAACAAACTGATTAATGCTACTTGCAATGGATCATTTCTGAGGTCATAGTTTCCCTTTTGAAAGGTTTCCTGGGGGAATAATATTTCAAATTAAGATATAAAAGAGCCACACATCATAATAAAAGAGCCACATGTGGTTCCAGAGCTACACGTTGAGTATCACTGGCCTAGGCTATACTCTGACTCCTCTCCAGTCACCCTCAGAACTGAAGAAGCCTTTTGGAGAAGAGGCGTTTAAGAACTTGGAACCAATCCAGTTGCCACTCCGTCAGCCTTGGATCCTACTTGTAGTAAATATGGGCAATTGCAAGGATCTCTAGACGGGCCTATACGGGACTCTCATGGGCTGATCCACACAGTTCACATGGGCAATTAGAGGTGGGGCTACCATAGAACTCATGGACAAACCCACATGGGACCCATACTGTAGCCCGCATATAAGCCACATGGGGCCCACGTGGACATGCTGGCTGGGCCTGAGGAAGGTTCCAGGTGCTTTATGAGCATTCACCTACTTTTCTCGCTCCACTCCAACATTTTTGGAATATGTTGAAGGCATCAAATTTAGAATTTGTGTATTCATTTTCCCTCCCAATTTAGATATAAAATAGCTTGTCTTTGGTCAGTGTTCAACTGAAAATAGATCAAAAATGATTTACAAATGAATTTATTCTGTTTATATTCATATTATCTTTAAAATCCCAACTTTTTTGGAATGGTTATTTGTATAATATCCTACATTTCTCATTTCAGAACTATGGGTTCTGCCTCATTAACTGAATTTAAAAAAGGAAAATACTTAAAGGTGCTCTCAAAGTTGAAGTTAATGTAATAGAATTGTAGTCAAATAATGACTGCCTCTAATCCAATCAGACAGATTTAGATGTAAATATTGTGATACAGTTGCGTAACATATCTCTGTGTTTGCAATCTGAGGCTGCAGGCACCCACAGAGTGGGTGTGATTTGGGGGCGATTTGCAGAGCATGCCATTGTTTCCCTCCTGATTTCTGCCCTTCTGTGTGGACTAATGGTGAAGTCATCCTGCCTCTCTCGCTCTAAATTGTTTATGAGCGCCGTGTCCTTTGATGGAGGCATCATCACATGGCAAAGAAGGAAATCAAATTAATTGCATGTCCGTTAATCGCATTACATCTTCATTAACATGCCGTGAGTCAGAGCTTAAGCTCGTCACACACATGCCTGCAGGAGCAGGAAAATGGGGAGAAGCAGTGGGGTGGGGGGGTGGGGGGGCAAGATGGAGCCAGGGGTTTCCCTTGCGGGAGGGACTCCCTCCTCCATGCACTGAATATGGAAAACGTGTATGTGAAAGGGAAATGACTTCATGACTTATTCCTGTGTGGGTAGAGCAGCCACATGTATGTCATGTATGTATAAAGCAGAGTCGTCAGCATATACTCACAACTCTCTTAATATGTTCATGCATTATGTCATGAATAATTCAGCCTTTCATTTTGAATCCCTTTAATTATGTAAGATGTTAAAGTCACACAGACTCAGAAGTCACACTTTTACATATTCAAACACTGCCACGGTCAAACGATGCGGATACCCAGTGGCTGCGAGGCCTCTGAAGGCAAATGTGTCATAATAGTTTGCATGGAAAGCTTTATTTTTTTATCCTTCACTCTCACATACAGCCTGAAAAGGTCAAGTTGGCAGCTCCTCTTCCAGGCCTAAGGCAGCACACATACACTGAAACTCCCAGACTCACACACGCTGCCAACACATCCACATTACTCACCTGTTTGTGCCTGAAACACACCTGGCTGGTCGGCTGATCTTGGTCTTTGGGTCTTCACCTTTAGATCATCATCGTCATACGGGTCTGGAAAAGAAGAGGTCACATTAATGACTGTTGTCTCTGTTTAATCAGAGAAGGTAGAATGATGCAGGGGCGCTGCAAATATCTGAACCCCATGAGCACATATTTATCTATAAGGCATAAATCTTTAAAAATAAAGAAAATGACATTTCATTTCAATGATGAGAATTGAAAAGTATCAAAGATTGCATACAGCTATGTCATATTATGACACTTTTACATGCAAGATGGATCACTGACAACCTGAGAATGAATACCAAACTGGGGTTTTATTTTGAAATGCAAAAACCAGAAGTGTAATCATACTGTGTTTATTTAGCATGTGGATGCAGAGAGCTCCAGGGAAACTTTTATTAAACTGTTGGGTTTAGGCTTGTTGCTTTCATCAGGGCCATCAGGAATTCATTGGATAGAGTTAGGATGGCTCCAGAGAAAAAAAGGTTGGGAACCACTGCTCTAAAGCATCAGCAGTTTTTCAGTACTTGTTTTCTTTATTCGTAATTTTTTGAAAACAAGAAATCACTTACAGTGGGTGTGAAAAACTTCTACTGTTGTTGCTTTGGTACTGAATAAGATTTTGGTGAAACTAGTCTCAAATTGTTTTCTAATCTGAAAACAATTGATGTTCAAATCAAACAATAACAACCAACAAACCTTATGAGTACCTTTTTAAGCATCTTAAAGGCTCTCAATACTCTTTTAAGAGTTAAGAAATAATTTAGAGACTTGTCTATTAATTCTACCACTTTCTTTCTTGTCACAGTTATGAATTGGAGAGAAACAAATATATTATATATTAGGGCTCCGTCTGGCCAGTCTCACATTTCCCCACCACTGCAGCCACAGATATTCAGTCTGCAACACACATCGAGAGCTAAGACTGTAAAAAGATAAAGCACATACTGCTGCGCTGTTGCCCTGTTTGTTTACTACGTTCCGTATATATCTTAGCCATAGCTTACAGAAAGATGGTTTGAAGCTATAGTAAATAAGTGCCCATAAACACCCTCTCCGTGTTTGTACATCCAGAGGAGTCCAAAAAGGCAAGTTTTTGAGTACATCCAGAACACGACTGTGGCAAAATAAAAATACAAACGCCTACATTCCCTTGGCTTGCTACTTGTAGCAGAATATTTAAAGAACACACTGATGCATTTCAGCACACATCGTGCTGAAAACAGATAACAGAGTGTCAAGTTTGTATCTCAGAGGGAAGTCAATTCCTACTGGCTCATTAGCTGAGAGGGGAACATGGAATGTCAATGAAAGTCTATACATGCTGAAATGAAATGTCACGATGCTGCAGAGAATATCAAGTTAAAAGAGCTTGAATATAAATATATCATACTTCATACGGCGCTGATTAGAAGTGGAACGTTTCATAAACTTGTGAAAATTCGTTCAAACATGAGAGGGAAATCACGCAGTATTTCTAAGTGGGTTTTATCTCGTTGGTACAAACGTATGGAGGCATGAGCGTGCACTGTACTGATCTGTGCAAATGGATTTGTAGGCTTAGTTTCAGCAACACGAGACTTAATCAACTCCCTCGGCGGGGGGAAACAATCTTTGATTTAGCTGATCTTTCTCACTTGGGTACGTCCTGCCTGTGGGATTTAACCAGGAAGCGAAGACATACAATGCAGCGGAGACGCCTTATACACACGAGATGTAAACATGCGTCTGTGTGTGGTAGACTGCAGAGCGCCAAAGTGATTGACACTGAATTTCTTCACATTAGCCTCCATTAGAGAGGTGATCTGGGGAACACATGCACATCAGTACACTCAGGTTTTCACAGCCGTCGCTATCTTTGCAGGCTTTCAGGCTTTAATGTCATGACTGCTCATAAATCCCACTGCTTCCAGGCGAACAATAAAAACACCCATACAGTACAGGTGAGAAAAAAGATTTGTCTGCTGGCTCTTTTACTCAAAATCTCTCCCCAGTGTTTCTTATTTTCTCAACACAAACTCTTGTGTTTCAAAGCAAAAGCACAATATTCCACCATAGAAACAATGCAATATTGTATTTTTGCTGTTTGGATGATAAGTGGAGCCAGCTCCAGCAACTGGGATGAGGCATTATCTATTTTGTGCTCCAGTGTGGGTTGCTAGTTTCACTTTGTTTCACTTTGTTTTGGAACAAACTTAAATTATCAAGAGGTGCACCGGTGCACTGGAGACTTTTTTCAAAGAATATAAAAAGGTTTCATTTGCCCAAAAAAATAAGAGAGATATTGTTGCCTATAACAATCAAACTGCAAGAGCGGATGTATATGCCAAAAGCCCAAGGATTCACGAGCCCTCTCAGGGTCAGCACACAGTGCAACCGCCTACTCATTTAGCTGCAGGTTTTACAGTACGATATTTTACATGAAAAACGCTCAACCCTGTGCCAGGAGAGAGTGCTCCTAGATATTTGTGGCTTGCATTTCCTCTCGCTTCCTCGCTGAACTCCCTCTGGCTTGATACTATACTCATGTACTCACTCAGCACCATGAAATCACTCCGCCAGCTCCACAAAATCACTTCTCCACCTCTGAATTCAGAGGTACCATCTGTGTTCTGATAGACGCTGAGCTTTCAAAGTCTTTGCATCCCAAATGGCAAATATGTATAATTCTTTCATCCAAGTCGAATTTGTATTTCTAAAACTGATGCACTGCATATAAAACCTGAAAATAACTAAATTCACTCCAGAAATAAAACATTTCTGTGATTCCAAACATCTAAAAAAAAAGATGACTTTCAATGGTCCTGAGCCAACCAGCTCACAGATATGACTGGGTACCTGAGAGGCTGAGTTAAAGGGCCCTCCACTGATGCCATTTAATGATATAAAAGCATGCTAACTGGATCCGTAGCATTAGCTCTAGCCCCTTGGTTAAAACTCTCCATGTGAGTTTAGATTCATCCAGATTTGAAGTAGACTAAAATTGACAGCCTGGCTATAGCCTGACTTACTCTCCTAAGAATATGGGCCAACCCACTACGTTGATTTAACTAAAACAAGAGATGCATGATATTACTACATAAGTATTGGCAGATGTTAGTTTCAAAAAAATCAAACACAGGTACCTCAAAATTAGGGAGGGGTCTGGTTGCAGACAGTTCTCAGATGCCCCTCTAGCACATGACTACTGTGAGATGCATCACCACTGTCAGGACAGGTATGCATTACCCGTCTTTGAAGTGGTTACGCTAACTGTGGCTCAATTAGCTTAAGCTACATTATGAAAACTAATGTAGCGAAAGCAAACATAATGTAAGCTAGGTAGTTAAAGTTGTTATGTAAGCCAACTGTATCTTTAGTTTTAGCTTAGAGACCTTTTTGAGTCGTGACCTCCACATGGGGCGTCCAGTCGGCTGTCCTGCAATCAGTCTCCTGCAGTCACATGTTCTATAAGCCCTCGGGCAAGACACGTAACCCAAGTTTCACTGCTTCGTCGGTGGCGAGTAAATGACTATTGATGCATTTGAATGGGATTAGTTAATACTCATGGGCCAATCCTCCATAGCAAACTCTGCCATCAGTGTGTGAATGTGGAGCAAAAAGGGTGTGAATGGGTAGGTGAGACCCTCCTCCATCCCGGTGTGGAAGGATACAGCGCTGTCCATGGTGCTGAAATAAAAGCAGAGCAGGCAGACTAATAGATCACCTGAGAAATCTCCTTTTTATGGTTGTAAGTAACACCTGGCTCTAAGCTCACACTCCTCTCACAGCTGAAATAGAAGCATAGTTTCAGATGTTTCAGATTGTCAAAAATGTTGTGCAAATATGCAAGGCCTGTGAATCACTTTAGGTCAGTCTTCAACAGCACAAGAATGCCAGTTTTTTTTCTTTTTATGACACAGAAAGCAAGTAAAAACACTACCTTTTCAAAAACATGGAGTTTAATATTTTCTATGTGTATTTTTTTTTCCACAATCATCCGGTGACCCCTGGAATCATCTCATGACCCCGGCAGGGGTTGGGACCCCAAGGTTGAGGGAGCTTTATGTTATGCAGGGGTGTCAAACTCAATCCCAGCAGGTGCCGGATTCTGGATTCTGGTCAAACCTGAGGGCCTAACAGGGTCACCTTTTCAACCATAAACTGTCAGCCGCGTTTCACCAGTAATAAAATATGAAATAAAATCTTAGCACTGATGATAAATGATTTTTAAAAAGTTGAAAGATAAGTTTGACAGCTCATAATCTGAGGAAAGCAAATTTATTAGTTCAAAAAGTTCAAAACATGAAATTGAAAAACAATGTTTTTAAATGAAAAGTCAAAATATGATTCAAATTTTTAAATTGCCAGTCTAAAAGGGGAAACTGTGAGACCATGTTGTCAAAATTAGGAGTTCAAAATATGAGATAAAATACAAAAGTATTGGTTTAAAAAGGTCAAACTATGACTTAGAATGTAAAATTATAAATCTTAATGCTCAAAATATTATATCAGAAGTCAAAATTAGGAGTTAAAATGCTCAAAGTACGAAATAAAAGGTCAAAATCCTAAATTTGAGTACTAATTGTGAGATGCAAAATTGAAAACATGAAATTAAAACACAAATTAATTTTTGAACCGTCTATCAACCCAAAATATTGGTAAGATATACAAGTGTACCATCAAGTATAGGTGGTTGCCTCATTGTGAGTGCTGAACAAACATGAAACTACCAGCGTGTCTACTTCCCTGTTCCTCTCTCAGCTCTGCATGACCCAGCCTGTCTTTGCACTGAAGCCATGGTATTCTGCACGATTAAATTAGAAGGGTGTGTGTCAGTATTGGATGAAATTAGTTTGAAAATATTGACTTATCAGATATTGGGAAAAATACAATAATGTACTAACCTTGCAAAGCAGATGGACTGCCCAGACTCCATGTTCGTCATCAGGCAAAGCCCAGCTCTACAATGTTTTTGCCAGGTCTGAAAACAGACCTAGCCAATCAGGAGAGGAGAATGAGGCGGTAGTTACGCGTGTGCACTGGAAGCTGATAACAATCGCCCGTGTAGCTTTTCATGCTGGAAAAATATTTTGCTTCCCTGCTTTGGCGTGAGTTTGTGATAGTTATGCTCTGTAAGCCAATATGGCTGCTGCTGGTGTGGTGATCAGCTTGGATGTAGCCGTACAATAGCAGCAGTTTTGTCAGAAGGAGGCCATATTTCTTTATTAAACCAAGAGCGAAGAACCACATCGAAAGCTTGTCTTGGCAGGGAAGTTATTTTTGCACTTCTTCTGACCGGCCTTGGCACCAGTTTTACACACTTTCAGGAAAGTGGAAAACTACGATAGTGGATTTCTGTCAAGCTCAGGCTACTACCAGAGCTGTGCCTGCCTACAACCTCATTTTGTCTCGTCACTCTGGTTGTCCATGACAGACAGAGCATTTGTCCACTCACCTTCTGACAATTTTTTGCAAATTCCTGGCCTTACCAAACATTTAGTATAGGAAGTTTGCCACATGAATGGGAAATATATCCAATGCAATGAATGTATGAAACAATCTATCTGGCATGTATTGTACACCTCTGTCAAAAACTAAGGCACATACCATTTTAAGAACAGGCCAACAGTAAATAAAATGTGCATTTTTTGTTGTTTAAACAAGTAAAAAAAGGTTTATTATATATTAAATTCAGGCTGTTCTGTGCCTCTGTAACCTCTGTAGCATCCTCTATGACGCCGGGCCCCTTTACCCCCTTTATGAGCAGCCCTGGTAATGAGGACTTTTTACATTTTTCTTGTTCAAAATGTACAATTATTGTTAACACAAAGGTTGGCTTCATTCAGTTTCTACATCCATCCTTAAATCCTGGTCACAGGTGGCAGGAGCCAATCTTATTCTTTTACAGGTCAAAAGTCCCCCCTGGACTGGTCACCGGTCAGTCACAAGGTTAGTACAAGTATTCTTGCTCCCAGTCAGTCAGGATCAGCTCTTAACCCAGTGAGTGTGTCTTTGATCTGTGGGGAGGAAGCCACAGCACCCAGAGAAATCCTCCAAACTCCTCATAGAACAGACAGGGAATTCAAACCAGGAGCCTGCACTGCAGTATAAGGTCAGCGCTTTATATTTTGTGCGATGTGGTAGTTGATTTTAGGCATCAACACATTTGTGAGCAGTTATCAGGAGACTTGTAATTGGGCATTTTTATGTTTTGCCTGTATTTAATTACTGAGACTTGAATATGCAAAACTTTAAATGGTTATATAAATATTCAGTGTTGGGATACTTTATTTATTTTATTAAGAATCTTCTCATGAATGCAATTTACAATTACTACCAAAATAAGATTCTAATTAAAGTACTAAATATGAATTTGTATTTTAAGGACCATTAGTTCCACTTTTAATTCAGGACATTTTTTCTTCCCCTTTTCCAAATGAGAGTCCAAGCAGTTTCTATTGTCCCGTTTAATTGAATCCAGCAGGCGCACAGCTCTGTCCTTCAGTGGAGAGGGATTTGGTTTAGATTCTAAGTTGAATCAAGGACTCGATACAACTACAAACTCGACATGAAAAGTTGCCATTATTCCCTTAGTAAACAGTATATGCACTCTGCTTGAAGCTGTGCCTGTCAAGTAGAAGCAGGAGGGGCTGGATCTTTGTGAAAGGTCAGTTGCAAATTCTCTTCAACCTTTTTCAAAAACCACCTGCTGTTTAATTCTGCAAATAGATGCAATAAAGCCACTTATGTTCTTACTAATACTAGCCTTGACAATATTACCACACCACTCATCCATGGATGCCACAAGCCTACTAAAACCTGTCATAAGCAACACGAATGAACAGGTATGCCTGATTTCAGATATCAGACTGAACCTCTAAGGAGTCCTGACAACCTGTAGGGGTGCTACTGCTGGGATTCTTCTAGAAATAGAGTCACTGAAACATGGGAGATGGTTATAAAGTGGTGCCATCCCAAGAGTGCTTTAAGCAGAGGCATCCCTTACATAGGGTATCATTTTCCTTTTTAAAGCCTACAATATTTAAGGAATATCATCCAACCTGTTGGTAGATGTTACCCTCAAGTCCATAATGATTTCACCCAATGCCCAGTCTCAGATGTTGCTCCACTGGTGCAAGAACATCATCAGTCTCACACTGGTACATGCTGGAGGATAGTACTCCTATCCAGATATTTCTCTGTGTCCTAAATGAAGAGAACCATTGGCTGGACTGTCTGACCTTCTTGAATGTAGCCTCAAGTCTAAGTGAGGCTGTGAACTTGGAATGGCTCCAGTTACAGAAGATCCAGTAGAAATATAGTTGGCATGGTAATCAGCACACCCACCAGCTTGGCAGCATGAAAAATGGGTTTCAAGATGGTCAGTGACTGCTGCCATATTGAAATGCATCCATTAACATGGGTCTGAGAAGTATCATAGTGGCCTTGAGAAGTAAAATCTCTGTTGGGATTGTTGGTGTTGTTGGGATGATGGTACAGAAGATGAATCTACCAACAGGAGCACATACATTCAGTCCCTCAGCCTATACCACTCAGGTAACTGTATACAGCCTGAGCTCTGTTGTATGCCCTCTAGAGGTATTGTCCAGTAACATGTGCCATGTTTAGGAAAGTATGGAAACTCATGATGCATCCATACACATACATGAATGCACAGTGAAACAGCAAGTACACAGTGCCTAAGAAAGTATTCACCCCTTGGATGTTTGACCCTTTTATTGATGTTGATGAAAACTCATGTTACTCCATGGCCAAGTGAAAGAGTGTTCTTTGGTCTGATGAGACCAAAATGGTGTTTTGTTTTCTTTTTTCTTTTTTTTTTTTTTTTGGCCATCGGAGAAGATGCTATGCACATCACCACAAACACACTATCCCTACTGTGAAGCATGGTGGTGGCAGCATCATGCTGTGGGGATGCCTCTTGGCAGCTACCCTTAGAAGGCTTGTTAAGGTAAAGAGTAAAACTAATGCGGTAATATGTAGGAAAATCCTGGAGGACAGACTTATGGGATTGTAGCCACAGGTGCTAGTAAAGACTGACTTGGAGGCAATGAATATTGATGCATTTACCTATTTTACATCACATATTTGTAGAGATATGTTTTCACTTTGATATTAAAGAGGTTTTTGACAAGAAAACCTCATAATATTGAATATGATTGATTTGAAGAATAAATAGGAGGCATTCACAGGGGCGAATAATTTCACAGGTTCTGTATATCTGGCCTTAGTCTAGTGAAAGCAAACTTGTTTAAGTTCTAGAGTAACACCTGTGTTAGTCCATTTATATTAACCCTCTGGTGACCCAAGGACCCAGTTGGGTCCTTTTAACCACTTTTCTAATTTTTAATCATCAATATTTTTTCCCATTTTAATGCCAAAGACAGGAGATTTTCCTAAAGTTAATGGTTTGGATCGAGGTTAAAAATTCAAACCTTACTTCTCATGACACCCTCACAGTTAAAGAATTACATGTAGAAATGGTCCCAAAGGTCCTAAGTGTGAGTTTTTGATAAAAACATGTAGTGCTCAAAAAATAATAATGCAACAAAATCACTGTTGTTAGAATTTATTGACTCTAAAAACTTCACCACAATCATTCCACTCTGAAATTCATATTTTAGATTTTTTTTTTAAATTAAAACATATGCTGATATTATATCAAAAATGGCATAAAAATATAAGAAATATTTCAAAAGTGAACACAATGTTTAAAGTTATGATTAGGGCTGAAGTTATTTAAAAGATTTAGGCTTTGAAAGTGAAAAAATATCAATTCGATTATTTTTATGGCACTTCTTCTGAAGGGACCTGTTTGGGTCCCAAGGGTCCTAAGTGTGAGTTTTCCTTTAGGGAGCTCAGAGGGTTTTAAGTGCTAAGAAATGAGCTAAATCCTGGCTGATGAATAAGTGTTGGTGGTACCATCTCTTGTGTCGGTCAGTCTCATTGGATTTCAAGAGAGTTTTACCCATAAGACACTTTGGGTGAGTGCACAGGCATACTTGATTTGGCTAACATTGACTTATATTGCAAGTGTGTTGCAACTTTGTTAATATCCAATGCTCACAATGGACAAAGACAGCTGAATAGTACTGAGTACTAAGCAGTGGATTCTGGGGTCAGAAAGAATTGGATAGCAGCGAGAATTTCTGGTGGAATCTGACACAAATAAAGCCCTTTATTCTGAGTATTATGCTCCTGAGACATAGAGAGCAGCGAAGCAGGAGAGAGGAGTAATGTCTCACATAAAATGACCAGTGAGGATGACTTTCCTCTGTATCTCTCTATTTCTGCTATCTCTCTCCGCCCCCCCGTCTGTCTCTTTCTCTGTTTGGTCTCCGGCACAGTTGAGGATTTAGAGGGACGCTGGTGTCGAGTCCAGCAGAATCGAAAGGAGAGATCAATATGAATAAACCCTCTCGAGAGTACTGACCTTTACCAACCCCGCTATATTGTTTAACGTTCTGGACTGCACTTTAATGGATACATCATCACACACTTCATCAAACCTTCTTGCCCTCTCTCTTATCCTCGCTTTTTTTCCCATCGTTTCAGCTCTTTTGCCCTCTCCAGGGGGAATCCAGTTTCAATCTATAGCTGCGTGTATCACTTCCAATCGTGCTGGGTCGATAATCCTATGATTGGTCGGGAGCAGAGGTGGAGATTTGATATTTTACTAGTAGCAGTGTCAATGAAATGAAAAAGTGTCTGAGAATCTGCCCCTGACTTATGAAGAGATCACAGCATGAGGAGGCGATGCAGTCAATTAAAGATATTGAATGATGGGTCGTCTTGAATAAAGGAAAGAGAAGAAGCCACCAGTCAGGGCCTGCTGAAATGACTTCTATGAATCCACCTTTATGGAGCTGATTTAATGACACTTGAGAGAACAGCTTTATAACTTGAGCTGGCCAGTCATCCTTGATCTTGTCCACACTTTCAGCCGTCTTTATGGGAATAAGTTAGGGACAACAATTTTTTGACTGACTGAGTGCAAATTTTAGATCTGATTCCATAAGGGTGTAAACTAATACTATGACGTTTTGACTTTCCGACCACTCTGAAGATTGGTATAAAGACTGTAAGGGGCTGTTGTCACCCTCACTTTACAGTTAAAGAGGACAAGAACTGGAGTTATTACACGTGTGCATATTTGGGGCGACTGTTGATCAGTAGGTAGCGTAACCAAAAGGTCAGGGGTTCAATCCCCAGCCCCTGCTGTCACATGTTAATGTGTCCTAGGGCATGTCACTTAACCCCAAATTTCTCCCACTACTGTATAGTGGCACAGGAATATAACCTGAGAGCAAAAGATGGACTTGTTTCACACATCCATCTGGTAAACCTTCCATACACGGCGTTTGGGAAAGGGCCGAGCCTTTGAAAAAACACTCGGAGGGGGATTGGATGAATGTTCTGTCTGTCACATCTTTACGGGCCAATCAGAGCAACAAAACACGTGACGTAGCTGCTACTGTTTTGTTTACGGTTTGTGCTACTGAGCAGTAAACTCCATAGAGAACTGTACAACACGAACTATGGCGACTGTAAACTTTTATCGTTTTTGAAAAGGAAACAACTCAGTGCTGTTCTTTGTTCTTCTTGTAACGAAGAAATGTCGTCAGATTCTTAAAAAAAAAAAAACTGGCGCTTTAGCAGCATCCATAGTTGCACCGGCCTCTTGTTGCTGCTTGCATATGTTACGATTCCGCAGTGCCCGAAAGTCATGCCTCTTACTCCTGATTGGTCCTGTCACCTTCTAACCCGGCCCAAACTATTCAGATGGGAGCTTCGCAAGATGGATTCACCAGTGAGAAACACAGAATTGGGCAAATCCATCTGCTTTTCAAGGTTAGCCATTAGTTTGTTAGCTAATAATGGCTACTCTGCATTGTCCAAATAAACACAGGCCCCATCCAGCATGCATCTCAAACAATTGTCCCCACTATTTCCTATGAGCAAACTCACACCTGTATCCAGATGCACCTGGATGCATCACAACACTGCTGTGGCTGGCTGTGGTCTGCATTTACTTGTGAGAAAACCAGTTTTTTACATCTTGGCTGTCATGTAGCAGCTCTGTTTGAGAGCTGAGGAAGATATTTAGCGCCATTTCCATTCAAGGTATAGTATAGGTGGGAGGCCTTAACAGCAGGTGACATACAACTACTCTTATTGTTCTTTAACTTGACCGGTAGGGCTGGCAGGGGCCCTAGCAGTGGCTGTATTGGAGTTTGACCAGTGATGCTCTGCTGCTGGTGTGTTGCCCCTAGCACAACACTTGAGGTACGTCATATGATGCAATATGATGCTGTGGCGCTGTTGTGTTTTGACCTTTAGGCAGGTCACTTTACTCTCACGTGTGTGTGTTGAAGTCAGTGCAGTCAGCCACTTTCAAGGTATGATATGCAATATTTCATAGATTAATTTAGCCAAATTTAGAAATATTCTGTGGGAATATAACTTGGACCGATGATTTTCCTGAAAGACTGTGAAGCCAAACTTCCTCTGGGTTTGTTGTTCTCGACTCTGTGTTTACAACCATTGGATTGAGGACTCTAGATTTGCTGTGCATTTGTGTGTAAATTAAAGGCTTAATTTTTCTGGGTTGTTATAAAAAAACCCGTCTCTTCACAACCATTTAACCGCCCCACCCTCCAATTATAGGGGGAAATCAAAAGACCCTACCCCAATCAGGCATGCTAGTGTGGTAGCATAATTTTGTTTTTGCAACATTTTGCAGATGTGTAATAATATCACTGTTTCTGTGTTAGAGCTTTACAGTCCAAATCATTCATTATTTACATTTTATAACTCCTCTTTTTCAAGTTAGACTCAACATTCCTTATTCATATAAAATCTTGCATTGTTTTGGTATCAGATTTAGCAGAAATTGTGGAATTTTTTTGGCTAGCTATGATCATACTGGGTCATTTTTAACCTGCCAAAAATTTCAACACCCAACACCTTTTATGGTAGTATTCACGAAGATGTGGAGAGCAACTGTCTATGTTTTGGGCAATTTGATTGATTAAATACATATTTATTAAAAAAACTTTAAAAAATGGGAAAAATCAACCCTGAGAAGACAAACACAGTTATATAACTTGGACCAAATATTTTATGAAAGAAATTGAAGTTGAACATCTTCAGGGTTTGTTGTTCTCAGCTCTGTGTTAACAGCCTTAAAAGCGAGGACTTCTTTAGTTATGCAGAGGCTGCAACATATGTGAATTACAGACTGCATATTAAGATGGACAGAGCAACTGCCAGCTGGGAGTGAAGCCAGAATATTCTGAGCTCTCCCCGTTATGCTGATGACATTCAGTTGTGTTTATCGTTTAAGCCTGATGGCAATAAAAAAAAGACCATGCTGCTCAGCTGTCTGACTGGATAAATGATGATTCTCTCTCCTTAAACACGAACAACACCAAGGTCCTTGTCACTTCATCCGACTGCATTGCCTCCAAGTTAAGCCTCTCTTTCAAATCAAACTTTTGAATCGAATCTAAAAACACTGGAGTAATGTTTTGACAAAGTTTTTCATCAACATGATACTCCTCTCACCCGTTCATGTTTCTTTCATTTAACAAACACTTCTAAATTGAAATCTGTTGTGTCTCCAGCCGAGTTAGAGATGCTAATTCATTCATCTTTTGTGATTCCCTTTTCACCTGCCATAATAAAAAGTCCTTTGAGTGTTTAAAGATGATCCAAAATGTTGCTCCAAGATTGTTAACTAGGTCCAGCAGGTCCACTTGTATAACACCCAGGTTATTTTCTCTGCACATGAAATCCAGAATACTTTTTGAATGTTGTTGCATGAGTTGGCACTTGTTTATCTCTGGTCGACCCCTCATGTTGACTGAC
Source organism: Cheilinus undulatus (assembly GCF_018320785.1). Lineage (NCBI taxonomy): Eukaryota > Metazoa > Chordata > Actinopteri > Labriformes > Labridae > Cheilinus > Cheilinus undulatus. The sequence goes on along the minus strand of NC_054880.1, from coordinate 41,402,188 downwards.
AAGGGCATGCGGTGGTCCTCGAATGAAAACCAAGGGTGAATTTATACCTTTGAAGCTGTAGCTTTGACTGTTTGGAAATCTCTTCCTGTTTAAACACATCTGCAGCCTTTATGGATGCTTTTACAAAGCTTCCAGAGCCCTGGATGTCAGTAAATTCTATTCTGTATAGATGTTCCTCCTTTGCTCTTTACTCTTAATTTTCTACTTTCCTATAGTTTTTACTGTTGTGGTAATATTTGTGAATCTCTCTGGCCTCGCTCTGTGAGAAGAGAAGTTTTTGACTTTCTCACTTATTGACTGGCTGCAGCATAGGTCATAAACTCCGCCCCCTCAATGATTTCAGATGGCACATAGGTCAAACTATAAAGTTATGAAATACATTTTTGTTACATCCCAAGTCTTTTGTGACAGAAATTTAATATTTCGATGATATAAGTCCATCTGGTTTTTAAAATTATTTTGACTTGTTGTGAAATAAATATCATATTATGTAATGTAATGATCAGCAGAACAAAAAACACATAGTGAACAAGCAAAACGGTCATTTTACCTTTAAACCAACACATGGATGACTGTTCTGAGGGGTTTCTGGACTTTTTAAGGTACATTTAATTTGTGCTTTGGTTGGAGGAAGTCGCATTGCAGCAGCTTTATGGCTCAAACAGCCAGCTCCCGTCTGTGCATCTCTTTATTCAAACTTAAATAACATTGAAATATGTCAGTGGCTGTTCTGAGGCTTCAGTTCAGACAAACAGAAGGGAACTGAAAAGCGCTGTCCATTTGAATATACACACAATGACCTGAAAAGAACATCCTACAAGTGGCTGCACTTGGCTAAGGCTTCATAGGTAAGAGTACTGAAGGATGGAGGAGGTGAGGTCTTGTTTTGGTCAGAGAGGCTGGAGCTGAAGAGTGACATCTAGTGGACGTGCTCTCTAAAGACCCTATGTTATATTAATCCTGTGGTTTTTACCTTTTGTTTCAAACTTCTGTTTACTTTTTATTTTACCGCTGATTTGTTAGTTTAGTTTGAATTTTTTTAAATGCTTCATTTTAGTTTTGTTTTACTAGTTTTAGTGGCAGTTTTAGGTTTTTCAGAAATATAGGATACTTGTCACCCATTATGTATATAACCAAAGTATGCTGAAAGTGACAATGAAGCATGCAATACAAAGGATCTTTAAAAAGTAGTGCACTAATTGTTGACCTTAATTGATCGTGATCCACTTGATTAATTCTGACAGCCCTAAAATATTCTTAAGGCCATTTTTGGACGTGGGCATTTTTGTCTTTAACAGTCTGGTATCACTTTATTTATTTTAAGTTAATAGAAAATCCAATGTTGTTGTTCTAGAGTTAAGAGTAGTAAAATTGGTTAAAATGAAAAAAAAAACATGGGCAAAAGCATTGATACAATTTCCCAAAAAAGTCCCGTCAGATCTGATATCGTCTGTTGCAGAGTTATAAAAATAGTCTTAAGATTTATCAATCCTTGGCCCTGATTGCTTTACCATAATCCATGGCAGGTATATGATGTAATAATCTGTGGGATTTTCACTTTCAAAAATATCTCACAAGTTCATCAGAATGGAAAATTCCTGTAAAAGCCTCGCTGTTCTTCCATGTTTTTGGGAGCTGTGATGGAAACAGTCCATGAATCCCACACAGTCAGAAGGTTTGCTGGTTATCTGAGGACAACTGCTTGATTTGTTTGCTTCTGTACCACTGCTAAGAATAAAGCAGCGGCTCTAAACCCATCTCAACCACATCTTTGCTCCAGGCCTTTTCCTCTCTTTCTTGCAGACAAACAGTTGATGAAGTAGCGTGTGGAAGGAGTCCTATCACTCAGCAGGTGGAGGCTTTTGTCGGCCCCCTCCACTCTAAGCAGTGAGCTGTGGGATGCCCTCGGTAAACATGAAGACACATTTCTAATGACGCCGTCGCTCAAATAAACTCTGATGTGGCGCAAACACAAACATGATGAGACACCTACACACCTTCCACAAAAGGAAGTAAATATGGCTGATAAATAAACGTCGTGCGGTAAGCGCTTTTGAGCCGTACAAAGCAGCAGGCTGGGGATGGGGATTGGGCCAGAGCCAGTTAGAGCCACAGGCTCCTTTGTCAGACTGAGCCGGGATTTAAGCCTGCTGGGAAGACTTTATGTGTGTGTTTGTGTGTGGCGAGGGAGCACATATGGTAATATGCTAAAACAGCTGTGTTAAGTAAAAGGCACACACAAAAACAGTGGCATGGAAACGCTGGCCATCCACTACTGTCAGCTGTTTGGGTGCTGTGTATATGATTGAACGCACACTCGCTAAACCTCACACCAGCACACACACGGAGCTATTTCTCAGCCGTATATCAAATCTGAGCTTATAGCTCTCTGGTGCTGTCTATTTACTCCAGGGTCCATCTGGGAGAGCCCAAACTGATAGAAGTGCACCATAATGGACTTTTTATAAGCTACTGGACAGACAGACCCACTCCATCTCGCTCCTCTCTCACCTCTTTCCCTCCCAGCAGCAGATATGAAGAGAGAAGTTGAATCAGGTTGGTGCAGAACAGCGTCTGCCTGACTACAGGGGCCTCAAGGTCATTTGTTTGCCCTCAAAATGGATTTAGAATCTAGTTTTCTCAGCCCCAAAGGCTGGACGCCGTCTTCCCCTCACACACCCACATATAAACACACAGATTGACACAAGCCAAGCTATACGTCCAAACTCTCAAATTGGCTTTGTTTCATTTCACTTTCATTCTCAATCTCAAATTGCCCCTTTCCCCCTCCGTTTTTCTTTCCTTTTATTAGATATTTTCAAATCTTCCAACTCCCACACCGCACGCTCATTCGGTCTATCATTCTGCCCTCCACCCCCTCACCCTCTGTCTTGCATCGAAGTCTTTTCTTTCTCCCAGTGCCATAACAAGATGAGAGTCTGGATGGATTTACAGTCCAGCGGACTCCCAGCAGTAGCTACAGAGCAACAGTCAAAGAGAAATCAATGCAGCGGATAGTGCGAACAATTCATTCAAAGCAGAGTAAGCATGATTACTGCACTGCATCAGCCTGATCAATTGGAGACAATTACACCCATGGTTTAGCATGTTTTTGCAGGGACATCTGCATGGTGCTTTCACATTAAGCCGCTGTAGCAGTGTTTACAATCACGGCAGCGAGCGTGTTAAACGAATCGATGGGAGATAAGCTGAAGCTCTGGTGAACTTGTTGCAAACGGCGTGCACTTTGTATTTCTGTCTCAGTCTGACGCACGCTATTTAAAGGTGAAAAGATTGGCTGTAGATTGACACAGATGATTATCTGTCAATGCGGCAAGGAAAAGTCTTCAATATTGACTTAGAGCTTTAAACTCGCAAAGAAAGAAAAGAAGGCAAGGGGTGTTGATTTAAAGAGCACAGTTCATACAAAAGTAAGTCAAAGTGCGGAGAGGAGTTCAAACAACTTCAGAGGTATTAAAAGATGTGACACTGAGCAAATAAAAGAAAACACATCTTTAAATCCAGTCTGTTTTTTGTACTCTTGTAACCTGGTTTTGGTCTGGCTGTATTTTTATGCAAAAATGCATGTAGGATCCCAACCCTTTCAAACACAATAAAGCTATAGACATGTAATTTTTTTCAGGACAACCTTGACTACCAGAATATGGGTGCTGCAACAATGTCAGCTGAATATACAGTGCTTATCAAATTTATTAGACCACCAACCAAAGTAAGGTTTATGGCACAGCTGTATCATGAAGTGCTTTAATGCCGACTCTTTCATTTTCAGTGAGTTCTCCACGTTTTACCATTTTGAACAGGAATGAGGAATTTCAAACTGAATTCACCCAAATTTGAGCCGGCTCACTGGGCTTCTCTGAGAAGTCAAAAAAAATTAATCAAGCAAAACATTCAACCACTAAAACTCATTTTTCTGTTCAGGAATGCAAGTAAATAACTATAATTTGACATATAAATCAAGAAATATTAATGTGCTTTACTATTTTTTCAGTTTTTTTTGTAAATCAGTAAATTTGAAAATTCATGGATAACAATAATAATTATATTTTAGCATTAAAAATATCATTTGGGTTAAAGAGCTTCTACATATTGGTGTATTAACCATTGCAGACACATAAAAAATGATTTTGGTCATTACCAATGCTGTTAATGTAGGGCAGCTGTGGCATAAACCTTACTCTGGGTGGTGGTCTAATAAATTTGTTAAGCATTGCATCAAAAGTTATAAGACCAGGAAGAACAAGTAAAAAAATAATAATAAAATAAATGCATCTCTAATAACTTAAAATCACACTCACATCAACATTGACCAAGCCTTTTAACATCAGGAGATAAAGTAAAGCATGCTTACAAACTACTAACAGTACCAGCTCAATTCAAATGTTGCATGCATTTGGAATTATAGTATGTAATATATGCACAAATCCCATGTAAGGAGCACAAACATCATCTTTTCATTACTTGGGCAATAGAAAACCATTTTTTCCCTCCTTTCCATAATGGCAGATAACTATCTTGTGTCTTGTTGATCTTTTGTTGGCTCTGATTGGTTGCTACCACCAAGGAAACAACAGAAGAAGAAACTGTTAGGCTTACAGGAAGTTGCTGTCTTTCTGTTCTGATATCAAACTGAAAGCAACACTGCTAGGGTGTTCATTTCAGAAAATGTAATGAATAGTCATATTATCATGGATTTAGCAATGTGGATTGTAGTATCAAGCTCTGAATAAATGTCACACTTTGGATTAAAAAGTGTTCTGGAATGGATATAAATGCCAGGAGCTGTCTGTACATGGGCAAAAATCTAAGCTTCAGATAACAATTTACACCACAGAGATCGGTCTTATGGCTCCAGAGATAAAATTAACAATGCTTGCGCTTCCACTTTGTATGGCCAGCGATCATCAGTGGGGCTCAGAGGGTTAAATATAAAGTGATCATTCTAACCGCATTTTAACTGAAGTCTTACAGCATCTCAGATATTTCCAAGAACTTTCAAAGACAGAGAAACTCTTTATTTCTTTTATTATACAACTGCCCAAACTCACCTCTGTAACTCGGACCCTTCTCCTATTGGCTTTTCCAGTGAGTTAAGGCCAATACTGCTAAGGGCCACCTACCTTCTCAATACTACCTCTCTTTTTGAACTGAAGACTCTTCAATAAAAGAGACCCCTCATATGCCGTACTGACTAAAAGAAAATCCAAGAAATTGTTATCATTCATAAATGTCTTGTAATAAGGGGGAAATGCACTGATAAAGGTCGGTTCCAGGCTCCCACTGAAAGTGCTCTAGCCTTGCTTCCAGTGCACATTTGCATCCCGGGATGGCTTCCAACGCAAAGCTGGAAGTGCCTGTTTCAGTGCATTTCTCCCTCATTATAAGAAAAGTATTAAAGAAACCAAAACATCAGTTTTCTGTTTAGTTAATGCATCTTATAAGGAGTCCTCAATTCAAAACAAGAAGTAACAGCTGAACCTGGGCAGTGCTGGTCTGTTAGTTTTGGTTTAGAGCCCCCTGATGGTGAAATTTTACATACTGTGGATTTAAATTGAATATTTTACAGTCAAAACAGATAGTAGATGAGTTGTTTTTTCCTTTTCTGTTATGCTGATAAATCAACTATAAAAAAAAAACACTGATGTTCCAGGGCTTGCTGTCTTGATGAGAGTAAAATAAAAATGTAAAAAGAAACCTTTTGAAATTACATTTCACTATTATCTTTTTAAGACAATAAGATAAAATGTCTTGACACAATAGAAAGATTTCAATGCTTCCTTTAGCTCTGTGTCATTATCCTGTTGGAGGACCTTTGACCTGTGACTGAGACCAAGCTCTCTGACCCTGGACAGCACAATGCCTTGATAGTCTTGAGATTTCATTGTACCCTGCACAGACGCAAGACATCCTGTGCCAGATGCAGCAAAGCAGCCCCAGAACAGAACTGAGCCTCCTCCATGTTTGTATGCTTCTCATCTGTCCAGAAGACATTCTCCCAGAAGATTTTTTTGCTTTCAACAGTTAAGTCTCCCTCGGTCATCTTTTCTTAAATCCACCTTGGCTCAAACAGTGATGGATGGTACGTTCTGACACTGATATACCTTGATCTTAGAATTCACCTCTAATCTCTGAAGTTGTCCTGGGCTCTTCGGTTACCATTCATGTTATGCGTCTCTTCAATTTGTCATCAATTTTCCTCTTGCCGCCACATCCAGGGATGTTGGCTACAGTCCTGTGGACCTTAAACCTCAGAATAACAGGGTCAACTGTAGTCACAGGAACATGAAGCTGCTTGGAGATGGTCTTATAGCCTTTACCTTTAACACGCTTGTCTATCATTTTCTTTCTAATCTCCTGGGACAACTGTCTCCTTAGCTTTCTGTGGTCCATGCTCAACCATGGTACCAAACCGCACAGTGACTCCTTTACACCCTTTAAATAGTCAGACTGACTGATTACACGTTTGAAGACAGCTATGATGCTAATAACAGGACACACCTTAGTTTAACAGGTCCCTATGGTCACATTAGTTTACATCTTTTCTAGGGGTACCATCATTTTTGTCCAGGCCAGTTTTATTATTATTTTTTAAAACACTTCTGGTGAACCACAGCTCAAAAGCAATGCCTGGTTTTCATTGGTTATTTTCAGTAAATTTTTAATTATTCTTACTTTTGTTAATTTCACGTAATTTCAGTGACCATTGTGGGCTTTTCCTTCTTTATGGAAGGGCACCAACAGTTTTCTCCATGTGTGTAGCCCAACACACATGGAGAGCATTTGCAAAAAATATGGAAACAGAGGCTCTTTCAGACTTTTAAGTTTTACTTGTAAGATATCAAACCTGGTGGAAGCTGTGAAAAACGTTTTAAACATCTCAATTTTCCTCTTTCTTTTGTCGCACAGATAGAATAAATTGAACTTTTTATATCTCTTTAAAAACTCATTACAGTATAATTAAGGTAGAGTCAAGAGACAGAAAATTACACTCTGGGAATCTGAAATGTTTGTACTACATTTTATGTTCATAATGGAAAAAGTTGTTAGAGTTTGTTGAAATTTCAACAAAATGAGACAGATTTGATCCCTTAAATATGGCCAGTAGAATGATAGAAAAGCAAAAACTTCACTTCAGAAGTCATCTGTTCTTTGCTTTTGCACCAAAATTGTGACTCCAGAGGGACTTGAATCAACAGTTTGTTATATAACCAGCCTTTTTTTTGAGTTTTGTACATTTTTATGTAAGGAACATTAAGTACATGATTTGGAGGATTTGGCATCCCATAGAAAAACTTGTAATCCTTGACATACTTGTAGATTGAAGATTAAACAGCTTCTCCATGAACTCAGTTGACAGAGCAGACACTTGTCACATCATCCTCCTCCTTCTGCCTTCATCTTCTCCCTCTGCTCGTCTCCCTCTGATCCTTAATATCATCCAAAAATACCACCTTAAAAATATCCACCCCGCCAAGCTCGACATTTCACTGTGACGATTTTCACATGCCGACGGTGATACGTACATGCATGACACAGCCACATGAAAAGATCGATTACTGCACACATTTTTGCCTCTGCAGTGGCCATAGTTGCCATGGCAACAGTGTCATGCTGACGCCGTTAAGGCAAGGAAGGGATGCTGGTGCTGGTGGAGGTGGGGGGCTTGCAGACGGACAGAGGGAGGGAGGTGGATTATAAATCAGTGTCTACACTCGGCCGCTGTCTGATGGAGAGGTGAGCAGACGGTTGTTCTTAAACACAGTGAAGGACAGCTGTGCTGTTGCTATGCATCTGGGACTATTTTCTCTCTACATTTTCACTGTATTTTTTAAGCTTTCCATGCTAATTCCCCTCATTTCATTTCTAAAATGTATTTGCTTAATAAATGTGTTTGTTTCTCCTCTTATAGCCCTCCCTTTGTGTTAGTGTCGCTTGTTTTTGGTGGATATTTCTCAAAGTTTTGTCTCTTCTTGCACGTTTTCATTGCCTTGTGTGCAGGAGCCTTGTAAACGGGTGGCCAGAGGTGGTCAGTGCCCTGTTGCAAAATCCAATTTCCCACTCCAGATGCCCCCACAACATCCTATACTATGACACTGCCTGGTCAGAGGCGGGACATTCGATCAAATCAACTTAGGGATGAGTTTAACAGACTCCTCAGAGCTTTTGCTGCACTTCATTGTGGGAACATATAGATGCACAAATATCTCCTGAACTTTGGAGACTCCTGAGCCTGGAGTCTAAGCCCCTTAGGAGGGGCACGACAGCTCTCAAGGAAAATGAGGTCTTAGATTTGCACTTAACCATCCATGATTATTCTTTCACTTATCCTGGTCTGCTCCAAGGTCTCCCTGTAAATTAAACGTACCCAGAAGATCTTTACTGGGGGGCGGCCAGGAGTCATCCTGATAAGATGCCCAAAACACCACAAGTGTCTCTTTTCCATGCAAAAGAGCAGCAGATGTCCCCTGGATGTCTAAACTCCTCACCCTACCTCTGTGACTGAGCCCAGCCACCCTCCAGAGGGTTCTCATTCTGGCTACTTATATCTAAGTTGACACGCCATCCATAGATGGCATTTGGGAAAGGGCAGAGCCTTTGAAAAAAAAAACTTGAAGGGTGATTAGATGAACGTTTTGTCTGTCACATCTTACGGGCCAATCAGAGCAACAAAACATGTGATGTAGCCGCTACTGAGGAGTAAACTCCATAGAGAACTGCACAACGCGAACCACGGTGACTGTAGACATGTCAGTACACGAATTTTGTCGTTTTTGAAAACACAACTCACTGCTGTTCTTTGTTCTTCTTTTAACAAAGAAATGTCATCAAGTTCTGATAAAACTTCCGCTTTAGCAGCATCCACGCTAATCTCTTCCACCATAATTGCACCAGCCTCTTCTCACTGCTTGCATATATCATGACTCTGCCACGCAGGAAAATACTGCCCCTCGATGCTGATTGGTCTTGTCACTTTCTAACTGGGCCCAAATGGTTCAGATGGGAGCTTTGCAAGATGGATTCACCAGTTAGAAACATGGAAATGGGCGAATCCATCTGCTTTGCAAGGTTAACTTACATCCACAGTCTCATATTTACAATGGTACCCAAAGAAAATCACCATAGCTAAGGGCTGGAAAGGTAAACTGAGAGCTTTGCCTTCTGGATCAGCTCTGTCTTCACCAACATGATACGTGACGGCAACCGCAATACTGCTGATGCTGCACCAATCTACCTGCCAATCTTGCAGTCCGTTCCACCCTCACTTGTAAAGAAGACCCGAGGACACTTGAAGTCCTTGAGGTAAAGACTCGCTCCCCACCTGGGGAGAGCAATCAACTGTTTTCCAGCAGAGGACAATGGCTTCAGACTTGGAGGTGCTGACCCTCATCCCTGCCACATTGCTCTCTGCTAACACCAAATATTTCACATCCACCAGCCCATGCAAACTGACTGGGAAGGGCAGAACTTTAACCCTTTACCTACTGAGTCTTAAAATGGCCATTTGGACATATTTTGTTATTATGGCTGTAAAATAGTCAGGAAATGCCCTAAGCCTGACAGCTTTGGTCCCTTTTCCCAGGAATACTTAAACTTGACTTTTCAACATCTGGTTAATGATTATTGCACATTATATGGAATTGTCAGCAGTTTAAAAGAAGAAAAACACAAAAATGGATTTGTTTTTCATGGCTTTTATGAGAAGAAATGTTGTTATTGCTCATGAAGTTTTGATTTGACATTTGAAATGTGAACCTACACATGTTTAGAACAATCACCAGTCATTTTTTGAGTCTAGAGCTCTGGGTGTGCAAAACACAGTGCAAAAGATAACTATATACACAGGCGACAATTAGTCCAAATAAAGGTGGAAAAATACATTCTCAACATTCTCAAGCAACATATTGTTATTGCACACGACAGACACACACAAATGCCACTATCTAATGCTATTTTTTTGAAAACAAAACGCCACTCTCGCTCTCCTTTTTCTCTCTTCCTTCACTCTCCTTTCTCACTTATCTTCTGCCAAAGCTGTCGTTTTTGCGGTGCTGTTTGACATTACCGTGATATATATACCACACATCATATATTGCAGGAAAGCACAGATTCTCAGCTCTCTGTCAGCATTGGAATTTTTTAGATTGAGCAAACTTTGGAGGAGTTACAGTGTTGAGAATCCGTGTAGCGGTCTTGCGATACTTCTGGTGTTTTGCTATGAATGCCCACGTCATATGGTTGCGAGTACCGTAATAAACCATGTATGTGCGTGTTCCCAGCTTTCCAATGTTTTTGGAATTTTTCTGATCGGACAAACTTTGACAGAGTTACAGTAATAATACTCCGGACATATAAAACACAGCGCCGGCTCAGTAGGTAAAGGGTTGAAAACATTCTTGGAGAGTGATTTGACTAATGATTATTGCACCTCAGTCAGAGCAACAACACACTGCATACATGAAATTTAAATATAAATATATCCACATATGAATTAAAGAGTGCATGCTCATATTGATGTGTAGTGTACTTGCACACATTCCTATCTTAATGCCTACACTTTCTCCATTCCCTTACCTATATTTTCTTATGTATCAGCTTACATACTTGGACCTGTCTTTTATGTGGATTTGCCAGAAAGTTGACTATATTTTATTATTATCTTACAGAACAAATATATTAAAATACAGTCATGGACAAAAGTACTGGCACCCCTGGAATTTTTCCAGAAAATACACAATTTCTCCCAGAAATTGTTGCAATTACAAATGTTTTTGGTATACACATGTTTATTCCATTTACATGCATGATATATCAATGATCATAATTAAACTTGAAAATATTGAGATAGAGTTTTTGATCCAAATTTCCCTACCCTACTTCACAGGTTTTACATAAAAAAAAGTTTGCGTTTTGGGATTCAGTGCAACAAGGGTGCTGGCCAGCTGTGATCTTCAGCATCACAACATCAGTGCTGAAATACAGCCTCTGAAGTTCTGCAGAGTGGGTGGAGTTGGATGGGGGGGCACAGTAGCTCATAAGGAGAGGCCAACAACAACTGAAGAAGCCAAAAGAACTACAGTATTGTGCAGAAGTTTTAGGCATGTAGAGCGCTAACGGTTCTTCACAGGTCCTGATGTTCCACTACCCCGGGCTGAAGAGAGGAGGGAGGGCGGCCAGAGTCAGTGTCGACACATTTGACATGTACGTGTGTCGCTCTGCAGTCAAGGTCGAGCTTAACAGCATTTCTCTTGTCCGGGCCTTTGCACCCCTGGTAATACGTCCAGCAACCACCAACAGTTTTCAGGTGCTTAGATCATACACACGACAACCAGGGGGTTGTGGCAACCCTCCTACCTGCTCTAACAGTACCCTAGGCTATGTTTAAGCGCCATCTACCCATATCTCCACCCTAAAGCTGTGGTTTTTGTTATTTATTCATCAGATTATTTTCCCATGCCCTTGGTAATGTACAAAGTACATCCAGAGCATGACCTGGGTTGTGTCAATCCTCCTTCCCGCCTGATGGGGCCCTCAGGTGGGCGTACTCGCTGTTGCACGCCTTACTTCAGCCTCAAATCTCGGCCTAAACATGCCTAAAATTTCTGCACAGTACTGTACGTCATCTGCAAAGGCAGAGGTGAAATTCTGAAGTTCTGGCTGCACCTTGGTGTCCTTTCCATGAAACTTCCAAACAGAGTCTGTGATAGGGTGCAACCGTGATGGAGGCAATTACCAGGAATGTTCCTGACTTTGTGCTGAGGATGTGGATGCAACTCTGACTTTAGTTTCGCATGGACCAGATGGCTAGATTATGACATCTTACACTTCCAGAGATATTGTAAACAATGCATGAGTGACAGCTTTGGATGGTCAGCGATCCAGATGGCTAGATTACAACAAAAATCATGGAAACTAACTTACTACATTGTTTATTCAGGCTGCAATGAAAATAACTGCATTTTTTTCTGATTTTTAACAGAAGTCCAGCACTTGTCTTTGAGTGTGGGTCTGGGATGTACTCAGTTTTTCCTACATGTAGACAGGGCTTTGGGGAAAAAGGTTGGGAATGTTAGGTCCAACATGCCTCAGTGTTAACATCTAAGTAAATTTATTTGTTGTTGACTGAAATGTAAAGTGAATGCTAACAGATGCATGTATGTGCACCATCATAACTAATGCCAGGCTGTCAGAAGTAAATGCCCCAGCAGGACCACCCTAGTCTAAAAGTCTGCACACGTCCCAGCTTGTATTAATACCTCCAGTATTACATCCCATGCATTAGCAAACATGTTAATGCTGCTCATGTATGTTCATTCATGCATGCCATTGATTCCACTTTCTGGTAATCAACAATGAAAGCTGCCTGCTCTCCCTGCTAATAAGAGAACCGTGTGCAGTATCTGATTGCTTGCATAGTCTGCATCCATGCAAACAATGCGTCACATACACACTAAAAGAATTTTTATGAGCACTTAGCGCACAGGCCAAAGCAGCCCTGAGCACAGTCTGGCAGGTGTTTTTCATGAATCACGGCGGCAAAGCACTAGAAAGGTCTAGTATTACCAGACTTTGGATCTCCACTCGGTCGAACGGGCAGAAGAAACGATACTCACACGCTGACTCTCGCCCTCAACCCCTCCCCTGAGTATACAAACACTCACACAAACCACTTACCACTGCTCCGTCAACTACCTTTCATCAGAGGGAAGGGTCAGCGCAGCAGGACAGCAGGGGGCAATCTTTGGGGCCATGCACACGGACACGCACCTCAACAATTGTGCGTGGGTGAGAGTAGTGTGTGTCTATGTGAGCACAAGCACGCGTCGCAGACATGCTTGGTTTGCCATCGCTCCAGCCTGCAGGAGCTGAATCAGTGCCATTTTTTTTCTCTATTAGGTGAAAGAGAGAGAAGAAACCATGTGAAAAAAAATGCTAATAAAGCAGGAAATTGAGGTGAAACCCTCCAAAATAATGAAATAGAGCAGCTCAGCTGGTCGGTCATATCATCAGGCTTCAGTATCTCTCCCTTGAATCATCAAAATCAGACGCTGTCCTAGATTCCTCCATTGTTACGCTCTGCTCCCAGCTGGGAACAGGAAGACTGAACAGGCAGTTTAAAATACAACATATCACTTTAGTGACACTGATTCCCATTCTTTCATAAATGGATGCTGTCTTTGTATTTTTTTTTCTATATGCAACCCCCATTTCAAAAAAGTTGGGGCGCTGTGCGAAATAGAAATAAAACTGAATGCAATGATTTTCAAATGTCATAAACCCATGTTATCTTCACAATACAACATAATCAGCATATCAGATGTTGAAACTGAGACTTTTTACCATTTCATTAAAATATTTGCTCATTTTGAAGTTGACTGCAGCAACACATCTCAAAAAAGTAGGGACACGGCCATGTTTACCACTTTGTAGCATCCCAACTTCTTTAACAGCAGCCTGGGAAGTCAGGACACCAGATGACGGAGTACTGGGAGTACTGGGAGAGGAGTGTTGTCCCATTTTTTGTCTAATGAAGGTTCTAGCGGCTCGACAGTGTGGAATTTTCATTTTTATGATCCTCCAGTTGTTTCTATTTCTTTATTTTTTTATTGGTAAAAGGTCTGTACCGCAGGCAAGACGGTTCAGCACTTGGGCTCTTTAATTGTGAAGCCAGGTTGTTGTGATGGATGGTTTAGCATTTGTAACCCACGTAAAAAAACAACGTAATACATTTTAATTGTGGCTATACCAAAAGATGGATACTAGATGGCGTCCTAGCACTGTGAAGCTACTACATGCTAGCTGGAAACTTAAAGTAAATAGACAAGACAATAGCTTCCTCCTGCCACCAAAAACATGCTCGTTAGGTCTATTCATCACTCTAAATTAGCTGCAAGTGTAAATGGGAGCCTGGTTGTCTGTCTCTATATGTCAGCCCAGCAATTGACCAGTCCAGGGTGTACCCCACCTCTCACCCAATGACAGCTGGGATAGGCTCCAGCCCTCCCGCGACCCCCCACAGGATAAGCGTTATAGAAAATGTATGCTTAGTCTGAGACTGTTCCAGAAACGAGATGATGCAGCAGATGGTGGGCCAGAATCCATGGGTGTATTCCTCGAGTATCAACCACATTACTTCTGACATATAGGCACACACTTCTCCTACACACAACCCAGGTAGAACTAAACAAAGCTGTAGCTCAAATAAAAACAAATACACACTCAAACTGAACAGGAAAAGAACTTGTGTTTTCAATGGAATTATAAAATGCTTCTAATCAAACCTCTGATATGTTCAATCATGAATAAAATATGGGTTTGTGAGGTTTGCAAATTTTCAGTTTTATTCACAGTTACACAGTGCCCCAACTTTTTTGGAGTTGGGGTTGTACTTCCATGCACCTGTTCCCCCTTCCCACAGCACAGAGTGTCCTGATATGCTATAAATCTGCTTTTGTTTTGGGCTTTTCACTGAAATAATGTTCTGTTTTGTTGCACAATTTTGTGCCCTATAATCTCGACATAATCAACCGTGAGTCGAGCACTTTCAGCTTCCATAATACAACAGTGAAAGCATGTTATTCCTCTTACTGTCTCTAATTTTCCAGGCAGGAACAGCATTTCTAAAAACTACTACACATAAATGCACTCTGTGCACCCATTCACACTCCCATGACTTCATGCTAGCGTATAAAAAGGCATACTGGCTCATGCAAATGCGCCTCACATCCACCCACGTGTTATCAGCTCCTGCCTGTACACAGTGACCTTGGTGACTTGTGCTGAGGATCAAATGTGGTAGAAATATTGGAAATGGAGTCTTAAGTAACAAACAGTTCGGCTCCGCAGAGGGCTCCTGAGAATGTCTGAAGCCAAAGTAAAGAACCATGGAAGGAAAGTGCACAGTGACATACTGAAGGCTCTCTGGGTTTTAGAGGTGAACTTATGAGAAAATGTGTTTCCACTAATAAAGGAAAGCATCAGCTAGTGCACAGCTACACAGTCAGTTTTAGAGCTGTCTTTGGTTATTCTTCAAAATCATGAAAAGTCCCCTGATACTAGCTGCTTCACTGACTCACAACAGTAGAATTACCACAGAATTATACACGAGATAAGTTTGCACCAATTGGTCAAAAAGAGGCTGATTAAACAAAATACGAAGTGTGCTTGTAAAAAGACAAATAACTTCCTTCTTTTAATTTCATGATCATTTTAATGTGATATCAGGATGGCATGTGACCAGATTTATTCTTCTCTTACAGGATGTGTTAGACATGTACAGATATTTAAGTGATGCAAATTTATACAATTTGATTCATGTACTTTCCTACTTTTAATTTTTATTTATTTATTTATTTATTTATTTTACATTTTTGGTGATATGCTACATTATCATGAAAATTCTTTTCATTTATGTTACTTTTATGGAATTTTTTTGTAAATATTCTGGAAATGGATGGGAGATTTGGGTGGGTAATTTCTTTCTTTTTTTTTTTTTAACATTTTTGGTGATATGCTATGTTTTGAAGAGTCGGGATTCTTTTATTTGTAGGCACTTTCATGGAAAAAGGGGATTTTTTTAAATTTTTTTTTGTATTTGGGAAAGAGTGGAAAATTTGCTGGGAAATTTCCCTCTAAATTTTCCTGAGACGTCATGGAAACTATGGGAAATTTGTTTGTATATTTGTTTGTACATTTGTTTTTGTTTCAGAGACTTGCAACTTTTAATGTAAATCTTTAGGCTTCTTTAGAAAAGTTTGCTGAAATGTTATATGTCATAGCATTTGTAAAAAGTGTTATATTTCAAGACATTCTGAGCTATTTTCAAAGGAACTTTTGAAAATTAGTTTGGGAAATTTTCTACAGTTTTCCATGGAATTTGAACAGAATTTATTTGTATATTTTAGCGAATCTGGTTAGAAATTTTGGTTGATAATTGCATGAAAATTTTCAGTAATGTTGAATGGAAGTTTTTGTGAACTTTTCATGTAAATTGTGTGTGGGTTCTTTTTTTTTTTTCAAAACTTAATATTATGGTCATATTTGAAGAATATCTGCAGTTGTTTATAGGGAATTTGTTTTTTTTTTTTTTTCGCAGAAATATCTGACAATGTCTTATAAATTTTGTGGAATTCTATGATTTTTTTTTTTTTTTTTTTAATGTTTATTTAAATCTCAAATAATCAGTGAAATGACTCCAGCATACATCTCTAATTGTGACACCATTTCAAACCCAACTGAAAGGCCCCCTACCCACTGGTCTAAACAGACTCAAATGTGTAAAAGATAATGATAAAAAAAGAATTAAAATCAAAATTTTTGTGTTGTACAGTTAGATATGCCTGCTGTCTTCATATGCAGACATGTTTTTTGGTGAAACTGCTTCCTGTTCAAAGACAAGCCTTAAGTTCTTTACTTCTTAGGTCGTACTAATCCCAAATAACTGGGCAAAACTAAAAACATATTGCAAACAGAAGCTTGGGACTCTGGAGGATAGAAGAGGGATTCCTAGAAGTTTATTAGACAGTAGATGTACTTAAAGTGGTTTAAATTCTCGGGAAGAAAAACATGTACAAAGTAAAGTAGTGCTAAATGTTCTCTCTTATATTAAGAGTATGTATTAAAGAATGCAAATGAAAAACAGACGTTAAATATCAAGAACAATTTTGGCGCTTTCTTTCCACACTGAACCGCTGTCATTGAAGGCAGCACTTCTTGATAATTCATAATGACACCACAAATTAATTCTTGTCTTACTTTGCATTGAATTTGAAGGTAACTACACCAAGATAAACGTCACTTTACTTTTTCCATCCTGCAAAGATATAAGTTTGGATTTCATCACAACTTTAACATGTTTGCATCCTGACGTTTGTTCCATAGGAGGGACAGGAAGGTAGTGTTCCATCCATAAATAGATTGCATTTATATAACTTCTTCCCAGTCTTACAAGCACCCAAAGCACTTAACGCCTTGGCCTTTCACTCACATTCCTACACTGATGGTGATGGCTGTCATACAAGGTGCAAATCTTCCCATCAGGATCTCATGTAATTCATTCACACCCTAACATTCACACACCACTGGCTCTGCTTTTGGACATTTTGACACTTGTACGTGTGAAACATTGGAGCTGGGGATCGTCTGATTGGTGGACAACTCACTCTACCCCTGAGCAATGACATACTATGTAGAAACTGTTGGGATGTAATAGGCATAGGACTTATCTGGGCTGGGAAGGGGAAACTGCTGATTTTTCTTTCATGTGTGAATTGTGAAAAAAAAAAGCATGGCAGGAGTTCTGTTTTAAATGTAATTTATAACTTTCAGAACGTGCAGAGTGACTGTAACCTGACACGCCAGATGGATTTGATTCGCACATCCATCTGAAAAATCTTCAATACCAAGCGTCTGGGAAAGGGCAGAGGATTTGAAAAAAACTTGGAGTGTGGTTCGATGAACGTTCTGTCTGTCACATCTCTCTCAGAGCAGCAGATCACGTGACATAGCCGTGACCGAGGTGCGCATCCACAGCTACCTAGGAATAACGCAAACCATGACGACTATAGACATGTCAGTACTCGACTTTTGTCGTTTTTGAAAAGAAACAACTCACTGCTGTTCTTTGTTCTTCTTTTAACAAAGAAATGTCATCAAGTTTTGATAAAACTGGTGCTTTAGCAGCATCCATGCTAATCTCTTCCGACAAAATTGCACCGGCCTCTTGTTGCTGCTTGCTTAAGTCACGACTCTGCCGCGCCTGAAAGTACTGCCCCTCATTGCTGATTGGTCCTGTCACTTCCTAACCGGGCTCAAACGGTTCAGATGGGAGCTTTGCAAGATGGATTCACCAGTGAGGAACAAGGAAACGGGCGTATCCATTGGCTTTGAAAGGTTAGAGTGACTGTGTTTTTCAGTCATTTTGAGCAAGATGTAGTCATCACAAAATGCTGCAATGCAAAAACTCTCCACACATAGAATCCTGCTTTGTATTTACATTTAACCCCAATTCCTGAATTGCTGCTCAAGCCTAAACAATAGGGAACCTGACCTTTGACCTCAAATCTGCAGAAATGGCACAGCTAATCCACTGGATTATCACCATGTACTGTTTTCTGATGAGAATATCTTTCCTGCATTAACAATCACTTTGATAAAATATTTCTTTGTGTTGTTGCCAGCTTCACATCCTTCCATGAGGTGCATTTGAAGCTGCTTTAAACAGTTTACATAATATTTACATGTGATTCTGTCTGAACTTTCTTCAAACAGATTGTCGTCTTTGTTCAGGAATTAGTATTTAGACTTCTTATCCAAGGGATTTGATTAGATCACGGCTAAGATCTCTTTAAATTTAAATGAAAAGTAATTTTCAAAATGTCTAAAATTAAATCCATATGGGAGTTTTGATTAAAATTGTGTCTTTATTTCTGCAGACAAATTGGGCATTAAATCATGGATGATCAAGCGCTTTCATTACAGTCCATCTAATATAGTATAAAGCCCATGTAGCATATGCCTGATGTCTGCTTAAAGATCTTCCACTGAAGACACTCTTCCCTCTGCTGTAGCAACACTTTTCTTGCTTGGGGTGCACTTTTGGCATCCTGCGCATAATCACGTGTGATCTGCCCGCTGGGTTGACTTGGAAGTTTTACCGTGACGTGGAGCATTAATCACTGAGGTCCACATTCCCAATTGCTCTCATTTTTTTGGCAGATAGGAATAATGGGGGCATTAATAAATGTGACTCCGGCTCCATCATTTGCCAACTTTTTACCCCCGGTGTGACAGAAAGAGGAATTTCACAACATCTGCAGAGGATTGCATTTGGTAAGTGAAATTTTAACTTTGAGCTTGTGTAAGCTTTATGGGTGGTAAAAAAGGAAGGATGGCTGACGGTACGAAGATAACCTTGACACTGTGGCTGGAGGGAAGTGACAAAAAGAGCGAGGAGACACAAGAAGAGTTAATAGATGTGGCAAAAAGACAGATCAAGGTAAAAGAACCAAACCTTGAGATTCTTTGACCAACTAGAATCCTTTTTTGATATCTTACTTTTGAAAACTATCTAGTGCTTATACATGGCAAAGACTTTTTGGCTGCATTTGGAGCCTTAAATAGTATTTTCAGTGATGTGTAACCCGAGGTCGGGTTGGGCTCTTATTGAGCCATACTGCCTTACACAAAGATTGTAGAATTTACCCAACAGTTGTTGACTTAAAATTAGGGGCACATTTGAAGCACTCCTGGGTTCCTTCAACTACAAATTTCAGTTCCTACAACAATCAGGCAAGTGAATCAACAACCTATGGACATTTTTGGGGCAAAACAACATTACTCGATTATCATGAAGGCATTTGGCACGGGTTTTGGTATCAGGGGCACTCTTGTCGATTTTAAGCCCTATTTGAATAAGAAAGTATTCAGACCTCTGCGCTGAAGTTTCCCAATGCACAGTAGCCTCATCATTCTCAGATGGAAGAAGTTTTGCAGAACCAAGACTCTTCCAAGAGCTGGTTGTCAGGGCAATCTGAGCAATTGGGGAGCAGGGCCTTAGACTTAATGGTCTCTCTGACTGAGCTCCAGAGATGCTGTGAGGAGATGGGACAAAATTACTCCCCCCTCTGTGCAAAACACACTACTGCCTTCTTGGAGTTTGCAAAAGAGCCTGACTGTCAGAAACAAGATTCTCTGGTCATCGAAGCCAAGATTGAACTGTTTGGCCTCAGTCCTAAACATTATACCAAGAGGAAACCAGGCAGGGCTGCACAGGGATTAGCGACCCAAAGGTCCCTGGTTCACCTTCTGGTCAGGGCCTTTCTGTGTGGAGTTTGTATATTCTCCCAGGGCATGCGTGAGTTCTCTCCGGGTACTTCGGCTTCCTCCCACCAACAAAAACATGCTCATTAGGCTGATTGGTGACTCTAAATTGGCTGGCGACCAGTCCAAGGTGTACCCTGCCTCTTGCCTCTTGTCCAATGCCAGCTGGGATAGGCTCCAGCCCCCCCGGACCCCCAATGGGATAAGCAGTATAGAAAATGGATGGATCGAAACCAGGCACTGCTCATCACCTGCCCAACACTATCCCAACAGTGAAGCACAGAGGTGGCAGCATCATGCTGTGGGGGTGTTTTTCAGCAGAAGGGACAGGGAGACTGGTCAGGGTAGAGGAAAGGCTGAATGGAGCAAAGTCCAGAGATATCCTCAAACAAAACCCTGTTTCACCACACTTAGGACCACAGAATGGGCTAAAGTTTCACCTCCCAACATGACAATGACCCAAAGAAAACAGCAAAGACAACACAGGAGTGGTTTAGGGAGGACTCTGTGAGAGTGGCCCAGCCAGAACCTTGAGTTGAACTGTGTTTAACATCTCTGGAGACACCTGAAAATGGCTGTCCAGAAGAAGAAGAATAGCAGAAAATCCCCAAATCCAGGTGTGCAAAGCTTGTTGGGTCATATTCATGTCAACGCACTGAATATAGATGAATGAAAGGAGAATTAGCTCAAACCACTTTAGCATCAGGTCGCAAAATGAAACTGACAAAAGTGATAGGAGTCTGAATACTTTCTAAATGGACTGTATATCAGTCAAAGGCTTGAGTGTCTGAGTATGGTGGAAACTACTCTAGAAACGGAGCTATCTGAGCCATCCAGCCATCTAAAATAATGTATGTGTAAGCACAAAATACACAGAAAAAATACTCTGTTTTCAACAATGCCCACCTTCTTTTGGCTTGTCCTCAGAAGTACCATACACAAGCCTTACAAAAGACATCACCTGTATAAAGTAGAACAGTCCATGTAGAGAGAAAAAAAGGGGCAGAATCCATTGACTTTAATGGGATCCAGGAACCTAAGGCTGGGCATCTAAAGATGATTAGCATCAATTTATCTCTATAAACGGATGGAGCTAACACTCCTTTATCAGATGCAGCCTCCCAGGGGCAATCTCTGATGTTAAAGTGACCCCAGAGCAAAGTATTTCTTATCATCAATGAGGGTCACAAAGACTAGTTGTGTCCCAGTATGCATGTCAGGGAGGCAGTCTCCCCCGGGGCATCACCGACTATCAGATTTAGAGAAATAACCAAGCAGCAACCTTAAGAGGTGAAAAATGAAGCTCTTACAGATGTGCAGAAAAGTCCAGTTTCTCAAGCATCCATCTGAGGCAGGCTGCAAACGCCGTCAGCTTCCAAAGTGAAATGTATTTTTGTGTTTTACAGCAGATATGAACATGTTCACAACATGGTTTGAAATCAAAGTTGGTCTAACTAAGCCAACGGCTTTATCTTGTCAAAGAGGTTTTATTGGTTTTAATCACACCTCAACTTGGATTTTTTGAAGGCAAAGATTCATGCATGCATCTACACATGAGAAGGTTAAGCTAAAAGGCTCACAGTCTGCATTAGCTCAGTCTCTTTGATTGTTTTAAGTTGATCCAAGATTAAGTGGAGGTCATTCTGACACATTAACAGCCATACAGCATGTGACGTCATTGAAACTTCATTTTTGTTTCATACAGTTAGGTGGCCTCCTAACTCCACTTATTATTGAATCTCAAACTGCCATTTCAACTTAAACCACAAGCCCTAACAATGCACAGAGGAATAAGTCCTGAAAAAAAGTCCTTTATCTCTCATTCTATTAATATGCAGTCAGAAAAGGTAAAAGTATTGTGTCTGGCTTAAATTTGACTTGAAAATACATGCAATACATATCAGTCCAACCAAAATCACATAAATCAAACTAATACAGCTCGGTAATGTGGTTCAAGATGGTTTTACTCCCTCATGTTTATTCTTCATTTGGACCCATTAGTCACACACCAGAAATGCATAGCATAGCAGGAGTCATGCTGGCATCGGCCGTTCGATATCACCGTAAGCTAGAAGGTTAAGGAGCATCCCATTTGTACCGAAGTAAGGCTTATAGTAAGTGCAAAATGTTCAGGGCTGCAAAGTTGATTACCATTTTAAATATGATCAGGTTTCTGCTTGCTATGTTTTTAGCAACATCATCCGGATGACAGTCCGGTTTTGCTCGCTTAAATTTGGTATACAGCTAGCTAGTATTGCCAAGATGGTCATACTTCATGGGCAACAGCAATCCTTACCTGTCATGGATGATAATGACAGACGGCACCACATTAGTCACCTGCCACCAGATTTAAAAGAAAAAAAAAGTGCAACATATTTTTAAAACAAAATGTAGAATTTGAGTTCTTGGTGCCAAAATATCAAGATTTTGGCCCTGACTGATTAACAATCTGACTAAATTCCCATAGACACAGGTCCTTCTCTAAAAAGTAGTAGCATACTGATTAACAATGGCTAGACTGGAAACCCCACATGGTTTCCTCTCGCTCCCAGAGGTTGTGTCGTTGTTAAATTGCAGCAACAGGATGCAAGATTGTAACCTTTACGGGGGTTCATGTGGGATTTATCGACAGACTCAAATAATAAAGACCTCAGCGACACAGGTGAAGGCCAAGAGCCTCAAGTGCTTTGGCCTAACAGTAAAAGTCTTTACACTATGAGTCTTGCTAAGGTTTTGACCTTTTCAGACCTGTCCCCATCACGTCTCAATAAACCCTGAAAGAAAGAGAAATTTTGCCAGAAACATAAACTTCTGCAGAACTTTTGAGAATTTATGGTGATGATGCTGCAGGAGGACATCACCCAGAATGCACACTGAAAGAGATACCTGGCAGTATACAACTTAATTTGGAAAATACCAGAGCTTTAAAGCCACAAAACAAATGAGCTGGGATCACTTAGGGCACAGATATATAGAGCTTTAAAGCCAACAAACAGATTATTTCACCATAAACTTTCTGATTGTATTGCTATTAGTAATTAGGTAAAGATCTTGTGCTGTTACTCTTATTCTGTTACATATCTGGAAAGCCATACACCCTCATCATCATCCTCTGTCCTCCCCATAATCCCTTTCTCCTCCTCTTTATGCCCTAGTCTTCTGTATTATTACCCTCTCTCTCCTCTATCGCTCCCTCTCAATGTGTCTCCCAGGAAAGTAAAAAAATGCAGACACAGGAGTATGGCCTTGACCTACAGTATAATACTTCCTCACGCCTCCTCGGTGTGCAATAGTCCACACACAGCAAATGCACACACACACAAACATAGCTCGCATTGAGCACAGTCTTCCCCTTAACCATGCTCAAGGACTGCCAGGGCCTCATCAGTTCTTGATACGCGCCTTCTTACCTTCTCCTGCCCTGCTACAGAATGTCTCAGGCAATTTAGCCCAAGGAGAGAAAAGGTGTTGTGCGAAACGAGCTCCTGGATAAATAACTCAGGGCTGTATCACCACAAGGCTAATCGAGCGAGCCGTGCAGTCATGCAGCATTCAGGGAGCTTTCTGCTAAAGAGTTAATTTCAGCCATGGAGGTCACCATAGGTTAATCAGAGTTTCGTTTTCTTTCCCAGGGAGATATGCTGTGTAATACCCACCAGCCAAGAGGTTTCTGTGGGAATTAAAACACCCCTAATTTTCAGAGCAGCATGCTTAGCTAAATGATCCTGTCTTGAATCATCAAAATAAGACTCTGTCCTAGATTCCTTCATGGGAAGTAGAGCCAAGCAAAGTCTGTGTGGGCGTGCGCATGTGCACGACTGTGTATTAGTGCGAGATATGACAGGAAGATTTTTTTTTTTCTTCCTCTGGAGAAGTTTAAGTGAGACGTGATTAAAATAAAATTACATAAATTTTGTATTAATATTTTCTCCAAAAAAGTTTGTTCCTCTGTGGCCTCATTTGCTCTCTCTGGCATCCTTCTTCCTGCACTTTTACTCGACTTAAGTGAGTAAACTTGTAGATATTCAGATGTTACACCATCTGCCATTTGGAAAAGCCTTTACAGTAAGAGCAGTGCTTGTCTCAGCTTATTTTTATCTACCCTGGAGCGATTATTGTCAAATTAACGACTAAATGAAAGTAGGCTTTAATGTTAGAGACTGGTATACTGTCGATCCCACTGAGAATTGATGCTTTAACAGAAGGTTACTTGGCAATTTTGAACATAGTAATGATGTTAAATGTTTTAACGAGGTTCGTCTCTCACCCTAATAAATCTGTAGGCAATTTCTTGCTATAAATTAGCATAAATATCTCTGCAGCCCTTTAGCGATAATTGTGCATGATCTGCCTTGTTCTACAGACATATTTAATTAAACACATATACATGTGGACAAATTGTTGGTACCTTTAAAGAAAAAACAAAACAAAACAATGGTCACTGAAATAACTTAAAGGTGCCAAAAGTAATAATGAATAAAAATTTACTAAAAATTACCTAATAAAAATCAGACATTGCTTTCAAACTGTGGTTCAGTAGAATCATTTAAAAAAACAACAAATGAAACTGGCCTGGACAGAACTGATGGTACCCCTGGAAAAGATGTAAAATAATGTCACCATAGGGGCGTGTTAAACTAAGGTGTGTCCTGTAATTAGCATCACAGGTGTCTTCTAACTAATCAGTCATCAGTCAGTCTGACTATTTAAAGCATGAAAAGTCGTCACTGTGCTGTTTGATATCATGGTGTGTACCACACTGAGCATGGAGCACAGAAAGCTAAGGAGACAGGTGTCCCAGGAGATTAGAAAGACAATGACAGACAAGCATGTCAAAGGTAAAGGCTAGAAGACCATCTCCAAGCAGCTTCATGTTCCTGTGACTACAGCTGACCATAACATTTAGAGGTTTATGGTCCACAGGACTGTAGCCAACCTCCCAGCATGGAGCGGCAAGAGGAAACCTGATGACAAATTGAAGAGAGGGATAACACAAATGGTAACCGAAGAGTCCAGAACTACTTCCAAAGAGATTAGTTGAGGTATATGGAGCTAAATCAATGCCATAAGTTTTGTTAATTTAAAAAATATATTGAACTGAAAAAAAAAGAAACTGAAAGTTTATGGTTTGATCCTGAATTGAAAAAAATAAATAAATAAAAACACTGAACTGAAACTAAAATTGAGCATAAGCAAAAGCATAAAGCACAAGCATTTTTTTTTTCAATTTAAATATACTTTTAATTCAGCTCTGTAATTATTTTAACAAAGTACATAATTTTCTTTTTTTACTCTTAAATGCATTTTTTCACATTTGAGGTGTTACTTTTTTCAGTCACAGGATTAATGTTTTCAGAATCAGATGTTTTTGTTTCACATTCAAATCTTCTCAATTAGTGTCAGGTTTGTCTTTTTCACCTTCAGATCGTATTTTCTCAGGTTCAGACTTTTGGCCCTGTTCTGGCGTGGGTGTGGGGTGGGGGGTGGGGTGGGGGGTGACCTTGACTGAGAAGGATGAGGAACTGTGAGTGACAGCGTAGCAATGAAGGGTCAGGGCAAGCGGCAACCTCTGGTCCTGAAAAGTTAAACCAAAAAACTGCAATACAGTGAGGCTGGCTGCAGTCTGAACACCTATTTAACAGCTGGTTTTTACTCTAGAAATAAACTGGTTTACAGCCTGGTTCAAAAAAACCAAACATGTCTCATTAGCTAATGTCTTCATGTGCTCTCACTGTCCGGGGGGTGAATTATTTTGTACCTCAATCATTTAGATCATATTTAGGACGAAAAGTTCGGTTCGGTGGATTGTCTTCAAGAGCTGTTTGAGTTCAGCTGTTGTAGCAGACGTCACACAGGGTTTGTCCAATTCTTTCTACAGTCTGTGGGTCAGAGACTTCCCCAGTTTAGTTGCCTTCAGGCAACGTGGGTACTTTGAGATATGACTCAACACTTTGAATACACTGTATTCACCTAATGAGCTGTAAATAAAAGGATGAGGACAATGTCAGCTTTTACAAGCTGGCAGTTAATTATCTATTTAAACAGTTGAAGACAGCTGTGATGCCACAGGACACACCTTAGTTTAACATGCCCCTATGGTACAGTTATTTGACATCTTTTCTAGGAGTACCATCAGTTTTGTTCAGGCCAGTTTCATTAGTTTTAGGGCTAGTACATTTTTTATTATCACTTCTGCAGTTTCAAGTTATTTCAGTGACCATCGTGGGCTTTACTTCCTTTAATGGAAGAGTACCAACAGTCATGTCCATGAGAGTTTGAACAGATCAAGGTTTGGGTCATCTTCTTTAATAAAAATCCTACAAGGATATAATAATCGTGCTGTTTCTACTGAATAAAGCAACTGAACCATGATTCAAACAGTATTTTTAATACACATCCTCTGGTCTAATTCTATATAAGTCACTACAGGAAAAACAGACATTATATAGTCCCTATGGCTTTGATACTACACTTTTTAATGAGCAATGTACAGTACAAGTTTATGTCTTAAGTGCTTTACAATATGCAGAAGCAAAGCATATATTTTTAGGATTCAGTCATCCAGAGGGAGTGAGGCATATAGCAAATCTCCCACCCCACCCTACCATGGTGCATTACAGGATCAAAAAAATGTATAGTGTTCTCTTTCCCTTCCGTTTGCCTTGGAGTACCATAAGACATTTCAAGCATGTCCCAGTGGGAGGCATAACCCTAACCCCCGCAGTGTTAGAGCCATACGCAATTCACTGAGCTGCATGATCCTGTGCTGTAAAGAATAAACCCTACAAGCTATTTTTGCTTTTGGAAAAGAAAAATCATGGCTTTTTTTGTGCATTATTTCCCACATAGCAAAATCTAAATTGTTAATTTCCTGTAGCAGCTAAATTGTACACAAGTACTGAATAAATTATGGATTCTTCAATAAATCAACAGTGAGTATACTGTAAAAATGTATGGCTGTTGGACAATTATACTGAGGAATTCAGGGCAGATACAGACTATTTTGACTGTGCTGGCCTAGTGGAGGCAATGATATGTGGACAAAAGTATTTGGATGGTCACACCAACAGTGACTGTAATGACAGTATTCAAATGCATGCTCCTTTCTCTAGAGTTGGCCCACTTTTGCAGCTACAACAGCCTCCACTCTTCTTGGAAGGCTTTCCACAAGATTTTGGGGAGTTTTACCCATTCATTCTGTCGAGCATTTATGAAGTCAGGCTGATGTTGGACGAGAAGGCCTGGCTTACAATCTCCATTCCAGTTCATCCCCGGGGTTGAGGTCGGGACACAAGTTCGTCCATGCCAAACTCATCAAACCACGTCTTCATTCCATGTTGGAATGGAAAAGGGCCTTCACTAAACCATTCCCTCAAAGTTGGAAGTATTGCATTGTCCAAAATGTCTTGGTATGCTGAAGCATTAAGATTAGCCTTCAGTGGAGATAAGTGGCTTATCCCAAACCCTGCAAAGCAGCCTCATACTGTTATCCCTCCTCCACCAAACTTAACAGCTGGCACCAATGCAGTCCAGCAGATAATGTTGTCCTGGCATTGTCCTGCATTTGACGATTCTGTGTTGGAAATAGTTCCACTTCATCTGAGAACTGGTCAGAGGAATTTTCCCAGTCCTTGAAGTCTACTGGAACTTCATGCAAGTTAGACTCAAGCCCAGGCTACTCGCCTACTGCTGCTCTGATCTTTATGTAAATTAGCAATGTGCTGCTGCTCCACATGAACAAGCATTAGCTCATTAGCATAGCCACTTTACTAAAGCTATCTAGGCAACACATTTTAACATGCTATCATTTTACTATTGTCACATTTTTCATTCTGACGTTTTGGCTATCAATGTCTTTTTTTGGGGAATTTGTGGACTGGAATGTCTATTTAAGACTACAGCTATTAATACATACAATGTCATTTTTGACATCCAGGCAGAGGGCGGGGCTAGATGGAATGAACTGTGTGATGTCACATGTAAAAGGTCTTTAGTGGGTGTGGATAGAGATGTTCCAATACCAGTTTTTTCTTTAGCCATACTGATTCCAGAGCGGTGGGTATCGGCCTATACCAAGTACCAATCCAATGTTTAAAAGTACAGTGGGCCACATCACAGGCTCTCCTTGCTTTCCATTATGAAACATTCAAGCCATCTATGCAAAAGCATGATGTGATGACAGAACAGCATGCCATTGGTTGACGGACCCTCACAAAGGGAAAGCTATATGATGGTTGGCATTTAAGCAAGCAATATCAGATGATGGTAAAAAATGATTAAACTGTATGAATTAAGACATTCAAAATCCAGTTTACTGGTGTGGATTTAATCTTAACTCTGGGCGCCAGAGTTTTTTCAAGAAAATATTCAATTTCGATATCAAGATTTCAAAAGGCAGTAGCTTGAAAGTGGTTAGAGATAAAGGCATGGTGTAAACGAGAAAAATCTTCAGTATGACCCAGAGTTTGTGATGGGAGTAAATTCACTCATCTAATTTGCATATTCTGATGTCATCAGGCGGCCTCCACCACCATTGGCTGTGCGTTTTCTCCCACAGCTTTTAACATTGCTGCCCCTATCTCCACGGTGTTTTTCATTCCCCACCTCTAGTCACTATCCCCGGTGTTTTGACCACCCCGATACCCCCACCACATCCCCTCCCTCCCCAGCCATGGTGAGGCAAAGCATGGGCCTCGGTATGTGCTGCTTGTGGACTATCATGGCGCACGGATGCACTATCGGTGCTCACAGATGCACCGTCAGTCTCACCCATGGTGTCACCAGATGACTGAATGTCATGTCAGAGGGTGAATATTCCCATATTCCTCCCAGCATCGTGAGTATTCTTGCTACAATTCACTCTTTTTCTCTCTGTTACACTCTGACTATAACCACTGCTTCCTCGTCTCTTCGACGGGGGTTGGGTCTTTCAAAACTCTCTCTCTCCAAAACTTTGAATAGAGACACACCCACAAATGCTGCTGGGATTGAAGTTACTCATGTCTGCCATCTCCTGGTGTAAAATAGTAACATTAGGCACCATATTTGCCACTAGAGCCTGTTTAATTCAGCAATGTTGCTTGTCACAATTTTGCGACTTTGGCGCTTAAAGGGTAAAATGTCCCAAAAAGCCATCTGAGTTTCAGGCTTAATAGAAACTCTGCTGTAATGGATTCAAATGCATGGACAGCGTCGATGTGATGGCCCAATGGCTAGCTTCAAAAGGAAAAGCAAGTAAAAGGCTATAATTTAAGGTTCAAAAGTTATTTAACTTTTAATCAACTGCGTCACTTCTTGTAAAACGGCAGCTCAAACATGCAGCATTCTCTGGCAACAAAGAATTGATTTATAATGCTAACATTTAGCATGGCTAAACAAGGCAATATATAAAGTTAAACAGAACAGTATCGAATTGGTGCAACAACATGTGTGCTTTATGATACCACTGCCTACATTCTAACCAGTATCAGACATGTTTCCATACTGGTACTGGAATCACGACAGCTCCGGTTGTGGAATGCTAAAAAAAACACATTCCTCATTCCTCAGGTAAGTTGGTAAATTGGTAACAGGTGGTAGTACCTAACCTGACACGCCGGATGGATTTTTTTCACACATCCATCTGGGAAAGCTTCAATAGGAAACGTAAGAGAAAAGGCAGAGGCTTTGAAAAAAACTCAGTGGGTGATTGGATGAACATTCTGTCACATCTTTACGGGCCAATCAGAGCAACAAAACACGTGCCGTAGCCGCTATCAAGCTGTGCGTGCACAGCTACCGAGGAATAACGCGAAACATGGCGACTATAGCCATATAAGTATTCAACTTTTGCTGTCTCTGAAAAGAGAACAACTCACTGCTGTTCTTTGTTTTTCTTTTAACAAAGAAATGTTGTCAACTTCTGATAAAACTGGCGCTTTAGCAGAATCCACGCCAATGTCTTCCGCCATAACTACACTGGCCTCTTGCTGCTGCTTGTTTACACCACGACTCTGCCGCGCCTGAAAGTACTGCCACTTGTCACTGATTGGTCCTGTCTCTTTCTAGCTGGGCCCAAACGGTTCAGATGGGAGCTTTGCATTAATGGATTCGCCAGTGAAAAACAAGGAAACAGGCGTACCTATCTGCTTTGCAAAGTTAGGTAGTACCATGACTGCATTTAAAAGGAGCACTCCTGAAAGGTTCAGTCATTCAAAATGGTGAGAGGTACTCCACTTTGTAAAAGACTGCTTGCATAGTCCAACAGCTTTTTAAGTAGCTTTCCTCAATGTGCAATTGCAAGGAATTTAAAAGTTAAGTCATGACAAAATTCCGAGAATGTGGAGTCTTTGAGTGTAGAAGGAAAGGCTTATAACCAGCACTGGATGCCCATGACCTGCGACCCTTCTGGTGGTACTACGTTTACATTCTGTGATGGATGATAAACATGGACCTGGAAACCATAGTCAGTTGAGACAATACACTGCCGAATCCCATGGATGGCAACTTAAAGTGAGTTGAAAATGATAAAGGAATTTTACCACAATGAATTGCTAGAGTCCTTGATGCACTGGTCACAGAATCTTTTCAGCTATGGTACCAAGTAAAGGCAAAAAGCCTTAAAACTTATTTCAAAAAGAAAACTTTTGGGGTTTTTAGCACGGATTTCACCAAGAAAGTTCTACCTTCTGAATTTCTCTTCCACAAGACAGACCCATCAGCCATCACACCCCTGTCTCTTTAAGGTATGAATGTGCCACTCCAACCATACACCATATCTCCCCATCACTATCACTCACTCTTGGCACCTGCCTACTGCACATCCATCCATTTCTGTTGCATCATGGCACTCTCCCTTTCACAACTGTCACCAATTCCTGGCCCCGGTAGCCCCCTTGACCCGCTCTCCGCCTTCGTTGCCCTGCCACCTTTCCATCAATCGCTCCATCTCCTGCCAACCCCTCAGCAGTCATGCCTTTGAATGAAACTGGAAATCTAATATCACTTCCACTGATCTTTTCTCACCTCCCACTCTCACCTCCATCAGTTCTGCCTCTACTCCTGGATCCAAACACTGAAAAATATAAGCTGCAATACTGTCACGAGTCTGTCGCTTGGATTTCTTTGGTCTAAAGCACAAAATATGCATGGAGTATCTTCTTTGTTTGGCTGTCGATCAAAGCAGAGATCAATTATATTGGGATTGACTTCAAAACTATCTATTTTTGCAAGACAACTCAAAGCTCTATCACGCCATTTGCTATTCTTTCAAGGATGAATTCAAATACCTTCATAGTTTCAGTGATTGTCGTGTCCTATTTTGAGGACAAAAAAGTGGCATGCCATTGAGTGTTGTTGCGAAGAATTGAGAGAAAACTAAAGATCATTCTCTGCAACAATTCGGTTAATACTGAGCTTTGCTTTGTGGTGAAATTCCAGTAATTTTTGTGTAAGTTTTACTCTTGACCTCAGGTAAAAATTGCATCAAAAAGAATTTCTGAAAAGCCATCTGTTTAATAACTTAAATGCATGGATAAAAGTCTGTCCATGGCAAACTTGCAACAAAAGAAAGAGTTAGCTCATGTCTATGCGAAGTTTGTGTTCGTGGCTGTCGTCTAAGGCTTTATGAGAAACCTGTCAAAAATGTCTTAAAGAAAGCTTGGAGCAGGCAGTTGAACTCGCCTTCAATGCATTGCATCACCTCATGTAAATTCATACAAGCAGCTCAGGAAGAATACTCTATATACCTTTTCCAATTGAACTCTGAAGCCCTTTTTCTCCCAGCAGCCATCTTTTCTCATGAATGACAGATGACTCTTTGCACTCTTGTGGTTTCAACGGGCATTCCTGTTTTTTAATGCCACTCAGCAAAGCCTTTTTATCTTTTGTTCTGTAACTCAGCTATTTTCTCCTTCCAGAACAAGCATCCATACATCCCCAATTACCATTTGTGAACTCTATTTCATGTTTACTTGCCTCCACCCCTCTATTTCTCCATTTTCTCTTCCCTCTCTTTCAGTATCCATAAGTCTCTCTGCAGAATTCCCTGCGTCAGCTGAACGTCGAGCTGATTAATCACTTGATTACTCCCAGCCAATAGTCACATTGATTAACTTTGCCACATGATGGCTTTCTGGTTGACTCCCTAGAGAGTAAGGACTTGCTTTTTTTGCTCATGAGAGGGAAGTCATGACCATGGGGGATACGCTATAAATGAGCCATTCTACAAAAGGTAGCGCGTGCAATAGGATCTAATTGCAAAAATCTTCTATATTGAGCAAGATTTAGCAATTAACTCCTAAAACCCAGATTTGTTTTAGATCGTTCTAATCTACATTTATTTTAAATACTCATCTATAGTCTACTTTGCACTGGGAGGCGGCTGTACCAGACCTGAACCCCTAAATTTAAATTCCTCTGAGTAAAGCTGAAATTATTCTTGAAACTTTTCTGTTGCATTTATATAAATTTTTCATTGCTATATTTTGATGTGAAATTAAAAAAAAAAATCTAGAGTTGTGCAAAATATGCTGTCCTGTGATTTCATGTCACTGTGAAATCACAGAACTTTGAATCCACAGACTTTGAATTTAGCCAAACCACTCTTGTTTTTTTTTTTTCTAATCAGAATGTGTACGTCTCTCCAAAGGGTAACTAGGGAGAAGAGAAGTTCCCATCATTTTGTTTAAAATTGTTCAATTTTGGGGTTTAAAAATCCTTCTTTATATTATAGGAGCTGTAACACCCTTTTTTAGCTGTTTAGCAAACCTTAATGCATTTTTGTACATTATCTATTTTGCAACCCAGCCAGCATGTCTTTGTGGGCTTATAAGCGGGCTACAATATGGATCCCATTTGGGTTAGTCCAAGGGGTCTATGGTGGCCCCACCTGCGACTGCCAGTGTGAACTATAAGACTGGATCAGCCCATATGAGACCTAAACAGGGCCAATCTAGAGATCCTAGTGAATGCCCATGTTTACTACAAGTAGGATCTATCTTGGATCTCTAGAGACGGGACTCTTATGTGCAGATCCACACTTGCAGTTTACATGGGTAATCACAGGTTGGGCCACCATGGAACCCATGGACAAACCCACATGGAGGCAGTGGGGCAGTTAACTTAGATGTAGCCACAGCGGCAGTTTTGTCAGACCTGGAAAACATTTCTTAATAAAGGAAGAGCAAAGAATCACACATAAGCTTTTCTTGGTGTAAAATATGTTTTTGCATAAGTTTATTTCACCACCTGGCTCTTCTTTAGTTAAAGACGATAGCGGCTACTGTGCTGTGCTGAGTTCACTCTGGAGCTATGCATGCTGTCGACGTGTTTTTTCACTCAAATTTGCCTGAATCCTAAAGTTCAAAATCAGTAAACGTTTCGCTTTCTACAGAGACAAAACTAAATTTATATTTAAATGGAAAAGAATAGATAGATAGATAGATAGATAGATAGATAGATAGATAGATCGATCAGGGGTGTCAAACTCAATCACAGCAGGGGCCGGATTCTGCATTCAGGTCTATCCTGAGGGCCTAACAGGGTCACCTTTTCAACCATGGACTGTCAACCGCATTTCACCAGTAATAAAACATGAAAAAGAAAAACAACTTTGAACTGACTATAAATGATTTTGATATTCAAAAAGTTAAAAAGATGCGTTTGATTGCTCATAATCTGAGAAAAGTCAATTTCTTAGTTCATAAAGGGCAAAAAATCAAATTGAAATTATGTTTTTAAAGGCAAATATATCAGAAAGAAAGTCAAAATTATGAGTCTAAAAGGTCAAAATATGAAATAGAATTTGTAATCAGGAAATCAGAAGTCAAAATATGATTCAAAATTTTAATTTGTGAGTCTAAAAGGTCAAACTGTGGGGTTATGAAGTCAAAGTAAGGAGTTGAAAATATGAGGAAAAATACAAAATATTAAGTTAAAAGCGTCAAACGTCAAAACATCACTTAACAATTTTAATTATGAATCTAAAAGCTCAAAATATTACAAAAGAAGTCAAAATTATGAGTTGAAATGCTTAAAATAGGAAATAAAAAAGTCAAAAACTTAAGTTTCAGTCCTAATTGTGAGATGCAAAATTAAAAAAAGTTGGAATGAAAACAGAAATCAATTTCTTTTCCCAAATTCATGACTTTTTACTTTTTTTTTTAACCTTATTTTTTCAGATTTTATGACTTAACAAGGATATCTTAAATCATCAATGATAAATCTGCAGACATCTGCAGACCTCATACTGATGGGCCAGTTATAACAGAAATATCATTCGATCCTGCGGGCCAGATTTAACTGTTCCAGGCCTTGAGTTTGACATACCCCTGATATAGATTGATATAGATAGATGTTATCTAAATATCATTCTGTCATTAAACTTTTGTTTTAGGGACACATTTTGAGATTTTCGGCAACTGTCTGAAAATAAAATAAAAAAAAAAGACTGAAGAGCAACAGTTCCAGAAATGACTCAGGATGTTTCTGATTCTGTTTTTGCACCAGTTCTGTAGAACAGCCCGTATATATGATGCTGTGCCATGCAGGGCCATCCAAGTCTGTGACATCTCGGAGCGATCACACGCCACTGAGCGACAAAGAACATTGCAATCCCCTTCTCCACAAAGACAGAGATAAAGCCTTCTGTTTGGATGGCTACCCATTCCCTTCAGGGTTGTGAGAGAGAAGTTATAGAGAAATAAAACATCATAAAGCCAGAGACATTTTGAAACTGGATCTTTTACTTGCCCTCTTTGAACCTGAGCTGTTTCAAGTACAAGAAAAAGGAGAGTGATGCAACATATATACTATCACTCCTCTTCCAGTGCTTCAATCAAAGCATTTCAATCGCTTGTTTCTTAAGAAAAAAAAAACCTCCTGGGCTTGCATCTGCTGCCACTTCCAAGATGTATTCAAGGACCCTGGTTGCCTTATATCACTCTCTCATTCAACCTCGCAGCAACTTCACTTGAATGCTTCAAACGCCTGATATCAAATGCATTCATAGAAGCCGGCACAGGTAATATAACAGCAGGTCTATCTGCAGCTCTGTAGGTGTCGCGCGCTAGAGCAGGAGATCACAAGTGAAATGAAAAAGGAGGAATGGAAAGGAAGATGAGCTAGAGGACGAGACGAGTCAGGGTCTCGGTGTCTTCCATCGCCCCCGGGGGTAGGACGGCCTATGCGTCCATGACAGAGAGTGTCTTTGGGTAATTTGAGGATCAGTGGATTCCAAAGAGCCTGTGATGGAAAACATTAGTTGAACTGGAAGAAAAGAGAAGGAAAGAAACTGGGTGGAAGAAGTGTAGTTAACTGTTCTCCTGCAGTTGCAAGCTGTGATTAAACGCTGTGGAAGTTGAGGGCATAAAGAGCTCAAATAGCTGTGCTTAGGTGATTGAAATAGTGAATGTACGTTAATGAAGCTTGCATAGAAACACTTGCAACATGTGCAATTAACATGGCTGACTGAGTGCACTTGAGCGTTTTTGCTTTTATTGGTGGTATTATGGAATCACACCTAAGAGGATTCTTCCTCTGGAATAGTTTGGGTGTCAATCCTTGGTGCATTTGAGCCTCATTAAAGAGGGAATGACCTCTCAAAGCCATGAGGCTCATAAGGGAGTGGACAGCTGTCCTCACAAGCCACCGCAAACTAGCGCCCGAGCTCTTTTTCACCGCATCAAAGCCCAGCAGCTGTGTGCATGCAAGAGCTCCTTCTTCCTTTAGCTACAAGCTGCTGTTGCTGCACGCTCACAACTGTGTGCACTCGCATCTGTGCGTGAGTGCGCCCAGGGAAAGGGTAATGAGGACCACTGGGGCTCGTTTAAACAACCAGGGTTCACTAGCAGAGATGCGAGCTAGAGCTTCAACGCTCCCTGGAGCTGGAAGAGGAGGAGGAGGAGGAGGGGGTGAAAAGAAAAGCAGAGCAGCTCCAGTGATTCCAAGTCTCACAACCGCCAGCCAACGTTGCATCAGGACTAAGCCACATGCTTTCAAATGGACACCTTGACCCTCCAGCCTTAGAAGTCCAGGGAATGGAGTTGCGCTGCGTTGGTGTTACCATCAGAAATGTCCTTTCACTTCCAACCATCTTCCTACTTCCACAGTTTGCCATTTGGATCTGAGTTTGCTCTTTTTGTGAGCGTACAGACCAATTTGGAGTGATAACCTCACATCAGTTACTCATGGTGGCAGAACAAAAAGTGGAAGAAGCAGTGATTAAAACTGAAGTAAAATGAAGAGTTCAGGGATCCATACAAGCACAGTTTGCTGTCAGTATGTAGTTTTTCTACTTGTTGATGACAGTCTACGTCTGCATTTACCTCTTTGCTGCTGGTGAGGCAGTTCATCTGTCCTTACTCCCCAAAACATCAGAAAAATCTCAGTACTTAATGCTCAGGACAAATTATATGCATCAAGAGTTTTAAAATATATCCAGATATCCAGCTTTTTAAATCAGGAAGTAAAAATTTATCCTTGTTGGATTTTTGATCCACTGACCCAACAGTGACGATGGGTCAGGACACCTGGTTGGATCCTAGCTCAGGTCCAAAAGACCCAAGTCCGACCTTACCCAAGTCTGTGCAAATTCTCTCCAAGACCATCCTCTTAAATGTTTTAATGGACTCAAGTTGGATTTAAACCAGACAGTTAATAAGTTGGCTGTCATGCTTAAATTTAGTCAACAGTTCTGAGTTGTTTGATTCAGGGGTTCTCAACCTTTTCAGCCCACGAGCCTCAAAATAAAGGTGTCTGAGACTGGGGACCCCAATGTACCTGAAGGTGGCTGAACACATCTATGCACATTCAAGAACAGTCATGTGCAGACAAGGCTGTCCATAAGGGGGGGTTAAGGGGAGAGTTTCTTGGATCAGCCAAACTGGACGACCACGGATGTCAGCAAAATCGTGGTCCATTTTTCAAGTTAATTTGTGATAACACCTTTTTCCAAAACAGGCACTTTGGGGTTTGAACTTTTAAATGAACAAACAAGAAATAATAATTAAAGATCATCCAGTTGAACTGTTTTTGTTTAAATATTTTCATTTTCTTTCAAAAGTATATAATTTTTAGGCTCTAACAATGAGATAAGCCAGCCACAAGGGGGTAATTGAGATAGTTTAGCTGAATAATTCTGTGGCAGTGATGTAGTCCATCACTGGGTTTGACTAATGTGCTGAATAGTAATAAGTAAAAAACTAAAGCAGGAAAATTGCTCACCCAAGATTTGCTTTGACAAGAATGGACCGATACATACCAGTATGTGTTTATATATTAGCTAGTAATGGCTGACAGGTGGATTTCTAGACATTTCTGTTGAAATTGTTTAAATTTCAATAGTTTTTAGAGTTAATATCTGTGGGGCGTTTATAATACCCATAATGCCACACATTTTTCCACTGCACATGTTCTTAATTTGATAATGTTCTGGGGGTCAGACGGGAAGATGTTGGGGGCGCCCCCTGTGACCCCAAATGGGATAGGCAGTGCAGAAAATGGATGTATGGATGGTTAATTATTTCCAGTCAGTTTAGGTTAGATTTGTGTTGTGTCCTGTTGTTATTATTATTAATATTTCGATAATTATTATTATTAATTTTTTTTGTATTTTTTTATTATTATTTTTATTAAAATTTTTGTAATTTTCATCAATAATCACTTTATATTATATTTATTTAAATTATGTATATTTTACTGATCTTATTTAGATATTTTATTATTTTAGATTATTTATTTTTTATTTTTTATTATTATAATTTTAATTATTATTATTACTATTATCATTAATTTATAATTTAATTTTATTTATTTATTATTTATTTTCATTACTGATTTATTATTAATTTAATTTATCATTTATTTTTTAGTTTATTTATTTAATTAATTAATTATTTAATAGTAAATCTGTTAATGTAAAAATATATGTTTAATATATGAGGTATTTTTATTGGTGCCACGATCCCTTTACCCTTAAACTGTCTCATATTTATTCCAAGTTTCTTGGTTGGGTATTTTTTTAAACACAATGGAGATGATGCACAAACAGGAGCATCGTTACACTTAAAAAGCACACACTCACCGACGTGCACATAGAAGCCTCATCACCTGACATTGATTTCCCGCCGGCCAACCAACTGCTTAGCCATCTTTGTGGTGACAGGTTGACCCATGAGGCCAGTTAGATTCTCACACACACATAGACACACACAGGGATCTATCCTGCAGCCTTAAGGGAACTCCCCGAAGCATTTATTGACCGCAGAGAGAAAGTGGCTATTAATCTGACAAAGGCTTAAAAGCCTGTCACCGTCTGTTTGTGTGCGCGCTCACATGACATGTGAGTTCATGCATGGAGGTGTTTGATGCTCACAGTTTAATACCTTTACAAATTAAGCTATAAACATGCACAAATGCATGTATGTCTGTTTATTTACATGCTTAAATGAGGGTGATATTCCTACATTAATGTGTAATTTAACCCAGTTAGGAAGAAAGGAAAAACTTCCCTTCATGTTATAGGCAATTGATTGTGTGGTCAAAGGTTCGCAATTCAGCCCTCATGACACCTTTTAAAGCAAGGTGAGCCGTCTAACCTTCCATTCCCACAAATTACCATCATGCTGTTACTTCTGCCAGTTCTAAACCCCAGCGGCAAAGCTACAGGCCCAACAGAGCAACAAGATAATGAGCGACCAGAGAGAGAAAGAGACAGAGGAAGAGAGAATGAAGGGCACACAATGACTCAAAAATTGCCAGTGTGCGTGCGTACATCTCTGCGTGCACTCATGCCTCTATCCATCAATTAAAGCAGCGAGATCCCTCACTTTTTATCCCAGTAACAAAGAAACATCTCACTTGTTGAGCATTAAGATTCTGCGCTGCGGGGGCTGTAGGGTGCTGGGAGGTTAGAGGAGGTGCAAGAGAGAAAAGATCTGTCCTGTGTCGCTGTGTTTCTCTGCCAAGAACATCAACTTAGAGGAATTTGTCTCCGGAGTCTTGTTATTGTCGACTCAGTGTTAGAGGCCATGTGTTCTGAAGTGTCGCAATATCAGAAAGACGCATACCCAAGCTCAGATCCCAGAGCTGGACTGAGTATTAGCAGTATTTTAGAGGCTCCACGTTTGTTACACATGTGCTGAAGTTATCCCCTTTATGTGTACGTGCCTGCTTCTGGAAGTGTGCGTGCCTTTGGTGTGTCCTTTGTGAATGATGGCTTTGCTAAAGTGCTGTGAAGAGAAACATTGCTTTGCTACGCCTTTGATTCATTGCTGGTGTGGGAGAAATTTGCATAGCAGGCAGACTCGGGGCAGATCTAGGCTCTCGTTTGCCGGGTGGCTAGATACTTCATCATTATCATCAGGCTGTGCGCTTTGGTCTCAGC
Source organism: Cheilinus undulatus (assembly GCF_018320785.1). Classification (NCBI taxonomy): domain Eukaryota; kingdom Metazoa; phylum Chordata; class Actinopteri; order Labriformes; family Labridae; genus Cheilinus; species Cheilinus undulatus. The sequence continues at coordinate 41,362,986 of NC_054880.1, read as the reverse complement.
CACTCGGCGCTCGCTCATAATCTTCAAGCGAGCCTTGCAGAGGAGAAAAATATAACTGTTAAAGTCTTGGACAAATTAGACGGCCTGGCCTTGAGGCAGTGGTGGACAGGGGATGCTCAAGGGGCAGGGGCGAAATACTGAAAAAGGGCATCTGCTGGCATCATACATTTCTAGTGAAATAGTTTGACACCCTGGTAAAGATTAAACAGTCTTAATTATACATACTGCACTTATTTAATATAAAAGATGAGGAATTTTAAATATTTCACTCATTTGAAATGAAAAACACATTAGTGAGGATGACTTCAGGGCATGTAATTGCATTTTCTCCACCACTGGACATGTGCCCTCTAGACTGCACTTTATCAGGTTTTGCCCCTTGAGAGGATGCTAAGTTACGCCCACTTTCAGGGCACCAAAAAGGGCACTTTGTCAATTTTTTTCCTTTTAGAGTGTATCCTAGAGGGCACTATGTCCAATTTTGTCCACTAACAGGGGGTCCTAGAGGAATCTTTCTCAAGTTTTGCCCATTTGTGGATCCTAGAAAGCACTTTGTCAACTTCTACCCATTTAGAGGGGTCCTGGTGTGCACTTGTCAAGTCTTGTCTACATAGAGAGGATCCCAGACGGCACTTGTACACTTAGAGGGGATCCTAGAGGGCCCTCCCTCAAGTTTTGCCAAATTAGAGGGGATCCTCGAGGGCACTTTGTCAAGTCTTGTCTACATAGAGGGGATCCCAGAGGGCTCTTTCTCAAGTTTTGCCCATTTACAGGGATTCTAAAGGGGACTTTGCCAACTTTTGCCCATTTAAAGGTGGTCCTAGAGGGCTTTTTATCAAGTTTTGCCAGTTAAGAAGGAATTCTAGAGGGTTGTTTCTCAAGTTTTGCCAAATTAGTGGGAATCCTCGAGGATAATTTCTCAAGTTTAGCCCATTTAGAGGGGATCCTAGATGGCACTTTGCCTGATTTATCCACATAAAGGGGATCCTAGAGGGCACTTTCTTAAGTGTTGACGATTAAGAGAACATCCCAGAGGGCACTTTGAAGAGTTTTGTCCATTTAGAGGAGATTCTGGACGGCACTTCTCAAATTTTGCCCACTTAGTTTCGGCATCAAAGTAGCCTGTCAAATGTTGCCCACTTTCAGGGCACCAAAGAGGGGACTTAATCGGATGTTATCCACTTGAGGGGCACCTCAGAGCACTTTTTCTGTAAATCAGGGTCGAGATCCACCATTGGGTCATGGGAGATTTTTTTGGGGTCATCAAAGGATTATAATAGTGGTTATTATGTATTACATATGTTTTTTGGTAATTGTTTAATGATGGTAGGCAGCTATCTACAAGCATCAAAAGCTTCTGGGGAGTCCTGTTTCCCAAATAAATGTCTTTTTTTATGAATAATCATGACGGATTGTATTGCATTTTTTTATTTTGTGAATAAACTGATAGATTGATTTATTGATGAGTTTCCAGAATTTCTTCCTTAGAGTATCTATGTGACATTTTTGTGATTCAGTACACATGTAGCCACATGGGTTCACCCAATAACACTTACTCTCTTCTCCACAATAACAAAAGAAAACAATGCTCTACCAGCCACTGGATGGCAAAAGAGCTAAAGTCACAGTTACTGCTTTTTGGCTAATAAAAATGAACCCCATTGTTCCAGACCAGACAGCTGATAAATTCCAAAGGGGCAAAGCATACAAAGAAAGCCCATGTGAGGTGGAGTTGCTTCTTCCAGGCTTGTAAAACAGAAAGCAGCAGGTTAGGACCAGATTAAGTTCATGTTAACAAAGCTGGTACCTGCCATCACGTTTACCAACCATCCAAGGGTGGACTAGAGGGCAGATTAATGAGCAATAATGCATGGAAAACAAAGCTGTTGGGTCACAGTGGCTTGCACCTTGTAAAAAGTGGGTCACCAGTAAAAAAAAAAAACAAAAAAAAAGTTTGGGAAACGATGCCTTAGAGGGTACTTTGTCAATATTAGCCACTTAAAAGGCATGAAGAAGGCACTCTATTCAGATGTTTTCTGCTTTGGGGGCGTCATAGATGAAACTTTGCCCGCGGAGCAAGCACTAACATAGCACAAAAGTGGCCTGTCAAACTTTGCCAAACACTGGGCACCCGAAGGGGCACCTTGTCAAACATTGCCCAATAAGGGGGAGCCTATGGCATTGATTTCAATCCTGGGATCTGGTACTCCTCGAGGGGGGCACCAAAGATCTCAGGGGAGGTGCAAGGCTTTGTCTGCCCTGAGGTTGTCTGAATTAGATTGGCATAAACTCCCTAAAATCCTAATAAATCACTTATTAAATTGTTTATATCAAGAGCTTTTGGTAAGAAAAACATGCATAGGCATATTTTGCCCAGGTTTTTATCAGTGAAATAATTAAAAACTAATGTTGATGATGCTTCACTTTTCTCAGCTCTTCTCAGACAAAAAGTAGGGGGAATCCAAGGAAAATAGGATGGGAACCAGTGCCCTAGAGGGACCTTTATCAAATTTTTGTCCACTTGGAGGGCACCATGCTAAATTATGCTGAGTTAGAAGACACCAATGAGGGCAATTTAATTAATATTGTTTACTTCCATGGTCCCAGAGAGGGTACTTTGTCCTTTTTCTAATATATAGGGCACTAAAGGTGGGACTTGGTCACATGTTACCCACTTTCAGGACATCAAAGATGGCTCTTTGTCAAATTTTGCCCACTTGGAGGGCACCAAAGAGGGCACTTTGTCAAATTAAGTTTCAACGGAGCATCCAAGAGGGCAATGTTGACATTTTTTTCCAACATTAGCTCATCAGGGGGGTGATCCCCCGCCTTCCAGCCTCATGAGTCTACCTATGTCTTGAGGCAGTGCAACGCATTTGAAGACACTAGTAGCTATCTCTGTTCCCGGTTTGTGGTCTCTCACACTTTGTCGTTTTCTCTCGTCAAAGTGTTGTTCTGACTGTGCAGGTATGCCACATTTTCCCCCTCTCTCTCCCTCTATTTTTCGCCTCTCTTGTCCTGACAGGCCTGCTGCAGCGCTATCGGGGACAGTGCTTGTTATAGAGGACATGCTGACGAGTGTCGATCGATACCGACTCCCAAACCGCAGCATCCGTCTGGGCACTTCTGGCGTGTTTGTGTATATGTGTGCGAGTCGTATGTGTGTGTATAGGCATCTGTCCGTGCATACCCGTTGGTGTATGAGCAAGATGTTTGGCACTCCGGAGAGATGCATGCAGGTGCTGCTGTCATTCAATTCATCGTGCCCTTGAGGCTGTCAGCTCTGCACGCTGGCGTGCTTGTGTGTGCGTGCATGTGCGTGTGTGAGATGGATTTAGCTATCAGTTTATGTGGGGATTATATGGACAGCTTCCACAGCTATTTTTCCCCATGAATATTTTACCGTCATATAAACAAAACGCAATTTCAAGGCAGCTGTGTGCATGGTTCAGACAGAGGTGGCTGAGAGGAGCTGTGGATCCATGCCAACTGTGTTGCCATCAGCAGAAATTATAGGTCAGGATTAGAGTGAGCTGGCACACATGTTGACGCTCCTTTTGTGGGACAAATTTGCACTCCAAAAATGCCCATCCAGTTCCACTTGAACACATTTGAGCGAGGAATGTCTGCAGTGGCATATAAGCACTTGCAGCAGGGTGCAAAGGGAAAAAGGAAAACGAGACCGAGATGGAGACTAAGAGTGTTTCTTCTTGCCTGAGTCTTAAATCCGCCATGGGTAACTGCTGTAGTGTGACAGTAGGCTTATAACAGCCAGTGTGTCGATAAATCCCAAGCGCATTTATTTCCTGCAACACCAAGGAAGCATACCCCGCTTTATGTCCCCTGCAGAACAAGAAAGCAAGGTGATTTTTTTTCTCCCACCGTATTCACTTATTTGTCCAGTTATTTATACATTAACAGCTTCACATGCATCATAAACCTTTATAGCATTCCTACTCCATGTCTGGATACAGCATGTGCATTATGTATGAATCTGCAGCTTTATCTATCTGAATAGATCTCTCTTTGTTTTGCATTAATAGATGAAAGCTGTCTTCATTTGCATGATGGTGTGCACAGCGCCCCAGTGAAACATTAGGCAGAAATGTTAGTGATTAAGTTCACTCCTCCAAACATCACATTAGAGATGCAGATGATTGCATTGTCCAAAAAAGTGATAAACACTAATGGACGATTCACAATAATTATATATATATATATATATATATATATATATATATATATATATATATATATAAAAAATGCTAATGGGATCATTATTCAAAGTTGCTCTGACAATTAGGCAAAACGTGTTTATTTGAAGTGAGAAAAGAGCTCTGAATCACCACATCTTCTCTCAGGGAAATTCAAGGCAAAATGGTGACAGAACAGACTTTCCATAGCTGTCTTCTGTTTTTTTTTTCTTTATTATTTATAATTATTGAGCATTAGCAGCCCAAGCTGGATATATAATCACACATACTATCTATTCAGTATGGAAGGGAATAAAAGGTTTCCATTATGGACTGTACATTGAGGGGCTCTTGAGATGCAGCATCTTGTTTTCTTTGGGGTCCAAATGCAAGAAAAGTTCAAATCAAACAGACATGGTTTCACAAATACAGACAGTTCTCGCTCCTCCTCAGCCTCTACAAGCTGTTTGACAGGATATGCAGCCTGTTGCACCAGCTAGAGGGGCAATATTGATGGCTATAGATTAATAAGACTGTGTTCATGAGGATGAAACCATGTGGTTCACAGTCGTACTGAGTGGTTTCCAATAAGTGACATTTAAAGTTCACTGCTAACTTGAAGTGCAAGTGTTTTTGCTGAGGTGTTAGAAAATGATTAGCTTCAAATGTGAGACCTCCACCAATCTGTGCTTTATGGCAGAGTGGCTAGATAGAATCCTCTCCTCATTGAAAAACACATGAAAGTGAAAAAAAGCACCTGAAGGACTCTCAGACGTGGGAAACAGTATTATCTAGTCTGACAAAACCAAAATAGGCCTTAATATCAGGAGAAAACCTGCCCAGTAACATCCCAACAGGGAAGCATGGTGGTGGCAGCATCATGCTGTAGGGGTGCTTTTCAGCAGCAGGAACTGGGAGACTGATTAAGGTTGAGGGAATGCTGAATGAAGCAAAGTGCACAGATACAGAGAGTCTTTGATTGAGTATGCTGTGTTCCATTTAGGGTCCAAACTGCCAAATTCTTCATTAGATAAATTTGAGAGGTTGAAAATGTTTCCAAAATTTGGGTCACAATTCCTCTTAAGGAGGCGGTGGTGGGTTCTGATGTCGGACTAGTTGAGAACCACTGCTTTAAACTACAGTGGCATAAACTTACATGATCAACAGCTGACAGGTGTTTCTAGGCGTTGTAGATACACTATATTGTCAAAAGTATTCACTCACTCGCCGTGACTCACATATAACCTTAAGTGACATCCCATTCTTAATCCATAGGGTTTAATATGACATTGGTCCACCCTTTGCAGCTATAACAGCTTCAACTCTTCTGGGACGGCTTTCCACAAGGTTTAGGAATGTGTTTATAGGAATTTTTCACCATTCTTCCAGAAGCACATTTGTGAGGTCACACGCTGATGTTGGACGAGAAGGCCTGGCTCTCAGTCTCCGCTCTAATTCATCCCAAAGGTGTTCTATCAGGTTGAGGTCAGGACTCTGTGCAGGCCAGTCAAGATCATCCACATCAAACTCTCTCATCCATGTCTTTATGGACCTTGCTTTGTGCACTGGTACACAGTCATGTTGGAACAGGAAGGGGCCATCCCCAAACTGTTCCCACAAAGTTGGGAGCATGGAATTGTCCAAAATCTCTTTGTATGCTGAAGCATTCAGAGTTCCTTTCACTGGAACCAAGGGGCCAAGCCCAGCTCCTGAAAAACAAGCCCACACCATAATCCCCACTCCACCAAACTTTACACTTGGCACAAAGCAGTCAGACAAGTACCGTTCTCCTGGCAACTGCCAAACCCAGACTCGTCCATCAGATTGCCAGATGGAGAAGCGCGATTCGTCACTCCAGAGAACGCATCTCCACTGCTCTAGAGTCCAGTGGTGGTGAGCTTTACACCACTGCATCTGACGCTTTGCATTGCACTTGGTGATGTATGGCTTGGATGCAGCTGCTCGGCCATGGAAACCCATTCCATGAAGCTCTTTATACACTGTTCTTGAGCCAGTCTGAAGGTCACATGAAGTTTGGAGGTCTGTAGCGATTGCCTCTGCTAAAAGTTGGCCACCTCTGCGCACTATGAGCCTCAGCATCCACTGACCCCACTCCATCATTTTACATGGCCTCCCACTTGGTGGCTGAGTTGCTGTTGTTCCCAATCGCTTCCACTTTGTTGTAATACCACTGAAAGTTGACTGTGGAATATTTAGGAACGAGGAAATTTCACCACTGGACTTGTTGCACAGGTGGCATCCTATCACAGCACCACGCTGGAATTGACTGAGCTCCTGAGATTCTTTCACAAATGTTTGTAGAAACTGTGTGCATGCCTAGATGCTTGATTTTATACACCTGTGGCCATGGAAGTGATTGGAACACCTGAATTCAATTATTTGGATGGGTGAGTGAATACTTTTGGAAATATAATGTACCTCCAGCAGGCCCCACTAATTAGAGACATTTCTGTGACACTCTTGGGTTGTGTGTACTGTGTTTTTTTTTTTTTTTTGGCTGAGATCACAAAAAAGTTATATTTTTCTTAAAGAGCTTTGAGATCTTGTGTCATCTACAGGATTGAAACCATTTTTTCACAGTCACATGGTTTATGGCAAGTCTAACTTTGACATTTCTGACATTATGGCAGATAATTGAATTTGCTATGAAGAAAAGAATGGGATTTTTACTTCTGGAGCCGCACAGTTGAGCTCTATGGAACGCTCATGTGGCAAAGTTTCCACCATCACCATCGTACTCCATACCGAGCTCTATCTAGTGTTTACCCCATGTGTCTGCCTTGATTTAACTCTTCCTTTTTCTCTCTCAGTGTAAATAGAGCACCAGACTTCATGCATATAGTTAACACCCTGGAGTCTGTGATCAGAGCTGCTGCTGGTCTTCTATTTTCTGTTGCAATTAACCAATCAGAACTTACAATCCAACATAGCCACATTATACTCATGTAAAGGTTATTTTATGCATGAAAACATGCCTCAGAAAGCTGGAGTGGATAATCGGAATGGGGGGACTTATTTGACATGTCTGCATGTGTGAGGTCAGTAATCCCACTAATCCTAAAGCATGCAGATAAATTCATACTCTGTTTAGGCATGATAAACAATGCCTCACACCCACAAAACCACAACACATCCAGTCAAGGACACCACTAAGGAGAACCTGAAGCACGTTTGTAACCACTTCTTAAGCGACCACACCCTGACATTCAATTTTTGGAACACCAGCATGCAAAGCATGCACTGACAGACACATATTTGTAAGTTGACCATGTCATCTCCCCCGTGGCTCCATTAAACTCCCATGCAGATGATATCATCTGCACTCGGCATGCATAGGAGGATACAGGGACAGGAGGAGGGAGGGAAAGAGGGAGGGGGGGATTCACTGCGCCGCTGGAGTCTGTCTGAGGGGGAGACTTATCTCAGAAGCAAACAGCCATGGATGAGTGGAACAGAATGACGGATGGCGGAGGTAGAGCACACACAAACACTCCCCCAGCACATACACAGGCAGGCGGACACAGAAAGCTTCCCATGTGTTTTTTTGCTAAACTCGAGGGGCAAGATTTCCATGTCTTGTAATGATTTCTAAATAGGGCCTCATTGCCCAGGGATATATTTAATTGCCACACACCGGCTGGTGATGCTAATGCGCGCTGACAAAAAGAGTTAGAGAGGCAGGGAGGCAGAGAGGGAGAGAGAGGAGAGCTAGTCACACTTGTTTTTGAAGTTACTTTGACTTAGCAAGGGCATGAAAGACTGTCAGGGAATGGTCAGCATTACACATCTATTTGTCAAAACATGTTATTTATTTGTTTATTTATCTTTAAGAGGGTTGTGCTGTATTTGCTGCTGTCACATGCCTGCTCCCTCACCCCCTCACACGTGTCCACCTCCATGCCAAGCTATTGTCTTGCTTTTGCACAGTGATGCCAGATTCCCTTGCAGTGACCATTATGTCTCTTCTCTTTCTCACAATCTTTTTTTGTGAGCATTGACTGTATATTAATATGGACGACAGGTCTTCAGCTCTGTATATAATATACAAAAGTGAAGCCAAACAGCCCCTACACAAATAGGGGCTAAAAAAGAGCTAGCAGGTGATACAGGGAAAATTAGGGCACCATGAGGCAGGAAGGAGGATTGACACAACCCTGGTCATGCTCTGGATGTCCTTGCATATTACCAGTGGTATGGGGAAATAATATGTTGGAAAAGTTATACAGTCCACACCTTTAGTGTTTAATTAGGGGTGGATATGGTGAGTTAGCATGGCCTAGGATACCTTCTGAGTGGGTAATAGGGAGCTACTGGCTTTGCTGTGGATGTCCAAAAGGCCTGAAAAGCGCCAGCCATCTCCAGGGGTGAAAAGCCCTGAACAAAAGAGATGCCACCAGGCTTGACTTTGGCAGCCAAGAGACACATGTCAACATGTGTCAAGCTTGATTCTGGCTGCCCTCTCACCAGTCTCCTGCCCTTGGTTGAGGCCCATCGAGCCTGTGATGGATCCTTTGCATCCTACGTGCTCAAAATGTATGCACATGACTGTATATGTTTTAACCATTTTATCTTTTTTGAAAGTATTTATGCCAAAAGGACTCTCCCATTCCTGCTGTTAAATAATTAGTTAACCTGAGAGGAATAGGCCTGTTTAACAAACATTACTAGAAGTGACAGCTGGCAGTGGTACCTGGGTGTTTTTTAGCTCATTAGCACTCATTAATGCTTAAAGGATTCAAAATTTCTTGCCCTTTATTTCCAATACAGCATTACTGACCAAAACACATCATCAATACAAGAAAACACCCACAATTTTGTAGAGTTTCTTTCTGGCAGCAGTGTAAGAAGTGGGATTCTTCACTATATCAGAGATACCAGTGAGTAAATATCGATGCTAATTTCTGGCCAGGACATCTATGTTTTAAGCAATTGAAATTAAAGATGCAGGAAGTTGACTGAGTAAATGGGTAAATACAGATATCTGGCATGAGATTTACAAGACTGTTTAACTAGTTAATTAGGTATCATTTTTAAAAAACACAGGGGCCTGAATTACATGCACAAAACCACAAAACATTTGGTCAAGGATACCAATCAATAGTTACACTTAGAGTGACTCGTATAATCATTCAACAGTCACAGAGTCACTCTGATGATCACTCAACAGTCACAGAGTTACTCTAAAGACCACTCAACAGTCACAGAGTCACTCTAAAGACCACTCAACAGTCACAGAGTCACTCTGATGATCACTCAACAGTCACAGAGTCACTCTTATGATCACTCAACAGTCACAGAGTTACTCTAAAGACCACTCAACAGTCACAGAGTCACTCTGATGATCACTCAACAGTCACAGAGTCACTCTTATGATCACTCAACAGTCACAGAGTCACTCTGATGACCACTCAACAGTCACAGAGTCACTCTGATGACCACTCAACAGTCACAGAGTCACTCTGATGACCACTCAACAGTCACAGAGTCAGTCTGACGACTACTCAACAGTCACAGAGTTACTCTGATGACCACTCAACAGTCACAGAGTCACTCTGATGACCACTCAACAGTCACAGATTGACTCTGATAATATTCGTCTGATCTTGTCTCACACTGCTAGACTGGATATTGAAATAATGGGCCAATCCATAGGCTGATCCTTGAAGCCAGTTCATTGCTGCGTTTACAACAAGCATGTGAATGCATTACATCATCCTTTTCAGTGCACTTGAACTCCTGTGCATTTTGTTTGGTGGATTCAACATAATATGAAGTGTCATACCAACCAAGGCCAAGCAGTTCAGAAATACTTCATGCTTGATGCTGAATAGTTCTATGACTATAAGCAATTTGAAGCACAGCTCATGTTTCAAGGAGTTGTAGCTTAACATCAAATTTAAAAAAACTTCTTTTTGATGGTTTTTAAAGCCACAGAAGCCTGGTAACCACTGTAGACTTTCCCATCTTGTAAATAATTTCTAAGGCACGCTGCCTAAACTCGACAAGAATGTAAGAGAAGATTCATCATTGGAGTTAATGGATGTAAAAGCTATGAGCTTCACTGCAGACACCTGGAGCTGTGCCGCTACCACACAGTGTGATGCTAAAGCCTGAAAACTTCATACACCAGCAGCTTGATTTGAGCTGCTGTTAAAGAAAGGCTTCATCAGTTTGCTAAATTGTATCACATTTTAAGAGGCAATGCTAGGAAAAGAAAAAAGACATGACAATTTGGCTGATTTGCACATTTAGTGCAGTTCAGTGCAGACTACACTGTGACAGCAGGGGGTGGGAATGTTACTGCAATTGGTTTAAAGATTTTAGCTTTAAAAACTCAGTTCATATACATTTATTTATTGTTTTATAAAGAAAAAAAAAAACAGATATTGCTTTTCCCATTGAGCTTTCCAGATCTTATCTTTGAAATGAAAAATATCAGTTACTGATTTAACCTTAGTATTGTTACTAGCTGATACTTAAAGCCCAGGTAATGGATCAAAATTGTTGCCTTAAAAGCATGAACTGTCACATTCCCTTCCCTTCCAGTCAGTATTGTCCACAAGAGAACAGATTCTTGACTCTATTTAAAGTGTATACTGTATTGTTAGTTTTTGTTGTTTTCTCTCCTTTCCCTCCCCTTCTCTGCTAATCCACATGAGAATGCTACAAGGAGCCATGCGCATCATCAGAGCTGTCAATCATGATGCACCATCCACTCTTTAAAGCATCAAATAACTAATTAAAACAAAACTATTCAGAAAAATTAACACTTGGACATAATTCAGCATGACTGTAATTATCAAAGGCAACAAATGCCATTTCATTCAGGCCTTAATTTTATATATCCCATATGTTTTTATTGAGAAGGCGACGTGTATGACCTACAGGTTGCAATCACATGATGCCAATGACATATTAATGTCAGAAGGGGGCAGGAAGTGAAGATCCCTGGTTAGGAAAGAATTGGAATGGAGGAAAATGAGTAAAATAAACCTCTATAAAACTGCACACTACAGTTATCAGAAAATTTCATATATATTACATAGTCCTGCAGATCTAAACGGCTAGCTGCACCACTTTAACAGCTTTTCTCCCCAGTTTTGTCATAACAAGCTTTTAACCCATCAAGCCCCAAACTAATTTTTAACCATTTTGTCTCGCCTGGACTGTCTTTAAAAGTCTGTAAAACATCAACCCTGTGGTGTATAGTCAGACTTTAAACATCCCTTTTTGTTGTAGAGCAACCTTAACCTGACATGCCAGATGGATTTGTATCAGACATCCATCTGGGAAAGCTTCAATAGGAAATGTTTGAGAAAAGGCAGAGGCTTTGAAAGGAACTCGGAGTGTGATTGGATGAACGTTCTGTCTGTCACATCTCTACGGGCAAATCAGAGCAACAAAACATATGATGTAGCCCAGCATTTCCGCTAGACTTTTTTTGTCCCCAGTCATTTGCTTTAACATTATTTTGCTGCATTAACAGCAGCAAAATGCATAAATCTGATATTCTGTGATACATTGATACACAAGTCTGCGCTAAACGGGAGAGAGGACACGTTTTTATTTCCAGACCTGACCCAAAACCGAGACAGTAGAAACCAAGCCAACAGTAAACCTGACTAATTATTACCCCTTTATTAAAAACTGGAAGACACGTGATCAGACACTAGAAACGACTGCACAAAGACTTTCTCTTATTTTTCTTTGTGTAAGTGGTTTAAAGTATCAAAATAAAGGCTTCGCGCTTTTCCTTACACACGCAGTCAGTTACACAATATAGCCCACGTTAAACTCGTAAACAACAGTTAGTGTCACATTAGCACCGTTAGCCTGTTAGCTCATTGGCGGCTAAGTTCTTTGTAGCTTACATCAGCAAAATACCATCCTCCACCGACAACAACGAAGCATCCAAACACATAACAAAAGTGCTCTGTTAACTGGACACTGGGTTAGAACTCTATATTTCAAATGAAATATGAGTCTTACCGTTAGCTGCTAATATCAGTCCCCATGATGATATCACTGTAACCTCCAATAAAGCAGTAAATCCAACCATCCTGGTTTATTTGGACTAGTCCCGAAAAGATAAACGCTCCACAGCAGAAAGTCCAGTCCAGTCCTCCTCTTATTGACGGCTTATCCAAGACTACTTCTGCTAATTAGCCAGCATAGGCCTCTCTCTCTCTCTCTTCTGCTGCATCGGTGTTTCAGATGCTCAGTTGTACCATTCCCTTTGACTCAGCCTCTTCATTACTCACATCGATGACATACTCAAAATCCCTCCATACCGCTGATGATATTAAGCCTTTGGTTAACCAGGAAAACCTCACTTAGATTAAAATTCTGCTTTATATGAAAGCTCTGGTCAAACTTTCCCTGCAGAGCATAGACTGTTGCAGAATCTCCAGCAGTAATGAGCAGGCGCAGTAGAGAGATAGATTCGCTTTGACGTCACTGTACATACATAATTAGCCATGTGCTTGCCATCTGAGGAGATAAAAAACAACCCCAGCACCGCAGGACAGTAGATATAGTTAGATTAGACAACTTTTAGTTTATATTAACGCATTCTCGCAACATATCTTCTAGGTTACACAAAATATAATATGCAAGTATTCAGTATTTACTTATCTGGTCATTTGCATATTTTCTGCCGGACATTTTGACCAGTTATATTTTTATCTGCCGGACTTCCGCCCTTTTTACTGGCCAATGACCGGCAATTACCGGCTAACGGAAACTCAGATGTAGCCGCTATCGAGCTGCGTGTGCACAGCTACCAAGGAACAACGCAAAACATGGCGACTATAGACATGTAAGTACTCGACTTTTGTGGTTTTTAAAAAAGAAAACAACTCACTGCTGTTCTTTGTTCTTTAAACGAAGAAATGTCGTCAAGTTCTGATAAAACTAGCGCTTTAGCAGCATCCACGCTAAGCTCTTCCACCATAATTGCACCAGCCTCTTGTTGCTGCTTGTTTACATCAGGACTCTGCCGTGCCTGAAAGTACTGCCCCTCATCGCTGATTGGTCCTGTCACTTTCTAACCGGGCCCAAACGGTTCAGATGAGAGCCTAACAAGATGGATTTGCCAGTGAAAAACAAAGAAATGGGCATATTCATCTACTTTGCAAGGTAAGAACAACCCGGTATTTCTTGAATGTTTTTAAAAAAGTTATGGGACTATAAATTTAAAAAAAAGCTCACTAACATTAACTTACTAACTTGTTCTACCATCTCTTGGGGACCAGAAAGTGGAAAAAAAAAATCATTCTGTGACAAAAAAAGTCTTGAAAATATTGGCAGATTTACAATAAAAAAAAAAAAAAATCCTTGCACTTTTTTGTATTTGCTTTATTTGAGCCATTATTCAAAGTAGCTCCTGTCTGCAGTGACGCAGAGGGCCACATCACAGGTTCTTTGTCTCGCCATTATGTGCTGTCAGGGCATCTCCTGCATGATCTAAGACATGCAAAGTTTGACAAAGCATGGCGTGACGATGGAACAGCCTGCCACAGGTTGGCACAGTCCACTGCAAAGCATTGTGGGACACAAGATGGTAGATAACAAATAGATCACAGCTCTCAACCACCCTCCCTATTCCCCAGATCTTGCACCGTGCAATTTTCCAAGGCTGCAGACAGTGCTCAAAGGAACTGTAGAAGAGATCAAGGTTCCTGTGATGAAGGAGCTAAGGGACCTCAAGGAGGAGGTCAAGTGCTTCCATGGGGGTAGAAGCGAATGCAGAAGTGCATTAACTCTTGGGGGGGAAGACTTTGGAGAGTACATGGAGTAATTACTCTGCAGATTTTGTAATAAAAATGTAGAAAATTCTTGTTTCTTTTATGTCACACCTCGTAACATCATCTGCATACTGCAGCAGGTCAGCAGGGGGAGCTCTAAAAAATCTTGGCTTTTCTCCCAGGTGGCTGTTATTGTGACCATCTTAGTACAGCCTATGGCTTCTGCTCACTTGGTTGTATGTGCATTCCCATGTGTTTTTGTGTATCTCTGTGTGATAATCAAGGATTTCATTCGGTGTCATCACTACCCACAGAGGAACTCGCCTGAGAAAGAGGGCCGCAGTGTTTTCACTCCCCTTTAACTGCCACTTTAAACACGGATGATGCAGTGTTTACAACACACACATGCAAAGAGACAGTGAAAACACACATGCAAGCATGGTTACGCTCTCTGGTGGCAGGTGTGTGGGTGTCTGCATTGTGCACGGATGCTTTTACAATGAATATGTGACCCCCCCCAAAAAAAGAAAAAAAAAAAAAAACAACACGAGAGAGTATCAGCAAAAAGCAAAACATCTTTATACTTCATGACTGGGGGTGATTTCATAACAAACTTAAAAATAGCTTATTGTGGCTGCTTGCATGAGTGAGCAAATCCCTGCGTTTTTGCTCACACAGAAATGAATGTATGTGTGTGGGGAAGCTTCCCCTTCCTGTATTAGGATAAATAGCCCTGTCTATCATGTAAGCCAGTGTCTGGCAAACAGATTCCCCTTACGTCAAGCCAGATGAACACAAATGAGTTCCCCAGAGGAGACGTTTCGGGGGGGGAAGAGCGTCCCTGTGACACTTATCGTGAAGGACATCTAACGGGTAAAGAGGAGGTGTGGGTGACAACCAGAGAGTAGGCATGGCTGCACCTTGTGTCAGCCTCATATTTAACCATAGGAATCCCTCAGGACTACATTAACATACATGCCTTCACATACAGGAACAGCATAGATATGCATTTTTCCCTTCAGGTAGCGCTGCACAAAATGCATTTCCATAATGGCAGGCTGTCATTTGTCATCCCACCTACTGTGTGGAATCAATAACTCCAGTCTGTCTCAGTATGTCTCTCTTGGTGACAATACCATCAACTCACTTCTACAAATGGATGGAGGCTTGCACATATACCACCCTGAAAATAGCATCAGATAACCACTGGTTGTCAAAAGGCTATGGCGCTTTCAGTATCGAGGTGACAGGTTCCACGCACGCTAAATCATCGTACTGTACCGAAAGGTAATTATACTGCCGCTGTAAATCTTCTCGATTGCTTCAGCGAGTTAGATCATCTTCTCTTATGCCTGCGTGCGCACATACGGTCAAGGATGTACACATGCTTTATGGTGTGCATGCTAGTGCGGAAGCAAAGGAAACACGCCAGAGCGACCGATGTGAGCTCAGGTGGCCAGTGGTTTAGCACATGGGTCACAACGCTGCATGTTTAATGCACGATTGCACCCTAAGTGCTCTCAATTATACAGTAACTTACATGCTATTCACTCTTTTTTAGTAATAAATGTGAAAACCTGCCATATTCATCCTATTTAATCTCATTTTATTTTTTACTTATTTGCTTTTTCTCTGTAAATCATCGGGGCATGGCAGTCAGCCGAAGGTCTCCTTTAATTTCTTTAAGGTTAGCCACTCTTTGAAAGAGGCCATCCCGCTTGAAAGTGGAGTCAATTTAATCACTGTTACTGTGAAGATAAATAAAAAAGTCAAAATATATAGGTCAATGGAGTAAATTAAAAAACGTGCGCATTATAAGATCAACCAAGTGGTCACTGGAAAAACAGTTAAAAACTATTTAAAGTTCTTCCAGCTTTACATGCTTTCAATTAGACCAACAAGTTAAAAGCTGCATTTCAAGGCCCCAATAAAGTGTCATATGATCAACTGATGTTTTCTTTGAAGGAAGCATGTGTTGCTGGATGGTGGTTTATTTATCTCTGGACATTGTAAAACTATCTTTCCATCTTTTTTGTTTACTTCTATGACAAAAGTGAATCCACAAGCATCAATTCTCTGATTTTTTTCAACAAAGTTAGGCTGGTTACAACATTTTTGTATCATTGCTTGGAAAACCAAGAAACATGCACTATATGGACTGCTACACAACTGCTTTGAAGGCTTTCCACAAGATTTTGGAGTATTTCTGTGGGAATATGTGACCTGTAGAGCATTTATGAGGTCAGGTACCAATGTTGGACAGGGAGGCCTGGCTCACAATCTCCATTCGAGGCCACCCCAAAGGTGTTTGATGGGGTTGAGGTCAGGACTCTGTGCAGGCCAGTCAAGTTCTTCCACACCAAACTCATCAAACCATGTCTTTATAGTCCTTGCTTTGTGCACTGGTGCACAGTCATGTTGGGTTAGAAGAGGGTCTTCCCCAAACTGTTGCCTCAAAATTGGAAACATAGCATTGTCCATAATGTCTTGGTATGCTGAAGCATTAAGATTACCTCTCACTGGAGGTAAGGGGTCTAGCCCAAACCCTGTAAAACAGCCCCATACCATTATCCCTCCCACTAGACTTCACAGTTGGCACAGTGTAGTCAGGCAGGTAACATTCTCCTGGCATCTTTCAAACCCAGACTCGCCCATCTGACTGCTAAACAAAGAAGCTTGATTCCTCACTCCACAGAATACGTTTCCACTGCTCCACAGTCCAGTGTTGGTGGGCTTCATACCACTCTATCCCACGCTTGGTATTGGACTTAGTGACGTGGGGCTTGCATGCAGCTGCTCAGCCGTAGACACCCATTCCATGAAGCTCCTGATTCACATTTTTTCTGCTCACATCAGTGCCAGTGGAAGTTCAGAACTCTTCAGCTATGGAATCAGCAGAGCACTGGCAACTTTTATGTACTATGCACCTCAGCAGCTGAGATGCTGCTGTTCCTAAATGCTTCCATTTTCTAATAATATCACTCATAGTTTAATGTGGAGTATACTGCGGGGATGAAAATTTACAAACTGTCTTATAGCTTTGTGTAACAGAAGTAAGGGCTAACACAGGTGATGGACAGGGACATTGTGCCTATGCTGTCAGTTAGTCAGCATAGGAATGCATAGTCTCATAAAGAATTCACACTGACAAAACCAAAACAGATGAGCTGCAAGAAAATTCTCTCGGTGAAGCCACTATTCCGACCAATTTAGTTTGTTTGTTTTATTTTTTTCTGTGACCTCTGGTGCTTCTGCAACCAGCTTCGTGTGGAAAGTCAAGCAACTGCAGTTTTTTTTCCCTTTTGCATTTGCTCCAGATATTGTAAAAAATCAAAATAGAAAAGTCATTGCTTAAAAGAAGACTCATGTAAGGGTGGCCCAAGACTTTAGAAAGCATTTGTAAATTAGAAAAGCACTCAGACAGCGCAGACCTCCGCCATTGGCCCTATGTCCCAATAGTGAAGAATCCTGTAATTAATTCCTGGATCTGTCCCCATGTGCCCCCCACCACCGCATTCGCTGATTACTCCCTCCCTGGTGGGGTGGAAACACGGTGAGGCAAAGCACTGGCTTCACTACGGATGGACTGTCACGGCGAAAGCATTGCCTGCAGGTGCCAACAGATGCACTGACAGTCCCAACCATGGTCTCACTGGATGACTGGAAGTCATGGCAGGGGGTGAATATTCCTCTATTCCTCCCAGCATTGTAAGTATTCTAGCTACAATTCACTGTCTTTCTCTCTGTTACGCTCCAACTCGTCTCCTCGACCGGGCGTGCGTCTGTCAAACTCTATAAACTCCAAACTTTGGATAGAAACACACCCAAAAATGCTGCTGGGATTGAAGTTACTCATGTCCGCCATCTCCTGGTGTAAAGTGGTAACAGCGCAGACCTCCGCCATTAGCCCTATCTCCTAATAGTACAGAATCCTTAAAAAAATTCCTGAATCCAGACGGTGATCCAGATCACTCCCAAAATCTAATCAGTTCTTCCTTATGCTATTTCTGACGTTTCCTGAAAATGTAATCAAAATCCATCCACAGCTTTTTGAGTTATGTTGCTAACAAACAAACAAACAAACAAACAAACAAACGAATAAACAAACCCACCCAATCACATAACCTCCTTGGTGGAGGTAACAATTCATCATTGATATACTTCACTTTGATTGCCTCCTAACAAGAGAAACTCAATCATACACTGATAAAAAAACAGCACAATTCAAAATTTAGAACTACAAAAAACACACATAACACACAAATCCCAGAGGATATGACAAGGACAAAAGAAGAGGAGGTCAAACCAACATTTGGAGGAAGGCCTGCGGTACCTCCATGCCACGGGTGCAACATTTCCCCTCCCACACATCTATAAAACAAGGACCCAAAACTAAGAATGCAATGATATATTGACATACAATTAAAATTTGTACAAAAATGGACCATTTAAGTAGATTTGAGGAAAAAGATACAATGAAACAATACGGTACAGTGTGATAAAATTCTTCTCTTTTAAACTAACAACAAAAGTCTTTTCTTTTGGATTAAATCATCACTTGATTAAAAAAAAAATCATGCATTGTTTTCTTAATATGCATACAACTGTATAGGAAGTATTACTGATATGTATAAGGGTCAGAGCCCACATCTGCCATTGCTTATTTTCCTTCCAAACTAATGTAGTCATTAGTTTGTCACTGCACCCACAGGACCACCAGTCTAAAATCTTTAGAATAGCAGTGCTCTCGTCAGTCTCTCTCTTTTCTCATTGGCCTATTAAATTTAAAAAGAGGCGGGACCTATAATATCAGACACCACGGCGGTGGAGACAACAATCCGACTTGCCTTTTCTAAAGGCAAGGCTTTCAGGTCTTCAGTGGCTCCTAAGGCTGGGAAAGGATTACTTTGCATTGTTTTCACATATTTTTTTTGTATACCCTTGAATAAAGGACATTAAGGACTCTGAGGAAGTCGGCTGTGGTGATCTAGCAACACTAACCGCTGGTTGAAGTAGTCTGAAATGGAGGTTGTGCACAATGCCAATGCAAAAAAATATTGCCTATGTGTACGTCAGAAACTGATTTGAATCTTGTCTTTATAAAACATGAGAAGCCTGTAGAAAAACTGTGACCAAGTAAATTGAATTATCACATTACTATGCAGAATAAAAGTTGTCTAAATTGAACCCATACCCATTTTTGTCCCTTGGAAGCCTCCACATAACATTTTTAATGACTTGTATGCAAATAAGGCCGGACTATGAGGGCACTTGTTTTGCAGAGTTAATCAAAAAACGCTCCCTAATCTGCCGACTTGTGTTGCTGTGTCCTCCCAGTGTGTGGTCCATATTCAGTCACAGTCTGAATCACTGCAGGACACAGCTGTCTGCCTGTGCACAGCTCTGAAATAAAAGGATCTTTTTATACACTTGAAACATCACTCAGTTCAAACAAATAAATCAAATGCTTTGCTCTGAACTGCATGTCAAGGCTTTGTTCGCACAGAATGTCATTGTTGCCACAACAACAGCAGCACAGGGGGTTTGTGGTTTGAGAATCACTGTGCACTGTCGCGCAAACATATTCTTTATAAAGGCACAATGACTGATATTCACACAAAATGTCAAACCTGTCATACAGACTTTCACGGTTGGAGTTTGAAATTGCAAAATTTCCAAATCGTCACGCAACCGGAACCTTGGCAAGATGATGCAGAAGCACACAGACAGACACACAAACATCAGTGAAAAACGCAAGCCTGCAGGGATTGTATCACATGACTGTGGGCACAGCTGCACTCTGGGATGCCCGTCTATTTTCTGCAGTTAATCGATCACATGAAGCCACTGGAGCTTGACTAGGAGTCAGCGGGCCAGAGAGTGATATAGACTGTGTGAGTCTCACTGTGTCTATGTGTGGTGCAGTAATACATCTCTGTACTCCATTATCATCGAATTGCTCTACGACCACTCTCGAGCTGCATGAGCCTTTTGAGACAGACTGTAGCTCTGAGGCTTTTTGTCATCCATTCACTCACGTACACACACTCTGTCATCCGTACACACACACGGAAATGCACACAATCCCCCTCGGCGGTTTCATATAAGAGGGTCTCTAGAGGTTAGCTAATTTGGCCCACTGGTGCCTTAACCATGTCTCCATTGCTTCACTTCATCTCATCCTCCTCACACGTCGCTCCAAACTTCCGCTCTCCTTCTAAAATATCCTGCTCACAAATCTACTCCATCTTCACCCCTGCTCCTCACCCAACATCATACAACTTTCATTAGGTGCAGATACAGTGATGGACCTAATTCAGAGCCAACCTTTAGACCTTATCCCTTTCCTTCTACCAGCCAAATCCCATGTGATCTGAAAGGGGATTGGAGACAGGAAATGGATTCTATACCTGCTGTAGCCTATATATTCACTTTGTACATTATCAAATATGAAATCTATTACATGTATGTTCAGGTCAGCTGAAAATGCAGGCTATTATTTTGAATGTTTCTTTGCTGCTGTTATCAAATTTATCAGAGAGCCCATCGGCCACATGGCTGACTGTTTTCCCCTGGCTTATAAACCACATACACAATTTTTTTTTAATATATTTTTTAAAATAAGATATGGTGTTAAATTTAGTCTACGGCTTTAAGTATTTTAGTATTTTACCTTATAGCTCTGTCTTGTATGTATGGGTTGGAAATCAAGATACCATAACGGCTTGGATCCTGACCAGGGGTCCGGGACCCCCTTAGGAGGGCACCAGAGGTTCGTAGTCACTAAAATCACAGTAAAACACTTATGACCACCTCATATAAAGGTCTTTGGATGAGAACATTTGTGTTTGGCACATTTTTTTTTTTTTGTTTTAAAATGAAAGAGAATTAAGATTGGTGTTATTTGTTGACTGTTATTTTTCACTCTATTGCCTTTTTTCTTGCAGTTCAGTCCTGAGGCGGAGGGTCTCAAAAGAAAATAGGCTATAACATACAAAGATATTGATACATTATGATATAATAAAACAGGAAAAAGCCATACAGTATGATATAATGTAACACAAACAAGGCTAAAATGATACGATTCTATGCAATATGATATAATAAGATACAGCACACAACAGTAAGATAAGGTAGGTCAAGCTACAATACAACACGATCTAATAAAGAGCAGTCCGGTACAGTGGGATGCAACACAATACAATACAATGCAATATGATACAATGAAGCAGGGGTTCCCAAACTTTTCAGCACAAAACCCCCAAAATAACAGAGTCAGAGACCAGGGACTCCCACCCTCCATGCAGGTGATCAAAGTGTACGATGATGCACAAAGCATCATGTACAATTTAGGGAGGTTTTCTGTACATGCAACCTATTTTTAAGCAAATCAATTCATCAAAATTCTACACCGCGTATCCTGTTGGGGGTTGCTATCATCAGCTATCACTGGGCAAGAGAGAGAGGTGGAGTACACCCTGGGCTGGTCGCCAGTCAATTGCAGAACCGACATAGGGTATATGATAAAATACAATACCATACATGGATGAAATATGATAGAATACAATACTATATGACAGTGGTTCTCAACAGGTGAGTCGGGACCCAAAATTTGGTCGCGGAGCAGTTTTCGGTAAGTCGCAACTAGGTGTCTGAAAATAAAATGGCTATATGATATGATGCAATGCAAAATGATGTGATATGATACGATATATGACATGTTATAATATTATATGAAATGAAACAATACAATACAATAATATAAGATGCGTTATAATATGATACAATACTAAACGACACAATATATGATTCAATACTACATGATAAGATATAATACGATATGATACAATACCACTGTATATGATAAGATATAATACCAGATGATACAATTTGATAATATGACACTATTCAACGTGAGATATGAGATATGATATGAAACAACACTATACCATATGATTGGATAGGATACAATACAATATATGATACTGTATTTTGTGATACGATATGATACAATGTGATACCATGTAGCCCAGGGCTGTCAAACTCAGTCACAGCAGGGGCTGGATTCTGGATTTAGGTCTAACCTGAGGGCCTAACAGGGTCAAATTTTAACCATAACTGTCAACCTCAATTTCACTAGTAATAAAGTATGAAAAAAAAAAAAAAACCCAGCACTGATGATAAATCATTTGGAAATCCAAAAAGTAAAATTGAGAAGTTTAAAGGCTAAAATCTGAGAAAAAATAAATAAATGTATTAGTTGAAAAAATCAGAACACAATATTAAAAATAGAAAATTAATGTTTTTAAAGAGCAAATATACTAGGAGAAAGCTGAAATCATAAGTTTGAAAGGTCAAAATATGTGATCAAATTTGAAATCATGAGTGTAAAAGTCAAAAATATGACTTAAAGTTTAAAATTGTGGGTCTGATAGTTCAAAATATGTGATTAAAAAGCCAAAATTAGGAGTTGAAAATGTCAAAATATGAGCAAGATTTCTAAATGATGACTTAAAAAGTTTAATATATGACTTAAATTCAACATTGGGAGTGTAAAAGGTCAAAATATTATATAAAAAGGGAAAACTATCAATTTAAAACATCAAAATATGAGAAAAAAATTGAAATCATATGTTTAAAAGTCAAAAAATATGGGATTGAAATGCCAAAGTAAAGAGTTGAAAAGGTCAAAATATGACTTAAAGTTTAAAATTGGGAATCTAAAAGATAAAAATGTGACATATAAAGTCACCTGTGATGTAGTCAATTAGATACAATATATCATGATATGGTGTGATACGAAACGATGTGATACAATTTAATGTGGTACAGCAGGATATGATATTACCTGATTTGATGCAGTACCATACCTTAATTCTGTATATATATATATATATATATATATATATATATATATATATATATATATATATATATATATACAGTGCTTAACAAAACTATTAGACCACCGTAACCCTAACCAAAGTAAGGTTTATGCCACAGCTGCCCTAAATTAACAGCATTGGTAATTACTAAAATCATTTTTTATGTTTCTGCAATGGTTAATACACCAATATGTAGAAGCTCTTTAACCCAAATGATATTTTTAATGCTAAAATATAATTATTATTGTTATCCATGAATTTTCAAATTTACTGATTTACAAAAAAACTGAAAAAATAGTATTATAATAGTAAAATAGTAAAAACAGATTATTATTTCTTGATTAATATGTAAAAATATATTTATTTACTTGCATTCCTGAACAGAAAAATTAGCTTTAGTGATCGATTGTTCTGCTTGATTAATTTCTGACTTCTCAGTGAGCCGGCTCAAATTTGGGTGAATTCAGTTTGAAATCCCTCATTCCTGTTCAAAATGGTAAAACATGGAGAGCTCACTGAAAATGAAAGAGTCCGCATTAAAGCACTTCATGATGCTGGATGGTCTCTGAGAAAATATGACAGGTGGTCTAATAAATGTGTTAAGCACTGTATATTTTTACTCTATTTATCCTGGAATATTTCCAGATAGTTTTACCCCAGCTGCAGGTTGGTGTTCCACTTTTATAGGTTTTCTCTTAGGCATCAGATTGGTCTTCAGTGGTAAGAAAATTAAACCAAGGCATGATAAATTTGGGAAAATTTGGTGAAGAATCTGTCATTGTTAGTCTCCACAGCAAACTTTGTTTTTACCTTCAACAGAAAAACAAACCTCAGTGGGACTTTTCCTTTAAAATCCTTAATTTCAGTGACACTCATAGATGGTTTAGGCATGCTTTCCAGCAAATCTGTTCCCCATCTACCAGAAACAAATCGTTTGATGCCAGCACAGGATACAGTGTGACAAAGAGGGGCATTTACTGGAAAGTACACCCCATCACTTTTCCTATATCCTTGATTTATGACGTTTTTAATAGCATCAAAAGGAAGTTGGCCCGCGTTCTGTTGCTTTTGAAATAAAGCCAGGGTCAGACAGTTCACTGTAAACCAATCCATACCGATCCACCAAGATCTGTTGAGAAAACAGAAGCGGATATAAATGACAAGGTGTGTGTGTCTCTAAATGTGTGTGTCTGGCTTTAGCTGGAGCATAAAGGGGCTCAGTGCTCTCACAGAGAGAGCCATAGCTCATGAGCACAGAATACTAATCCTCCTGCTCACAGTCACCCTGAGCAGGCAGTCCTTCACGCACACATACATGCAGCGTTGCTTCAGTCATTTCAGGAAAAATCACAGCCACTGCGTTGCAAAGCACGCAATTACTCTTTGTCATACACGCTGGGGTGTGTGTATTTTTCACAGTGTGTGTGTGTGTTGTATAGAGTTAAAGGTTATTAAAACACCTGTATGTACTCAATGCCAGCACAGAGCGAAAAATAAACACCTCTCTCAACCATGCACTCACACAAAAACCCACACTCCTCTCTGCTCTAATTACCTGGAAGCTGATAGTATTCCATGAGGACGGGATAAGCTGTCTGCGAGTGTTTGTGTGAGTGTATAAGCGGGTATTTGTGTGTGTTTTTAAGTGACGGACCGCTGGCTTCTGCTCAATGCAGGGTGATCTGGTCCCAAGAGTCTTGTCCAAATCCCTGTCCTTTCTCTGCATTTCTCACTCTTCCTCTTTTTCTTTCGTTTCACTCTTTCTTTTCACACATTAGATGCCATCAACACATGTGAAAGGATGTTTGTGCGCTCATGCAGGGATATACCATGGGGGGGGGGGGTTTGAGTATCAAGGGACTAAGGCAGGTGTCCCACTTCAAAACCCCACTGGTGAGACCATTTTACAACCCTGATTCCAAAAATGTTGGGGCGCTGAGTAAAATGAAAATAAAGACAGCATGCAATGGTTTGCAAATCTCATAAACCATTTACAGTAGAACATATCATATCAGATGTTGAAACGGAGACACTTTACCATTTCATGAAAAATATAAGCCCATATATATGATATTTTTGTTCTATTATGAATGAAATATTGGTTTCTGTGATTTAGAAATTATTGCATTCTGTTTTTATTTACATTTTAAAGTGTCCCAACTTTTTTGGAATTGTAGGGTTGTAAAATGGGTCAATGCCTAAGTCAATACAAGACCAGGGACAGGGACAGGGAAATGTACGGATATAGATGGTTGCACATTACACATGCAGACTTGCCATACTGTGAATTATTTGTCAAACTGCTGCGTGATATATTGGTAGGAATGTAATTGAGTACAGACCCAGTTTTCACCCAAAGTAACAGAAATCTATAGATGATATTTGCAAATTATATCAGAGTAAATGTTTTATTATGAAGATTAGACTTAAGATTTATTCCCAGGATCTGGTGCTGGCAGTTAAATTAAAATAATTTAGATGATGAATGGCCCTCTATGACAAAATGTATGAGAGTGGGAAAAGAAATCAAAGAAAGGGGAAGAAATACTGCAGTTAAAAAAAAAAAAAAAAAAAAAAAAAATCCTGGCCTCTCTTGCATTGCTGCTTCCAAAACAGTTTGGACATTACAACAGTGACCTGAATGTGTTGTGACAGCTCAGAGCCAGATTGCACTTGGTTGTCTGAGACTCTGGACATCTCTTTGAGACAAACAACTCCTAAAGTTTCACCTTACTTTAAACAAAGAAGAATAGATGTAGCCTATAATTATGCTAATGCACAGCGTGTTCTCCAAAACAAGTGTTTGCAAAGGCTGTTCACAATCAGCCGTTTGCTGATTAATGCATAAATGTATTGACGTTTATTTGCATAAAAGATCAACAACTGATTAACAGAACTTCCTAATATTTCTCTTATTTCAATGTGACTTTTCTTGCAACACTGTGGCCAGACTGGTCCTGCTTTCTTTGCTCTTGTGTTGCAGGTACATGTGATTGGTAGACATGACTATTCAATCAGCCTGATTGGGAGCACCTGGGCCCAATGCTCTCCGTCACTTTAAAAGCCACCAGTTTTCTCTGCTCAGGAAAGCTTCCTATATTCTCTTTATTTGGTTAATTCATCCTCCTTTTACATCCAACATATACACAATGCTGTTTCAAACAGCTGTTCTTTAACACTGCCAACCCTGCGCCTAATCTCATTTGCAATTTAATTTATGTTTTTGTAGATGTATCAGCTTAAAAAAAAAGTTAGTCCTGGTTTCTCTCCTTTGAGCATGTCATGTTACTTTACACAGCTGCAGTTTGTGAAAAATATTTTTTTGGGGACCTGAACAAATGAGTGTTGAAACACAAAGGGTTTCTGCAGCCTTTGTAGCCAGTAAATGTGGGAAAAACAAATCAAATTGATACATTCTAATTCACACAAAAAGCAAAGGGATAAATCAAAGTTCTGTCTTTCTGACTGTGTGTGTTGTGCATTTGGATTAATTTTAATTTGTTCTTTATGCAACACATTTCCATTTAAATAAGTCCCATAGTAAAACAAATGTGCAATCTCCAGTGCTAATGCTCACAGCCACATGCTGCAACAATCTAGAAGGAGTTGGTGGTCACTGTGCTGCACTTTCAAGTGTATATGAGAACAAATCCACTTTTGTATGAGATGAGAAATTGTCAAAAACATTTTTAATGAAGCAAACACATAGGGTCAAATGCATTCCTAACTGCTAGATATCTAATTGTCTAATTAGTCAAGTCTAATCTCGCTAAAGCACAGCTGTTGATAAGCACTTATTTAAATTTAGAGGGTGACTGGATGAACATTCTGTCTGTTACATCTTTACGGGCCAATCAGAGCAACAAAACACATTGAGCTGCACCCCTACCGAAGGAGTAAACTTTGCGAACCATGGTGACCATAGACATGTCAATACACGACTTTTGTTGTTTTTGAAAAGAAAACAACTCACTGCTGTTCTTTGTTCTTCATTTAACGAAGAAATGTCACCAAGTTCTGCTAAAACTCATGCTTTAGCAGCATCCACGCTAATCTTTTTTGCCATAATTGCAAAAAAGCTGTTGCTGCTTGCTTACGTCACAACTCCGCCACGCCTGAAAGTACTGCCCATCATTGCTGATTGGTCCTGTCACTTTCTAACTGGGCTCAAATCGTTCAGATGGGAGCTTTGCAAGATGAATTCGCCAGTGAGAAACACAGAAATGGACGTATCCATCTGCTTTGCAAGGTTACATCACTGGAACATCAGTCACATACAGTGAGAGAAAAAAATGTACATCTGATGAGAGTTGGCGGTAACTGCACTGTGGTATTTGTAAGACATGTTGCACTCAAAAGCCCAGAGATCATGAAAACAATGTCAACTCTTTATGTCCATTTCTGCAGTTAAAAAAATAATAAATTAATGTAGTGTGAGTTGTAATTGTTGCCTACATGCCAGATCAGACTACACTTTTTATGTGTAGCTATGCAGCAAAGATATCATCCATTCTTGGCAAACAGACTGGTATCATACACTGTCGTTATGACATTATCTGCTGTCTTCGTGGCAGCAGATAATGTCATAACATTATGACATCTTCCTGTTCACAAGGTTATGGGTAGTCAGGAAGAGGAGGCCAATCATGGATGCAACACAACAACTATGCAAGTGGTCTTTCGCTCTGGAAAGAAGAAAATAAAAAGTTGGAAGTATTGTGGACTTTAACTTACGTATCAAGAGAAGGGAAATATTGACTGGCTATCTTTCAAATAGAGCTAAAGGTAAGAATGTGATAACATTACTAGAAAAGTAATCCATTTAGCCTAACTAAATACAGTTATATGTGTGACCTATTCTATAGGGTCTGGATATGTGTTGTTGATGTCATGCAATGTGTCAAACTAAATGAAAGATGCAAGACAAAGTCAGGGCTGAGGGGTGTCCTATGTGCATCATTGACTGCCTCACACAGCAAGAACATTCGTTGTTTCTGACATTTAAATTCAGGCCAGATGTTTGACGATAGACTATGGTGATTAGGAATAGAACTTGAAACCCGGTTCCAGTTGAGAACTGGTTACAATGCTTTGATGTCATTTTCATTTAATCTTAATGATTCCCTCATCAATGCCTTACTGCCATGTGCTTTAAAAAAACAAGGCGTGTGGTAGTCAGCGATGCAATCAGCAGAGCCAGCAAGAGCAGAGAAGTTGAGGATGGAAACATGATGGAAAGTCACAAAAACAGGCAGGTGGTTGAAAGTGTGGCTCCATTTCTCAAAAAAATGATGCCACATCTATTAAGCAGTGATTTCATGCAAGGCATAATTTTTTTTTTGAGCAAGAACAGTTAACTTTGTACCAGATATCAATTCATTTTTACACATCCAGAGATCTAGGTTCCAGAGACTATTTTTATATTATTTTACAGTTTTATGTTTTAAAGAATATGAGCAGTAGTACTGTATTCTAATTCAAGTTAAAAGATTGAAGATCCAGAGTAGTTTAACTGAGACATTTCCAACAGAAATATATTTTTCTATGTTTTAGAATGGTCTCCCCTCAAACACTTGATGTTTAACATTTTTGGTTGTTAAAACTGTTTATTACAGCCAGTAA
This sequence comes from Cheilinus undulatus, assembly GCF_018320785.1. NCBI lineage: Eukaryota > Metazoa > Chordata > Actinopteri > Labriformes > Labridae > Cheilinus > Cheilinus undulatus. Next base: position 41,334,519 of record NC_054880.1, on the reverse strand, counting down.
TTGAAGTGTGCTCATCATTGGCTCTCACTGAAGGTGGCCTACATCTTGTTTAGTGTTCAGAGAGAAATAAACTCAATAATTTTGGATGGTGAACAGTAAAAACCATTGTAATCTACTTTTACTAAAAAGAAAATTCACAGAAAGGAATTGATAAGGGACTCATTAAAAATGAATTAATAAGAAGAATCAATAATGGCATTGATATCATTCAGGGGTGTAGCACGGGGGGGGAAGGGGTACTGATTACCCGGGCCCACAGTAGGGAGGGGCCTTTAAGAAGCCTGCGATGTAAAAGGTGTTTTTATTTATTTTTCCTTAGCATTTCGTATCATTATTGAATTAAAAATGGCTAAATAAATTGGTCAACACACTGAAATTAGTATCAAATAGAGTAAAATAAGATACTGGGACCCCTGCTCCTCCCTTAAAAATGTCCAAATGGTGTGGTCCAGTGCTGCAGAATAATACAAGTAAATTCAGTAAAAATATTGCTCATAAATGGGGAAATTATGACTTAAAAATACATTAAAATGCAGAGATATTTGTAAAAATGAGGGAACATTTGCTGCTTGGCTAGCTGGTTAATAGGGGCCCTGTGTAATATTATTTCTGGGGGTCTTAAATCCCCAGCTACGCCCCTGATGTCAATAATATCTTACCAATTCCTATCCTTAGTGAAGTGCAATCAGGTCAAAATCTGGCTTAAATCATGTTGTCTGATCCGACTTTAAATGCAGGAAAGAAACTTTTAAATGGAGGTACTCATATCTTTTGCCTCCCCTCAGCTCATCAACCAAATGTAGACAGAAATGATTTCTGTCAGCATGAAGATGCAGATATCTTCTGTCTTCAATTACAGGCAAAACAAGAGCAAATTCAAATGCATTGCACTTCATATCATATGCTGCACCGGTTGCAGGATCAATTCCTGGTTCCAGCGCAGGATAGGTGCATGTCTTCTGCCTTTTTTGATCTTATGTTTCCTGTCTCTCTCTGGCTGTTCTAGCTAAAGCAAAGAAAGCCCACAAAAAAATAATGTAAAAAAAAGGCTTTTTTGATCAGACCCTTAAGATGGAGCAGATAGGGGCGCAGATGGTGGAGTGGTTTAAGGCGCACCCATGTACGTGGGCGGCCCAGGTTTGAATCCGGCCTGTGGCTCTTTACCGCATGTCTCTCCCCACTCTCTTCCATGTTTCCGAGTCCTTCCTCTATCCAATAAAGGCATTAAAAAACCCAAAAATAAATCTTAAAAAAAAAAACAAACAAACAAACAAAAAAAAAACAGATGGAGCAGAGAGTGGGGACAACTGATTGCAGACAAAGATGCTATTAGCAGCTGTAATCCATTCTTAAGGAATTAAGTCCAGAATCCAAGCATTCATTCAGGGAAAGATACTGTCTCAAGCTTTCTTACAGTCACTTTAATCTTTTTTAATGCTTTAATTAATGTATACATAAACTTTGCATATATCTTACTAATTAATATTCAATTTAATTACATTTTTAATTAAAAGATTTAATTGCATTTGCCAAGCATACTTTAATTTTAGCCTTAGGTGGTTTTAATTTAGGCTTTGCTGCAGTTAAACCAAACACTCTAAATCATACAATAATAAGCAAAAACTTCAGAGTGGAAATAAACCAACATTCAGCTACATTAAAATAGAGAATTCTGCATTTACAGCCACAAGTTAATGCATTCAAGCCAACTAATTAAATTACAGGACAGCGGTGGTGGCTTGCAGCATGATGGATGAGCCAACACGGAGAGGATGGTGTAATTTCCCCCCATGAATGATTGATGCAGATTGGGAACAATAATGTTAAAGAATTTCTTTGCACAAATGAGATGTCTTTACAACCTAGAACAGCTGATAACATTAAGAAGCTTAAATGAGTAGGATAAGATGAATCTGATGTCTGAGTGCAATTTTCATAGGAGTTAAAACGCTGCTGGTGAGTGGAGAAGAGGTAATGAGATGATGCTGTTTGGATCAGCGTATGTTTTCAGCACTGACCCTTAATGCACTTCAGTTCACATTCAAAAGAATACAGAAGCCTGGGTGGCATCCATCATCCATCACAATGACATATTTGCTGCTAATGCAGTTGTGGATTGCTTCCATGTGGAACGTGTCAATACACAGGCACATGTGCATGATCCTCATTGATCCAGTCAAACCACTTGTGAGTGAATAATTTATTGCTCTCTGACAGTTCAAACTTAGTGAAAATAGAGAAAAATGTAGCTGAAAACATAAGGGATGCATATTTTATAAAGTCCAAACCTGGTTTCATCAGTATTTCATCATAAGCTACTTTTGAAAATGTCACATTTGTACACAGGAGTGGCATCTTTGATTCTGTTGGTAACACTGTCATGATAAAGATGTGGTTGCTGTTACTGGAAATCTACCAATTATCTAAAGAAGAAAACTTTATGATGGTACAAGGTTATATTTGTGTCATCAAAAGGATTTCAAAGAGATTTGCTTTCTGTCTACAGGAAATCTAATGGCATGTACAAAACTGACTGCCAATCTATTTTATCTGGACTTAGATTAAAGCAGATACTCTTACCTGCATATGGTGCAAGAAAAATACCCACAATTAATGTCAGTCCAAATTTCATCTCAATCTGTCTTGTAGTTTGTGAAGTTTAGCTCCGGTGGAACAAATTCAGGAAGTTCTTTATAATTTCTCCTGTTCTGACTCGTCAAAAGAGTGGCTACTGAGATCATTTCACCTTTTTGTAAACTGACGACTGCCTTTCTGTCATCTTCTTTAGCATTTTTCACTCTCCAGACTAACTAGAGTACATGCTGTGCCTCCCTCTGCTCCTCACTTAAATTAAAATGAGAGCATTTGTGATGGGCAGAGCACACACTGTGCTCTCCATTTACAGCACATGATAAAATACGTTTTAGCCCATGGAATAACAAAAATTGTGCAAAAAGTTACAGCGAAGTAGAGCAGGATTTATATAGAAAAACAAAGATTTAAATATGTACAAGCTCTTGTAGGTATATTTCCTAGTAGGTTGGATGGGTCAGTTGGTGGACATCACTCCAGAGATTTTCAGAAGGATGTAAGTCAGGGCTCCAGCTGGGCCACTCTAGGACATCCTGCTGTGTTGTCATGACTGTGTGGTTAGGGCCATTGTCATGATGGAAGGTGAACCTGACCAGTATCCCAGCCCCTGCTGCTGAAAAACACCCCCATAGCATGATGCTGCCACCACCATGCTTCACTGTTAGGATGGTATTGGGTAGGTGATGCAGTACCTGGAATTCTCTACACAAAACATTCAGAATTGAGGCTAAAATGTGTAACCTAGCTCTGCGATTGACTGGCAACCAGTCCAGGGTGCACCCTGCCTCTTGCCCAATGACAGCTGTGATGGGCTCCAGCCCCCCCCCCCACCCCCCAATGGGAAAGTGCAATAGAAAATGGATGGAAGTTTAACCTTGGTCTCAGCAGACCACAGCTTATTGTTTCTCAAAGTCTGAGAGCCCTTTTGGGGTACATTTATCACAAACTCCAAGCGGTCTTTCATGTACTTTATACTGAGGAGGGCTTCAGCAACCATCAGGTTCTTGACCACCTCTCTTACTAAGGCCGTTCTCCCCTAATTGCTCAGTTTTGCCAGTTGTGCCAAACTTCTTCCATTTGAAAATTCAGGAGGCCAGTGAGCTCTTGGAAACCTTTAGTGTAGCAGTGTAGCCTTAGTCAGCCCAGTATGAGGTCCTGGTTCTGCAGAAAAGGTTTTCATTGAGGATATCTCTGTACTTTGCTCCAGTCAACATTTAGCAAGCCTGACCAGTCTTCCAGTCTCTGCTGATGAACTCCCCCACAGCATGATGCTGCCACCATCATGCTTCACTGTTGGGATAGTATTGGGTAGGTGATACAGTGCCTGGTTTCCTTAAGACATAATGTTTAGAATTGAGACTAAACAGTTCAACCTCGGATTCATCAGACCAGTTAATCATTTCTTGCAGTCTGGGAGTCCTTCTGGTACATTTATTGCAAACTCCAAGCAGGTTTTCATGTGTTTTGCGCTGAGGAGAGGCTTCCGTGAACATTGGGCTCTTGGTCACCTCTCTAACTAAGGTCCTTCTCCCCTGATTGCTCAGTTTATCCAGGCAAGCAGCTCTTGGAAGAGTCCTGGTTGTGCCAAACTTTTTCCATGGGAGATGGATTTTGGAGGCCACTGTGCTCTTGGGAACCTTCAGTGCAGCAGAACCTTATATGTAGCCCTCCCCAGTGCCTCGCAACAATCCTGTCCCAGAGCTCTGCAGGCAGTTCCTTTGACCTCATGGCTTGGTTTTTGCTATGATGTGCATTGTCAGGTGTGAGGCCTTCTATAGAGCGAGATGTCATGCCTTTCCAAATCATATCCAATCAAGTTAATTTACCACAGATGGACTCCAATCAAAGAGTAGAAACATCTCAGTGATGATCAAGAGAAATGGGAGGCACCTAAGATACATTTCAAGCATTGCTGCGAAGAATCTGAATACTTCAGGCAATGGGATATTTCTGATTTTTTAGTTTTAATACATTTGCAAAAGAATTTAGCACATAGCCAGTACCATCAGTCATCTTTGGTTGATAATGTCAAGCAGTGAAATTAGGAGTGCTGGATAATAACTGGTGTTTTAATTTTGCTATCAATTTACTGACTAGCCTCAAGTGATGTGGAAAAATAACTTAATAAACCAACTCACAATGGAGTTATAATAGCTACACAAAAGTGGAAACCATGAAAGGAATGCATAAAACATGAAAAATATATATTTTCTTGCTGGTATTCATTAATTATTGATTGAAGAGGTCATTTTGACTATATTTTGAAAGACAGAGTTTATTTAACCTCGCTTTAGTTCATCGTGCTTTTCGGATCACTGCCACTTCAGGTAGAAACACTCCATAGCATCTTGAGTTTCTTTATAATCCTGTAACATTGAAACTTTATAAGTATCCTCAAATGGTTATTTTAGCATTTATGCTCTTTTAACAGTTTTATAAAGACTCATTGTGTGATTCTTTTATGCTGCGGCCCCGATAAAGAATACCATGGCTGAAAAGTATAAAAACCTGCTTATCCAAGCCCCTGAAATGGGTTTATGATTGCTCTCACTGCTCCTGTTTCAGCTGGAAGATCATTTAAAGGTCTTTAATTGAATTCTATGTGAGCTATAGTCCAAGATCCAGTTGAGTTATTTCAACCTGCTGCCTTTGTATAAAACATTAAGGGTACTTTTTCTGTCAAAACCCAGGGAGAGAGAGGAGTCTGGCGGGAAATCAACCACCTACTGAATTTCTAGTTACTGGCTCATTTATGCTGAAAGAAAAGCAAGAAATTCAAAGATTGAGAGCGAGGGAATGATGACGTGGTGATCAATACAATGAAAATGTTACCACGCTGAGGAGCAGAAAATTAGTGAAAATGAGAAGGTGATACACAGCGGTGTGTTTGTTTGTGCTTCAAACACTCTCCTTGTCAGTTATGATGGGGTTTGATTGACACATGAACCATGGGGGGACTGATTTTTTCTCTCTAGCAGAGCTGACATTCAATCATTTGTTTCCAGAGCTCTGAAAATTGAATGTGAATGTGAGAGTTTGTGCGATTATGTGAGGTTTCGACAACTTGCATCATAAGCAGTGTAGAATATTTTTGATTAAACCATGTTGGTGTAGCCCAGGAATGTGCTGCAACTTGGCCTTAGTGTTGATCTATGTAACTATGCAACGCAGGTCATGTGCAAGTACTGTGCTTGAAACTTTTTTTGGCCCGCGTATCTGAGTCGGAGCCCAAACTTGATGTGCATAAGTGCTTTGAGGCATGCTTTTTTTCTGCTCCTTGTGAATGTTATTTAGTTGGACTGAGGTAACCTTTCAAAAGTTTTAACAAGATATGTTGGCAACTTTTCCCTGAAACTTAAAGTCTGGCATTCAACACTGCTTTGCTCTTGCAACTCCCTGGGTTGTTGCATGTAGAATATATCACAGGCTGTCTTTGGTCCATTATGCACAGATCCGCCATGGCGCAGTTTAGTGTTTCATATGGTGCACTTGATCGGAAGCTTGTCAGATAAAAGAATGTTTAGAATCAGAGCACCTTGCACAATGCACAATTAATGCAAGGTAATGCATCTTTGACTCACTGATCAAAATATTAGGTACACCTGTTCAACTGCTCACTAATGCAAATATGTAATCAGCCAATCACATTGGAGCAAACTAGTGCATTTGAGCATGCAGACATGGTCAAGTCGATTTTGATGAGAAAGAAACCACACTGGGTGTCACTCCTGCCAGTTCAGACCAGAGAATTGAGGCTACATTTCACACAAAAGTGGACAATAGATATCAGTAGAAAACTGACAAGTCTCAATATCCTGTGTGACATTTGAATGGTGCGGTCAGAATTTTGCAAAAACATAAAAGCCAACCAGACTAACAACAGCCATGGCATGCTCGAGTCACATAGTGCATATAAAAGGATTAACCCCCTTGGAAATCAACCATGGTCAATACAAATTGGCTTTTTGGAAAAAAAGAAAAAAAAATACAAAAAAGTTCTTTAATGTCAAAGTCATAACAGGTCTCAACAAAGTAATATCAATTAAACAAAAATGTGTAACGCAAAAAAGTGCGTAAATATTCACCCCCTTTAAAGTGACTGACAATGCAGTAAAGGTCCAGCCAGTTGGTGCTATTAGTAACACAGTGAGTGAAATGGGGATCACCTGAGTGCAGTGAGTGTGTCTCAAGTGATTGTTGTAGAAAGACACCTGTGTCTGTAAAGTCCAGTCACTGGTAAATCACTATTCCTGGCTACCATTACAACCTAAAGACAAAAGAACACCCCAAGCAGCTCAGAGAAATGGTTATTGGAAAGTGTATGTCAGGGGATGGATGCAACAAAATTTCCAAGGCACTGAACATTCCTCCAGAGTTCAGTTAAGTCCATCATCAAGATTTGGAAGGAACATGGCACATGTGTAAATCTGCCTACATCAGGCCGTCCTCACAAACTGAGTGATGAAGAAGGAGACGAGTGAGAGGCCACCAAGAAGCCTATGACTATTCTGAAGAAGTTCCAAGCTTCAGCAGCTGAGATGGAAGAGACTCTGCATACAACAACTGTTGGCTGGGTTCTTCACCAGTCAAAGCTTCATGGAAGAGTGCCAAAGAGAAAACCACTATTGAAGAAAACTCAGATAAAATCTCCTTTAGAGTTTGCCAAAAGACATGTGGGAGGCTCCGCTGTCAAGTAGAAGAAAGTTCTTTGGTCTGATGAGACCAAAATGGGGCTTTTTTGGCACCTAAAACTGCACATCACCACAAATCCATCATCCTCACTGTAAAGCAATGGTGTTGGCAGCATCATGCTGTTTGGATGCTTCTCTGCAGCTGACCCTGGAAGAAGGTAGAGGGTAAACTGAATGGAGAAAAACCCATGGAATATATTTTCAGGTTGTCATGTTTTTTGGATCATTCGTACTGTGCAGTAAAGGCCTATCAGCGATGTTTGGCTGCGCACATCACATGCTTTAACTTCGCAAGGACTCAGACACTGGGGGCCTTCAGTGTCTGACACTGTTTTTCTGGGAAACCCTGACCTTAATCCACTTCCCTTCCCATTTTGGTGCTCAGCTTGAGGCTTAGCACATCACCTCAACCATGTCTACATGTCTAGATAAATTGATTGCTGTCATATGATTGGCTGAGGAGAACACCCTGATGGCAAATTTTCTTTGGCCGGGATATGGGCCGAAAGATGTGGCCCACATTAAGTGAATGATGGCCCAAATCCAGCCATGTTTGAACTATGACAAAGCAAAGCCTACCAAGGTCAGGTGTTCCACTTACTCAAGTGGTCCAGAAGAGAAATTCCTTTTAAAACTGAAAATCCCTGTAAAGTGAAATCCAAAGTTTTTGTCTTAACACACGAGATATGTTGGAATATGGTTGTTGGAAACATGTGAAAACACTGAGATCTACATGTGACTGAATTTTGGTTTGAGACCGTTAGAAAGTATTTCACCTGTTGTCTGGCTTGGTTTAATTTGGGCAGGGCAAATATGTGGGCTCATGATGTTACAAGCCCACAGTAGGGAATGACCCCACCCCTCTAACACTACAATATAAAATCACAGAGCAGTTCATCTCAGTACAGTCTGTTGTTAGCTGATGCCACTGCCTTCACTGAAAGTTAACAGTCAGTTCAGTACTGTTTTTTTGTTCATTGTGAGGTAAATTTGCCAAATCCATCAGCTACAGTGGTCTATGGATCATTTAAAGTATCATAACAGAGCCAGAAAACAGACTGTGTCTCTTCTTCTAAGGTCAACAAAAGGTCAAGAGGCAGGCCAATAGCATAAGTGCTTCCCTCCATTCAGATTGTAGTGTTTTTTTTTTATTTTGAGAGGATTTCTCCTGAGTGGGCGTGGCTTCAGCTCATTCAACAGACACGCCCACACGATCCTGGAACAGTTTTTCCTGCCTCATTTTTCAGGATTTTAAAGCTTAATTTTCTAAACTTAGAGATGTTTTATTTGACTGAAATTTGACCTGGGAGTTGATAGCACAGTGATCCGTCATATAACAAACCTAAATACAGATTTATTTTTACTTTACAGAGTCTTGAGGGTACGGTAAAACACAGATATGCCACGCCATGTTTGACACTTACATACTGCCCGTGACCCCAGAAGTCAGCACTATTACCTGGGCCAAGTGCTTCAATCACAGAAATCTCCCAGAAGAGAAATTGGCTCCAATTTTGAAGGTGTGGCAAAAAGTATGTGGTTGATTTGCCATGCCAGACAACCAATCAACCAACCATGCAACCAAGCAATTTCACTGAATGCTCCTTTTGGTGTAATACTCCCATAATGCTGAGATTTTCTCCCATGTTTGACCATGATAACAGATTAGAGTCTAGTCTTTCCAATAAATAATCTCTTAAATAGACATCTCCTCTCTAAATCACCAACTTGGTGCAAGTATAACATTGATATGACACAAGAGATGAACATTATTTGCTAATGGATGGATGTCTGTCGAGAGGGCCAGTTTACAGCATCCGTGCATCCCTACCTGGTACTCCTAATAAAGTGATTGCGGAGTGTAAGTAGAAATGTTACAGCAAACTTGTTTTATGTAGCGTAACTCTGCTTGCTTTGCCCCTTAACACCCAATTTATATGGAAATGAGACAACATTTGTTTAACCCTGTTTTACATAGATATGTGGTTCAAATCTGCTTTGTGTCACACGGTAATACGTTCACATATTTGACGGACATAGACCCAGAAGACCGCTCAGGCTAAAATTAAGAATATACATATGGATTGCGAATACAATGTCACAGCCCAGACTGCAGACAATCCTTTACGTGTGTACTTTTTCAAATGGATCCATTCAGGAGGAGGAATTACAAATAGGCTTCTCCTTAATTATTGACAGATTCTGTGGTGCAGAAAAATGATGTCCTTTCGGGTCACTTAATGCCATGCAAAAAGGTAATTTAGCCAGTGTTCCTGTCATGCACACCTGTAATAAAGACGCATTATCCTCAAGAAAGCCATTCCTCAGTTTTAGGCAGAGAGGCTTTTGCTGATATAGAAATAATGGAGTGAGCTTAGAGAAGGTCAGTCAGTATGAGAAGACTCATTAGAGCATCAGTGAAAATGAGCATTTAAACCTGGAGCTGAGAAGAGTCAAGAAAAGATGATTTTTCTTTACAGTTCATCCAGTTTTCAGGCAAAACACCTTCTAGATCAGATTAACTTTAATTATGTGCTTATCACTATTTCTATAAGTGAATTATGTATAATTAAAAGCTTCAAAACACAATAGATTACCGCAGTGCCAAAGGGGTATTGGTATTTCAAACAAAGACTGGAGTAATGCAAGCCATGATGCTGAGGCTTTCAATCTATATTTTGTGTTTTTTTCTGTTGTGTTAGCTAAATAATAGGCCCCATTTAGCAATATCTCCATGAGATTTTTCTTAAATTTGTTCATCAGAGGATCACAAGAGGAAAATGTTGGCCGCTAGAACACTAGACAATTTTAATTCTGATTTTCAGCCTGATTTCCCTCCAAAAACCCAGGGTGGTGCCTCTGATGGAACAACCACAGTACTGACAGACTGTGCAGCATCACCAACAGGATGTTGCATACTTTTACAGCTCTCAAGCAAAGCCCAACTATACCATCTTCTCTGCCGGGAATTTCATCCTTTTTACCTATGACCTTTCCAATAAGTTAGGAAGCAGCTAACTGGTTGAATGTCCAATGGTAAAATCAACTCTTTTGGAACAACTAAAGCCCAAAACACACTGCAGCTGCATCGATGCATCTTGTGATATGATGATGTCAATTGCTGTCCCCAGCACACACTGACAGCAGCGTGTCAATGATCAAACTCTTTGCTAGTCACTTCTGGACCAGGCAATTGAGAACAGAGTTGGGAGTCTGCTCGGGGCTCGCCTCCCTGCCTCGGTATTGAAAAAAACAACAGGAGCAATAGTATTTCACAAGCTCCCAAGGCCTCATATTTCTTCAATGTCTCAAACTGAAGATGGTGCTAAATCTTCTTTTCTGTGCTCTCATAGAGAGCTGCTACTACAGCAGCCTAGATGGACAAAACAGCTGCACTCTCAGGAAACACAGCGCACAGCGATGTTGGAGTTCCAGACACGTAATGATGGGAAATCTATTAATGTTGGTTCGTTGGTGTGGGTTTCCTTGTAGAAAATAATGGGGTCGATTGTTTGGATGGGTGCTGGACTGTGACGGTGTGTCTTGGGCTTTTGACCTCTAGCTTAGTGTAATATGGAGCAGAGGTGATAGGAAATCTTTTTTTCTGTCACCTGGCACAGTGGCCTGCTTAAACTAACACTAACGCTCAATTTGTTAAACAGTTATAGTGATAACATAAGATTGTATGTTCTCACGGCACACCTAGACTTGCCTCAAAGCACACCAGTGGGCCTTGACACATCATTTAAGACCCACTGGGTTAGATTAATAGAATAATTTAACACTTTCTGACAGCATGAAAATGCTGTCTGTCACCTGTGTGCATGTGTGTGTAATGGCAGTAGGGGGTAAGAGGAGTCTCAGGGTAGCCAAGGGAACAGGGGCATGTATGGATCTTTCAGCAGGCCAGACCATTGTGTTTCACTTTATTGAAGAGAGCAGGAAGCAATGCAAGCTCATAGAAGCAGCTACACTAAAGACACCAGTCCAAGATATCTAAACTGCAATATTTGTAAGCTACTTTCCAGAAAAACAAGCCCAAAGTTGCTTATAAAATTGAAACGCTGATTAAAATCTAAAAACATTACACACTGGAAACGAAGCAGAAGAGATGTGTGGAGGAGATGCAGTGCTGCTCATAATGTAATCTAAAAACAAACTAATTTAGCTGCAACATGAAGCACCAGCAGTGGATATACAACATAAAAAGACTGTTGGATGAAACATCATTTATACAGTGCTGTCATCAGATACTGTACTTCTTACTTTAATCAGTAAGAAGAAGATGCAAGAAGATGAAGTAAATGGGGGGGGGGGGACTGGAAATAGAGAAGAGACCTGAATCACTCATAATATATTGTTTAAAAGAATTATAACAATCAGATGGCATATTTTTACCTAAAATTATCACCTTAAAACAGTGGAACATGTGGCAGATTACATCCATTATCTGCACCTCTTATCCTTATGGGGGCTGGTTGCAATCAATCACAGAGCTGAACTATGGAGACAATAGGCTCAACAGTGCGGTTCTGGATGCAAAATCCCCATTCATTTTGTCCATAGCTGATTTGATTTTTAGCCATATCAACAGAAGTATTCCAGTCAGATTTTCCACCAGTATATGCTAGAAGACTAAAGTTTGCAAGATATTAACCTTGTTTTATACGCAGCCTTAGCCAAAAATACTCCAATATCCACAATCCTTAAGTGTCACAGCGACATATCAGATTTGTGGGGCTGGTTACCATGGAAATGTCTACCGAGCCCACGAACGAAGGCTGTTGATGGCGACCATACATGCTGTTGCAGTTTGAAGCGATAAGTGGAGACAAAATGTAAAAAATTGGATTGAAGGGCTGAAAAGCTATCATTAATGAATTAATCGCAAGACATTGTGGAATGCGTAGTTCCTTCCTCCTTTTAAAGAAATACATATATATCTTTTTCTCTATTGTTGAACGTAGTTTTTGTGCCAAATTAAATGTTTTATAGTCATTAGTTCATAGGTAGTGAGACGGCTTGGTTCATGTGTTAAAAGCAGTGAAATAAGGATCTTATAAAATGTTTATGGATTATTCGATTGGCAAATTTCATTTCTGGAATCAGTGCCACCAAAAAAAGTGGGTGTGCACTGTCGAACTGTGTAAGAAGTCATGGTCAGACTCACACCTACGGGCAATTTAGAGTCACCGTTTACATAACGAGCATGTCTTAGGACTGTAGGAGGAGGCTGTGCATGCATGCATGGGTAGAACATGCAAACTCAACACAGAGAGGCTCCATCTAGCAGAGATTCCAACCAGGGACCTTTGTGCTTTGAGGCAACAGCATTCCTATCATACACAAGTATAAAGGCAGGCTTTTACAGGTAATACAGTAGGACTGTAGCCTATACAGGCCAACCTGACAGCTATAGGCCAATCAACTCCTCCTGAAAAACATTCTTATTTTTCAGATATGCTTTTGCAAATATTTGCTATATTCTTCTTCCTTTTAACAATCAGTGAATAAGTCTGTCCATGCACATAAAGGTCATTTCTAACTACCTTTTTACCCATGTCTCTACCTTTGGACTCTAGTGCTGTTTCTTTGTAACGATCAAGATCAACTGTATAAAGAAAAAAGAAGCCACTTGTATAGGAATCAATATTGCATTGCCACTGAAAGTCTCAAGTGCGGTCTCACAATCACTGAATATCTCCATGAAGGATGCTTGGCCCCAGAAGTGTGCTATGTGAAAGGACATCTAATTCAATCCTGGTTAATTCAGCTCTCTTGTATAATCAGCCTGACATTGGACATTCAGTCCTTCTACGGCACAAGTGCAAATTTTAAATAGAGTTAACTTATCATGACTATCCAAAAGAAGCATATGAATTCAGATCTGTTTTAATAATGGAGAGTTATTTTCAGTGTTAATGCTTATGAGAGCAGGAGCTGGCAGTTGCTGTCCTTGCTATTGGCAGGTGACCCGTGTTCTCTATGAGATAAAGCTCTGATAGAAAATTTAAAGCTACTGATTTTTTTTGTTTGTTTGTTTTGTTTTGTTTTGTTTTGTGGAACTTTTTGGTTGGGGTATTGTGCCTTTGGTCCTTGACTAAAATTACTGGGATGTAGAGTTAAATTCTTCAACAAAATTGATGATAAAAATGTTAAACAGCAACGTTTATTCCATGAGGAAGACAAGACCATAACAAGCTGGAAAAAGACTGGCATTTACCTGACTGTTATAATATATGATTTTTCTCCACTGTGAGAGTACAGGGCAGCGGTTGGTTTAATCTGTTCTGCATGCCAGCTGTAGTAAACTACAGTGCCTATAAAAGTATTCACCCCCTTGGATATTCTACCCTTTTTTGACATAAAAAATACTGCCAGAGTGAAAACAGATTTACTCCATTCTTTGTTGCAAAACTGCTCAAACTCTGTCAGGTTGCACAAGGATCAGGTGTGAACAGCTCTTTTCAAGTCAGTCCAGAACATTCACCTTGTTGTCTTTAAACCATTTCTGTGCAGCTTTCACTTCTCCCAAGCTCTCTTGCAGACTGAATACGATTATCCTCCAGGAAGTTTCTGTTGCCGCATTCATTTCCCCCCTCTACCTTTACAAGCCTTCCAGGGCCGGCTGCTGAGAAGCATCCCCACAGCATGATGCTGCCACCAACATGCTCCACAGTGAGGAGTCTGTTAGGTGTCTGCCAAACACAGCACTCTGTCTGATGGCCAAAACGCACCATCTTGGTCTCATCAGACCAAAGAACTTTCGTCCACTTAAACATGGAGCCACCTGTATGACTTCTGGGGATGTCTGGTCGACTTTTCTTCAACAGTGGATTTCTCTTTGCCTTGCAGAGTCTCCCATCTCACTGCTGAAGCTTGTGACTCCTTCAGAGAAGTCACAGGTGTCTTGGTGCCCTCTCACTAGTCTCCTTCTTCATCACTCAGTTTGTGAGGACGGCCTGATGTAGGCAGATTTACACATGTGCCGTATTCCTTCAGTTTCTTGATGATGGATTTAACTACATTTCAGGGGATGCTCAGTGCCTTGGAAATTTGTTGATATCCATCCCATGACTTATACTTTTCAATAATCTTTCCCCTGAGTTACTTGGAGTGTTCTTTTGTCTTCAAGGTGTATTGGTAGCCAGGAATACTGAACAACCAGTGACTGGACCTTCCAGGCACAGATGTCTTTATATGACCTGAAAGGCATTCGCTGCACTCAGGTGATCATTATTTCACTAACTGTGAAACTTACTAGCACCAATTGGTGGTGAATATTTATGCTGTCACTTATTTTACCTTACATTTTTTGGTTTAATTGACATTACTATGTAGATATCTGTTTTCAATTTGACATTGAAGAGATTTTTTTAGTAATTTTTTTTGTCAAAAAAAGCCAAGTTATATTCACTATGATTGATTTATAAAATCAAGAAAAGGGTAAGACATTCAAGGGGGTTAATAATTTTTAAAGGCACTATAATGAAATAAAAATAACACATAAAATATAAGGACTTCCTATTCACTAACACTGCTGTAAAACTTAAAAGTTAAAAAAAAAAAAAAAAAGACCAAATTGTGCCTAAAACTACCAAGCATTTTTGTCTGGTTCAAAACTGAAATGAACACTGCTGGGACACTGTCAGTGCTTGTGTCTTCAGATGGACACTTTTCCCTTTCTGTTTCAACTGGAGTCAAATGGGAAAAACCTCTGATACATACAGTGGAAATAAAGCAGCAGACATGGATGCAGAGTCAAAAAATAAAAATACTGTGCAGAGACGGGCAAAGATGTGGGAGGCATTAAAGCTTTGTTTTCAAGCGTCTGACTCAGCGAGGGCGCAAGTGTTTGTCTTTCACTGAATAGAGAAATGGGACAGGAGAGAAACAGGATAGAGGCAAGATTCCCTCTCTCCCTCTGACAGCGTGATGTTGGGTTTTCTGTAAATCTCATATTATAGGGTAATTAGGACATTGGGGAATTGGTTTGAAAAAGACGGCTTTTGCACACACTACTTCAGGGTATCTTCTCATCAAGGCGCTCTGCATGGTCCTCTCTGTGAGTTGTGAGTCATCCTTCATTGAGTGACCAGCAGCTCACCGATATGTGTGCATCATCAGAGACTTAGAGGTGAGATGCCTAACAGAGCTTCAAGGCGGTTGGCATATGTTTACTATTACCATGAAACCGAGGCATCAATTTTCGTTTTGCTCAAAGAAACAGAGCTTCAGTGTGATTCAAACTGGTGGAAAATTCTCCTCCTACACCGTGCTTCTTCTTCGTCTACCCCTCCCTTCCACCCTCTCTGAGTTTATTAAATGATAACAACCCCTCTGCTGATTAAATCCAGCGAACGATAACCTTCCCGTCAGCAAGGTAACGCTCTCCCCGGAGCTCTCCATATGTGTGTTAGTGTGCTTTTCGAAGGGTCTTGCAATAAGAAGACAGAAGACCAGCCTCTAATTAGTGCTGTTCATTCTGCAAACACGCCTGTATACACCCAAAGGGATATGATTACATAATTCAGTGAACTATAAGACAACAACAATGTTTCTCTATCCCTGTCACTCCTAAGTTGATCTAATTAAAGGGGATCCTCTAGAATAAAGCTTTGAAATAAGGCCTTGTTAATATGATTAAAACAGTTTCCCATGTCTTTTATGGCTGCAGTACACACAGATTCCCTCAGATGCATGTATGCATATGTTGTCCCATGTGCTGCTATGCAAAGGGATAGCCAGCTTCCTGTCCAACACACCAATGAATGAATGACCGTGTGCACATATGTGTGCATTGGCGTCAAATTTGATCTAGTCTTGACGTTGTCAACAGATGGATTCCCTCTCACACATACACACATATAAACATGTAAACACACAATCATGCACAGCATGGAAACTGAGGTCCACAAGCCACACCTCTCAGCCACATGGGGGATCTCTAAAATATAGATCAGAGGCTGAGTTTCTGACAGTCATTTACAAATCTTTTGATGGGAGATTTAATGGCCTCCCTTTGAACTGCTTCGTTTTTTAATTAAAGGCCAACAAACAAAATTCATATCAGAAATTCTCTGTCAAGCGGCGGCTTGTGACCCCCCTGAGGTGGTATCAAAAAGCAGGATAACAAGGCAAAGTTTTCTCATCTGTTTGTCCGTACTGTAACTGCATGCTGGGGCCACAGCAGGCTACTGTTCATTAGCAGCTGGAGTGTATAATTATGAAGAATCTTTTGGAGCACTGTGGTGCCCACCAAGGGTCTCTGACTGTGACTGTACTGTCTTAAAGCACACAGACCTGTTAAAAAGAAGGAAAAAGCCATCCAAACCTACCTGGATCTATGTCAGGGGTGTCAAACTCAATCACAGCACGGGCAGGATTCTGGATTTAGGTCTAACCTGAGGGCCTAACAGGGTCAGCTTTTAACCATAACTATCAATCTCATTCTCACAAAAATAAAATATGAAAAAAACCCAGCAATGATGATATATCATTTGGACATTCAAAAAGTAAAAATGATAAGTGTAAAGGCTCAAATCGAAGATTAAAAAGTCCAATTTATTGTTCAAAAGATCAGACCACGATATCAAAAATAGAAAAATAATGTTTTTAAAGACCAAATATAGTAGCAGAAAGTTGAAATCATGAATTTAAAAGTCAAAATATGAGTTAAATTTTCAAATTGTGAGTCTGATAGTTTAAATATGGGATTAAAAAGCCAAAATCAGGAATTGGAAATGTTAAAATATGAGCTAGAATTCAAAATGATGACTTAAAAAGTTAAAAATATGACTTAAATTCAAAATTGAGAGTGTAAAAGGTCAAAATATGACATAAAAAGTTACAATTATTAATGGAAAATGTCAAATATGAGGAAAAATTGAAATCAGGTTTAAAAGTCAAAATATGGGATTAAAAAGCCAAAGTAAGGAGTTGAAAAGGTCAAAGTATGACTTAGAGTTTAAAATTAGGAATCTAAAAGATAAAATGTGACATGTAAAGTCCAAATTATGAGTTGAAAGGGTCAAAGTATGAAATGAAAAGTCAAAATCAGAGGCTGGAGTCATAATCTTGAGATGCAAAATTGAAAATATGAAATAAAACACAACGTGGGTGGCTGAATTAAAACAATTCTGTCGAGAAGAGTGGGCCGAAACTCCACACTCATGTAAAACACTTTCTTTTTAACTCAAATGCTTGCATGCAACTGTTGCTGCCAAGAATGGCACAACTAATTATTAACTTCATGGCACAATTACTTTTTCACATAGGGCCAGGCAAGTTTGGATGTTTGTTTCATTTAGCTAATAAATGAAATCATCATTTTAAAACTGCATTTTGCTATTGCGTAGGCCATCTTTATTGCATTTAGTGTGACAAATATGCAAAAGGATGAAATCAGGTAGGGGAAAAATATTTTTCACAGCACTGTATGTTGACTGACTGGGTCCAGCAATATCACCAGATTTTAAACAAATAGGACTTTGCTGGCTTTCTTTTGGAATAAATGGATATGACTCACCAATCTGGGAGCAATATAACCAGCTGGTTGTTGGACTTGCAGACTACTGTTTTGCAAAGCTCCCAGCAAAGAGTAAAAGCCTGTCCAAGGTTCACTTCAATCCAACTTTTGGCCTTGTCATTGCCTCTTTTCTCGTCTTAGTTTTTCCATCACCATCTTTCTGTCTCTTTTCCTCAGGCATAGTCAAAACATTGGCTGATATTTTAAAAAGTTACCGTTTTCTTGTGAGTTTTAGCTTTTGTATGCACACACACAGCACCTTAAGTCCCTAAAAATGCACATTAGTGAAAACTAATTTACTTTTTTCACATGGCAGCCAGTGGACACCAAACTTTTGCTGGCATTGCCAGCTGGACTTTAGACCTTTTTTTATGAGTGGTATCATCAGAATGGACTACAGTGGTCACTGCTGCTTTACACACCTTGAAGACACAATACCCACTGACAATGTTGGCAGTTTTGGAAACCTGGTTGAAATCAACTTTGGAAATGAAGTGGTCATTGCAAAGTGAACAGCAAGAAAATTTTCAAGTTGGGGACATTTTTGCTGTTGACCTGGCATGTGAAGATGTTTTTGAGAATAAGGGGTGTTTGGACTATATTACATCTGAAAATTGGGGAGAAAACCCTAGGTTTTCAAAAGTTCCTACCTATAGGTGTTTTTGACCAAAAGTAACAGCAACTTTTAGTTCCAGGTACATTTCATCAAGGACCTTCTGCTTTCTGTGGACCACTGTTGTCTGCATTTCCACCAAAGTCCAAGGAAGAATCAGGCATTCTGACAAAGCCAGGTTTCAGGAAGACATAGTAAAATCAACAGAAATATTTGATATTAAACCATTTATAATCAAGATTAACAAACCAAAGATCTACTGTTGACAGATCAAACGTAATATTTCAATTATTCTGGCAAAAACTGTATTTGTAGTTTCAATTTTGATTTTTTTAGAGCATGTTTGGCTGTTTGTAATGGTGGATCTGGGTTGGGAGGACAGACACAGTCTATTTATCTAAATGATGTGCCTGGACTTGGCTAAGCTTGTTGAAGGTACTTTATCTCTTTCTGAAAGGCTTCATTTCTGACTGAGTGAGTTCTGAGAGAAATGTGAGCCTTTGTGGACCATTAATTTGGTAATGATCAAGGTTTAAGGCTCAATTGTTGACCTGGTTACCAATGAGACACATTAAGCAGTGCAACTCCACCTGTAAAATTAGTTTCCTTGGGCAGGGAGTTTTTAAGGGGTAGATTTTTCACTCCAGGACTGAATTTAGACCCTGGTTCCTGGGGTTGAAAGCAGAGTTCTTCAAAAGGTTCTGAGTTCCTGGGGTCAAAAAGCACCTTATGTGAAAACCAGGCCTCAGCCATTGTTACAAACAGTTCTCAGAAAGTCCAGCTGGCTTCTTTTAAGCTGAAAAGTAATGTGTGAACCAGTTCTGTAAAAGTTGGACTTGCAAGACAGCCCCGCTTACTGCCACAGTTACATAGTGCTGAAAGCAGGTTCAGTGGTGCTCTATGGAAACTGTATGGATGCCAGACTCCTTTTGGCATGTTATGGTATTCTTAGATCAACTTTAAATATACTATTTGAAAATGGAAAAGTTACGTGTTGTTGCTCTAAGGACTCTCAAAAGATGTAACTCATGCAGTCCTGAAAATATCTGGAACATTTTAGGACAAGCTGCCAAAATTATCCAGACTTGCAGGTCTCATCACTCAGACACGTATGCATTCCTAGATAAACACAATGTTGAACAGAGACGAGGAAGAAGCAAAGCAAATAACTGCACAGAAATCACTACGGTTGACCTGATGTCAAAGGTTATACACTTCAGCATCCTACCCACTCATTAAGGTGAGTCTTCCTTAATATAACCTTCTGCATTCACACACCAACCTAACTTTTACTCTAGAACTGACTGGAGAAGGGAAATTTCCCTTTTGGAATTCACATGTCTCTCTACCTGAACATCGAAGGACACTTGTGCATTATAAATAAGAATCCACTGGTGGTAAAAAGTGTGCTCATGTCCCAAAGTCCTACCTTGCCGAACATCTCTGGGTGCTATGGCGATTGCATCGTTGGAATGCAGCTCAGTGACGCAGCAGTCGTCCGGAACCACAGAACCATTGCTGAAACTGTGGGGCGTCTCAGGAAGCAACGGGACAGGTGGTGCCATGATGTTATGGTTTGGGCAGATACATCCTGTCTGGGTCATTCCACAGCCATCTCCATCAGAAATCTCCTTGTCTCCATTGTGTCCGGTGCGTAAACACTCCTCGAACCATCGGCACAGCACGCCACAGGTAAACTGGCTGGAGTTCTCGTTGTTGATGAGCAACACCTCCACCAGTCTTAGCTCCAGTAAATCCTTGGGTACCTGAGGCTCATCTGCAGCTGGGTGTCTTGTTAGACACACTTGGACAAAGTTTTTATCAAACTGTAAGAAGGAATATGGTCCATCTGAGTTGGACTGGCTGCCACATAGATCAATGACTTCTTGATCCCTGGCAGTCTGTAAAAGAGGGGGACAGCTTTGATTGGCCTGGTGGTGGTCAAGGGAAAGAAGCATGGGGGAGTGTGTCCGACAGATGACAGGGTGGCGGGTGAAGCGGAGGTAGAGGGAGTACTTGGTGGGATCCGGGTTTTCCAGGGACCAGGAGCAGCCCGGCGCCCTGGAGGGGAAGAGCTCCCTTAGGGAGAAAGAGCCATAGAGCACCCCGGCTACGAGGCTGGAGCATGATGAGGAGATGGGTGATGGGGCGCCCTCTGCCCCGGTGCTGGGGACGCCGTCAGCAGCCCCATAGGCAGCCTCAGCCAGGGCAGAGAGAGGAGCTAGAGCGAGGGCAGACAAGGCAGCCAGGGCCCCAGCCACAGCCAGGAGAGAGGACAGCACAGACAGACACACCCCACCAGCAGTGTTCATCCTATGACATTCGTCCTGGAAAAAACAGAAAAGGACAAAAGACTTTGTGAATAAGACATCCAGAAAATATTCAAATACAACCTTACCCTACCCTACCCTAGCACAAACACAATCTACATTCTGTGAACTAACAAACCCACTCTTCATCAAACTGACATCACTGAAATTTAAGTTGATAACTATGAAACTATTGCGATCATATATAATATGTAATATGCAAGAACATCCAGAGCACTGCTGGGTTTGTGTACAAGGAGGCCTATAAAAAAGGGGGGGGGGGGGCTTTCTGGGGCCTAGCCAAATCCAGGGCCAGAAGTCAGAAAAACCATGGTCCATTGTAAAGTTAACCTGTGATAACCATATTTTATTCGTAACCTGTATAACAACCGCTCTTGTCAAAACTTGATTTTTAGTGTCTTACAATATAGCCTAATTTAAATGTAAAGCCTTTTTCTCAAATCAAAATGACCTTTTTTGCTAAAGTTAACAATGTCCAGGAGGCAAAAATGTTTGGGAAAATAGTGAAAAATTGCAAAAATTGGTTAAAAGACCCACAAATGGTCCAAAATAGGCATAAATGGGTGGAAAAAATTGTGGAACGTGGTTAAAAGGGGAAAAACTGGGTTAAAAGAGGCAAAAATGGGTCATGTAAGGAAAACAAGTTGCAAAAAATGGGAGGGAAAATGGTGAAAAGCAGTTAAAAAGTGGCAAAATTGGTTAAAGAGGCAAAAATAGGTCAAGACGGGCAAAAATGGGTGGAAAATGGTGGAAGTATATAAAAAAAAGGGGCTTAAATTAGATAAAGTGGAAAAAAAATGGGTCAAGAAAGCCAAAAGGGGGCAAAAGATGGGTGGTAAATGGTGAAAAGCAGTTAAAAAGTGGCAAAAATGAGTCAAGAATGGCAAAAAAGGAGCCAAAATGGGAGGGAAAATGGTGAAAAACAGTGAAACAGTGGCAAAAATTGGTCAAAAGAGGAAAAAATGGGTAATGAGGGGCAAAAAGGTGCAAAACATGGATTGGAAAATGGTAAAAATGGTTCAAAATGGGCTGCAATGGGATACAAGTGGAAAATGAAGAAAAAGTGGAAACAGCTTGACAGACTTTTCAAAACCAAAATTAAGTAACTTAGCTAGGATGCCAGCATCAACACTTATGATCCAAGACACATGTATTGTTATCATGGATAAATCACAACTGGGGAGGGCCCTTCCACCATTTAAGATGTTATCAATATTTTATATGGTTGAAAATACTTCTGGACAGATTTACGCCTTGCCTCAGAGTATAACACAGCCAAGTTTATGGCAGCAGCTGTCATGAAGTTCTTCCTCAAACACGCGCGCACACACGTGCACTGTCAAAAACACAAACACATCCCTGCTGGGCTGGATTAAAAGGGTTGATGACTTGGCTGTTGAGACATGCTCTGTGGGGCCTGCTCTACCCTTTCCTGCTGTTACGTGCACACAAACACACACACACACACACACACACACAGCAATCGCCCGCTGAGCTGCTCCCCCAAGGCTCCGGCAAACTATTACCATCACCGACACAGTGAGGGTCCGCCAACAGCCTGATTTTGACTCAGACAGCACACAGACCGAAGACAAAAAAAAACCTACATGCAGCATACTGTGTTTTAGTTTTTGCTTGAAACCACTTCAGTATCCACTATATTTTTGTAAGCCTCTTGTGTCTGCTCCATCACCTGAGATTTTTGAGAGGCTCTGCATAAATGCAGTTTGAGGAGGATGTGTGGGAGATGGGAAATGTTTGAACCACTCAACTGATAACCTCATAGCATGATACCTAGACAACTTTTGCTTAAGCATCACTATGCTCAGAAACTCAACAGCCTTCCTCCAGCACTTGAACAGGGAGATGGAACTTTTATACAGCAAGAAATGTTTTACAAAACTACCACACAGCATTAATTGCTATAAGGATTTAATGAAAAGGTAAGGGCTCTAAACCAATGAATGCACTATTTGGGAATTTGGAACATTCAGGCACAAGAGCTGCAGCTGTATCAGCGGGTTTAAGTCAGTAAAATATGCAATAATTTTATGATTGCATACATTATTCTATTTTTATTTACAATCATTATCTCCTCAACTAGCAGTGCCATAGCGCACTTATATGCTAGTACTTTTTTGTTGGACTGAAATTATAGGCAATTTCAGGGTTGGCAAAACTAACAATCTGGCATACTGAGCATTGGCATGAGTTTTATCCACCCACAGGCTCCACTGTTCATAAACTACAGCAGCGCCAGACTGTCAAGCTCAGGTCACTGCCAGAGCTGTGCATGCTCGCTACCTCATTTTGTCCTGTTGCTCTGATTGGCCTATAATAATTGTGATGGACAGAACATTCATCCAATCACCTTTTAAGATTTTTTTTGAAAAGTCATGACCTTCCCAAACACCTTGTATGAGAGTTTTCCCACATGAATGTGCAATACACGTATGCATACAATGGATGTGTGCAACAATCTATCTTGCATGACGTGTTACAGCTGATCAGCAGGTCACTATTTATCATCTTGGTATTGTTCTGGTGGTGGATTTTATATACTATGCATTTTAAGTACATATAACCTTTTTAAAGAGGGTGTTACACATTTTTCACACAGTTAACAATTTTAATATGTTGCTACGTATCAATGCTACATACAATGTGAGTCCCTATGTCAACCTAACCCTAACCCTAACCCTACCCTAACCCCTAACCCTGTGAAAAAGTTGTGGAATAATTTGTGATTTGTATCCATTTAACCCCTTAACCTAGCCTTAACCCCCTAATCCTAACCCCCTTAACCTAACCTTAACCCCCTAATCCTAACCTTCACCCCCTAATCCTAATTTAAACCCCCTTATCCTAGCCTTAACCTCCTAAACCTAATCCTAACCCCATAACCCCCTAATCCTAACCTTTATTTCAATCCCTATTCCCCCAACCCTTGCCATAACCCCTAAACCTAACCTTTACACCAATCCTAACATCCTAAACTGAACCTTAACCCCCTTATCTTAACCCCGAACCCGCTTATCCTAACCTTAACCCCCTAAATCTAATCTTAACCCCCTGATTCTAGCCTTAACCCCTTAATCCTGACCCTAATCTTTGAAATACCATCCCATAAAGAACGGGTCACTTCTTTTCCCTCAAGCGACGGCAGAGTTAATAACCAGCCAAATCACTGAAACATGTTTGAGACTGAAAGAAACTTAAGAGCCAAACTGTCTCGTATGAACAATAAGCCCAGGGGGAGTTTGACGTCACTCTTTAAAGAAAGGCATGACTCACAGATATATTTAGTTGGGATATATTTGATCTCTGCTGTATTAAAGTTTAAAAAGGTTGCGTATTAAATCTTTAAAGGTAGAGACTCAGGTTAAAAACAAATCCTGCTGTTTCTTATAAGCTCCTAAGCAACCCTGTCTTTTTAACAGATTTTAACAGTAAATGCTGTCAGTCATTGAGACACTTTGCCACTGAAAATGTAAAAAATAAGCTGTGTCTTGTTTGCCTCTGCAGGTCATAGAGGGTTTAGGAATTTAGATGTGATTCATAACCAGTGGGGAGGAAATCTTCACAGGATGTTTAACAAAAAATTGTTAGTAAATTTAACACTTATTCCCCATTCACGCAATATTGCTGTCCCCTCTTACATCTTAGCTCGACATCTCCTTTACTGGCCTGCTTGTATCGAAATGGTATCCCTGCTAGCACCAGCTGGGGTTGTTAAACCTGTGACGCAGTAGAAAAGAGCCCCGGTGTGACTTTAGAGCAGGTTCTCCACTTCCCCAAGGCCTAGGTTAATGAAACACAGCAGTCGCCTGCACTTCACAGGATTTATGTAAGTCTGTTAAGACTCTCCAGCACCGGGCACCGAGTGCACGGGCCTTGGTAAGAGGCTATAGGAACTGTGCTTACCTCACCATGTCAAGAGGTGGCCCTACAGCGGTCTGACAGTAAGAGGTACTTGGGCTTTGGGAGGGTAGCTGTTTTAGCAGACTGTAGTGCTGCAGGAGACAAAGAGGAGTGATGCAAGAGGGGATTTCAGGGGGAGCAGAGCGCTATCATCAGTGCTGCTGTGCTGTGTTGAGGGTTAGCCTGTTCTCCTCAAACTTGGGGTGCAAACTCTGACACAAACATGCCATACAACCTGTCTTTTTACTTATTGCATCAAGTAGCTGAGAGATCTGTACAGTGTAAGTGTAGCATGACTCAGCAAAGCCATTTTTACACACATGGTGAGTGTGAGAAAGTACACAGTGCATTTGTAAAATGAGCAACAGAGGACTATTTCCTCCAGATGGCATTATGTTCACTGTGTGACGTATTTGTCACCTGTTGCACCTCATCTTGCACTCCACCACAGACTTCACATTGAGATGGACAGAGCAACAGCCACCAGGGAGTGAAGCCAAAAGCTTTAGCGCTCCCTCAGCAGTCAACAGGGGGCGCTCTAAATGTGTTTTTAGCAGGGCTCTTTTTTTTTATTTTGTATTTTTTTTTATTTGATGCATAAACAACCAGATGTGACTCCATGATAACAGCTCTGTTGATGATTACAGCTCATTAGAGTGTTCTTAACTGGATTAGCACATACAACACAGTCAATAGACTGTCCATAACCATTAGTGTCTGCTCCTTCCATTTTGATTTTGAATTTTTGGCAAGTTTGATTTGTTTTTGGTACCCCGTGTCCTAACTGCATACAGGCGCTTGACTTTGCTTCTGTGTTAGGACAAGTCATAGCACAACATTTTAAACACAGTATGTATATCATGCACAACTGTCTACGCTACATAAAACAAGCTAACAAGCTCTGCTGAGTAAGAAAAGTGAAAGAAAATCAAGAGAATCGTCCTGTCTGACACTCCTGGTGCCTTGTCATCTCCTTATCCCTCGTTCATATCAGCAGGAGTGATGGAGAAGAAAGAAGAAATGGGGTGAGGGGAATAAACATGCACTAAAGTACAGCAAAAGGCTGCATTATGCAAATATTTAAGGAACATTTAGGCACACAAACTGCTCCCTGTGTCAGCCAAGGTTATAATTGATTTGGAATTGTATTTTAGTTTTGATTTTTTTTTTTTTTTTCAGTTTTTTCTGTTGGTTGGGATTGTTAGTTTAGTTTATTTTTTTAGAAGTATTTTTTTCTTAGTTTAATTTTTATTAGATACAGTCTGAGTTTTAGTTTTTTTCCGGTTGTGTGTTATACTCATTATTATTATTATTTTTAATGCCTGGTCTTCACTTTTATATTTATATGTACAAATCTGATATTTAAATACATTCATGACATAAAAGTACCATTCTGTGAAGTCATGGCCAATCAACACAAACCATTAGATCCCTTTGGCTTGCTGTTAAAACTCAAATATTTAGGTTTTTTTTTTTTTTTTTTTTTATTCAGTTTAGTTTTTCAGGAGTTTAATAGGAACACAATACCACTTTAGCTCATTTTAATTCTAGATTCAATGAACTAAAACCATTTATTACATCTTAGTTTTAGTTATTTTGTTAGTTTTAGTTAACTGTAAATAACCCTGGTGTTGTTTATGGTCACTAAAAATATTAATCTTTCACAGCATGTTAATATTATTGTATTTTTAATTGCAATCATAAACTCCCTTTGTAGCAATGCCAAAGCACTGAAGCTGAAGTTGAGGCTGAAGTTATAGTCAATGTAAAATAAACATTGTAGATTTTGGGTATTCAGTGTTTTATAAAAACAATAACTAAAGTCATCATTGTTGGACAAATAAAAAGGCTCACAGGTCTGGTACAGTATGTATTTTTTGCACTAAAGTGCCTGCATATCATTTGAAAAGACTCCTCTTAAACAGTACTGTGCAAAACTTTTAGGCATGTTTGGGGAAAATTGAGGTTGAAGTAAGGCATCGATGGGACAAGTAAGCCCACCTGAGGGCATTGTCAGATGGGAAGGAGGGTTGGCACGGCAACAACAGGACCGGGGATGTCCTGACATACTGCCAGGGGCATGGGGAAATAGGGATACCATGAGCCCCTGGTCATGCTGTGGATGTTTCAAGGGCCTGAAAACCACCAGCAGTCTCTAAGCGTATCACTAAAAGAAAAGCCTTAGCAACCAACATGCCTAAATCGTATGCACATGACAACATATATTTTAAGTTGAGTCTTTACATTACCTCAAATATTTTCAGCAACATTCTTAACTTTTACAGCTATAAAAGGCCTGTTTCATGCTGCAAGCCATTCCAGATAAGCTGCACAGCCCTGTGTTACTACCTGGACATGACTGTAGGAATCAGTGTGTTATCAACGTGCTGTAACACAGGCATCAGTATGAAACAGTGACTTCAATGTGCAACAAACACAAAGATGCACTGTCCATACAAATGTGCAGTCTGGTTATGACTAAGTGATGCCAACACAAACAACAGTATTGGCAAATAATAATGCACTGGAAGTCCCCAGGTGTGGTGGAGTTTGAGGGGTGTTTTTAATGTTGCTTTTTGATTTCATTTGGATCAATTAGTACCATCCATGCATACATTTTCTACACAACTTATCCTGTTCAGGGTTGAAGGACTGTTACTACCTCAAATGTGTATTGTTAGACTTGGTAACTTAACTATAAAGGTTGGTAGCTCCCTCTAGATAACTGCTTTCATTAAGTAGCTATCATCTCCTGGTAGGACCCAGCTGGAGAGGAGCTTTGACCTTCAGCGTTGAATGAAACAGTGTGTCAGAGAAAGAAAAGTAGCTCTGTGTAATGCCTGCTTTTCCTTTGCCAGTGTTTTTATTGGCTTTCCATTTTGAAAGCTTTCCCCCCCATTCTTCTCCCTTTGTAGTCCAGAACAGTAAATGTGTCTGCATGATTTGTTGCCAAGTTCAGTTGTCAGGAAACCCATACTTAAAAACGGACTCATTTAGCTCTATATGCAAAATGCGCACAGTTTTACTCAATCACCACAAATTAAAACTTTTCTTGGTTTCAGTCGTTCTGTTGAGGCTTACTCAGAGTGATGCTCATAATGGCTCACAGTCATGAGGATGGATGATTTACCTACAAACTTTCTTTGATAGACTTGAATTGGCTTTTTGCAAACTTTATTTCTGTTTCCATGAGGTCACAGTAAGTTCTTAACCACCGTGTCACCCTATTATGTAAAATACTGTATATAGCATCACAGATCTGGAAAAAAGAGTGAAAGATTTAAAGAGTACAGTGCTGCTAATTAGGTTAGATCGAGGCAAAAATACACATAAAGCAGTATATGTAGGCTAAGTCTCACAAAAGGCTTCTAAACCCTGTTTTCCTCTCTCATTAACTTTTATAAGTGAACTGGGTGACGTGTAGGAACATGCCTATAAAGTAAAAGTTCACTTTCCTTGCCAGACAGTGGGAAGGGCTTCCTACAGAAAGTATCCTGACCTGAAAAAGTAGCTCTATCTTCTGGTAAATTTAACTTTCCTTGTCTTCACCCTTCAACTTTGCCATTTTTGTCCCCTACATGATTCAAATTTGTCATGCGAAACATGAGACATAAAGGGGTTTTAAACATCGCTGGCCCCGGCTGTGGTGACACCTTGACAAATGCATCGCACAGCAGGGCTGAGGGAAGGCTAATGTTGCATGTTGTGAAATATGCCCAAGGACATCATGCTGTCTGGTATATGAAAGGGTTATAGACTCTGCCTTTCGAGCACAATCTCATATTTTCAGACATAGAAAATATGAAATATAGTGCAGCCTCCATACTGACTGTGGACTCTGATACATGTCTTGATAGCGATGCACAGTACCTATAAATATATTCTCCCTTTTGGGTGTTTTACCCTTTTACTGATTTTATAAATCAATTATAGTCAATGCTATTTGGCTTTATTGACAAAAAAAAAGCTCCAGACAATTGGTGCTAGTGGTCTCACATTTAGTGAAATGGGGATCACCTGAGTGATGTGAATGTGTCTTAAGTGATTGGAGTATAAAGGCACCTATGTCTTGAAGGTCCAGTCACTAGTTAATCAGTATTCCTGGCTACTATTACACCATGAAGACAAAAGAACACTGCAAACAACTCAGAGAAAAGGTTATTGAAAAGTATAAGGCAGGAGATGTATACAACAAATTTTCAAGGCACTAAACATCCCCTGAAGTTTTAATTCCAGCAAGTGTTGGACGGAATATGGCACAGCCTAGATCAGGCTGTCATTGCAAACTGAGTGACTGTGCAAGAAGCAGACTAGTGAGAAAGACTACCAAGACACCTATGACTACTCTGAAGGAGCTGAGATGGGAGAGACTCTGAATACAACAACCGTTGCTCTGGTTCTTCACCAGTCAAAGCTTTATGGGAGAGAGGCACTGTTGAAGCAAATGTATTAAACCTCTACTAAATTTCAACAAAAGACACGTGGGAGACTCCATGCTCAAGTGGAAGAAAGTTCATTGCACTGATGAGACCAAAATGGTGCTTTTTGGCCACCAGACAAGACGCCAAACACTGCACATGACCACAAACACACCATCCCCACTGTGAAGCATGGTTGTGGCAGCATCATGCTGTGGGGATGCTTCTCATCAACTTGCACCAAGACAGAGGGTAAAATAAAGGAAAATCCTGGAGGACAGTCTTATTCAGTTTGCAGGAGAAGTACGGTTTGAAAGAAGAATTATTTTCCGGCAAGACAATCACTCAAAGTGTACACGGAAAGCTGTGCAGAGATGATGTGATGATGACACAGAAATGGTTTGAAGACAACAAGGTGAATGTTCTGGAGGGGGCGAGTCAAAACCCAGACCTCAATCCAGTAGAGGAATTGCGGTTGGGCTCGAAAAGGGCTGTTCACGCTCGGTCCCATGCAACCTGACAGAGCTTGAACAGTTTTGCAAACCAGAATTGCAGTGTCAAGATGGGCAAGTCTGATTGAGACTTATCCACACCGACTCAGTGCTGTGATTGCAGCCAAAGGTACATCTGTCACATATTTTACATTGCATATTTAATTTAACTCCTAAAACTTTGTAAAAATCTGTTTTCACTTTGACATTTTAGAGGTTATTTTTTCACCAAAAAAAGCCAAATTTTATTGACTATGATTGTTTAAAAAAAACTATACAAGAGAAAAACATTGAAGAGGGGGAACACTTTTTACAGGCACTGTATCACTAAATATTTCAACCAAGAATTGAACATTTTCTGTAGCACTGAGAGTGAAAAACAGCCTCTGTGTGTTCCAGCTGAAACAGGCATTAGATTCCATTGCTCTAACTGTAAAACAATCGGGCACTTTTTTGTGTTTTATCATGCAAGGACTGAAATTTTAGCGTGCATCATGTATCAAAAGTGCAGATAATTAGCATTAAAGGCCAATCCATGCATAGGTAAAACCTTGCGCACATTATGCAGATGATAAGAAGTCCAAAGCAAATTGTTTTTGGGACAATGAACAATGAATATTCATAGAGCCACAGTCTGTGCAAGAGTAGGCCCTAAAGTGCTGTCTTCATGAGGCCATTCTGTCCCACTTCACTCTAAAACAGCACTTTACTGTGGGCATCCATAAATATTCATTAGCTTTGATGTCTTCCTTCCCCCTTCCACCTTGACATTAATGTTATCACCAAGGATGGCAAAATATGAATATCCCTCACTCCCTGTCGCTCTCCCACCCACCCCTCTCTTCCTCTTTCCCTCTCGGCTCCATCTTCATTTTTTAATGCTCTGAAGTGACAATATGACTCATCTGATTTTTTTTTCTCTCCTCTGTAAAATTCATGCAGGAGAGAGAATAGCATAGGGACACTCTGCTTCTAAACTACTATCAAGGCTCTGAAAGTATCACCGTGCCCACATAAGGCATAATTTCACCAAATATTCATGATACTCCAAAACGCATCAAGTTTTTATGTTTGCTTAAAAAAGTCCCATGTGTTTTGAGTGCTATACTTCCACATATGCAGAGAAAACTTAGCTAATAGGCTGATTTAAAAGCTTTAACTTCTTGCAGGAAATTCAGAAAATGTGACCTATGCATGCTTCCATTTATTCTACTTTTCAACAGGATGAATTAACGTTTATGTTTGTTTTTCCTCGATACTGTGAGTCTGCAAATCCTCCCTGAAGATTGTCAAAACAACTTGAAACTTTAACCAATTATTCCATTCTTCACGCCTCTCTATTAAAGCCCCTGAGTCTTCGTACGCATGCTAAAAGACTTTAACAGTTTTCTAGCTGCACCAAAATGCCAATGTAACACAGAGTGAAACCATCAAACAACACTTGTGCAATGACTGACTGATGAAACGTCAAGGTCTGAGGATCTAATCATCGAGAGAAACACCTGCTGAATCAATTCTGTTCATATTTGCATGAGACATCTTTGCCACAATGATGATTAAACCCCTTGTGAATAATTCCTGCCGTGGGATAAACAAAAATGTGTTTTTTTAAAACCTTGTTGTGTTAATAAATGGAAAGCTGTAATGGGCTTTAATGTTTTGGATGAATCTTGAAGCCAGAAATGAAATTTGGCACCACCCCCAACAAAGCATCTGACTTATGAGATAAGAGCGCCTCTTTCATTGCTGTTACAGATGTTGCTGATGTTACTGCCTTAATTAAAGAGCTCCATCAGCATATAGTCACTATAGCAGTCAAGAGAAGATATTAAGCCAGAGATATACTTGCTGCCTTTCCTTCTGTTCATGCACGTCCAGCTGTGTTATGAGCCTTCTTTGAAATATACTTGCCTACACTGGAGGATGACTCTAGATGCTACATGAGGGAGCTCAGACCTGATGTGTGGGATGTAAACTACAGACATGGTGACACTCCAGGAGGTTTCTTTTGGAATCATATCTGCAGACCTCCTGAGGAAAGTTAGTAAAACCAATCTAATGCAGGTTAAGATGCGTTTAATGATTGAGTATGCTTAAATGACCAGTTGAGGAATGATAAGCATTAGCAGGCCGGCCTACAGAATTGGCTAGGCCCCTGAAAAACCCTGTGAACAGGCCCCCCCAGTTGTGATTAATGTCAATGCATGTGAAGGACCAGTAGCACTGGTGCTAGCACCCTGGCTATCAGTTACCTCATTTTGGAGCTAAAAAGTGTGTAAGGCTATAATAAGGTGTGATGATAAGATTGTTAGTTGTGCCACTTTTTAACTACTTTTCACCACTTTTTCCACCCATTTTTTCTTTACCACTTATAGCCCATATCTACTACATTTTTGCCACTTTAACATCTTTTTGCCTCATTTTCCGTTTTTTTGCCTTTTTAACAATTTTTTCACATTTGTTTTTGTCAATTCTGTGCCCGTTTTTACAACAAATTTCTGCGTATTTTGACCACTTTCTAACTCTTTTTGCCACTTTTTTGCAAAACCATTCCTGACACTTTTTGCCATTTTTAACCCATTTCACAACTTTTTTTTTTTTACACTTAAAACCAGGTTTTTCCGCTTTTTTCTTACTGTTGTTGTTGCTTATTTTTGCATCAATGGCAAACTATTGAATTTTCACTTAAGCTGCCATAAGACCGGCTCAGACTTCACAAATTCAGCCAGAATTTAGCCCAGCTGCAACATCACAGCTTATCGTCAAAACTTGTGCCCGATTTAGAGAGTCGGGAACAACTAACGGTCTTGTAGTGGGATATAATTAACAACACGTCTAAGACACCCCACGACCAAGATTCAACAAGACTAGCATGTCAGAATTTTTCTCACATCGTTGTCTAGTTTGACACCCTTACCTAACGTCAACGACGTGAATCCTGACGTCTACCAACAGGAGAGCATTTGCTCCTTATCTTTGCATCATCATTTACAATATTTACCATTTTGATTTCCTTTTATTCCCTAAAACTCATGTGTAATTCTTACTTTATTTTATTACATGCATACTTTAAGTTCTATCTGAAGGCGCGCCAGTCCATATTGTCCTCCTCTTGAGACATCCATAACTGTTATCCATAATCCAATCCATAATTGTTTCTTATTTCCCTTTTTTATGAGCAACAGATCACTTAGAGCGCTTCTGTTGTAGAGTGACAGACACTCTTTGACCCACCCCCACGTCAACCTGTGAACTTGTACTCAGTCGCGGAGCCAGTGGTGACGTCAGCATACAGTGAGCGGTCAGGATCACTCTTGTTGTGTGGTTGGGTTGTCAGCAAAGATGGGACAAGATTTTTGTTGCATAGTCTGACATGGTGCTGTCATGTATGCCCCCCAAAAAATCATATAGTCTGAGCTGGCCTACAGTTTCTTCTACTTCATTTTCTGGCATCCTGAAGTCTGACATTACTTTCCAAATGGTTAAGTTCATTGTGCCCATTTTCATTGTTATAACCTGAAAATAAGGTACTTTTGTTTTAAGAAAAGGGTTTTACATCTCAAACACATCTCACTTTCCAGGGAACACAAGGCTAGAAACCCCCATATGGATAAATACTTTAATGACGATGCACACTGAATATAATAGAATTAGTTTTAAAGCATTTAATCCATAGTTTAATTGCTAACAAATACTACGCTATAAAGGAGGAGGCTGGGGTGGAGGAGGTTAAGCTTTGTCGGCAGCAGCAGTGTGGTGTATCAGCAGTAATGCAAGCAGGAAGTAGTGAGAAATATATCATATTTAAATACACTGCTTTGTTGAGAGAAAGAGCTGTGACTGGCTGTGGGAGCTGGGAGGTGATAATTTGGATCAGCTGATCAGCTGTATGACTATCGTGTCCTGCATGAACTAAAGCTGACCTTCATGCTCTTTACTAAATGATTTACCATTACTAACTAATCTCAGAGCAGACAAAGCAAAGCCGCTCGACCCCCTGAGATCTATGGTGGCCCCCAGTCCCCACTTGTGGAACCCCAATTTGGAAGCTAGTAAATATGAGAAACTGTCTGCTTCATAGTCCTGCCAAATGCAGTATCCTGCACTGTACTAAAGACTTCATTGTACAGTTGCATGAAGTACTGCACTCATTATGTCTACACATTAGTTTACAGTCTTTAAGTAGCTGGGACAAGCTAACTACTACAACTGCTACAATGCAGCATCCACTTATAGTTGTAGAAATTATTGATGAGGAAAACTGAAGGAAGCATTTTATCCATGCAAATTGAGTGATTCAAACAACTTTTTCTAAACTTATGTGGTCTTTGAAGAGTTCTTGTAACAGCCCTTATTTTTACATAATCATGTTAATCCAGAGACATGTCCACCTCCTACAAGTGCATTTCCAGGCAGGTTTTTATGCACAAATTAAAAAAATGCAAATAAAAACTGATGGATTAAACCCCCATTATTAACTGGTATTGCATATTTCATTGATATCACTCACTGCTTTCATATAA
The DNA here is from genome assembly GCF_018320785.1 of Cheilinus undulatus. Classification (NCBI taxonomy): domain Eukaryota; kingdom Metazoa; phylum Chordata; class Actinopteri; order Labriformes; family Labridae; genus Cheilinus; species Cheilinus undulatus. The sequence goes on along the minus strand of NC_054880.1, from coordinate 41,300,412 downwards.
TGTGGGCAATGCGAAGTGATTTGTGCACAAAACCTCAAGTACCTTCCAGTAAACTTTCTTGTTCTGGAGGAATGATGGAGTGAGATAGCTTCTGGGCCCTATAGACTTAATAATATCCCTGGTTAGGGTGCTTCTGTTTGGGGAAATGTATTACGGAGGGGTTGCAATTGAGAATCATGGCACCATTTCTTATCTCCGTCTGGCTCCCCCCTCCCCTCCCCTTCCTCTTTCCTAATCTCTCATTCCAAGCACAGACTTCTAAGTGCACTGTGGTAGAGGACGCTATTGTCTGATTTATTGATGTGGAGTATTTCTCTCATTTGCAGCCCTCAGTGGGGATCAGCATGTGGGCCTTGTATGAGCCTTCACACATGTACCAAAGAATGCACGCTAACTAAGGCTGGCACATGCCACACATGTATGAACTCAGTTTTATCAAAAATTCAAGGCTGCATTCTTGAAGCAAGTGTTTGGAGTTTCTCTCTTCCACTGGTTATTGAATCATGAAATATTTGTCTTCGCTCTCTGCCTATCAGCAGGAAAAAGTCTATCTTCTATCCCTTCTCATCTTTGACTTCAACCCTTCAGAAATCTCAGCCATCCTCAAAGTAAATTACATACCCATGTTGACACACAGCCATGTCTGATTCATTTTCAGTCTTTTATCTGGATAAAATCTTTTGGATGTAAACCAGAACCCAATGTTGTTGAAGTGATTTAGCCCGGCTGACATTTTTAGAAGTCAGTATTTTGTTTGTCCTTTTATGAAACTTACTCCAGTGCACCATCAAATCACTGCTTTTCACTCTGCCTTATCAGTTATTAACAAATGGCAGCGAGGCAGAGAGAATCTCACGCTGTGAAAAGAGACAGTGCTACTAAAACCCCTCAGTCTCTGCAAAGGGCAATTTCTCCACAGGCTACGGCGTACACTAACCACACATACGCTCACAGGCACCATACATATTCATACACTCATGTCAGCATGACATGTGACACGTGTGGTGATAGAAGAACAAGGCATAAATCATAAGTGTGTGATGAAACTGAGCAGGGAATTAATTATGCATATGAAATCCAATGCAGGAGTGGGTCAATACATGACATACACAGAGTACGACGGAAAAAAGAATCCCCCTGTGCAACAGTTTAACAGTTTTCAAGCGTGTGATGGCAGGTTGAGATGTCAGTGTAGTGTACTGAGACTAAAGTGGAGTTTGAATGCAGAAAATGTATTGTAATACAGAAAGGAAGGAACTGTGATGCCACTTGAGGGTTTGGGTGGGTGGTGGATTTGCATAAGAAACATTTTTCAATCTTTTACCAGTCTAAAATTATTCAAATATTCAAAATATCAAGTTGGGTACAGTGTAAATAAAGTTATGCTGCCAGGACGAAAAAAGGCCCAAAACTCATACAATCAAGGCACAGTGCAGCACATAGAAAGAAATAGTTAGCCTAAAGCAAGGTAGGAGGTTTGCTGCATAATAAACAGCTAAATAGTAAGCTCCAAACATGATTAATGTGTCTTATTTTGAAAATACCTTGCATACCAAAACCAAGAGCACAAGATAAGCCACAGAAACTGAATAACCCAGAACGTTATTAATGGCAAGAAAGTAAAGCCTTAGATATCTCCAAAGTTATAGTGCAAAAGAACAAGTGTCATATACGAGGCACTATCAAGGTATAAAAGAACACATGTAGAAGGATAACGCAAAGAAACAATGCAAAATAGAATAGTGAGTGAGTAAATATAAGTAAGTGAGTAAAGGGACTTATTTTTATCAAACTTATCAAGAGTTCATGTTCCACATGAAAATCGAAGTGCTGTGCACATGATAAAGTTGTGCTACTTAGAATATCAAGAGTAAAATATTGTTGCACATGATTGTAAGAGTGTGAGAATATTGCGCATGTGATACATTCAAGTAATATTTCCCATAAAGTAAGTGTGGAGTATGATTGCACGAGTTGAATTTTTTGATGATAGAATGAGTTTCACAATAGTGTATTTAATACTGGAGTTATATTGCACATGATACCAAAAAAAGAAATGTTGCACATTACATTTAAAGAAAAATCATATTGTGCATTTTACTGAAAATTCCACATAATAGCAAGAGTACAATAATGTGCAAATGATGTGAGAGTATTTATATTACATGTAACAGTGAAAGTTAAGTATATTGCACGTGAATGTTACATTGTATATTGAGGTGAATGTAAAGCAATAATTCACAATAGTAAGTTATTTTTCTCATAACTATGAAGAGTGGTTACATTGCACATGACATTAAAAGTGTTCTGCACATGATGATAACCATAAAAGTTGCATTGCATATGATATTAAAAGTAAAATATTATTGTACATGATAGAGCAAATGAAGTGCACATGATGTAAGACTAGATTCAAATTGCACATGATACTGAAAGTGATGTGACTTAAGACAAGAAAGTGATTTGTATTTCTCAGAGTAAGATAAGAGACTGTTGCACATGAAATCAAAAGTGTTTTGCCCTCGTTGGGAGTAAATTTTTCACTGCATATGATATTAAAAGATAAGTATTGCACAACACAGAGTGCAATAAAAATAAGATAGCAAAGTTTAAGACTTGAATTATATTGCATATGATTCTAGAAGGGAATTCAAATGACCTCTGGGAAAATAATCATGCAAATGGTTAAACAGTAGAGATATATTGCACATGATTTCTATAATTAAATGAAATTACACATGGTAATGAAACCAAAGTAATAATTTACATGATACTAAGAGAAAAACATAGTGCATATGGTTTGTGAGTGATGTATTGCACAGTAGTGAAAGCATAGTAATATTACCAATGCTAGTGAAAGTAGAGTGATATACCACATGATAGTAAGAGTAAATTATTGTGCAAATGGTATAAAAGCAGTTATACTGCAAATTATAGTAGGATTAAAGTTATATTGCACATGAAAGTAGGGAAATAATGGCACAATTGATGCAAAAGAAAAATAATAGTGCATGTGATAGTGAAAGTCAGAAATATAGCACAAGATGACTTGACTTGATGACTCTAATGATTTTTCTTATGAAAGTGAGAATAAAAGCTTACGGCACATAATATTCAAAGAAATATTGCACATGATAGTGAGAGTGAACTCATATTACTATTGACAATAAATATTAAGTTAGTTTGCACATCATAGTAAATGTAAAGTATTGTTAGTGGGAGTAAAATGCCACATTGCAGGAAAAGTTTAGCAATATTGCACATGATTGTAATATTGCACATGACAGTGGCAGTAGTGTGACATTTAAAACTATGTTGCACACAGTGGTGAAAGCATGGCTATATTGCACATGATAGTGATAGTAGTAATATTCTAATTAATAGTTAAAATATTTTTTTCCATGATTGAAGAGTAGTAATATTGCCCATTGTAAAATTAAAGTCTTATTACACATGAGAGTAGGACAAAAATAACTCATTGCACATTTGATACCAGAGAAAAGTAATACCACACATGGGAGTGAAAGTGAGACATATTGCACAAGATGACATTTTGAATGGTGAGAGTAAAAGTTTACTGCACACAATATTTTAAGAAATATTGCACATGATAGTGAGAGTGAACTCATATTACTATTTAAAATAAATATTAAGTTAGTTTGCACATCGCACTTTATGTAAGATATTATTGCACATAACAGTGGGAGTGAAATACCACATTGTAGGAAAAGTTTAGCAATATTGTACATGATTGTAATATTGCACATGACTGTAACAGTAGTGTGACATTTGACATTATTGTGAGAGTAAAACTATGTTGCACTCAGGGGTTAAAGCAAAGCTATATTGTACATGATAGTGAAAGTAGTTATATTCCAAACAATAGTAAAATGATTTTGCAAATAATTCAAGAGTAGTAATATTGCACATTATAAAAGTAAAGTCTTATTGCACATGATAGTAGGGCAAAAAGAACTGATGCACAATTGATGCAAGAGAAAAGTAATACCACACATGGTAGTGAAAACTAGAAATACTGCATATGATGAAATTTAATATACTTTCACATTTGATAGTTTGAGATGAAGTTAAACCTCACATAAGACTTAAATATTGTACATGATTATAAAAGTGAAATCATCAGTACATGATAATAAACTTAAGATATTATTGCACATAATACTGGACATTAACAAATACTTCACATTATAGTGAAAAAAGTCATCTTGCAAATGAATGTGGGAGTAAAGCCGAGTTTCACATGTAATTGAAATGGAAGCAATCTTGCACATTGTAGGACAAGTTTAGCAACATTGCACATGATGGTAATATTGCACATGACAGTGGCAGTCAAGGGATATTGGACATTATTGAGAGGGTAAAACTATGTCGCACACAGTAGTGAAAGCTAAGTAATAATGCACATGATGGTAAAAGGTAAAATCAGACATGTTAGTGAGAGTAAAGTCATGTAGCACATTGTACTTAGTAGTGTAATAGATGAGCTTTGGTGGATCATGGTATCCAGACCTGTCAAACGTCATTCTGATCATTTTTAAAGACATTTAGTGTTCCATTAAAAATGAATGAGGGTCTGACTGATGCTAGCCTTGTAGTAAAGACATTTTCATCTACAGGAAACCAGAGGTGAACTATCTGCTTTCTTTTATGCCCTGTACTTTAAACACACACCGTGATATTTTGTCGATAGAGTAATAATCTTGTTTATTCCTATTAATTATTTCATGTATTACCATGTATTAGGTACAAGGTTACAAAGCACACTGAGTTCAGAGCACTGAAATAATTGGTTTTGGAGAAGTGTGACTCTGAGAATAAGAGCTGAATGAATCAGAGTCCCTCAAAGATAATTCCTTTCACCACTGTTTAAAAAAAAAAAAAAAAAAAAGTTGTACAGAAGAGCATGTGTGCCTCCATTCTCAGTGTGACTCTGAGAATAAGAGCTGAATGAATCAGAGTCCCTCAAAGATAATTCCTTTCACCACTGTTTAAAAAAACAAAAAAAAAAAAAAAAAATTTGTATAGAAGAGCATGTGTGCCTCCATTCGCTGATAGGCTTACATTTCTCTTAAACATGTTGGTAAATTGCTTATCATGAAAGAGATGGTGGCTCAACCGAATCTTTGATTTGCTTTGGCTTTTGAAGTGTGAGGAATAGAAAGGTGAGATGTTAGGGTCACATTAGTGAAAAGAACAGAGGTGAAAGGATAGATAAGAGGGAGTAAGACAAGGTTAGGACTGAAGAGTTCAATGGAAGAGTGAATTGAGAAACGAGACTATAAAATGTGATTTTTGTATGCTGTCATTGGAAAGTGTCTCTTTATGATTACCAGCTTCCTAACTGCAATTTCACCCCATGCAAGATCCATAATGTCTGTAATCAGTTGGAAAACAGAAACAGACAGTATAAGCTCTGAATATGAGTGCTGATTAAACAGGACAGAAATGGCCTCCATTGCTGCCAACACTATCAGGAAGCTATTTTCTGGGAGATTATAAAACCCAGTAGCAACTGTTAGCTCGCTGCATCTCATTTTCCTATACCAGGGCTGTATTATACTGAGCAGTTGGTGCCATTATCCATACTACATAAACAAACAGAATAAATGACAATACCATTAGTAATGTGATATTGTGGTTGAAATTCACTGACATGTCATTTTACAATGCTGCAACAAAATTACACCTCATTTATCAGTGCCTACACTCGTATATTTATTCTTAGATTTATTCAATACCTTCAGTGGTTAAACATTTAAGCTCATTATTAGATGGTCTAATAGCCTTTGAAAACAATTTGCTGGCAGTGTAACATTTATTCAATATGTTCCAAATCTGAATTTCAATATTGATCTGTGTTGCATTCACAGGGAGATATTGATAATGACGCCCATTAATTTCACATGAGTGAATAAATGACTGTGTCGGAGATTAGGGTGAGCAACTGTAAGAAGTGGAAATTGCCTAGCAGAGCAGCAGTTAAAGGAGATTTTTTTCTCCTTTTTTCCATTTCACTTCTTTGTGTTGTTTGCTAAAAGACTGAGCACCCAATTTATAATATGCCTCCATGTATTTTTCCTTACTTGTTCATTAAGTAAACAATCAGGGTCTGTTAAAGGGCTTATGAAGAAGCTCAAACAGCTTCTAGAAGCTGCTGTTCTGTTGCTGTATCTCATTCATGTTTTGTGTTGCTAACTTGTGAATGACCACCATTATTCTCTACCATCAGCTGTGCATTCTATTTTCCAAATCCAAAAAGTGCATTTTCAAGTGTCTTCCAAGTGGGTAAACATGGTAAGGTGCACTTCATTGTGCCCTCCAAGTGGGTAAAGCATGATAGAGTGCTCTGAACTAAGCCCGCCAAGTTAGAAGAACATGATCCATGGTGCTCTCTGTGTAGGTGAAACATGATAGAGTGCCCTTCATGGTACCCCCCCAAGTAAGAAAAACATGATAAAGTGCCCTTCGTTAGACCCTCCGAGTGGGCAAAACATAAGTGCTCATCATGGTGCTTTCTAAGTGGGCAAAACATAATAAGTGCTCATCATGGTGCCCCCAAGTGGGTAAAGCATGATAAAGTGCCCTTCAAGTGACCTTTCAAGTGGGCTTATAAGATTTAGGGTCTAATGAAGGGCACTTTATCATGTTTTTCTCACTTGGAAGGCACCTTCATTAGACCCTCCAAGTGGGCAAAACATAATAAGTACCCTTCAAGGTACCCTCCAAGTGGGCTTAACATGATAAAGTGCCCTTCATGATGCCACCCAATTGGGTAAAACATGATGAAGTGTCCTTTAAGGGACCCCCCAAGTGGGCTTAACGTGATAAAGTGCCCTTCATGATGCCCCAAAGTGGGTAAAACATGATAAAGTGCCCTTCAAGGTGCCCTTCAACTGGGCAAAACATGATGGAGTGCCCCAAACTGAGCCCTCTTGAGGGAAAACATGATTAAGTGCCCTTCGTTGTGCCCTCCGAGTGGGTAAAACATGTTAAAGCATCTTCTGTGGCATTAGGCCCAGCATCAGGATCCACCTTCACCTCATTGATGACAAATCACGACCTAAATTTGTCACATTTTTCAATCACAACTTAATGTAATGACTTTTTAGGACATGATTATTTTCCAGGCACATATCCACAACCCACTATGCAACCCCCTTTTGGGTCCCGACTCACCACTTGAGAAACAAGACTATAAACATTAAAAATGTGACTAAAACTAATGAATGTGATAGAAAGTTACTGGCAAACTGCTATGATGTTAATTCTCTCTGTGAACCTGCAGTTAACGAGATCTAAGGAGTAAGACAGTATTTTCTCCTCTTCGTAGATCATATTTTCAGCTTTTCACTCAGGATAAATTTAGACTCAGAAATGAACAGATTTTGTCCTCATTTGTTCTAATAAAGTTGAGTTTTTAGCACATCAAAGATTTACAGATGCATAAGCATATGTCAGACTTGACCCTGAAAACTTGCGCACACCCACTCAGGCAGAACACCCTTAACCTTGTTGTCATGGTGAGGAGAAATATCTAAATGTCACCATCTGTTGAGCATTTGGACTGAAATGTGATGGTACACACATGCAGTCATATTCCATTGAACTGAAAATGAGGCAAAGCAATCCCTTTGTGAGGAGAACACAGTGGCATGTGTACACATGTATTCATCTGCATAAATCTGTGTCTAAAAGTGTGCGATTTAGAGGCGGGGGTGTCCAATAAGGAGTTGGAAAAGGGCCTCGTAGTATTGTCATGGGCCTTGGGGGAATTCTGGTTTCATTGTGAGGAGAATCACGGAGTGAGAAAGAGGGTGATCGGCTTTGCTCTGCATCGTATCCCTGCCAACATCTCAGCTTACACACGCCTTTTCTTTCTTTTTTCAACATGGCACGGATGTATGGAATGAATTAGAGGCAGAAAAAAAAGAAGAAAAAAGGGGTAAGTGAGGCAGAGATGGTGACTGAATGATTTGGTAATAGTTTGGCTTCTTTGTAATTATTTTGTAGCATATTTTGTTTTGGAAGCACAGTCCAAAGTTAGATTAAAAAATGAAAAACTTGCACAAGTTATCAAGGAGTAAAACATCTTTTTGATGTTGATAGTTTGTCAGAAATAGTAGCTGAGATCACTTTGTCCAGAAATATAAATAAAATAAAAGTGAAATTATTCAAAACAACAAAAGACACAGTTAAAATAGTACCAGATGTGCTTTTCAAGATTAAAATAGCCTTCTTACAGAGATAAACAAAAGAGAAAAACAGAAAAACGCTCAAACTAAAGTCTCTAATTTCAGGTGGAGTACACAGATGTCTGGCTATCCGTGTCATCGTCATCCGAATTACAAACATGTATTGATTCAAGACCTTGAGCATGCAAAAAGCCACCAAAATGAGATTTTCATTTCCTCTGTGACCATGTTAAGGAGACACCTTGCAAGCAGATGATTGGGTTTCAAGGCAAAATATGTGCAGAAATTGATTCCCACCAATGTAAATAGGGAAAGCTGCGCATCACTGCTCCAATCCCCCTGCTGCAAACCTGATCCTCAATTTGATTAAGGCCTAAAATATTGAAGGATACGGCACACCACTTTACATGAAAAGCAAAGTCATCTGAATGGGATATGGGGGGGCATTAAGGAAGCTTTTAAGTTCCAAAACTCATTGATTGTGCAGAGAGTGGGCTGTGTGCAGAGACATTCATTAAAAAAGACAATGCATCTCACAAAGCAATAGTGTGCTTAATGTAATTGTAGCCTCGGGAAGAGGAATGAAACCCAGCAAAAGCTCAATTTATTGGTTGTGTCAACAGAAATATTACAGATAAAGGAAAAATGAAGTGAAAAAGGAAAAACTGAGCGAGTGAATCAATGCATAATTGGAACTACACAAGAGCATAAGTAAAGTAAGCAGGCCACAGATTTAGCAGAGCCCCAACAAACCCAGAGAACCGGCACTCCTCAGTTGTCATTTATTGATACATCATTTCATGTGTGTTGGACCAGTAGCATTAGTGCTAGCATCCTGGCTAACAGTTACTTCATTTTGAAACAGAAAACTCTTAACCTGACACATCAGATGGATTTGTTTCACACATCCGTCTGGGAAAGCTTCAATAGGAAACGTTTGAGAAAAGGCAGAGGCTTTAAAAAAAAAAAGAGTATGATTGGGTGAACGTTCTATCTGTCACATCTCTACGGGCCAATCGGAACAACAAAGCATATGACGTAGCCGCTAGCAAGCTGCGCAATGCTAAACATGGCGACTATAGACATGTAAGTACTCACTTTCGTCATTTTTGAAAAGAAAACAACTCACTGCTGTTCTTTGCTCTTCTTTTAATGAAGAAAAGTCTTCAAGTTGTGATAAAACTGGCGCTTTAGCAGCATCCGCGCTAATCTCCTCCTCCATAACTGCTCCAGCTCTTGCTGCTGCTTGTTTACGTCACGACTCTGCTGCGCCTGAAAGTCCTGCCCCTCGATGCTGATTGGTCCTGTCACTTTCTAACCGGGCCCAAACGATTCAGATGGGAGCTTTGCAAGATGGATTCACAAGTGAAAACAGGGAAACGGGCGTATCCATCTGCTTTGCAAGGTTAGAAAACTCTGTAATAATACCACAAGGTTCGATGTTGAAATTATTTATATGGACCACCACTATCCCACTATTACTTGCCACTTTTCATCAATTTTGCACAATCTTTGCCCATTATCACTCATTTTCTCCCCTTTAACTAATTTTCACCACATTTTAACCCCTTTTCTGACTTTTTTCCAAACCATGGTACCACCTTCTGCCTATTGTTGCCTCTGTTTACCCAATTTTGCCACTATTAACCCCATTTACAACTTTTAACACCCATGTTTGCCATCTTTAACTGAATTTCATGATTTGTAATGCCCATTTTTACTACTTTCAACCCATTTTTTTTTCATTTTTAACCCCTTTTAACCACTTTTCCCACTATTATTTGCCACTATTTATCAATTTTGCACAATCTTTGCCCATTGTTGCCTCTTTAACCACTTTTCAACACATTAACCCCTTTTCAAAATCTTTTCCCAAACCATTTTTGCCACTTTTAACCCTTTTCTGCTCATCAAAATCCAATTTAAGCCCCTTTTCTGCCCATTTTGTTCTCTTTTAACCAATGTTACCAAATTCTGCCCATTTCTAACCCCTATTTACAACACTTTACACCCATGTTTGTCATCTTTAACTGAATTTCACTATTTGTTACACCCATTTTTGCAACCTTTAATGCATGTTTTTGCTTCAGTTTACGAATTTTTCGTCCCTTTAACCAAATTAGCCACATCCTAACCCTTTTCATATTTTTTTCAAACCATTTTGCCAATTTATACACCCTTTATACAACTTTTAACCCATATTTTGACCATCAAAATCAAATTCAAGCCCCTTTTCTGCCCATTTTTGTTGGAGCTTTCAACTCCAGATCTGTTTTCAAGTATGAGCTAAAAACTATTTGACTCTTTTTTTTTTTTTTTTTTTTTTTTTTTTTTTCAGAAAAGGAATTTTATCAAGGTAAACACATGAAAGGAAGACCAGGTTTTCACCTTCTGCTTTGGATTCATATTTCAATACCCAAGGTTTCTGCTCAAAAATCATTGTTGCAATGTGGTGCTGAAGACCAAATAATGACAGGTCCTTTGACTGTGAAATGTCCTCAAACTGGGCCAGCATCTCAGTCCGAGAGTAGCCTTGGGATGGACTCAATCTGATGAGGAAAAAAAAGGGAGGTCAAAAAGGTTCCTGGGGGAGCTAAGCTAAATTGTGTCCAGTGACTGAAAGCTGCACAGGAAAGAGAGTACACTGGAGTTACGAATATTTACTCATTAATAGTCAAATCTACTATTTAATGAGCGTGTTTATTACCAGCCTTTATTCCAGAGTTGGAGTAAAAACACAGCTGCAGTTCTGCCGGTGTAAAACTTCAGAGGTGAGCGTTATTTAACAAATCTAATATGGAAGAAAATGTTGGTTTAGTTCATGATATAATGCACACATAAAGGGTTTAAATTACAGAGTCAAGTTTACATTTAGCCAAGCTAAAAGTCTAACTGTTAAATGTATTTCAGAGCATTGTGTCATGGCTGATCTCCTGTGTTTTTTATATCATTCTTTGTGTTTGTATTATTGTTCTGTGTTGGAGAGGGCGGGAGCACTGGGCAGTCACGGCTGCAGCTTGTTAGGTGTTGAAGCTGCAGCTAATCCTCGACAATCAATATCTCCTTTAAATCCCCTCTCAGCCAGTGCTTCTGCCAGTGCACTCGCCTCCGTTTGCACGATTGTTGTTGTGAAGTAAACTCCTTTGTCTGCCTGTCTCGTGCTTTGCACCTTCATCATATGTCCGCCACAATTGCGTCTCAAATATCAGAACAGTATGCCCAATGCTTACATAATACACAATTAATTTGATGTTCCTTTCTTTGCAGGCAGCAGAAAGAGAGGCATCTTTTTAGTTTAAAAGCTCTGAAACATTGACTATGTCTATATGGAGAAGAAATAATGAATAGGGAACATTTCTATGTGGGATAAAAACAGCTCTACACAGTGTGATAACAACTCTGAAGATTAAATACACCAGTGTTGAGTAAAAAAGGCTCTGTAATAAATACACTTTATTTTGTATTGAGTGCAATTGCTTTAAAGTTGTTTTCATTTGTTTGTCTTGGAGAACATAATTATCATTAAGAGTTCAATAAAAAACTTTTTAGGGGAAAAAAATAACCGAAAAATCACTCTGCAAGCAGACTTAATTTACTCAGTATAGACTCGGATCAAATGTTTTTCTTTTCAAAGTACGATTTTAATCAATCTGACTTAAATGCTCACAGGTGAAGCTAATGTTGCAGCTTTGTTCTCCACAGGGAACAAAAAAGGATTATCTTTCCCTCAGTTAACTCTTGTAATACTCTTAAAATAACAATGTTCATGTGCCTCCATTGGTGATAGCTGAGGCTGGAAGCATGCATTATGGTTTTTGGATGGTCCATTTTTTTTAGACACCGAGTCATGACCCACTAAAAATTGCCCACTTTTGGGACCACTGCCCTAGGCAACTTTCAGAGATTAAGCCAGTATGTTTAATTTTGGCACCAGTCTGTCAGACCAAAACAAATCTTCCTCAGTGCACCACTTCCCCTCCTCCCCCCTTATTTGCCCTCTCACAGAGTTCTGACCGAGCATAGCTGTTTCTATGACTGATATCCATTCTGGATGCAGCCCATAAATGATTCAGTTCTTATTTCTTTGAAGTATTTAAGACCACAGCAGGACTGTCTGTCTTCCCACAGCTGATGCATGGCAAAGCTAACAGTACAGGAGGAAGGGATCATGCCATGAAACATATTTGAGCCTCTAAGTGATGTATAAACAAGCAAGAAGAAGTACTTTGCAGCCAGTGTGAACACAGAGCTGATGACAACAAACCCAATGAAAGTCAAAATTGAGTCTTATGGTATCACACTATTAAAATATTTCTTAGCATCAGTTTTGATCAGGTCAGGTATGGGAGCATGCCGGTTCTGCGCTTCACTGCCCTGGTCCTGTCCTGCTCTGGCCTCCTGATGGCAATCCTCCTTTCAACTCCCTCCACAGCACACGTGACCATCCCCAGCCTCTAGACCAGCCCACAGGGTCCACGGCCCATACCAGGCAGCTGACCCTTCCCATCTCCGCTCTCTTGAGCATGTCAGCATTAGACACACGGTCTTGCTAATGACACCCAAAGATGTACCAAAGACAAGTTTTCACAGAGGAGTCCAGTCGGAGCCTCTGGTCACCAGTCAAGGACCAAGGACAGAAAGACTCTGGCTTTCATCCACATGCTCAGATACCAGGAACGATGCACTGTCTCGCTCAGCAAACCCATTGGCGCATGAGTCCAAGTCAGCGGTTGATCTCAGCCTTGCAGTCAGCAGATCGATGGATTACCCTGCCAAGGTAGGTGAATGGCTCTACATCTCTACAGATTCAATGGCCTGGATCTTTGCTTTAGCCCAGGAGACTTGCATTCCCAACGTTAAGAGCCCCCACAGGGACATCAGCATTCCCTGAAAGGATGATGGCATCATCAACAAAGTCCTGATCAGTGATCAGGACTTCCCCAAATGACACTAAACATGTTGCTGTGGATTCAGTGGCAGCTATGACGAAACCTTGTTTTGCAGAGCTGTGCTTTTGTTGGGCTGCAGGTAGCTTAATGGGTTTGTCTACTGGCCCAATGAATAAGGAAAGTTCTACCTGAGGTAGGTTTGAATCCTGCCTATGGTTTCTTTGTCATGCCATTCTTCCCTTTCTCTCCCTAGTTTCTGACTCTATCCAACAGCCCAAAAATAAATCTTAAGAATAAAAGTATTGTTCCTTTGTATGTTGCATGTGTATGAAAGTCATGACCACACGGTGAGGACAGAATTTGAGGCAACAGTCTAACACTTACACGCACACGGTCCTGTGGACATGGTAGAATATTTTAAAATCTCCCCTGTCTGCTTGCATGCGCTTATTACATGAATACATGAATAATAAATGCAACACCATGAGAGCATAGCACAAGAGTTCAACACCAGACATAAACCTGAATCATGGCTTTACTTTGACAGCTATTTCATTTCGAGTATAGAGCTACAGTGGTGGAATAATGTGTTTATGTGAAGACTTTTATAAAAACTATGATTTATTTAACTAAAGCTGATCAGCCACTCTAAACTATGCATAACACTGCATATGATTATCAACCAACACGCTCTACAGCAGTCAAACTTTATTATTTTGTTTCTCTGTGTGGGTGTATTTGTGTGGTTGTGTGCAGAGGTGGTAGTTGCTGCTATCTTCCATCTTTTTCTCTTTATGTAACATCTCTTCCCCCTCTCTCCCGCTGCAGTAGAGCACATCAGGCTCTCCCTCTCTCTTTGAAGTGTTGCCAGGCAGGGTATTTATTTCATTATCTCCTCTCCCTCTCTATTTCCTCGCCTTGTTTTTAGGGCTCGGTATCAAGGGGAAGACAGCAGCCGAGGCAGGGAAAGCTGACGCTGCAGGTGCAGTCCTAACAACTCATGAATGTGTGTTTGTGTTAGGGAGTTTTTCACATCTTTTTGTGGCCCATATGTTCTCACAAAGTTGGGAAGATGGGGAATCAGGCAAAGTGAGGACACCCTGTTGAGATGTTTTCTTTACTGTAGGGTTCATTTGATGTCAAGAGTGAAGTGGTCTTGTTCCTCTGGGTCTTAGAGCTCCTGTAAAGATGATTTTTGTCTGTTGTTTTAGGCATCCTTTGTGGTCAATGTCATGCCGCTTTTCTTTCCTTTACTTACAGCAAAAGGTTTAAGATAAGACATGTAATACTTGACAAAAAGTTACAAGTTTCACCATAAATCTTTGCCATAGAATTTGCAGAGAAAAGAAGAAAAGCTGCTGCTGCAGTTTTCTATACAGTCCATAGACTGTAAGTGAAAAGCTCCTCTCTCTGTGTCTTTCCACTGTAATTAGTTGAAGCCTCCTCTCTGTGATGGATGCTGACATATTGTTTAAGTGATGTTACTCAGAGCCGAGACAGCTGCAAATAAGAGCAGGCTGGTAGAGCAGTAGAGCTCATACCACACCCATTCTTCTAACCACAGCAGAAAGTCACGATTTTAAAGACCATACGGTGATTTTCAAATCCGTACAGTGCCTCAGTGCAAATGCTCCAAGACATCTGGGCTGCAGACCGCCTCTCTCTGATGCCTGATCTGCAGAGGTCTTCTCTGTAGACCACCACTCACAAACACCACAACTGTCAGGGCGTAAATACATGCAAAAACTTTTCATAGTAAAATCAGATTAAACTTCCCATTAGGGTATTGGTAAGGGGTAGGGTGTCATGAAAACCTGACCTGCAAACAAAACATTCAATACAGCCACTTTACAGTCTGCATAATGAAATACAGCTTTTCCTCCATGGAAACTCTCTAATGCAGCTAGGGTAGCTAAAGCTAACAGAGCCATTTAAGCTACGCTATCTTATGTTACATTTGATTTAGCTAACAAAGCTACATTAGCTTACGAAGCTAAAGGATTTGGAGCCCCAGAGCTTTAGATATGTCAGCTAAAGCTAACATTGCTAAAGCTAACATAGTAGTTCTTAAACACCGAACACGTTTCACTGGGAAATACCGTCACTTCTGTCCTGACGTTGGTAGCATCTCACAGTGGTGGGCCACAAAAACTTTTCATGGTAAAATCAGATTAAACTTCCTGTTAGGGTATGGGTTATGACACTACTGATAAACCTGATCACAAAATGTTTAGCCTTCTTAACATTCTGCTTATGGGGGAAAAATGCTATTCCTCCATGAAAACACTGTAATTCAGATAGCATAACTAAAGCTAACAAAGCAATTTTACTTATGCAACCCTTATGTTATGTTTGCTAAAGCTAATATCACTACATGGGCTTCAATGCTAAAGAAACTGACGCTCCGTAGCTTTTGATAATATTAGCTTTAGCTTTGCAAAAGCTAATGTTGCTAAAGTTATTGTTGCTAAAGTTAACGTTTCTAAAGCTAACGTTTCTAAAGCTAACGTTGCTAAAGCTTAAGCTTTGTACTTTTGAAACAGCACATATGCGATACTGGAAAACACTGTCCCGTCTGTCCTGACAGCGGTGGCGTCTCACAGTTGAGGTCCACAGAAACCTTTATACTAAAATTGGATTAAACTTCCATTTAGGGTACAGGTAAGGATTAAGGTGTGGGTTATGACACCACAAGTAAAAGGTTAAAAACCTGACGAAATAAGGCTAAATAATAATGTTAAATATGACTGACCAAACAGTCTGCTTACAGAAATAAAGCTCTTTCTCCACAGAAACACTAGCATAACTAAAGCTAATGTAATTATGTTAGCCATGTTACCTTATGTTTAGTTTGCTAAAACTAACATCTCTATTAAAAAAATAAATAAATAAATAAATAAATAAATTAGATTAAACATCCAGTTAGGATATGGTTGAGGGTTAATGTATGGGTTATGACACCAGAACTTGAACATTAAAACCTGGCCTGCAAAAGCAAAAATCAAAATGCTCTACATAGCTGACTAAACAGTCTTTTACAGAAAGATGTTCTTCTTCCATGAAAACCCTCTAACACAGCTAGCACAGCTAAAGCTAATGTAACTATGTTAGCTCTGTTACCTCATGTTACGCTAATTAAAATTTAACATAGATATTTTAGTTTACGGTAGTAAAGCAATTTAAGCTACCTTAGCTTTAGCTATATTTGTTAAAGCTAACATAACTAATAGTAAATCTAACAGCTACATCGCTATGTTAGCCATAGCTACGTAGCTTATGCTAAGATAGCTTAAGCTGATGTAGTTAAAGCGAGCCTTAGTATTCATAACTACCTTTAAAACACTTGGTTAAGATGTACTAGCAAATGACATCACTTCCATCTTTATGGTGGTGGTCTCACAGTAGTGGTCCGCAAGGGGGGCGTCTGAGAACAGCAGTCTGCAGCAAGGCCCCTTTCAATTGCTCCCCCCTCCCCACTGGACTGCTTTCAGTGCTAAAGCACACTTGTGGTGATAGACAGGAGACATTTAGAACTGCCTTTAAACTCTACATGCACTCGAGTTCCCCTGTACTTCACTCAAGTTTGCATGAATCATGTCCAAGTTCAGTACACTCTGCATTACATATTCTTATTAAGTAAAGAACCATCAGTAAATAAGTCATTGTTTTTCTAACACATTCCTTCCGTAACTTGGCATCAAACTGAGAGTCGCCTCCACCTGCCAGCAGTCATTACAAGCATGAATGATTACTCAGTATTATTTTTCTACTGATAGTCTGAATTGGTTGTAGGTCATTTCAAGGCATCCAAAGTATTTTCGGTCTTTTTTATGGCCACCTAAAACTCATCACAGAAGCTTTAAAGTCAAGGAATGAATGTAAAATATATTTTTATATTCTGTGTTTTTTTCATGTATCCTGTAAACCAGTCAGGGAAATATTTCTAGCTCTCAGAAACAGTTTGTTATTCTGAAAGGGGAAGCATTAGTTCATCTACTGAGCATGCTCCGTCATCAAAAGTGTCCATCATGTCTGCATTGAATACACTGAAACCTTGAAGGGAACATAAATTTACTGAGCACCCTCATCTGTGTTTGACCTTTCTCCCTGTGACTGTGACACGTGTCACACCTCCTGAGGGTTCAGGGGGTTAAAGTCAGCCGTGTCCACAATGAAGCTGTACCACCCACAGGGCCTCGAGGGAGAGCTGACCTTTCACATACAGCTATCGACCGGCCGCACAATATGTCTGGACGGAGCACAGTTGCAGTTTTTCTTCCCACAAATGGAGAAAAACATTTATGTCAAACCCACCACCCTCAAAATACTTGAATAGTTATAAAATCTGTCTAGCTTTTGTTTAGTTTCCACCTCATGTTATTCATGTATCTCCTTCTTAAAGTTTTATATAACAGCTATCTTCCAGCACTAATTACACTAATTACATCCAAGTATACAATAACCTTTAGCCCACTATGAATTATCCCACTGATATCTTCATAAAAATGGCTGAAAGCTACAAACTAATTGCAGTGATGGAGGCTAAAATACATGATCTGCATGCCCGTGTGGACCCTATGGATTAGATCACATCTTAGTGTGGGAGGTCACATGCTACACGTTGACTTGTGCAGTCCAGATAAAATCATTTTAAGAAAAAGGATCTGTAACAGATCACATGGCCTTCTTCTCTGACATGATCACAGATGACAGCCAAAATAAAAAAGATGTATTTTTATTTTTTGCGTAGATATTTTTAGATATATTTTTGGGTTTATTTAGAAAGGAGGAGAGTGGATGTCAAGAGTAGAGGGAGGTATGCGGGAAAGGAGCCAGGCCATACTTGAACCCAAGCCACCTGCGTAAACAGGGCGCAACCTAGCTGTTGAGCCATCTGTGCCAAATAAAGTTATAATTTTGAGAGAAATTTTAAATTTCAAGTCAGAATTCAAACTGGATTTTTTTTATAACTCCTCTTAAAATACATGGAATCCATATGTTGAGGCTGTAGTCCTCAACTCAATGATTACAGGATCGATTCTGGGTCTCAGAGCATGTTTGCAACATGTTTCTCCCAGTTTACCGCCCCATATCTCCCATCGCTCTTTGGCTGTCCTATCAAAATAAAGCCAAAATGCCCAAACAATCATCCTTCAAAAATGCAATCGAAGGCGAGTGACCTCACCCACTGGAGGCGTGTCTAGAGCATTGCGCCACGGCACGCAGCTCTGATCAGAGGGAAGAGATCACAGGTGAACTGCGAGTTCTCGCAGGAATAGTATGTCAACAGCAGATTATTTTACCTTTTAGAGGTTGATCCCTTCTGGTATGAGCCTATGATAGTATTGCTTCCACCATGGGTGAGTACATCAGGAAGTTTAATGGTTAATGTTGAATTTAAGGTTTCATTTAGGTAATTTTTGGGTGGCTGAATTTCCTCAAAAGTAAACTTTTCCTCAGAAGTGGCGCCGTTGTAGCTCTGTGACCCAGTGACCTCCCCATGACCCTTTGCTCTTGCTGCAGGATGAAACATGATGTTGATACAGAGATGATTTATGATCACGAGTCAGTGCATTGTATTGTATTTTTAAAGTCCTGGATACTCTATGCTTTTAACTTCCTGTTAGGAGCTTTTTGATCTGGGGATTGGCAGCGACCAGCGCTGAATGTAGACCTGCAGTGTGTCTTCAACAAGGCGCAGTGGAGTGGCGATTCAAGGATGCGCCGGTGCCAGACTGGAGTGTGGGCAGTGGAACTGCTCTGACTGACAAGAGAGGGAGCAATTTGCACCACAGTACGATTTTCTGGAGGATCGCAGTGCACTCACTGTATGTGGAAATTTTCAGATAAGACAATTTTGTTTTTTTGTATTTAATTTTCTTTTTTGTATATTTTTTTAAGTTAATTTTTAGTTAATTGTACTCTTGGCTTGCTTTTATCATTTCTGTAATAACATATTTTGACATACCTATGTAGTCTATGAAAAAAAGCTGATGTTGATTTTGATTAAAAAAAAAAAAATCATGCCTAATGCTCAGTTAAAAAGAACCAGCGAGAGTAATACACTTAAACCCCACACATTTATCTATTTGAACTATTTAGTCTTAAGGAGTTATCTTGTAAATAATTTTTCTAATTGTGTGTTTTTTGGGTATCCAATTTTCCAGATGTTTCCAATGTTTTGGTACAGTTTAGACACCACTCTCTCTCTTTTGTTTAAAAATATGACAGATTAAGTGTCAGAAGGCTACTTTTGTGATACAACCGATCATTAAATAGTCAAGATTTTATCAATTTGAAACACATGGCATTTAAAAAATTGACAACTTCCACAAAGGAAATGTTTCCTTTGTTTTTGGACAGTTTTGATAGCATTTTAAACATTATTTTGACAATTTTTCATGATTTAAAAAAAACAAACAAAAAACCCCGACAAACCAAGCCAAATGTTGGATGTCTCAGACCTCTATTTTTGTTGCTGTGGTATCAAACAAATACCAATATCCTGTGGCTTTTACTATATAATTCTGGTATTATGAAAACCATTATAATAATTGATTATGTCTTTTCTGTAAACACTTTAGGTATTTACCCTATGATATTCCTATCCCTATTGTTCAGCCCCCCCTCTTTTCACTGAGGTGTCTAGTAAAATCCACAATGGAGACAATCAAGCAGCCCATCTAGAGCAGGCTGGCCCAGGATTATATGTGAGGAATGGACGGGTGACATGGCTGAAAAGGTTGCAGCCAAAAGAAACCTAAGACACATTTATGGCTGCTGTCATTTCTGTGGCTGTGTGCATTACTGCTGTAATATTCTGTTGTGTTTACAGTAATAGACACTGTAGCTTTGGCTCATCATTTCAAGTTAAAGTCCTCTATGGCTGTCTTTAGTGCTTTTGTAGTTGCTGTTATACTCACAGGAGCTGTGCAGTGCCTCATGGAACTCGCTATTTTACTCTACTTCTTGGAAGTATGCAGTGATCTTTCTGTTGTTTTGATGAGGTTATTATAAAAGGCTATACTGTAAGAAGTGCTTGGTTTGTAAACTTCTGAGGTTGCTTGAATTTGCACTCTGACTTTGTGTGGCAAAAGAAGGTTTTGTGATATAAGTGTGGCTGTGTGCATGACCCTTTTTATATTCATGTGAAAGTCAAGAGGAAATTGATTTGGTGAGGAAAAAGACACATAGCTTCTAAGGACTGTGTACTTTGTTGCTCTTTGCTCCTGCTGCAGTCAGAATTGTCATGCATGTAACACTGTTGGCTTGACCTTCACACTGTGAATACAACTGACT
Organism: Cheilinus undulatus; assembly: GCF_018320785.1. Taxonomy (NCBI): domain Eukaryota; kingdom Metazoa; phylum Chordata; class Actinopteri; order Labriformes; family Labridae; genus Cheilinus; species Cheilinus undulatus. Next base: position 41,280,011 of record NC_054880.1, on the reverse strand, counting down.
TCACACTAGTGGCATTCCAAAGATGTTTTTCCTCGTTGAAGTTCATGAAGTACGGCATCAAGAGCTCCTGGTTGTAGAGCAAAACAAAACAGCCCACATACAACATCAAGGTATTTTACTATCTAATGTGGCTGTGCAGTGCTGCTATCATGCTCTTGTGTGTTTAGTAATTTGCTCTGTGACTGTGCAGTGCTTTTTTTCATAATCTGATTACCTTCTGTTATATTTTAAGGGCTTATTTCATTTTTTGTCCATGCACAGGGTCCAGTTTGGTTTGCTTTTTCAATTATCAGATGGTGCAATTGTTAATAGCTGTGGAGGGCTCTTCCATATTCTTTTCAAGTTGCTGCTTTATAATCAGAACCTTCAAGTTGTATATTTTTAAAGTTTTCAGTACTATGCATTCTGGCTTTGCACAAGTGAAGTTGTTATTGTAGATTGTGGCTGTGTTCAGGGCACTTAAAGAACTCTTTAAAAAGCCTATAAAGAAGCATCATATCTAGTGAGCTTTAGCAGTGTGAAGACATTTAATGATTAGTTGATAATGCCCTGTTGTAGTTAAACTCTTTCACTGCCCTCCACCCTACATTTTGAACTTTTCCGAAAAGCATTTTTAACCCTTTCAAACCTTCAGTACTAAGAGTTTTGGAAAGGGCAGAGGCTCTGAAAGAACTTGGAGTGTGATTGGATGAACGTTCTGTCTGTCAGATCTTTATGGGCCAGTCAGAGCAACAAAACTTGATGTAGCCGCGACCGAGGTGTGCATGCGCAGCTACCGAGGAATAACACGAACCATGGCGCCTATAGACATGTCAGTACACGACTTTTGTCATTTTTGAAAAGAAAACAACTCAATACTGTTCTCTGTTCTTCTATTAACGAAGAAAAGTCGTCAAGTTCTGATAAAACCAAGGACTTCTGCCTTTCAGTTTAGCTGCAGAGCCTGTATTAGACACCACTCACACTACTTTAGCTACAGGTAAATACAAAGGGTGATTTGTTTTTATCTGTAAATCGTCATAGATTCTGTTCATATATGGATGAAAAAATTCAAATGTACTTGGCAAGTCCTTCTAACCGTTAGCTTGTTTGACATGCTGCTTGGAAGAATCTGCCAAACAAGCATGTGGGAGGAATTTCAAAATAAAAGCGTAGCTTGAGGAAGACAGTGTTTTGACTTTCAATTGATTTGATTAGATTCTTGATCAACCAATCTATACATCAGTACACATCCATGTACCATTACACCTCTGCTGTGCAATTATTTTTTCACATTTCATCCTGATACTGTAGCATGCACTGAGGCCACGTGCACCTTAATATTTTTATAGTGCCTTTGGTTGCCATGTGTACTGTGACTGTTCAGGGCTTTGTCTCATATATTGTTGAGGTATTGTTGTATTCACAGTGCACTTACTCTGTAAAAGCATACCTTTGTTGTAATGTTTTAATGTTGCTACAATATACAAGAGTTGGAGTGCTATTGCTTTGAAAGGTTATGCTTTAAATAGCACAAGTGAACCTTGCTTGCACACGTGTGTACTGGGGAGTTGCTTTGTTGATTTTTCCTGAAGTGCTCTACAGTTAATGAGTGTCGTATTACATCTCAAACACATGTTCAATAGGACTATGCACATTGTGGAGTCAAATCATTGTTCTGCACTGTTGTTTAGCAACACGCTAACATTAAAAAGCCACAGTTATTAAAAGACACACTGCTCTAGGCGTGAACATGACTAAGTGGAAATATAATTATAAGTACAGAAAATTGCTACTATACTTGTTATTTGTATTATTTATTTATTTTTTTAATTCTTAAGGAAATTAGTCAGAATGTGGCCTGCAGCATTCTGAAATGACTCAGATTTTATTCATGCTTTTCAGAAACACACTTCCAATAAGGACACAGTCAAACCGCTCCAGCTAATCCACAGCTTAAATTTTTGATTACCGCCCTCACCAAAGCACAGCAACATCTTAAGTGCTCCAAAAGTTGGCCAATACATGTTGGCAAAGCGCACCTTCAGCTCTCTGCTGAATATCCCTTAAAAAAAGAAATTAGGAGGAAATACTGGAATAAACCAGAGGCAGCACTATAATGATACCAAAAAAAGTAATCCCAGAACAGGGGAAACTGCATTTGCCAAACTGAAGTGGAAAAACACTGGCTTTGCCAAGTACGCTGGCAATATTCTCAATGAGTATAGTTGGAAACAAATGAGGACGACTGCCAGTCCTCTTGTTAAGAACACAAACAGCTCAGTCAAAAGCTTGCTGAGTCAAGATCTCTGAAGTTGTTCCAGTATTGTCTAGGCCTGGGCTCAAAAAAATTATATGACAATATACCGTCACAAGCTCCTTGTCCATGTGTATTGATGCACATGCTTCTGATTTGGTATGGCTTTAAATGCTGTGACAGCAGCTTTGAAATACACATCCCCAATGGTGGAGTTAGCATAAAAGCCAGTAGATGGCAGCAGACGCTAAACTGCATGATGCAGCACACAAATACAACACAGCTGGTAAACACGTCAGTAGCATGGGTGGTTGTTTCTACCTACTGCCAGCAGGATAAAAGCAAAGATGCTTTATTATTTCAGGATTCTCGGGAGTTGCAAACGGTAATAAACAAGGTAAAACACTAGAGCAACACCAGACTAATAAGCAGGCTAGTGAGCATCAACAGCTAAACTCACTGAGCTAGTCTGTGTCGCCCCAACCAGCACTGAACAATGCTGTAAAGTCAAGATCACAAGCAGCACTTAATGCTTTATTTGTAGAGACTTGACTCGAACAGCAGCGCTGATAATGAAGGCTTTAGACAGCTGATTATTGAGTCACACCATTTAATCCTCACTTGTCGGTTCATAATAGAAACAGCCTCCTTTTAATGCAAATGGAAATCAAAAAGGTCATTCTTACAAATGCAAGTGGGCTGACTGTAAAGTGAAACCAGAAGATTATGATATAAAAAGAGTGGAAAAACAACAGCAAGAGAGGCAACAGAAGGGAACATTTCAATCGTCAAAATTTAAATTTACATAATGATTTTCAATTGTTTATTTTAATTTATAGGGTTAGGGTCAGGGCAGTGGTACCTAACCTTGCCGTACTTTTCATCCAAGTTGATGAAAAATCTTTTTGCAGTAGCCTGAGTTTCGCCTTTTTTTCCCACCTTGCCTCCTTCCATTGCATTGTTTTTGTGTTTCTGCTCTTTTAAAATATAGGTCAGCAGTTTATAAAACTCAAGACCCAAACTTACTGGAGAGACACAACAGTGGATATCTCTCTTTATCTCTTCCCTCTGGCCAAAATCTCTTATATCTAAAACCAAAACTTATAGGGGAATGGAAAAAAATACATTTTTCAATTAATAAACTACTGAATAGTCATAGTCAGCACTTTTGTGACACTTTTTATGGCTTTAAAATTTGCTACGACCCCCTGACAGATGTTAACTAATAGCACTGATTCATGAAAAAGATTCAAATCAGGAAACATAGGGGTACGATATCAGACTACCAGATTTTAGCAAGACGCCAGCAATATGTACAATACATGCTATAGCGACAGCTGATGGTTTTACTTGAATCTGCTGCTTTAGTATTGTCAATATGAGAAACAGTGACTGATGCTCTAATCATTTTTGCTGACAGTGCTCCCCTTATTATTTTGACTTTTAGAGTTAAAAGAGCCACAACTTGTCACTAAAGAGCCACTAGAGTACCACTGGGTTAGGGTTACCACAACTGCTGTGGTGATTTTTATGTTTGAAATGTTACATAAAACATGTTTATCATCCCAAATCAATGTGTGTTGTAACATGTATCATAAATGGCCTCTGTATCATGATAGTATTGTCTGACATGTTTTAGAGAAAGATCCCTGCTCTATAATGCATGTGTTGTCCTTAAAGCTGCTCTGTGAAATAAAAGAACAGACATTTAAGGTTATACACTGCATAGCAGCAGCATGTACCATGACATGGTTCTAACATACAGTACACAATAAGTCAAAGAATTAACAGGTAGTAGTACAAATCCAGCCATGCAAGTGCAGCGAACCATTTGACATGTTAATCATCAGCAAAGTCTTTTAATGGAGGTACTCAGGTTAAAATGGTTAAATTTCCTAAATTCAAAATGCCTTCATTTTATGAAACCCCTTAAACTAAAGCTGAAAGCCTTCACTTTACTATACAATTATAATTATTTATTTCAAATCCATTGTGGTTAATAGAGGCAAAATACTGAAAAAAGAAAAAGGAAAAAAAAGAAGAAGGTATCTACTGTCCAAATAATTACAGAACTGTACTTTAACTTTGGCCTTGTAGTTGTATGTTTGACCCACTGAGCTGACGGATGATGATGTGAAAATGATGAATAATTAAAAAAATAATTATAAATTGAAAAGAGAGGCATGACTCACTGAGTCCACTCTTACATGTATTTTTTTTTTCTCTTAACAGCTACAAGGTGTCCTTGTTTTGAAAAATGTGGTCAAGGTTGAATTAAACTGCTGCTTTTCTAAAGCTACATACAAACTAATGGCTACTGCCTTACAGCACAACTCAACCCCCCTAAAGAGAGCAGAAACATCTTCTCTGCCATGGAAAGCTTTCAGTGTGGCTTTAATGAAGAAATGTGGCCCAGTTCTGATAAAACTGGTGCTATACTAACAGTACATCCAGGGAACCACTGCACTTAGCAACAAAACTCAGTGTGTAGCTTCTGCCTCGTTTTCCTCGAATGACACTGACTGGTCCGGACCATGCTTGGTTCAGCACAAATGTTGTGGATTCGAGCTTTTCAAGATAAATTTACCTGATGACAGAGATGGAGTCTGCCCGGTCCATAAGCTTTGCAAGGTAAGGGACGTACCAAGATCAGTCAAAATAAGTCAGTCATTTTTGCTTTTTATAAACATAATCATATGATGAAATATGTACAAAGGGTTACCATGCTCAAGCTTTGCTTGCTCTGGTGCAATGTGAGTGTAGGCAAGTAGAAGACAGGGGAAAGGGGGTCAGTAGTGCTTCAGCATGATATAAGGGAACTAGGCTTAGTGTAGGTGCAGCCTTAGTAAGAACTTTTATTTTTGTTGCACTTCAAAAGTGCAACACATTTGCACAACAGATGACGCAGTGGTAAAAAATTCCAATGAAAACAATACATGTAAGGATTTGTAGGCACATGTAGGAGTTTTCAATAGGAAAAAAGTTTGAGAATAGCTGTAAGAGGTTGGGAAATGCAGACCCACAGACTAGATGGAGAGATGTTCTAAGTGCTGGGGGCTCATCCTCTGGGACACGATATTTTAATGTATGCACCAGACTGACGATGATTTAGCCTTATTAACTACTAGAGCAGTGGTTCTCAACCTTGACACTGAGACGGGGGCCCCAGATGCCTTTAAAAAACTAAGAATATTTTTTAGAAACACTATTGCCACTTTACACCAATTTTACCAAATGTTAACCCTTTTTTGTCACTTTTTAACACCAATTTTGCCAATTTTATCAAATTTTTGCCACTTAAAACCCATTTTTGCCTATTTTAAACACTTTCTATCACTTTCTTCTGCCTGTTTTTGCCACTTCTAAACCAATTTTTGCCACTTTCTGCCTATCGTTGTATCTGTTGACCCATTATTGTCTCTATCAACCCCACTCCTTTTTTGCCCTTTTTGACCACAGTTTACCCATTTTGGCCAGTGTATATCAATTTTTCATGCAATTTCATCCAATTTCCACAAACTTGTTGCACTTTAAAGCCATTTCAGCCACTTTTTAATCCCCATTCATTTTTTTGTGCCCATTTTTGCCACTTTAACCCATTTTTGGTTATTTTTTTACCACTTTTATCTAAATTTTGCCACTCTTAACCCATTTATGTTCTTCAAAGATCCAATTTTACCACCTTTTCACCATTTTTTTGCCAATATTAAACAATTTTAGCAGTTTAAACCCATTTAAATTATGTTTCTAACAAAAGTTCTTTCATTTAAAGAAGGCTAAATGAATAAATAAAGATATTTGTTTCTTTGAGTGGTTATTATTCAGATCAAATATAAAATATGGTTTTCACAGCTTTACTTCACATGGACCATGGTTTTGCTGATCTCCATGGACCCCGATGTTTGGCTGGCCCCTTTATCCCTCCTTATGTACATCCTTGTCTGCACACGACTATTCTTGAATGTTCCTGGCTGTTCAGCCACCTTCAGGTACAGTGGGGGTCCCCGGTCTCTGGCTGAAAAGGTTAAGAACTACTGCACTAGAGAACAACGCTTTTCTTACATTTTTAAGAGAAAAAATAGCAATTGAAGAAGCTGTTTAACTTGTCCTTTGGAGTGACTCTGATTTTGTCAGAATAAGAGCTCTAGGTTCTCTGAAATTAAGTCTAGTCATGAGTGCAATTGGGAGTAAAATAGATCTACTTATGAGTCCAGGAAGTGGGATGTGAAGGCGCTAGAATTTTGCGAGTTTGATGAATCATGGCTGTCAAGTGAAAAAAAGAAATCTGTTAATTTATTTCTGGTTTTGGTTGAAGAATTCTCCTTGGTGAGTTGAGGAAATAGCTTTTGGGTTAAAACACCTTTCCCATAAGTAATGAATTAATTGAAAGCACTTTTCATAGATTTTGTAAACCAGACATTTTGATGTGTTTTTATGCTAAGTCTTCCTAAACAGTGCATAATATGATACGTTTATGAGTGCCTGAAACGAGATATAAAATTTGGGTTATTTCTTTTGATGGTTTGATGAAAAGAGCATGTTTAAAAAGAATATGACAAACAATCTGGTTCATCTCTGCCCTCATAGCCTCTTTCATCCTTTAGGTGCCACGTTTCATCTTTCTTCTGCTGACCTACGCTCCAACCTCTCATTATCCCATCCGGCCCAACATATCTCTTCTCTAAACACCGCTCACCACACATTTCTTCATTTCACCTTCTATCTCCCCTGTTCACCGTCCTCTCAAAAGTTGACAGCTGCCTTCAGGTAAAGCAGAAAAAGAAATTCCTCTAGCCTTCCCTCTTGGGTAGGGCTGAGGATACCTCTTCTTTATTTATCCAGACCTGTCTTTCACCAGGATATATTTCTTGTCTGCTTCAGTTCTTCATGCTCTGACGGATATATAAAAGTGAGACGTAGGTGGCAGGGGTGAAAGGAAAAGAAAGAAAGAAGATGTGTGGTAGACTGTATGAAAGGTGAACCCTAGATGAGGGCTGAGATCAGTTTAAAATGGTCAAATATAATTATTTGACACCTGAATGAGACACATCGGTCACAGTATTGTATAACTAACACACCATGAAGAAACGCACCAATATTGAAGAGAAGATGACCCAGAATAATGTCAAACATCCTTCCATCTCCACACGTCTCTGCTCTCACTCAACAATGACTCGTGTGTGTGTTCATCATGGAAAATGAAGCATGCACCATAAAGGCTGAAACCATTTTTCTCCACTCACAAGCTAGTCTGAATGAGCATTGTTAATGCAATTTATTTTCTGTTGTGCAAGTCCCTTTTTATTTCCATCCCAGGATGCAGTGAAATCAAAGACAGGAAATCAGTGCACAGATAGCCTAGCACCTAGTCTAAGGTGCTACCCATGTACATTGGTGGCCCGGGTTCCAATCTGGCCTGTGGCCCTTTTGCTGCATGTCTCTCCCCACTCTCTCCCGTTTCCGACTCTATCCACTGTCCTCCACTATGGAATAAAGGCACAAAGAGCCCAAAAATGAATCTAAAAAAAACAAAAAAAAAAAAACAAAAAAAAACAAAAGACAGGAAATCAAATAGATTTTTTAGAGCAGATGAGAATGCGAATACTGCTGTAGGAAGACAAAATAAATGTTGGTCAACTCACTGACTGTCTTGACAAGGAGCTATAGTCATAATAAGGCATGGATCCAGGAAAGCGAGCTTATCCTGAATACATCCTGCATTGATTGATTCAGATTAGGGATGCCAGATGTCAAAGGCATATCCGTATCTGCAGATATAGGCTTAAGAAGGAAGGAAATCCTCCAAGAGGATCTGGCTGCAGACCTCTATGGTGGGGCGTTTTGGACTCATCTGTTGCAGACCTCTAGACTGGGGCAACCTTGACCATGGGGCAGGAAGTGATGAACATTACCCAGGCTGGAACCAGAATGATGTATATGTGTATATTTTCCGTTTATTGTCAGAAGTTACAGTAAGTAACCACAAACTAAGGAAAGCCCAATGAGGTTAAAGGTCAGGGTTAGGGTAAGGGAGAGGGAGTGAGGCTAAAACTTTAAATAACAGACCCCCAACAAAGAGAAACCCAACAACAGTTGGTACGCCACTTCTTGCCCAACGGTGGAGGTGGCCCCACCATAGAAGTCTGCAGCCAGATGCCTCTCAAATTTTCTGCCATCATTTACAACTGATGTATCAACATTGGCAGTAAATTGGCAGTGTGTACAAATAGAGTAGTGCAGGAATGAGTCCTAAAATGCAGAAATGAGTTAGCATTTTAGCACTTCCAGTTCCCTTGTCTGTAAGTCTATGGGATTTTTGATGAGTATTCGGTTAAATGCCTAAAATAAGTTCTTTTGTGAACAAAAGCTCGAGATAGTTAAACATTTTATCCTACTACATAAAATACATCTGAAATGTGTCCCACCTTTAAATTGTGTATCTTTCCATGTCTAAATAAAGGCAGTTGCTAAAAGACAGCTAACAAGGACTACAGCGTTTGTCGGGAAGACTATACGTCATCATCCAAGGCGCTGCAACTGAGCCTGCCGTTCACTTGTATCAGAGGGTGATGATGTTAGCTTTTTATTTTGGTCAGTTATATTAATGAACCAGATATGATGCTTATATTATCAATTTATGAAGATTATCTTTATGACCAAAACGTGTAAGATTCATTAACTTTTATCGGACACAGAGCTTATTTTCAGCAAAAATCCAAAAACCCATTGAAAAATCCCATTGGCTCAACGCTGAGGGAACCCATGCAACGCTAACTTCCGGGTTTGCCTACGAATTTACATCATGACTGCACCACTCTATATGTTAGTGGAGTTTAGACAGGACCAACTGACCTACAACGGCGGAAGCTTTTTCTTTCTTAATCCTCATTCTTTAAAAGTCAAAGTGTGTTTTACGGACTGTAGTAAGTTTCCTCTGCAGCACCACAAAGGTACTCTAGAAGTAATTGCAGATTTCCTGTGAATCCTGCCAAGTCCTACCTGTTACCAAAGTTTAAAGACCCTGTAAAGAAAAAAAATGAATCTGTATTTAGGTTTGTTGTATGACAGGTCACTGTGTTATGAGCCCCTAAATAAAATTTCATTCAAAAACTTCTCTAAGTTTATCAAATTAGGCTTTAAAATTATGGGAAAAGGGGCAGTAAAAACTGTTCAAGGTTGGTCTGGGCGTGTCTGTTGAAAAAGCTGAAGCCATGCCCACTCAGGAAGAATATGATCCTCTCAGATGTAAAAAATGTTACAGTCTGAATGTCGACCTTATGAGCAGAATGCAGCTGCCTGGCTCTGTGCCAGAGGAGAGACAAGGTCCATTTCCTGTCTCAAATCTCTGTTATGATGCTTTAAATGATCCAAAGACCAGTGTGGCTGGTGGATTGGACAAATTCACATCACAATGAACGAAAAAAAAAGCATTTAACTGACTGTTAACTTTCAATAAAGGCATTGACACCAGCTAACAACAGACTGTACTGAGATGAACTGCTCTCTGATTTTATATTTAAGTGTTAGAGGGGCGGGGTCATTCCCCACTTGGCCCCGCCCACATTAAACCCAGCCAGGAAAGAGGTGAAAAACATTCTCATGGCCTAAATCCAGAATTCAGTCACACGTTTACAGCAACCATATTCCAACATATCTAGTGTGTTAAGACAAAAACTTTGGATTTCACTTTAGGGTCTTTAAAATATTCCATTCATGTGTACAAGCATGTGACTGATCAACATAGAGAAGTAATGACAAACAGAAACCCTAGTCTATGGCATCCAGATGATGAATAGACTCAGTATCAAAGACAGGAAATGGAATAAAGGAACAGTGATAAAGAGATAACCACAAACGGAAACCAAAATGTAGATGTAATATTCCACCCCAGACAGACTGAAAGAATTACTCAATGCCTGAGTCATGTTTCTGATGAAGAGAAACATCAGTAAGTGTGGATGTTTGTTTTGAAGCAAAAAGGAAATTGCCATGCCAAACCACTTATGCTGCTGTTGGTGTTCAATCAAGCAAGGACTATTGAAATGCAAATGTTAATGACAGCGGCAGAGGACAATCAGTCTTACACAGACACAAAGAGACGAGAAATTTGGCTCACAAATCACGCTAAATAATCCTGCTTGATCATACATCGTATTTTATTCTGCACTCATTCATCTTTAATGTGGTACAGATTGGCCTAAACTGTCCAGATATGACAGAATTTAATCTGACATAATGGAACGGAGCTTGGAGGGCCATCCTTGGAGACGTAACTTTGAGAAAACCCAAATATTTCAAGCCAGGCTAGAGGTGTGTTGGCGGCTACGATTTATTCCAACTCTCCAGCTTGCCAATAGCCAGAGACGAAGTTCACTGAGAAGTCAGAGAGAAGTGTCAGTGTCAGTTAAGTCCATGATAAAAGATTTGAGCCTAAAGGAACTACAGACTTCTTGAAGTTAGATCTCAGCCTTGTAAAGAACCAAAATCAAAAGTTACAAAGTTTTACTGACCAAAGCTTTAGCATTTTTTACACCATGTTAGCATTACAGTGGAGCTGCCAACATGAATCAAGAGAGTATAGCACAATTATTCTCTTATAGTGCAAATCAATCAAGACTTTCCTGCTTTCTGATTCTCCTTTTTTAGTCTCTGGCGGTATATAAGCAGCAGAAAAATGCCAGCCATTGTGAAGTGAAGTGATTTGATGTAACACTTTGTTTGATCATAAAGCTCCTCTACATGTATGTAGACATCAGATTAAATAGAAGGGCCCTGCTCCGGCCTCTTTTTACTATAAAAAGCAAACAAAAGATCGTTGTTAGGAAATTTCTCAGCACTATGCTGCAGCATAAAATACTCACTGGCCACATCCTCTGATCAAGTCAGTCACAGCATGTGGGGATGTGTTTTAGATTTGACTTCAAAACTCTCACTTGTATTTTTTGAATTTCAAAGCCTGCTGCAAAAAGAGATGCCTTCCAGTTAAGCTATTTAATGTCTGACTGTAATGGTCAGCTGAAGTTGGGGTGTAGGGGGAACATCTGGTCCTGTGTTTATATCCTTAATGTTGAATATTAGACACAATTTTTGAGTGCACAAAAAATTGTACTTCCCTTAGCAGAAGAGGTATATGCAAGGGTTGGCCAGGGTGGTCCTCACCCCACCTAACACCTGGTTTGCCACCTCAGGGGTCACCTGAAAACATAAGGCTTAAGGAACATAAGGAAAAACTTGGCCAACTGAAATTACACCCAGACACTGATCTGTGGTTTAGTCATTAGAGGGAAAAAACAGCACATTTTTCTTAAAGGGGACATATTTTACCCTTTTAAGACGAGTTTATATTGTTCTCAGAGGTCCCCAAAACATGCCTGTGAAGTTTGTTGCTGAAAAAACACTCCAGTGTTGGATTTTTGCATGTCTGAAAAAACCTTCCGTTTCAGCCCTGCTCAGAACGAGTTGTTTCTGTGTCTGTGGCTTTAAAGGTTTCTGATCTGTCTAACTCCGCCCTTCTCAGGAAATGGACGTGGCTTAATGGGTGTGGCTGTCCTGATCCTCAGGTGAGGAGGGCGGAACCTTCCTCCAAGCGGGGAGGACCAACCTAACCTGGGGGCGGTGCTAACTCCCCACATGACATCATGAGGGGAAAATCTGAGATTGGCTTGTTTCAGCACATTTTCTGGAAGGTGGAGAAAGAGAGGGGGTGAGGGAATGGATTTTTCAGGTACTTGAGGTGATTGTGGACAGGTCAGGGGCACATGTTTTTGCTAGAAAGCCTGAAAAAAAGTGTTTTTTGCAAAATATGTCCCCTTTAATCTTTCAATCAAATTGGAGACAGTGTCCTCATTAGACCCTCCTGACAGCAGTATTAATTTCGTCGATTAAAACTATGACTAAAAATGTTTGTCAACAGCCTTTTTTCCATGAGAAAGACTGGACTAAGACCAGCCAAAAATAGATCTGTGATGACTAAAACTGACAAAAAGTAAGTTTAGTCCCATCACGATGACTAAAACTTCACTAAAATGTTATTGTAGTTTTCGTCAGACATTCAAAATCCTCCACTTTGGGTAAATGTGTCAAAATACAATGCATATGTAGCTATCATGCCTCTAAGCTGTAGAAAGCAGGGACCCCCGGTTCGGCAGGGTGAAGAGAACACACTACAACGGTTTGGTACCAGATTTAGGCAAGAGAATAAATGCTTGGACTCAAAGTTAAGATTAAAATGTAAGGGCTCTTTCTGGACTAAAACTAGACTAAAATGTCTTTGAGCTTTTGTCAACTAAACCTGGACTAAAACTATAAGGTCATCCATCCATCCATCCATCCATCCATCCATCCATCCACCCGTCCGTCTGTCCGTCCATCCATGCATCCATCTTCCGATTATCTGAGGTCAGGTCGTGGGGGCAGCAGCCTAAGCAGGGAAGCCCAGACTTCCCTCTCCCAAGGGAAGGGATCCCAAGGCGTTCCCAGGCCAGCCCGGAGATATAGTCTCTCCAGCATGTCCTGGGTCTTCCCCTGGCCTCCTCCCGGTGGGACCTGCCCGGAACACATCACCAAGGAGGCGTCCAGAAGGCATCCGAGCCAGATGCCCGAGCCACTTCATCTGGCTCCTCTCAACCCGGAGGAGCAGCGGCTCTACTCCAAGTCTCTCCTGGATGGCCGAGCTTCTCACCCTATCTCTAAGGGAGAGCCCAGGACACCCTGCAGAGGAAACTCATTTCAGCCGACTGTATCCGCGATCTCGTTCCCAGCTCGTGACCATAGGTGAGGGAAGGAACGTAGATTGACCGGTAAATCGAGAGCTTCGCCTTTCAACTCAGCTTTCTTCACCACGACAGAATGATGCAGAGACCGCATCACTGCCGACGCCGCACCGATTCGCCTGTCTATCTCCTGCTCCATTCTTCCCTCAATCGTGAACAAGAACCCGAGACACTTGAACTCCTCCACTTGGGGCAGGATCTCATTCCCAGCCTGGAGAGGGCATTTCATCCTTTTCTGACTGACTAAAAGGCATTTAATCTGAAATTAAAGACTACCTGGTAGTAGCTGAACTAAGAAATTAAGAAGCTTTTTGCAGCATAACAAATTATTTTAACCTCATTATAAATTCTGAAATAGCAACCGAGACAGAGCCGACCAGTGTGCACCTGCCTGTGTCAGTGTCTCCCACATATTGACAATCCTTTGGTGGGCCAGCCAGGTATATTCACAGCCACCCAAGTGTATTTAAAGAGCATTTGACAATGTCTGAATATTATTCATTAATATTTCACTATCTGCATATGCAAGACATCCACTAGCATTTCTCTCCTGTAAATGCAACAATTAAGGTGCAACATTTGTTAAAAATGGAGCTTGTTGCAAATATTATTCTGTACTCCTGCAATCATGGATGAGGGTTGTGAGATGTTACCTGACAATAAGCTAGTAATCCAACATTATTGTTGCAAATATCCATTCTATAGCAGGATTTTAACAGGTGACAGTTCACCACCAGCAAAACCAAATATCACTGTTTTGTCTGTTTCCCTCTCTCTACCTGGATTGGTCACCACTGCCCACTCCCCTGATGAAACTGACTTCTTGTAGCTGTCTTTGCATTTCAGTGTGGCCCAAATTAAAAGAATTTTTAATAAATCTTGAGTTATTTAATCAGTTATTTTCTTAGCCCATAGACAACACTACAATAGATTTGGCACTCTTGTTCATTTTTTAACATTTAAAAGGCACTAACACATCTTCCAACCGTTACACTTCACAGGAATGAAGCTTTGTCATTGAGTTGCAGGGCCATAAGTTAGCCGTCAACAGAGTCCATCTCTGAAGCACAATTAAGAAGGAAAATAAAGAAACTCTTGACATCTTCACTGATGGCTGCCCGCCTTCCGCTTTGCATTCATAAAGATCAGCTGTCAAGAAAAGCAACCAACACCACTGAAAGGACATGTCAGCCTCTCACAAACAAGATGCTTGTTTGACGCATGCCTCTCAAAATGTCTTCAAAGATACCACCAGGAAAGAAAGTGTTAAAAAATATCCACACTCCACTGAATCTTCAAGGAATTTTAATAGGAACCTCGAGTCTTTACAAGTGGGGAAAAAAATCAATCTAAACACTTAAAGAATGCTTTTAAAATGTTGTACCTTCTTATCAGGCAAGAGCAGCACCCAATTACTTTCAATAAATGTATTTTTAAATGTCTGTGATATCTCAAATGTTTCTCTGTGATCATTAAAGCTCTTCACTGCCTTTAGCAGGGGGAAATATAGATCCGGTTCATCCTCACAGGTGCAACAGCAGTTAGAGAACACAGAAAAATGAAAGCTAAATCTTCCTTACCTCATCCTCAAGTACACTTGTGTCAGATACTGAATGGTCGACCACAGAAACAGCATTCCAAAGATTCTACTGCAGAATTGTGATTTTTTATACTCTTTGCCTGCTTCTTTGTGTTCTCAGACAAACTCAGACAAAAGACCATTTTACCAATGACTAGTAAATACACTTACTTTAGATCAGTGATACTCAACTTGTAGCTCTTAAACCACATGTGGCTCATTTGTGATTTTGTGGCTCTTTAATGTCTCCATTTGGAATATTATTCCTCCATTTTTGGCCCTTTTCACCATTTTGTCACCACTTTTTGCCCATTTAAGCTACCTTTTGCCATTAAATACCACTTGTTTCCTTCTTATGCCCATTTTTGCCACTTCTTTTAGCTACTTTTATCCCATTTTTGCTCCTTTTAACCATTTATTGCCACTTTTTGCTCGTTTAAGCTACCTTTTGCCATTAAATACCACTTGTTTCCTTTTTTGCATACATTTTCCACTTCTTTTTTCCACTTGTATCCCATTTTTGCCCCTTTTCACCTTTTTTGCCCATTTAAGCTACCTTTTGCCATCAAATACCACTTGTTTCCATTTTTGCCCACATTTTCCACTTCTTTTAGCCACTTTTATCCCATTTTTGCCACTTTTCACCGTGTTTTTGCCCATTTAAACTACCTTTTGCCATTAAATACCACTTGTTTTGCCTTTTTTCGCCCATTTCTGCAACTTCTTTTAGCCACTTTTATCCCATTTTTGCCCATTGTTGCAACTTCTTTTAGCCTATTTAAGCTACATTTTGCCATTGAATACCACTTGTTTCCTTTTTTGCCAATTTTTGCAACTTCTTTTAGCCACTTTATCCATTTTTGCACCTTTTCACCATTTTATTTCCACTTTTTGCCCATCAAAGCTACCTTTTACCATTAAATACCACTTGTTTCATCTTTTCTTGCCCATTGTTGCAACTTCTTTTAGCCACTTTCATCCCATTTTTGCCCCTTTTCACCATTTTATTCCTATTTAAGCTACCTTTTGCCATTAAATACCTCTTGTTTCCTATTTTTTTTTTGCCCTTTTTACCTCTGCCAAGGAGGTTATGTGATCAACAGGGTTTGTTAGTTTGTTAGTTTGTTAGCAACATAGCTCAAAAAGTTATGGATGGATTTTGATGAAATTTTCAGAAAATGTCAGAAATGGAATAAGGAAGAGCTGATTAGATTTTGGGAGTGATCTGAATCACCATCTGGATCCAGGAATTTTTTTAAAGGATTCTTCCCTTTTTGGAGTTAGGGCTAATGACGGAGGTCTGCGCTCTCCGAGTGCTTTTCTAATTTGCTAGTATTGACTGCTTTTTGTCCATTTTAGTCACTTTTCTCTCCATCCCCAACTACAAGGTAAAACTGTACTGTGCAAAGAAGAAGCCATATGTGAAGACAATCCAGAAACGCAGGTGTCTTCTCTGGGCAAAATGGAAGACAGTTCTGTGGTTGCATGGTTCAAAAGCCTGCCTCTGATGGTATGGGGTTGCCTTGGTGCCTGTGGCAGCTTACAGTATGAAAGT
This sequence comes from Cheilinus undulatus, assembly GCF_018320785.1. Classification (NCBI taxonomy): domain Eukaryota; kingdom Metazoa; phylum Chordata; class Actinopteri; order Labriformes; family Labridae; genus Cheilinus; species Cheilinus undulatus. The sequence goes on along the minus strand of NC_054880.1, from coordinate 41,263,869 downwards.
ATAGCTGAAAGGTAAATAGAGGTTTAAGAGCAACATATGGTCCCATCCAGACCACGTCTCTTTCAGGGAAGGCCTCGACCATTTCAGCAAGAAGACAAGTAGAGTCCAGGTGTTGAACTGGCCTCAGTCCAGACCAGACACAAAACATGTGGCGCATCATAAAATGAATGAAAACAACCCAGACAATATTCCTCTCCTGAAACTCCAGCAACTAATTTACACCAGGTGGAAAACAGACATCATCCACAATTATGACTAATGATCTGAGGGCTACGGGTATTTCTAATGAAAGTGAATGAAGAGAAATGTTCAAGTGTTTCATAAACATCAATTTCTATGTATTTTTAGTGTTTTGGGTATAATTTTGTCTTTATTTTAGTAAGCAATTAAGCTATTGTGAGCAATCTTTTGTCAGAATTTTCTTTCTTTTGAAAGCAAAGCACCACAACAAAAGATCCACAATTTTAAGATGAAGGAAAGCAATCAAAATATTTCACCCTATGCAAGCAAAACCAGCAATATGGGCAAAAGAAAAGCCTCAACAACTGATTTATCACCAACATTAGGACAGAACTTGATTAAGGAAATAGTTATGGATCTTCAAAGAATATATAACCTATAATGCATAGAAGACAAAGTCAGATAAGCCAGACAGAGAAGCAACAGAGGGAGAATGGGAAGCTGACAGAGAATTTGGTCTGGCAGGGCAGATGGGAGTGGAAATAAAAATGCAGGAAGATGGAGCAGAAGGAGGGAGCAGCAGGGGGAGAGAGGAAAAATCAAGAGGGGGATAAGTTGGTGGGAGAGAGAGTGTGGCGTATTGAAGGACACAGGTCTGAGAGGTGGTAAGCAAGAGAGGAGATAGCGAGATGGAGTGAGGGGAACAAGGGAGGGGATGAGAGGGAGAGAGGGCGGATTAAGCGGAGAGAGAGGGTGGATGTGGTCCGCCGTCTCTCCTTTAGGCCAGAACTTTATCTCGAGCTGCAGACTGGCAGCAGCGCGCCAGAGAGGCCCCGCGACCCAGCGTGATGCAGGAGCCAGGCTGAGCCCGTAAATACACACACACAACACCGATAGCAACAAGCTGATAGCACGAGCACGAACGCCCAGAATCTCAGACTCACTCACATATACATGGAGGGAACACACATATAATGCATTTATGCATCATACCAGCCAGATTATGATTAAAACACAACACTCCTGTGTCTGCAGAGTATGTGAATGTGAATGTGGTGTGAAATAAAGAAGGGAGAGTGGACAAAAAAGACTGGAGAATGCAAAGACACATAAATGCAGAAGCCTGGAGCAGATACGCATTCATACATTTTAATTTACACTTTTTTTCCTGTGATAATGAGTCGATGTTGCTACTTGTCTAGTGATTTTGACTTTTTATCTCATTAGCATTATCATCTATTGATTTTTTTTCCTCCTAAAATGAGGGTTAAGCAGCTTTTGTTACAGAAATACAATTAAAATGAGCTATTTCAAGAAACAAAATGTGTAAAAAAGGAAATGTAGTTATTCTAGTAATGTCTTCTTTTGCTTTACGTGTTTTAATGCCTTAATGTTTGCTAAGAATTTCTTTTTTTGAACATTTTTACACCAAATGTTTTGCTAATACAATATGTAAGGTAAATCTTTGGAGCACATAAAGTGAATTTAATTCCTAATTTTTAGAGGCAGTGGACTTTCAATTCCCTCTCAGTAAACAAGATTTATTGGTTTTGGTAGCTGGACACGTTGACAGGTCAAACAATAATCCAAAGGGGAAGCGGGAAAAAAAAAGAAACCTTAATCTAAATCCTTTATTTTTATTTTCCCAGGATTATCCACTCAGCATCAACAGAGCTCTCCAGTGAGTCAAAAACTACACTCAACGTTTTTCTGATGGAGGTTTTCTGCTGTGATTTGTTCACATGCTCCCTTATAGCAGTGTTACTCAACCCTGCTCAACCAAAGAGCCAAATGGTTGAAAAATACTGTTGCAAGAGACACAATCTAATTGGTGAAAGGTGAAAAATGTGGATAAAAGCCATGATAAAAATAAATAAAGGTGGCAAAAATGGGTAAAAGCCACAATAAAAATAAGTTAAAGGTGGCACCAATTGGTAAAGGTGGCAATAAAAATAAGTTAAAGGTGGCAAAAGTGGGTAAAAGCCTTGATAAAATTAAGCGAAAGGGGGCCCCAACTAGTAAAGGTGGTAGTAGAAATAAGTTAAAGGTGGCGAAAATGGGTAGATTGGTGATAAAAATAAGTTAAAGGTGGCAAAAAGTGGGTAAAAGCCACAATGAAAATAAGGGAAAGTGGCAAAAATGGGTAAAAGCCGTGAGAAAAACAAGTTAAAGGTGGCAAAATGGGTAAAAGTGTCAAGAAAAATAATATAAAGCTGGGAAAAAAGGGGCAAAGTAGGCATAAACATGTGAGAAGTGACAAAAAATAGTTAAAGGTGGCAGAAAACTACAAAAAGTAGTAAAAAGAGTTTCAAAAATGGGGGGGGTGGTGGGGGGGGCAGTTAATGGCAGTTAGTGCAGTTAAAGGCAGCTTAAATGGGTATAAAGTTTTAAAAAGGGGGAAGATTCGCAAAAAGCAGGATAAAAGAGGCTGGTGAAAAAGAGCAAAAACATGATAGAAGTGGCAAAAATGGGAAAAAAGAATTGGCAGAAGTGGGCTTAAAGCAGTAAAAATTGATTAAAAGTGACAAAAAATTGAACAAAGGGGCACAAATTTCAAATAAGGGCAATGGAAATTATTGACAAAAAATGGTTGACAATCAAAAACAACAGTATAATTGTGTGTGGGGGGAACCCAACATTAATGTACCGTTCAGTGGATAATTTCTGAAGTCAAGGTTTCCCTTTTTAATGGTTTTTGGGTGAATAATATTTCAAATTAAGACACAAAAGAGCTACAAATCAACAGAACGAGCCATGTGTTGAGTATCACTGCCCTACAGACTTACATAAAATCAATTTAAAAGCTTAAATTCTGGATCTTTTTACTGTCCATGTATTCTGATCTGTTATGTGTTTGTATTGTTTGAAGCCCACATGTACAAATGACATAACTAATGCCCTCTTTTCTGATGATATCTGCACATTTGTACTACAAGCTGCCGTTGATTACATCATCTTTGGCTTCACAGACTTCCAGCAGATGTGAGTGTCACCTCTGAAAAACATCTGCTGTTAACCTTGTGTGATCCTACAGTTCTGTCATTTTAACATACTCTCCCTCTGTTGATTCGTATCCGATAATGTCAAAATTAAATTTCTTTTCATGACTTAAAAATCATGGGCTTCAATCACAGGCTGTATTTAATATCGACGTAGTCTCGATGATGTTGCCGAATGGGAATTTTGAAGCCCAGTGAGTAATCAGTCAATAAATGGGGCTCTTGTGACGCCAAAAAGTTAAAATTTTATTTGAGAATTTCATAATTTAACAACCAACATATCAACAAATTATTTCTAAGAAAAGCAAACATTTTTTTAGTTTGTATTGGGGTATAAGGGGTTACATAAATTGATGGAGAACTGCTTTTTTTCTTACCAGAATTTTCTGCTGCTGTTGCCAGGCAGGATTATGTCACCACAACTGACAAGACACAGAAGCCCTTTTATTGAGCGGTACTTTGCTGCAGACTTCAGACATCCATAAACACGTGCACAAGTACATCTGTAAACACATGTGTCATCTATAAGGCCTGTCCTAACTACAACATTATTAACACTAAGTTACCAAAGACTTAAAGATCTTTGATAACTTAAACTGACAAAAAGTCATTTTAGTTTTTGTAAAGATGACTAAAACAGATCACAAAGCTGTCATCAAAGAGACAGACAACCAGGCATGCTCACATTCACACCTACGGCCAATTTAGAGCCACCAATTAACCTGATGGGCATGTTTTTGGTGATAGGAGGGAGCCGGAGTACCTGGAGAGAACCCAGGCATTAACGGGGAGAAAATGCAAACAAGTGAACCAGGCTGCGAGGCAACAGCGCTAACCCCTGTGCTGCCATGCAGCCCTATCACAACAAGCTCATAATTGTAAACTATACAAATATATCAACTTGTAGATCTTGGGAAAATGATGCTAAGGAGAACCACTTTCTCCACTTTCAAGGATTCCACCTCTCATTTTGCTCATCAACAGCTGAGACGTCCAATTGCACATGCGTTTATGGATGTTTGATGTCTGTAGCCAGCATCTCTTGGCTTTACTGGGTGGTCTTTGTTATCTTTGACTTTGTGACATCTTCTGGCCTCTGTAACCACATAAACCTAGCTAGCTCACTGAAGTGACTGAAGCTGAACGCTACAGGGGGGACAACGCAGAGCACTGTTTTCTGTTTTTCTGGACTTTGCCATCATGCCAACTCCTCCTCTGCTAATTAGTCAGAAATTTTATGTAATCAGAGGTCATAACTCCGTATGAAGGCTGTTTTTTTTTTTTTCTACATAAAATAAGTGACTGCTGTGCAAATCTAATGGTTTTGCATATGAGCATGGCTGATCTGTCGAGGCATTTTTCATATAGACATGTTCACTGTCCATGGTGCTAAAGTATCTGTGTGTTTACTGGCTGTATGCGGCGTTGTCGTGATGCATTTTACAAGAGATATTGTTGGTGCTGTGTGGTAGGGATGATGGCGGGGCTGTCATTTGTTTGCAGCAGTCTGTTGTTAGTGTATTCTGAGGAAGTGCAAATTCAATTTGAGGTAAAGGAAGTTGATCCTTGTTTCAACTCTTCTTTATAAAGTTTTTCTCATTGCATTGCTTAAGATGGACTTTAGCTCTGTAGCTTTGAAGTTTTTTTTTTTTTCTTTTTCTGCAGGATGTAACAATACTTAATGTGATTTCATACACTCAGGATGCTGGGTTCAGAATACAACAATGCTGATTATCATCAATCTATTCTCTATTTCTTTAGAATTTTCATCACAATTTCCATTAATCCATTTAAATTTTGAGTTTGTACAGTTAGTGGTTGGTACAATAATTGATGTTTCTGGATTAGATATCATTACTTCCCTACATGGGTAAAGAATGTACCTTATCTAGGCCTGTTAAATTTGAAGCTACTGCAAAATACAATCTGAGGTTAGTATTTCAAGGTTGGACAATCACCACTTTAACATTGACAACTTATCCGTTAACTGCCAACTGTGAGCCCTCCAAATGTGCATGCTTGGATAAAGTTACATTCATTTTTACTGCACTGTAGTTCACCAGAGAGCAGCCCACATAAATCAGCTGGAACATTAGTTTATGGGACATTAAACCTGTTTGGATTCCCTGATCATTTACACTCAGCTGAAACAATTGAATTATCCTCAATCTGAAGGTCACACAGGATGCAATTGGCAATTTGGAGGGTGTAATACAGAGGTAATATATGAAGGCACTCCTCGTGGGAAGTAATAACTATAACTGACTACATTCATTTTCTATTAAGTAATGGTTGATGTGTCACAGACACACTCGGAGCACCTGATAACAGTGGAATGACACCCTTTTGTAACAGCAAAACAGCCGTCTGAGTGCAGAGGTTGCCAGGTCACCATCAATACCCCCCACCCCTAGTCTATTGAGCTCTATTCATTGGCCTGGGGGCCTTTCTTAGATGTGACAGGCAGCCTGTCGATACCACATGCTGCTCAAAGTGGGTGGCTAATCCAGCGTCCAATCAATGATGAGATAAGGAGGCCTTCACTGTTGGGGGTCAGATAATAGGAAAGACCTCTTGAGTTTTATTTAATCTTTAACAATGCAGCTCTGAAAGATAAAATACTTTACATGCATGCACAGACAGGTTGTTGTTGAAATGTTAAAATGAAACATTATGAGGAGTTCATAAATGCAACCTCCTCAAGTTGTAAATTTTGCCAATGGATGTGACCCTTTCTCCGCCAGCCAAATGACCTACTGTTGTCAGCTCTTTGTCTGTTCCTTTGGTCGCCATCTATCCTGAGTCAGCATTGGCCAGAGGAGCAGAATAGACAGAGTGTGTGTGTGTGTGTGTGTATGTGTGGAAGGATGGGAAGAGAATGAGTGGATATTACGGGAGTGCTGAGCCGAGCAGTCTATGGCGGACCGTCCACAGAAGAGTAGGATGTCCAGCATTGTCTGTATATTAAAATAGACGGCACTTCTTGGTCTCCTTCTGCTGTGCTGTATTGGAGCCAGAATACCCATATGAGCTGGGCTGACATATTGTGCAGGTGACCTCATTTGGAGCCAAGATGTGCACAGAAAGTTGGCTTGTTGAACCCCAGAATAAAATCCTGCAGAGTTACTGCTGTTCTCAACAGGAATGATGTCAACCAAGACCTCTGAAAAACTTTATCCAAGCTTGCAGGGAAAGCTTTCTCCAGGCCAAATGCTGACTTTACTCAGTGTTGGTTTGGTAATAATGTTGCCTGTTTTAAAATGGAAAACCCACTTAACGTGAGATTTAGACTTTCTGTGCCTCTGCTTCAGCCTCAAATGGACACTAAATAAACTTCAGTTTTATTGCACTTTGGCACTGGCCTTATTCTCGTACTGCCATTTTTTCTGCTTTGAATAGCATTGTGCTGATTGATATCCTTGTTTGACCTGGCACGGCATACAAACATTTCTATCTCAAGTATCTAGACTAGAACACAGCCAAACTGACATACGAGTAGTAGTCAGCCTTTGGCTACAGCGCCAAGTAGTGGTGAGTGGCTGCAGTTTGGTTTAAACATACAATTCAATCTGCATCCTCCTCTGACCAACATAGTAGCATCAGATTATTTTCATGTACATCTAAACTTAGCATAAAAAGTAAGGAAATTTGTGTTTGCTAGATTATTTCTTAGTTTTGAAAATGCTTCTTGGCAATAAGTCTTATACCGTTGAAAAGCCTGTTTATTACCCTTTTAAATGGTGCAACATTTGTGTGGAACATGCATTTGTGGGATGAGCAGCAGAGCCAAGTATGTGGGTTGCGCCCATGAAAGTGTTGCCAAATCTGCTCTGCCAATGCCAAACAGCTTAACTGCTGTTATTGACTCTTACCTGGAGCTTCCTTTACCTGACATTAAGGTGCCTAATTAACATCAATGGAGGCAAGCTCAAAGCAGAGAGTTATCAAGATGAGATTCTAGAACCAGTGGCAATCCTATATCTCCACAATGTAGTACCAAACTTTATCCCCCAAGATGACAACACTTGCCCCCACAGAGCGGGGATTATCAGAGACTACCTCCAGAATTTGGGAGGGGAGAGGATGGAATGGCCTGCCTGCAGTCCTGACCTCAACACCATTGAAAACTTGTGGGATCAGCTTGGACTTGCTGTTCATGCCAGAGTGACCAACACAACCACGCTGGCTGACTTGCGACAAATGCTGGTTGAAGAATGGGATGCCATCCCACAACAGTGTGTGACCAGACTGGTGACCAGCATGAGGAGAAGGTGCCAGGCTGTTATGGCTGTGTATGGTTATTCCACACACTACTGAGGCTCCTGTTTGCTAAATGAATAAATTGTTAAATTGTCAATTAGTCTTGTTTCTTCAAACTTCAGTCATCCAATCAACCAACAACAAACTAGAGTCAATGGCAGAATAAGCTGTTTGGCATTGGCAGAGAAGATTTGGCACATTTTTCATGGGCGCAATCCACATACTCAGCTCTGCTGCTCATCCCACAAATGCATGCTCCTTACAAATGTGGCACCATTTAAAGGGTAATAAACAGGCTTTCCAACAGTACAAAATTTACTGCCAAGAAGCATTGTTACAACAAAGAAATAATCTGGCAAACACAAATTTCCTTACTTTTTGTTCTAAGTTTAGCCGACAAAATTAACACAGTGTCCAACGGTACAAGATGTACTGCCACAAAGCATTGTTACAACAAAGAAATAATTCACCAAACACAAATTTCCATACATTTTTGCCAGGTTCAGCTGGAGTGATGACCAATAACCGTGATGTTAAGTATACAATCACATCCCTAGTTCTGACTTTGTAGTGACCCATGTCCCATCAGTTATTTCTGAGTAGATTGGGTTTATCACCAATACTACAGGCAGTCAGCAGGAGGAGCTCTATATATTCAGGCTGCAATCCAAGGCAGCTGTTGCCCCGTCTATCTACACATTTCCATACAATATTTCTCTTTCTTTACTCCTTTTCCATCCCTTTGAAATTCACCCAGGTGTTGAAAATCTAGGTAAATTGGAAAATTATAATCTGGTAACAAGTTCAGCATGGTTTTCTGTGAATTCAAGCTTTGACATGGTGGCTCCCTGCTTTTCAAATAAAGATCTTGAAGACATACTGATTTCCTTTTACCATCAACAGAGATACAGATAACTTTGAGAAGAAATGACTTCCCCTCTACCTTTTATGTCAGCTTCCTGCGCATCTGAAAGCTGATCACAATCAAGTGCACCACCTCAGGTTCCTCTCCTGACCCTGAAATGAAGCCGTCAAGAAAGTTGAAACACATTTGCAGGAATAACCTCAGAGAGAACAAAGTTCTGACACATCAGTCCTGTTGTATCATCTAACACAGTTTTGTCTCTGAACAAATTCCCTTCACTCCAGTAACCTGTAAATGCACTGTTTTTATCTGTCACCGAAATGGTACAATCATGACTCCATTTCGTTAACGGCAATTTACTTGACTCCGTAGCAATTTAGTCCGTTGAGGTTTCCAGACAGGCACTCAGTTTTATTCATTATTTCAATCCTTTTCAGACAACATAACCTTTCAGAATTGCTGTGAAAATTACTATGTTTATGCTTGAATCTCAGATTGCACCCTGGGGACAAAAATCAATCTCACTTCTGTCACTGGCTGTTGTCGGGGGAGTCGAGGGCTAGGGATAGATTCGTCTCTTTGCCCTGTGTGGAACTGTAACAACAGAGATGGGAAAATCAAGGACAAGTGGCCCAAAACTTGACGGGAAAATTGTTTTTCTACCCTTGCTCTCCAACACACTCATTCATTTTTTTGTGCACACATCAAAACAGCTGCTTGATGCAACTTCAGCAACACCCTTCCTTTCTTCGCTTTAAATATATGTATATACTGCTGGAGGGTCCTATAGCTACCACCTTCAATACAGCACCGAGATGTAAAATCAACATTTCTATACTTCAGTTATGGCACAGTATGCTAGCTCTGATGGCTCCTCGGCCTACATAATGATCTTGTTCTGCTGGTCATTCAGTGCCAGACTTAGATTACAGAGTATTGCTGTGGGCGAAGCACTGCCACTCAAGATGTGTGGGTTGCAGTGCGCAGGGCAGTAAGATGTCAGAATGACAGCAGCAGGGGAAAATAGCAAGGCTTTTTCAAAGGCAAAAAAAGAGAGGAAAAAAGGAGAAGTGGTGCTGCTAACTCAGGCTCAGCTCAGGGCTGTATGCGTGGGCTTGGACAATCATTTGGGGAAATTTAAATAAGTTGGAATCAGCACCCAAATTTGATCTATGACAGTGAAGGCAGAGAGCGAATGCTGCCGTCGCTTGAGGCTAAAGCTTAACAGTCAGCGGAGGAAGCCGCAGAGTTATTTTCGTGGGCCAGGGAGCTTTGACTGATTGTGGTTACTCGAAAAAGCTCCCAGCACTGATCTAAGCAATTTACCCATAAATAATTGTTTGTCAGTCTTCATTGTTAGTTGATGCAATTCAATTCAATCTCAAACCAGCCAATAGAGGTTTAATGTGTGACTTTCCAAACCCTGACTGTCAGGTAGCTTTGTCCTGGAAAACATCCATCCAATCCTGTTGAGAAGAGAAAACATTTTGGTGGATTTATCTCCATTTGTCATTTTCTCTAGGAATAGATTTTTCCAGACAATTTACCCTGTGAAACTTTGCTTTCTTTGGATACATGACCAATGTCAACATGTCCTGATTGGTCCTGAAGATCAGATGTGAGCTGTATTGATGAAGAGATATGACTACTGAAAGTCCTGAGCATTAAAGCCTTAGGTATGTGGAAGCTACATTTTGATTTTGGCTAACAACTGAGCCCCTTCAGACTGTCTGAATGAGTTCATCTCTCAGCCAATAGACAGGAAAACGGTAAATAGAAAGCCATATTTACCTTGTCGTCTTAGTGATGGGAATTTCATCTCTTTTTAGTGATCAGGTGTTTTAGCTCAGCTCAGCCTGACTCCATCGGCTCCCAAACAGCCCCTCATTCGGCGCTGCTTTGGCCTCACTTGACCTGCCTTATTTTGCACAGAATCTTGTCATTTATGTAAAAGAACCGGCTCATAAGAATGACTCGTTCATGAGCAGCACTTTACTAGTTGGACTGATACTGTTCTTGAAAATTTAACTGTTTCTGTTTCCAAATTAGTAAAATGTAGGCCTATGCTCAAAACTTTGGTATGGCAATTTTTTTGCTGATGCGTGAATACAGTGGTACAGATTATAGAGAATAGATTTTGCTGTGTTGTGACGACAGTTTTAAAATATACATCCCCAGGTTGCAATAAAAACATCTGTTAATGCTAACTATGTGCAATAGGGCTATGTGCAATAATATTAGCACTTTAACTAACCAGGCCAAGGGCGATGTGCAAGTTCTTTTTGAAGCACACTCATGATCATGTGCACTTGCACTTTAGCATTAAAGCAATTTATCATCTGTCTTATGCACTTTAACTGCAATGCTCACTTTATTTCTGGTCTGTCCTAAGCTAAGTATGGGTATATTTGGGTCTTTGTATTTTATTGTTCTTCCCATGTTGTCTGATTTTGGTGTTGTCTGATTTTTATGTAGATGTTTAATGTACTCTTTGTTGTACCATCAACCTACAGATGGAAACTAGCCTATGGCTACAATCTGGCACATTTACATGTTCATGTCCATTAGTGTGCATTGTCCCTTGTCACAAATAAATAAATAAATAAATAAATAAATAAATAAATAAGTTAACAAAAAAAAAAAAAAAAAAAATGTGTGTTTATCTACATCCAGCAGGCTCAACGCAAACATACGGGGTTATTTTAGAGTTATGCAACCTGTATGAAGGTAAACTGCCAAACCTGTAAAAACACCAGTCTTCGTTAACATCCGGCTTATCAACTGTTAGCAACAGCAGCTAGGCTCACCATGCTAATCTGTACTGAATGAGGCTTCAAACTCAAAGTTTTCTTCAATGTCCACTCATTAAAGAAAAAAGGCAGTGCTATTTTATGCATAAGTAATGCAAATGGTCATTCGAACAAATTCAAGTCCACTTACAGTTAAGTTAAACCAGAATGTTATCTAAAAGTATAAAAAGCAATAGCAAGAGTTACATCAGAGAGAACATTTTAAGCTTAAAAAGTAAAATATTACTGTATTTTTATTCACAAATAACTTAATGATTATAAATAGACTAATTTAATGTCCCTGGATCTCTGAGGATTTGTATTCTAGTGTTTTAAAGGCTAAGAACCTTTCAATGTGTACCTACGTATCATATCATGGCAAACACAACGCCAGTACAATTATAGTTTGTGCTTTTCAAGCCTGGTGAAGTACTCTAGCTGAAGCGTAAAGCGCTTTGCTCCTGACAATTTAAAATTGTCCGTGTGGAAGTTAGTAAAGAAACAGAGCACCTGTCTGAATCCCAGCTGACATCCCACTTCCACACGCACATGCTCATTTGTGCTGCAAAATACAGGCGAAACATAGTGTTCAATTAATGTATATATGCACGCATGCATAATGTATACATGCACTTGCAAAGTGATGATGTGCATTACTTCTTCAACTTTTCACTTCCTCTCCTCCTGCTGCTGCTTTAACCTTTCCCTGCATGTTCATCTCACCACAACTGCCACTCATCTCTCCGCTGTCGGCTGCATGTCTCATCAACAAGAAACCTACTGTATGTAATGCCAGCCTTACACCAGAGGAGTTTGCTGAAACTCTTAAAAGGCTCTAAAAAGACTGACATCCTGAGACCCTCTCACGTCTAAAGACAATGTATCGGCAAGCCGTTGAGGTTTCAGCCTCGGGCTAAGATTTTGCAAAGACTGTGGGTCACTAACTACAAGACTAGAATACGAGTCCTTTTCAGATCATTTCCCATCATACATCTGGTGGAAATTCACAACAAGATTTTAGCAGAGAACAAGATGTAGAAGGGGATGGAGATCGCATCTGAGATGAAATCTCGTATAACCGAGGGTTTCTAAATCCTTTACATCGAGTAGACACAAAAGGAAAGTTAAACACAGAAGAAACTTTGCATGTTGCCGCAACAACCGAGAAACTATCCCGGAAACACTTCAGAATGAAAGTACCGTATGAAAACATGAGTGGTCTCACCACTGAAACAAACTGATCACTAACCTTGCAAAGCAGATGGACACGCCCGTTTTCTTGTTTTTCAGTGGCGGATCCATCTTTCAAAGCTCCCATCTGAACCATTTGGGCCCGGTTAGAAAGTGACAGGACCAATCAGCAAAGAGGGGCAGTACTTTCAGGCACGACAGGGTCGTGACGTAAACAAGCAGCAGCAGAGGCTGGTGCAATTATGGCAGAAGGGCTTAGCGTGAATGCTGCTAAAGTACCAGTTTAATCAGAACTTGACGACATTTCTTCGTTAAAAGAAGAACAAAGAACAGCAGTGAGTGAGCTGTATTTTCTTTTCAAAAACGACAAGTCGAGCACTTACATGTTTATAGTCGCCATGCGCACGCGCAGCTCAATCGCGGCTACGTCACGTTTTGTTGCTCTGATTGGCCCGTAGAGATGTGATAGGGCGTTCATCCTATCACACTCCGAGTTTTTTTTTAAGTCTCTGCCTTCTTCCAAACGTTTCCTATTGAGGCCTTCCCAGATGGATGTGTGAAACAAATCCATCTGATGGATGGCCAGATGGATGTGTGAAACACATCCATCTGGTGTGTCAGGTTAACTGATCAGGCTTTTACTTTGAAAATCCCAGTGGCAGGTTACTGTACCTTCCATGTCAGCCTGGAATGACTTGGCAGACATTGCACACTTACGACCACCCAACGGCTGAGACAGTGGGAGCGAGCTGTGACTTTAGCAAGACTCCTATGATTTTAAAGGAAGAGTCATTAGGTGTAAGGCCGCCTTAAGGCAACAGCCTGTTATACACTGCAGTGTTAATAGAACAAACTCAGCCATAGTGTTTTGGTAGAGTGGCTAATAATGTGCCATTTGATGCCTCTCAGACGTACCACTAAATCAGTGTGTTATGTATCCTGCCAGATGTGTCAGACCACATAAAAAGACCTAGATGAAATGACCACAAAATTATTTCAGACTAAACATATACTCCAGCAAACTTGTCAGTAACAAGCAGATAGCAATAGGAAATGGAGACGTGAGGATATGACACTATTAACATTCATGGATAGTTGATGTGAAGTTGTGCTAAATGCATGTTTGGGTCATGGCTAGACAAAACAAGCTAAATATATATAGGCAGTGATATTTAGTAAAAAAAGATTAATAGATAATAAAAGTGGACTCTCAATCTTTGCATTTAGACTTTCACTTGAATTGAACAAATAATTTCTAGTCATATATTCTGATATCAAAGCAAAAAAAAAGGTAAAATCTTGACTAATATTGCGAGCAAAGTGTTGAAATGAATAGAAATTTAAACTCTTTGCCGATGATACAATTCTATGATGGTGTTCACATTGCCTTTTATAATGGAAGGCGACACTTGAAGATGACAAACTGGCTTCTTTGAGAATATTTCAAGCTTGCTTGCTACATAAGTACTATTTCCAAATTGTGGAACTTTTCTGAATTTTAAGCGTGGAGTTTTAATTGGAAATGGAACACATCCGTTGAAGGCACAAGGACAAAAACAGCTTGACACCTCAGTGGGCTTTTTCCCTTTCCAGTCTGGTAACTCAAAGAGAAGGTTAAAAACATTATTCTGACCTCTCAGTCTCTCTCATACACTGTATCCTCTCTTCTGTTTTAGAGACAAAGTGGCGCTGTCCATAGAGCTTGACCTTCAGAGCACCCGCAGGGTTCAGGAGTGTCGTTAGCCCCCATCTCCCGCTATCTTTCACCACACTTCCCTCTTCCTCAACCACCAGTAGAGAGGGGGTGTTGAAAGGGTCAGTCCCAGTGGGCTCGCCCCTCGCCACTGCAGCTGCCTGTCATCAGTCCATGAAGGCACCATGCTAATAGACTTCCCCAGCTCTTTTCCTGTCAAACAAATGGCCTGACCATTGGTTCCCCTGAGAGCAAGGCTATGTCATAATCAATGCAGCTTCTCACATGCATCCCTCCGTTCCTTTCTTTTCCCTGCCTCGGTCTCACTGTGGAGGTGATGCTCTTCAATGAATTCAAGGTGACAACAGTGATGTTTTAAACAAAACTAAAATCCTCTATGCATACTGCTTCCACCTCTTGAAAGGGACTGTGACTAATTACAAACTGACAAACACTTATATTACCAATTAACTTTGCCATCTTTCCCAATTCACCATGCAACTTCTCTTCGGCCTTCATGCCTGTCCTTCCCCTTTTGGGCATCCTTGCCTCCCTTGTGCTACTGCTCACCCTCAGTGGCACAGTCCCCTAATTAAAAACAGCGAAAACGCGGGGAATGCAAAATCAAATCCAATTACAGGCGTGATGAACCACATGCGTCCCCATGGCTACATGCCTGCACAGGTTTACCCGAAAGACAACAGCTGAACAACAACTCTGATTGAAATGGCACGCCTTCAAACAGCATCCACTCCCACTGGAGTAGAGCTAAACAAACATGACTCCCACAGGGCGCCCGGTAATGGGCAGAGCAGAGTTTAATTTAGAGAGTTGAGGTGATAGATGTATCACATACCAATGCAAACTCTTTGGGCCTGTCATTCAGAAGGGGAAGTTCATGGGCGCCATTTGAATTAATTTTGCATGTGAACCCTTCTTCTGAGGGAACATCAGTGGAAAAGACAATAATCTCTTCTGTTTTTACATTTCTTTGAATTCATAGCAATTCAGCCTGGCAGTGTTATTGCCTTTAGACTTAACAGATACGAATTTGAAACATGGTTGTTAAAAAAAATCAAAGAAAGTGCATCCATCCAGTCCACGATGTGCATTTTCTGTGCAGCTGTGTAGCTCTTAAAGTACCATCTGTTTACAGCATGTAGAGTCTGCACTCTTGCTTGCTAGCCAACGGTGAGTGTTGTAAGGTATGGATCTACAGCCCACAACTCAGGCTGCCTACCACTGCTGGACACTAATGGTCTTTATTTCAGGAAGCTTTTAATCAAACCAGCATTTCACAAGGTTTCCCACATCCAGAAACTAGGCGTACAGCTGCTGCCCCTTTGTATCGAAAGGAGCCAGTTTAGGTGGTTTGGGGATCTGCCTCCTGGAGGCCTCCCTTTGGAGGCTTTTCTGTACGCCCATGATTTTTGGCCACATTTTTTTCCTATGCGCACTTTCACCACCTGCTTTGGGTCATGACCCACTAGATGACAACCACTGCAATCAAGCTAAGTATAGTATTCTCTCTAAGAAATTATTCTGCATTATTAAACAGTCAAATTCATCACTTGGTGTGAATAGTGGCTTTGGAAAAGATTGACGAAAGCTTTCGCACAGCACGCAGACAATGGTCTCATCTGACAAGACATTCAACTTTATAAATGTTGGCAGTCTTGTTGCAGCACGGGAGCTTTCATTTGCTACATCTTTTATTTCTGACACATTCAAAACATTTTCCCACATTGTTCCTGCTCTTTTACAAAGATTTTTTTTTTTAATGATAGACTATAACTTGTCGAGAAGTGTTTAAATGCATTGTTTTTTGGTCAAAACATCCTTTCATATCTATAAAAATGACAGAAAGCAGAGCATCGTCTTGAATCTAAACAGACTGAACCAGAGGGGAAGTGTTTTTTTGTCATCAAGCAATTAAAGGATTTCAGCACTTCAAACTCAATCACCACTAAAAACAAGAGAAAAAAGCTCTGGCTCATTATCAGGTGTTGATTGTGATAAACATCTTTGCTCACAGTCAAGGCTGGAGAAAAATCTGCTAAATCCGCATTAAATATATAACAATTTTGGAACCTTATTTCTTGCGGGAGCATGCTCTTAACAGAAGCAAGCGCATGTGTGCGGAGCACTTCAGGAGACACTGTTCAAACTCACCGGGGGGTGTGTGGAAAGCTTGCTTCCTTAATTTAATTGCCAATTATATTAGCGCCTCAGCTCTTCTTAGTACAACAGAGGCACCGAGTCAAAATAATCACAGGCTCAAACTTAATATGTAAATACTCCCAGAGGGACAGGGCGCATTGACATAGACGGCCAGGATGAATGCAAACACACCAGAACGCATACAAACACGTAAACAGCAGACAGGGAGATCATGGCTACTGCTGGATTAATTGCTTACGAAAAATAAGGAACAATCAAGCGTAGTATACGAGGCAAAGATAAGACTAATGCTCTAATACAATTTTGTCGATCATAAAAAAATGTAATGTCTTTCTCCTTCAATGTCCTTCCCT
This sequence comes from Cheilinus undulatus, assembly GCF_018320785.1. Lineage (NCBI taxonomy): Eukaryota > Metazoa > Chordata > Actinopteri > Labriformes > Labridae > Cheilinus > Cheilinus undulatus. The sequence goes on along the minus strand of NC_054880.1, from coordinate 41,247,358 downwards.
TCTGCATCACCACACTCAGGTCTTCACTGATTAAAGCACTGCAGTAGGTCTTCATCAGACTGTCTCAGAACCTCAGACAGTAAATGTGCTCCTTTGAGCACAGATTTGATCTTAGGACAAAGTCACATAGTGCTTGATCAGGGTAATAGGGGAGGTGGTCAAATTGTTTTTGGGGCCAGAAACTGCTTTACTGAGAGCGCAGCGTGAGCTGGAGCATTGCCCTCATGAAGACTGAAACCATTTCTCTTTCTTCTTTCTCTCACAGGTTTTCTAGAGCCTGTTTGTCATAGTGTTGATTCACCCTTGACGCTTCTGAAACCCCCTCTTCCAAAATCCTTCCCCTAGTCTCAAAGAAAATAGTCGTTATGTCCTTGAATGTGGACCTGCTTTGTCATACTTTCTTCATCCTTGATGGGGTTTTCCAGTGCATTGACTGATGTTTTGTCTCAGGATCATATCAGAAGAATTAAGCCTCATTGCATGTAATCACTCCTAAAAAAAACTTGTCTTTTCTTCAATTTGTCCCAGAATGTCTCCACAAATTTTCTTGCATTTCTTTTTTTTTTTGGACAACTTTTGCATACTTTTTTTGTCATGTTCAAATTTTCATGCCAAATTTTCCTGACCATCTCTTTATCAGTGGAGACCAGTTCTGCTATCGTTCTTATTCTGGGTCATCAACCATTTCGAATGATTTTTTAGTCTGTTGAATGTTTTCACATTTTTGATGTGCATGGACGCCCAGAAAGTTCATGGTCTTGAACATCCTCTCTGCGTTTACATAATCTTTAGTGCCATTCAAACACACAAACACATGACATGCAGTGTTACCCAACCTGGGTTTTAAAGGGATACTTAAACATTTTGACAAATTCGCCCATTGCCATATTTCCTATAGTCTTAGTAATAGGTTCGTTACCTTCAGTTGTCGGTGCAAGCTATTTTTAGATCGGCGCTGCTGAGTTCAGACCTGCTGTGCCAACTCAATGTAAGCAGACGGTATTCCGGCTTTCTCTCATCAAACTCATCAAATACACAATCCAACAACTCCAAAATGCTCTCATGGACAAGTTGTGACCTGCACATTCACCAGCACACCAAGGATCTGTGTGCTGCAGCGACATCACTTCAGTTTACAAAAAAAGTACTTTGAGCTTTGGGGAATTTGAGTTACTATTGAGTGGTGCAGGAATAAGTTTTCAGTTAACTGCCTAAAATGAAGTCTGTGGTGGACACAGGCTCAAGAGATTTTAACAAAAACATTGTTCTATAAAATAAAAATACATCCAAAATGTGCCCCACTTTTAAATGTTATGGTTTTTTCACATCTTAATAATAGCTTTTTTACTTTCATCAACTATATTTACGAACCAAATATGCTTATACTAATAATTGAAGAAGATTGTTTTTGTGAACAAAGCATGCAAGCATCATAAACTTTTATTGGACACTTCTTACTTTCAGCACTGGTAAAAAAAACAAAAAAAAAACACTTACTACCGGTTATCGCTCTCCATACCACTCTATTCAAAGCAGTTCTTGCCTGCAGTGACTCTAAGAGACACGTCACAGCCTCTCTGTGTCTCTTTCTCTTTATTATGAGTCATTCAGTCTCTCTTCTACAGTTTTAAAATGTTTACATTCACTTTTCAGTGAAGCACTACATAACAATGGAACAGCCTGCAATTGGTTGTCACAATGCATTCTGGGATACAGACAGACAGTATGGTGACAGCATTCCCAACTAGCCGCAGAAACGATCAACATTGCTTATAAAATGGATTAAAGGTGTCCCATCTCAGAGTGAAGGTGAGGGTTTAATCTTTAAAGACCCTGGAAAGTCAGTCAAGTTCCCGGTTTGCCAGAAAATGTCCTGTTAGAGCTACGAAGGCATGTATATCATTATGAGACAACACAGCAGAGGCCTATTAGAGGGAAAAACAACAAGTGACTAAGGTTGTTTTCACATCTGATAGTCCGGGGACTCGGTCTATTTTGGAACAGAAATAGCAACATTGTTGTACTTTCCTCTGGTTTGGTTCGCATTCACACTGCTCTCTTTGGTCAAATGGACCAAACCGTCTGAACACCTACAATCTCTACCTGCTAGGGGCGCTGTCACCACAAACAAACGGTGACCAAGAAGAAAAAGAAGGCGTAGAAGGAGACAAAACTCCTTCCGCCTGTCTTTTCTTCCACATAAACAATAAAAAAACACAGAATTTACACTGTCTTGTGGTTTCTGCTCTTGCATTACAGCATTATGAGCAGCTGGCAAGTTGGAGAGCTGTCCAGCATGTCGTCCTTTACACAAGATGAATAAATCAGCACGGACTATGACGTGTTGCCATGGATACACAGAAGCGAAGGGAGGTACCGACATGTGTTTGAGCGTATTAAATCACATATAAATCCATATATCATTACGGTTTTTTTCGCCTCATCCTGTCTTTGGTTCACAAGTTGGTCTGCTTTGCTTTCACACCTCTAACAAACCGCACCAGGGTTCGTTAGGAAGCGGACCGAGACCCCCTGTTTCAAGCAGACCAGAGCCCGCTTGTTTGGTCTGCACCAGAGTTCGTGTGAGCTTTCACACCACTCGAAACAAACCGGAATATCCGGGAAAACGGACCAGAGTTTGGTTAAAGCGGACCAAACAGCTCTGGTGTGAATGCACCCCAAGATTTATGGTTCAAAAGTTATTTAACTCTGAATGACGTGTCTCTGCTTGTTGTATATGACAACGCCAGTCTCAGAAGGTTAAGGTATTGGGTGTTTGGGTGCTGTTTTGCTCGATTTTACCAGAAATTTGAAGTTAATGCATTACTGATAATTTTCCTGCGCCTTTGCAAAATTGGTGCACTCCAGTCAGTAGCTAGCAGTGAACTAAAGATGTTACTTTTTGGGAAGTTGCACCATTGTATGTGAACACCCAACCTTTAATATATAACACAGTATGACTGTGAACCATGTGGTTTTATCCTTATTAGTGCAGTCTCATTTCTAAAGAGCTATACCTCATACGAGAATATTCAACATTTTTCCTTATATGTAAGACTTTTCTGGAGAAAGGAGACAATGGAAGACACAGGAGGACAAAAAGAGCGAAGGAACAAAGGGAATGCAAATAAGCTACGGATCAAATGCTGCCATGTACACTATATGAATAACCCAAAAGGGATCTGGAGTCTGAGAATGAATGCAACTCTCAGCCTGCACCACACATAGAAAAGGCAGCAGTATTTATAATTCATCGCCAAAGTTATGAAAAGGGAGGACAGGCGAATGACAGGTGCGCTCAACTCTCGCCTGCCCTTTTGGGAATTTCAAAAACCATCCCTCTTCTGAGTTTAGGGACTGAGGAGTTTCTTTATTTCTAAAAAAGCAAGAGAAGTGACAGCGAGTAAAAAAGAAAACAACAAAAATAGTGCCCCACAAGGTCAGTCAAGACACAGCACTGAAAAAGAGGAGTGCGATTGTTAAAATCTCAACTCCGCGAGAGTCTTGCCAACCTGCGGGTCGACGTGTGCCGACACTTTCAAAAGAGGGGGGCAGTCGGAGAAGCAGGCAGGTACGGCTGACAGGCAGGCTTATTAAATCCTCTCCAAGTGAGTAAGATGTTTAAAAAAAAAAAAATGTTCAAACCCATTTCCCCCCGAGAATGTCACAAAAAAGCGAAATACGAAGAAGAAAGGAGGCCTTTTGTTAGAGAGAGGGCAGGCACACAAGAGTGGCACCTGAAGCAAACAGATTAGACGTACGGCTGCATGAAAAGGAAGTCGGAAAAGGTAAAAATAAAAGGAACTTGATGCAAGAGATACATTTTGGATAGGGAATGACATCAGCCTTTTTGTCATTGTCGTTTCTTTTCCCCCTGACATGGTACTTTAAGCGGAGAAAGGAAAGAAAGCGAGGGGAGAGGTCACCGGCTTTCATGCCAATTTGGCTTTATTAGCGAGGAGAGAGAGGGAAAAGGGGATCGAGAGAAAAAGAGGGGGGAGTGAGGGAGTTCTCAGAATTAAAAGGAAGCTATTGATGTCTCTTGCTCCGAGGCCCTCTTTCTTCCCATTTTTTTTTTTTTTTCTTTTTTACCCCGACTTCTAATTTAACATTTCACACACACAGCACAGAGTGAAAATAAATTAGAAAGGCATGAAGAGAAGAAAAAAAGCTGGAAAGCGGGAGGGGAAAATACTGTAGACGTGAAGGTAAGAAATGAAGGTAAGGAACGATAAAGAAAAAAGAAATGGAGAGATAAAGGAGATAAAGAATCACACGCAAGAAATGTGAGCAGAGGAAGCAAAAAGGGGGAATTATTTTTTATCAAGGCGTCCTTATCGGTGAAAGGATTTGAGAGCAACCCAATTAAATCAGCTTTTTCACTAAAGAGAATTCATCAACCGGAGGCTTCTTTTAACTAGTGTCTCAGTGCGGGCTAATCCGCACTCACAAAGCAACACAGACACACGAATACATGTCACGAATAAAGGGAGCGGCAGAAAAGTCGACTACACCCACACTTAATTGTTACTAATGTTGTTTTACTATAAGTTAGCTGAGGAAAGAGGAGCATCTGAGGACTTTCTCTGCTTTTAACTTCAAAATCACACAGCATACATATTCGCCAGTGATTTGTGAGTGCTCATGCTGCTGATTCATCCCTGTGAGTCTGCAGAGCCCTTTCATTTTAACAACGGAAATATACACACAAACATTCCCCACCTGTGTTTACACACCCCATGCTTTCGCACGTCTCGCTCAAACACACAGATTTATGACCGTCACAAATCCCCAAGCCGGGCAGATAGCAATGACCGCGGACGTCGCGAGACAGAGAAGGGTAATTTCATCCACTGTAGTGTGAGTGAATGCTGATAAGGCCTCCTCTCTCCCTCTCTTTTGTCATCCGCTCTAGTCGTCCTCTGTCCTTTTCTCCTTTCCTCGACCCCTTTAATCTCCTCCGTTTCCTCCCCTCTTTTTCCCCCTCCCTTTGTGTAAAAGCGTCATTCATCAATCCATCTTTTGCGGTCTCGGTGTCACCCAGTCTTTAATGCACATGTTTAAGATTTCACAATGTAACAGGTGAGATAAGCGGTAACAGGTGACTCACTTCTCGTAGGAAAAAAATAAGTGTGAGAAAGCCGGAGTGACGGAGGGAAAAAAGAGACACAGGGAGCTTATAAGAGCAAAAATGTCATCATGGATCTACTCGCTGTGGATTGAATAAATGTATTATTGTGTGAGAGGATTACACTTCAGGGCAGCAGCAGCCCCCCCTCCCTCACATCACTGCAAGCATTGTGACAGAACGGCGCCATATCGGTTTGTACAAAATGAAAAACCAACAGCTTAGAGTGATAAGATCAAGCTGAATTATTATTATTTCTCTATTTTTTCTGTTCCTTATTCTTAAGCAAAATGCAGACTTTATTTCACGCTGAAAGATAGAGGCGTAGAATGGCAGCGTTTACCTCTCTCCGTCTTTTTCAGCAGATGAGGCAGCTTAGAAAGGACTCTTCTACTGTAATTTTGTGTAAGGCCTCCATTTTTCTCTTTCAGCTCACTCTGATGTTGTTCTGAAACAGCTAAAGCACTTTTGTCAGCTACCCAATCGCGGATTCAGCCACTTTTCCACACAGAAGTACTCATTTTCTCCTTCTAAATTGAAGTCCTTTTTAATTATGTGGATAATTATTGGCTGTATAGATTTTTGGCTCTGGATTTTTCCACCACCATGATACGATAATGACGTAGCCTTCCATCTGCACAGTTAAAGCAACAGTGATTTCTAGACCCATGAGTTGTCAATAAACTCTGTGTTGTCAAAATATTAAAATGGCAATTTATCTTTGTAAAATTTAAGATCTTTGAGTCACAGCCGGCTCATTTAATACAACCGTGATCAAAGCTAGGTATACCGTGGACAATGTTTCTTTGACTAATCTTTAATAACGTAGGTCTGATATCACCATCAGCAGTCAACTTGGCTTAAGGTGTCACTGCTGCTGCATGCACAGATACACCAATATGACACTTGAGGCAGATGCTTAATTACACATGGCTAATCAAGGGTAGGTTTTAAAAAATCCAACTTGAGTGAACAAATCATGAATTAATGGATGCACTTTTGATAACTGAACTAGTTGATACAACACAACACATTGAGTAAAATATATCCAATATATACTCGGTCACTGATCATCAACTAGAAGCCCACAGGTTCCCATCTATGTGTGGAAAATGTGTAATGGTATTTACAGTGTCTTTTTATTTTTAAAAATCCCTATAGCTACTGAAGGAACCCCAAAATGAAGGGAGATTAAAATATTTTTTTCTGGATTGGCTTGATGCTCGAACTGTTCTACAAAAAATCTCCTTTCAGCCATTTTAAGTAAATAGGATGCATAACAAATACATACTTATTAGTCCATTCTTGATTCTTGCAGCTGGATACAGTTACAGTATCAACCTACCAATTCAGGTGTTTTGAGAATGTATTTTTCCCTGCCTGGATATCAAAAGACCTGTTTCATGCATGTGTTTTTCACTAATCAGGATTTGACTCAAACCCAGTCTTGAACAACATGACAGTCCTAAAATATGTGGTGAAAAATATCCCAAGCGCCCCCTTGTGGCTGGCTGCAGTATTGTCAAGAAGGACTGAATTCACTGCTAATGGCTAAAAAGAAAAAAAAAGGTACATTTCAAAGGAAATTAAACACATTTAAATAGATCTTATTTGCTTTTTTAATAATCTGGCCCCAGCAATGTCTGCAAAGAAAAACCCTGGTCCTTCTGCAAATGTAGTTGGCGATCCCTGTACTAGGTGGTGTAATAGATTTAAATTTAGCAAACATCTTCTAAAATAGTTGGCACAGCTATTTTAGTTGAACCAACAAATTAACTTAGCACAAAAAGTAAGGTAATATTTGTTTAGTTGATTACTTCTTTGTTGTGAAAATGCTTCTTGGCAATAAATCATATACCATTGGAAAGCCTGTTTATTCCCTTTTTTAAATGGCACCACGTTTGTAAGGAACATGCATTTGTGGGATGAGCAGCAGAGCTGAGGATGTGGGTTGTGCCCATGAAAAATGTGCCAAATCTTCTCTGCTGATGACAGATGATTCTGCTGTTGTTTCTTGTTTGGTGGGCTGGATGATTGAAGTCTGAACAAACAAGACATATTGGCTATTTACCATTTACTTATTTAACGACACAACCACATTGGCTGACTTGAGCCAAATGCTGGCTGAAGAATGTAATGCTGTTGCAGAGACGCTACTTTGATATTCTCAATTTGTGTAGTGTTGTTGCCCAAGATCAGGAATCTGTCTTAAAATGAGGTAGATAACATACCAACTTTTTGTCATTTCCCCGTTTTAACCCTTATTTGTTAAAAAATTGTCTTAAAATTCTTTAGTAGAGGCAGAACGTGAAAGTTACGCAGGAAAAGGTGGGCTCAACCAATCAGAGACATTGCTGTGACCTTCTAGGATTGTTGGTGATGTTTATGATTGGGCACTGCTTGATACCAGGGCTAAATCACTACTTTTGACAGAAAATGCGTGTTGAAAATATAAAGAGCAGAGGACATGTTGTATACAGAAGTATATATAGTATAAGAAGCAAGCCAAACATGTGCTAAGAAAGGGAAACCCCGGTAACTTAACACATTAATCACACAAATTCCATAACTTATTTCTTGCCTTTTATTTGGGGTTGGAGTTGGGTTGCAAGGTATCGAAATGAGGTATCCCTTAGTGTGTTGTAATTCAGTGGGGTGGGTATCTAATGTGTTGGTACTAGCACCATGTAGGTACCAGACGTCAATACTCATCCCTAGTAATGTGCTGTTACTGGAGATAGTGAATGAGCCTTCTTTCCTAACATACTATCTTGCATCTTTACCCAAACATCTACCAGAAACTGGAAGCAGCTGGACGGGCCACAGTCAGTTGATGTATCCTTCCCATACACAGTACAGCAAAAGACACACAATATGTCTGAAAGCCAGGATGACTTCCACTTGAGACGTGCGGCTCAACATTCCTTTTTGAATCAGCTGGAAATTGTGCACTTGTATGCCTGTTCTGTTTTCATGGTCAAACACGAGAGAAAATGTCATAGTGGGAGTGCTACACCAAAAGAAGTGGGAAACCATCAGCTGAAGTGTTATTTTAAACTGAGATATGATGCTGAAAATGTTCCTACATCGTCATATGTTCATGTGTTGGGTCACTCTTAAATGGTCAAATTGGACTTATAGGAAGTAGGAACAGGCTGTCAGCATGGACAGGAAGTTTACAACACAGTTGCTTGATATAAAGACAGCAGGGTTTATAGCTGGATGGAGTATTCTGTCTGTTTGATACATAAAAGATACTCTGAGCTGTTAAGTTAAAAAAAAAATCTGTTCTCAGCCTCTAAAGTGGACCAAGCCTTAGCACTGACCTTTAGCCTATTGATCGATTCCAAACTTTGGAGCAGCTTTGACTCAGTGCAGACTGTACCAGGTTATATTGGAGTCCAGCCTCTGACTGCTTGTCAGAGTTATTGACGGAAACATCCCAAACTGATGTGACTGACTGGCTGTACTTCGACTTTCCAAATTATAAAACTTGGACAGTTTGACATTTTGCTTTTTTCTCCCACCATATTGTGTCAGGCTCTTGTGATTAATCACCTCAGAACGGATGCATAATATAATACGCGATCCTTCACTGTCACCTGAGCTGTTTTTATCTTTCGGTTAATGTAGTGACCAGATCCTCACATTCAGGCACTGATAATATCATGAAACACATGACAAGCCCACCAGGAGACTGAAGAGAGTCTTGTCCTTTCTCAGAAAAGTGAGGTTCAATGGTTGGAGACCACAGGATAAGTACTGTCTTACTTCTGCAGAGTTTCATAGGCTCTTTCACAGTCTAGCTGCAGGGTTGAATTAGGTTACGTGCACACTATTGATTTTTGGAGGCACCTTGACTTTAAAAGACACCTGACAAGTCTGATTAGCCTTCGAGAAACTAAAATCGCCAAATATTTCATAACCCTTATGCTACAGTGACACTGAGTTTTCATAAATCTCCAACCACCTTGAACTAAAGCTGAATAAAAACCAAAGAAGCCTGTGCTTGAATATTCTGCAAAGAAACTAAATGAAATCAAATCATTGCAGACATTTTAAAAGCAGCGTTGAAGAAAAGACCTGCACACTGGGGTCTTGTAATTTCAGGTCAAAGAAGAGGTGGAGGAGATTTTGTCTATTGAGAGAACATAACAGCTGGAGTGTGTGTTCTTGTGCTTTAGAGTGTCTGCGTTTGTGTAATCCCCATTTCTCATGCATGCTCCCTTAGTGAAAGCCTTCACAGACTGACCTATTTTCTGTTTACTTCACTTTCCTCCAACTTATTGCCTGGTAAACAGTGAAATTCATGCTCTAATATTAGTCATGAAGCTGTGTTTTCTCCATGCATTTCAGGTGGAAAAGACTCCAATGCTTCTGCCACAGAAGCCGGCCAGGTATTCCCATCAGCCTTCACTCCCCCGCTCCACCCCAACAGAGCTAATAAGATACCCAGGAGATATTTTAGGGTGCACGTGCAAACATCAAAAGTCCCTGCTTCCCATGAGGTGACATTTCACATCGCTCTAACTTGTACCTGCCAAACACGCTAATGCACCCACATAAAAGGCAAACATGCACATGAAAGTATACAAATTCTATTTACCACGCTAATGCTCCCCCCTTCCAGCTGTGGCATTAATAGCTATGTTAACGTCCCATTAATGCGCCTGTTTGCAAACATGCATATGCACACACAAACTAACTAATCTGGCCTCCAAGCTGCCCTGAAGTCAATTAAAATCTCTCACAGCTGCGCTCTACCCCCAGGAATAGTGGTGACAGGGACACACTATAGCATAGATACATACACAAGCATGTGGAGCTGTATGCACATCAGGATAAACACCAACCACTGACAGGGATACTGCTACTTTAGTGTAAAAAAAAAAAAAAACAAAAAAAAAAAGCTGGTAGTATCACTGAGAGTTCACACTCAACTGTTAACAGCATCCACCACACTCTCATGAATCATTTCAGTGATTTTAGAAATTGTAGTTTTCTTGTAAGACTAGTAGCATTAATGTTACTCTCACAAAAGGTAATGTTGAACATCGGAGCCTTGAAAAATTGAGGACATTGAGCACAGTAAGGAGTATAAAATAAGACCTCAGTAAACTGAATCAGAGTTTTAGAATTTGCAGCCTTGTATTATATTTCTAACAATCTAGGGCTCCACGCACCCAACAGACTGAATCTTTAACTTTAACATCAATGAATTTCTACAACTCTGTACAGAAAGCTGTACGTCTGTAAGTTGTACCAACTTTATCTGTCACTTGTAATCATTTTTATATAACTAACCAGTGATGGTAGTTGTCTTCTCTTCTGCTACTTGTGGATGCTGCCTACTAAAATGTAGTATGTGTTTTAGGCTAATGCTCAGTGCGTGTAACCTTGTAAAGCAGATGGGAACACCCGTTTCTGTGTTTTTCACTGGCAAATCCTTCTTGCAAAGCTCTCGTCTGAACAGTTTGGGCCTGGTTAGAAAATGATAGGGGTAGTAATTTTGGGTGTGGTGGAGTCGTGACGTAAGCAAGCATCGACAAGAGTCCAGCGCAATTATGCTGGAAGAGATTAGTGTGGATGCTGCTAAAGCGCCAGTTTTATCAGAACTTGCTGACATTTCTTCATTAAAAGAATAACAAAGAACAGCATTGAGTTGTTTTCTTTTCAAAAACGACAAAAGCTGTGTACTGACATGTATACAGTCGCCATGGTTCGCGTCATGCAGTTCATTGTAGAGTTTACTCCTTGGTAGCGGCTACGTCACGTGTTTTGTTGGCCTGTAAAGATGTGACAGTCAGAACGTTCATCCAATCACCCTCCAAGTTTTTTATTAAAGACTCTGAACTTTCCCAAACACTGTCTGTGAGAGGTTTACCAGATGGATGTGTGAAACAAATCCATCTGCCGTGGCAGGTTACAGTGCTTGCTCATGGTGTGTTTTTTTGATTGGGTTCCCTTTAACACACATCATGGACTATGACCCATAACGGTAGCAGGGTTAAAGGGATACTTCAATATTTTGGAAAATTCGCCCATTGCCATAATCCCCATAGTCTTACTAATAGGTTCGTTACCTTTAGTTGTCGCTGCAAGCTATTTTTAGATTGGTCTTATGGTATTTCAGCTTTCCCTCATCAAACTCATCCAATACACAATCCAACAACTCCAAAAACGCTCTCGTGGACAAGTTGTGACCTGCACATTCACCACGCTATGAAATAATCATGGAACATTACCAGGCGGAGATGTTTTAAAGTTGCAAAGCCGGAACTACACTCCAGACATGGCTGCTGCACTGTGTCACTCCACCCAGTGGTTTACTCAAGAAATAGTTTGAGTATTTTCTTCATGTGTCATAATGTTACATAATTATACATTATTATTTCTAAGTAATGGTTTTCAGACCACACTGGTGTAGTAGTTCTGTGCACATTAGAATAATAACTCTAAAAGCGATGGCCATAAAACACATTTCTTTCTTTCACTTGATTTGCTTCTCAAGTAAGGACATGGGTAGGAATTGTTTGAAATTGTTAATACAGATTAAAATTTTTGCTCTGAATTGTTGAATATTTGAATTTTACCCATGTGAAAAAAGTTCAGTTAACTCAATTAATTCTGAAAATTCAAGTGATAACTGATTTTGAAAATTCATCATGTCAGAGCCCTACTGTCTCTCTGAGGCTGGGGAATATCAGAATGAGTCATAGAGTCAGAAACTGTCGGGCAGAGTTTTGGCAACATGGCATCCTGCCATCTTCGACAGATTAGGAACAAGTGTAATTCAGGAGTGAGCTCAACAAAGGTCACGGCTTGGGTCAGTTTTGGATTTAGTTAAGCTAACCTGCATCTCCAAGCATGCAGAGCTGTTTGCTGTTTTTAACCCTTAGAGCCTGTGTGTGGTCATGGAAAGCATAACCACATCAGTTCCACACTATTCTCCTGCTACATCTCTAAAAACAGTAACAACTTCTGGTAATACATTGAAATGATTTGGCTGCGAATTTTTAACATAACTTCCAAAGTTTTGTCTCAACAGTGCTTTGTGTTCAGCAGGTTATATAACCCAACTTTTAGAACGCTGATTCTAAAGACAAGACATCCAGTTCCAGCTTATAAAAATTTGAGTGCGTGTACTGACATAGAAAGCAGAACCCTTTAGAGTTTTAATAAACTTCACCAAGCATACTTTATGTGAACTTCCTCTCACAGTTAAGGAAAATGCCTCAGATCCAGTATGCCTTTACTTCAAAAACAAATTCACACATATATCTTTCAAAGATGACCATTTAACCTTTATTCATCCCTGAGAAGGAGGCGGGTAATGAAAAACAGATATGGTATAGTGCATAGAGCAGCCAGATATTGCTATCTGCTGCAGTTAAGTGTGAGTAAACAAGCCAAATATGAGTCAATTCAGATGAAGCCCGAGGCAGTGAAAGCTGAGCCATATACATAGTGCTGTCACAGGGTTTTTCTATGGCAGAAAGCCTCATTTCCACACATTCACCTTCCTCACAGACAGCCACAGTCACCAAGCATATAAACATACTGAAATATACACTCCAAACAGCACGGCAGATTTATTATGTGTTTTTTTTTTCTTTTTTTTTTTTCTCATGGACACATATACAAACACAAGGAAGCACATATTCAGCATTAAGCGGCTATAAAGCGGTTGAAAGGCAAGTTGGCAAGGCATCCATGCTCAAACCGAAAAGACTAGTAAAGGAAATGCCCTGCCAGCCACTTCCCCCATTCATCAATCCGCCTAGCCCTGTCCTAACCCAGACTAATGGAAGACGGATGGGACAGGAAAGACAGACATGCTTTGATTCATACACTGTCAATTAATTCCCATGAGCCCTCTCAAGTGAGTGATATTCTGGATAGGAATGCACGACCACGGCGATAGCAGCTGATAAGAATATTCAACTTCAGGTAGCAACAAGAGCTAAATCTGTGCCACACTATAATGAGCAGCTTTGGTCTACTCATCTTTTTAAAAATGGGTTTTGACTGCGGGCCTTCAGGTCAAAGTGTGCTGTGATTGGCTGCTCTGCTAAGTCCACTGTCAGAGCAAATTACAGCAATGATGATTATTCATCGAACAGATGGGGGGAATTATAAATATTCATCTCTGATTTTACATAGCACTGACCCGGTGTGTTGTTAAGCATTTCAGACTACAAATTTTCCCAAGGCTTGTCATTCCTGTGGACACGCCTAATGTAGGCAAATAGAAACTAAATATCCTAAAGTGTTATGCATAATGGAAGCATGTTAAGTTAAATGAAGGACTGAAGGGTTGCACAAGGACAAAAAGAAGACAATGAGAGGCAAAGAAATAGTAAGAAGCTAAAGTATCACTGTTAAATGTCCTTCGCTGAATATTTACTTGACAGAGTGCGGCGTGTCCATGTATTAATGGCCTCAATCTGTTCAAGGGGAGTATGAAAACTGGAGAGAATGTGATAAAAGAAAAGGATGGATGTAGAATAAATGAAAGGCTGGGAAGTGATGAATAGGATGTGACAGGGCCGATTTGTAAACGCAGAGTCAGGGATAAATGGAAAAATTAGTCGAGCTATTCAAAGGATCTGACTCAGAACAAAAAAGAAAAAAAAAAAAAAACTACTGCAGTCAGAGCACGTACACAAAAAAACGTCTTCACACTTGCATACAGCCTTTCTACTTTGCTTCTTTACAAGTCCTGCAGCATGCCAACAAAAGCTGAAGACAAGAAGACAAGACCAGGATATGGTGAGCATTTTATTTTGAAAACCTCCCTTGCATTGGCAAAAGCCACACACCATAATCACATTTAAATGCCATCCTTAGAGGCTGATAAACAGAATAAATAAGCAATATGGGACAATTACAGAGCATTTTCCTAAACAGTTGGGACACTTTAATTTGAAATATAATAGGATTTTTATTAATACAATTAAACCCCATTCATTGATGGGAAATAGCATAGAGAGTCATCTAAAGTTGAAAACGAGAAAACTGATTGTTCTTAATGAGTTGTACATGTTTTTAATTTGGTGCCTTCAATATATTAAAATGAATCTGGGACATTTTCTTGTGTAACGTAGGTTTCAGCTGTTCCCCAGCTGAGGCTCTTCTTTGTTGTCTTTTCTGTTTCATGATACAATATGGTGTATATTTTTCATGCTTTTTAAACGCATGAAATAAAGGCCTTTCTTTATTAAGAAATTGTCTACTTGGTTACATTTGCCACCCCAAAATCTCTTTATATGGGTTAGCACTAATGATGCCTTCATAGACGTGCAGGTTACACGTCATGTGCACCAAAAGACCCCAGTACCATCACTGGTGATGGCTTTTGAACTGTATGCTGATGAGCTGGATGGTACCTTTCCTCTTTAGCTGAGAGGATGTGGCGTTCATTTTCTTTCCAAACTGTACTTTGAATTTTGTTGGATTGACCTCAATAGATTTCCGCTTCACCTTTAATGTTGTTGGCCTAGTGAAATGCAGTGAGTAGGTATACACTGGCATCAGTATCGGCAGAAAGTTGCAAAAACAGTCATTGCTATTGACAAATCTTTACAGCAAATATTGGACATACAAATCAACTGTGAAGGATGGGTTAGAGTTGCACATACTGGAAAACTCAGTGGATGTTGTTTCCTGAAACACTACTTGCTAAATTCTCTGATGTTTAACCAGAAAAAAAGACCTGAGTTTTTACAACAAGTTGCTTCTTCTGCCCAATAATACTTCATCAGTTCATGCCCACATTATTTGCTAATGTATGTCCCAGGGCTGATGTAAAACAAATGCATCTCTGCAACCCTGGGATGTGCATTTCAAGGAAAGGAAATCTTCAAAAGTTACTGGAAATGTTTCGAAGAAAATTAGAAGATGTTATAAGATAGACCTGGAGGTACAGTTGAGTTAGCTTGATGCTAACACATACACCGTGTTCCACATTATTATGCAAATGACGTTTTTTTCTGATTTTCTAAATATCAATGCAAATGACAGTCATAATATTTTTCAAGTCATCAACAGTTAGAGTATAATTCAAATGTTTTTGAACAAACTTCATAATGATAACTATTATTTAAAAAAAAAAAAAAAAAAACCTCAAAATGCACTTTTTCACATGTTCCACATTATTAAGCAGGCCACAGGTTTCAGCAATATGGGAAAGAAAAAGGATCTCTCTGCTGCTGAAAAGTGTCAAAAAGTGTAATGCCTTGGACAAGGAATGAAAACATTCAATATTTCAGGAAAAATTAAGCATGATCATCGTACTGCGAAGAAATTTATGGCTGATTCAGAGCACAGACGGGTTTGTGCAGATAAAGGCATAATGAGGAAGGTTTCTGACAGACAAATACATCAGATTAAGAGAGCAGCTGCTAAAATGCCATTACAAAGCAGCAAACAAGTATTTGAAGCTGCTGGTGCCTCTGGAGTCCCACCAACCTCAAGGTGTAGGATCCTCCAGAGGCTTGCAGTCATGTATAAACCTACTATTCAGCCCCCCCTAACCAATGCTCACAAGCAGAAATGGTTGCAGTGGGCCCAGAAATACATGAAGACTCATTTTCAAACAGTCTTGTTGACTGATGAGTGCTGTGCAACCCTGGATGGTCCAGATGGAGGAGTAGTGGGTGGTTGGTGGATGGCCACCATGTCCCAATGAGGCCGGGACGTCAACAAGGAGGGGGCGGAGTCATGTTTGGGCCGGGATCATGAGGAGAGAGCTGATAGGCCCCTTTAGGGTCCCTGAAGGTGTGAAAATGACCTCGGCAAAGTATATAGAGTTTCTGACTGACCACTTTCTTCCATGGTACAAAAAGAGAATCGTGCCTTCTGTAGCAAAATTTTCTTCAAGCATGACAATGCTCCATCTCATGCTGCAAAGAATACCTCTGTGTCATTGGCTGCTATGGGCATAAAAGGAGAGAAACTCATGGTGGGGCCCCCATCCTCCCCTGACCTCAACCCTACTGAGAACCTTTGGAGCATCCTCAAGCTAAAGATCTATGAGGGTGGGAGGCAGTTCACATCAAAACAGCAGCTCTGGGAGGATATTCTGACATCCTGCAAAAAAAAATTCTAGCAGAAACTCTCCAAAAACTCACAAGTTCAATGGATGCAAGAATAGAGAAGGTGATATCAAAGAAGGGCTCCTATGTTAACATGAAACTTGTCCTGTTAAGATGTTTTTGATTGAAATAGCTTTGATTTCAGTAAATATGACCCCCTGATGCTGCAATTTCTACAAATGACCATTTTCAGTTCTTTACAACCTATAAAATGTTTTAAAAAGCTGTTGTGCTTAATAATGTGGAACAGTGCATTTTGGGGTTTTTATTTTTTATTTTTTATAATTTTTGTCATTATGAAGTTTGTTCAAAACATTTGAATTATGCTCTAATGGCTGATGACTTGAAAAATATTCTGACTGTCATTTGCATTAATATTTAGGAAAATCAGAGAAAAATATCATTTGCATAATAATGTGGAACGCGGTGTAATGGGAAATGCCATAGGCACACAGCTTTAGCTTTACACTGACTTTTAACTTAAGAAACATTCTATTTCACTTGAAGGTGCTAAGTATAATAGATGATTTAACTGATAAGATCCATAAAAATGTTCAGTAAAATAACCAAAAGGGCAAGAAAAACTGTGACTCCCATCTGAAAGCAAGTGAAAATCGCACTATTTCTAAAGAAAACACAAGACTTGGCATGTTAATCCTTTATGATACCTGGCCAGCTCTAATTTGTTGGTGTGGACCACGAACCCCTCCATAATACAGGGCCCAGCTGCAGTTTGACTCCAGGTCTTTATTGGGAAAATACGGTAATCCATCCATCCAATATCAGTTTTCTTCTACTTATCTGGAGTCGGGTCGCAGTGGCAGCAGGCTAAGCAGGTCAGCCTAGACATCTCTCTCTCCAACATTTTCCAGCTCCTCCTGGGGGATTCCAAGGTGCTCTCAGGCCAGATGAGACATATAATCCCTCCAGTGAGTTCTGGGTCTACCCCAGGGTCTCCTTCCAGTTGCCCAGAAAACCTCCACAGAGAGGCGACCAGGAGGCTTACTAAGATGCCCGAACCACTTCAACCGGCTCCTTTCTGTGTGAAGGCTCTACTTTGAGATCCCTCCTGATGTCTGAGCTCCTCACCCTTTCTCTAAGGCTGAGCCCAGCCACCCTCCTGAGGAATCTCATTTCGAATCTGCAATCTTATTTCGGTACAACGTCAGCAATACCACAGATGCTGCACCGATCTGTTTTTCGATTTCTTGGTCCCTTCTACCCTCATTTGTGAACAAGACCCTAAGGTACTTGAACTCCTTCACTTTGGGCAAAGACGCTCTCCCCACCCAGAGGGAGAAAGCCACCGCAGCGAGCCATGGCCTCTGACTTGAAGGTGCTGAGCCTTATCCCGACTACTTCGCTCTCAGCCACAAACCATCCCAGGTAATCCACTGTGGTCCCTAACTGAAGGTTCAGTGATTATGGCTATCCAACATTGGTTGGTATTTCTTCAGATTCTCTGAATCTTTAAAAAAAAATTTATACTATGGGTGATAAAACCCCCAGATTCACTCCAGTTTTACATTAAGAAACATTTTGTATCTGCCAGCACAGTTCCTCAGAGAGTGGCTCACCCTCTCTTGAACGCTATTTCTAACGTGTTGCCAGTAAACCAACAGTAACATGAGTGTTTTCATTCAGCATTTTACAACTTCTCCAGCCAATTTACTGGCAAATTTGGCATATCATTTTCCAGACACAATAGCATTCTCATTTTCACCTTTTAGTTTGTTGTCTTTGAGCTATTTGCAATCTAATCTGTTTCCAGTGTTTTACAAATCATCCCATTCATTTCCATTTAAATGTTACAGAGCATCCCAAGTTCTTTTGGAAATTGAGTTGTACATTGATTCTAAGCCAGTAATTGTGAGTAATTTGCACCATTGATCATGAGCCAGTACATCCAGTGAGAGCTCGTGCTCAAAAAACCTGCTTAGCAAGATGACTGTGATAATGCAAGATGAATCGATGCACTGTTTCAGCCCGGCAGAGGGGAATGAGAGGTAAGAGTGAGACGAAACATGCCTGCATTGCATGACCATGCAGTTAAAAAAACTCATGACCTCCAGCGGTTCAAGAACAAAATCTACCAGTCAAACTTTGGCGAGTTAGCAAGCGTGTGCCTTTTGCTTCATCTTTAAAATCCTGGAGCCCTGTGGAAGGATAAGACCCGGTGCAGATAAAAGCTGGAGGAGAGCTGGATCAATATTTATATTTCTTCTAACTCTTTGAAAAGCACAGACCGTCGGTGTCTCTGATAGTGCAAGTTTGCCCGTGAGGCATGCAGGCAAATGTGCAAAGAGAGGGAAAAGCGATCAATAAGCAGTTAGATTTTTATTTGTATGTGTATCAGAGTAATATGTGGGATTAGAGCGTGATATCAAGAAGACGGGATGGTGCAGACGTAGGCTGGAGTGTGTTTATGACATGCTTACATGTGTATCTGTAGTCGTATCCTTTTTAAAATAAATAAAAGGACATGCATGTCAGTATCGAGTGAAATTAGAATATCAGGAATGCACATTAGGAGGAAGCCTGCTACATTTTAACATATAGATTGAGCTGTTATTGCAGCGCCTGTATTTTGGTGTCTTTGCTGAAATAAAGGAGAATGCAGACATAGATTATCCCGTGCTAAAACTCACTCTGCATTTGTTTCCTCCGAAAGCTCACAGCAGTATCCAAAAAGAAAGCGTACAAAGTGAGATTAAACCAAAATAGCGTTTAAGGAAACGGCATCCACTGACGTCCCGCTGGGAAATCTGGCTCGCCTGTTTGCAGAGGAACATATGGTCGGATCACACGTTTTAAGGCACTTTTTTTTGTCCCACTGCCTTTAAACCAGGTAAGAGAGAAAAAAAAAGACTGCATTTGCAATAAACAGTCAGATGATTGATCCGCCAGATGCTACAATCTCCGAGTGGGAGGGGATGGATGTGCAGCGATGATTGTGCGAAAAGATGAGAGCAGAATGGAGAATAGTGTTTTTTTTTATCCTAATCCTCTTTCAGGTGAATAAGAAGCCACACAGACGACCAAATCTCATTATGCTGGGCTGTCATAGACTCTTTCGGTCTCCTCTCTTCCAGATGAGTTGTTTTCATCCTCTCATTTTCCCTCTCCATCTCTGTTTTTGTATCTCCCTCACTCTCTTTTCCTCTCCTTCATATCCAATTTCTTGCTTTAAATAACTTCTTTCTGCATGGATGGGCTGAAATCATATCCAGGGTGACACATCGCAGATTTGTCTTCCGGAATTAATTTCCTTGACAGAACATAGAATGCTTTAATGAGTTTTTATTGCATATTGATCACACATTGATACCGCCGGCAAAGCATTTGGTATACATTACAGCAGCTAGTCCTTCATGACAGCTGCTGTCTGTGCAGAGGTTTGCTTCAGCTACTAGAGCATGCTATCTGGAGCCCGGATACTCATTTGGCTAAATTGAATTGCACAGCACAAGATATGCTCTGGCATGTTAGCTTATAATAGGAACAGGCAGCTGAGGCTCAGTATTCAGGATAAAACTACAAGCTGAGGTTTCAAGTTCCAGTGGTGCTCGGGGAATCACAATTAGCTTTAGCTGCCAGGTTCCTTTTCTTTTTTTCCAGCCTTTTTGCTGCATAGGACTCGTACCGCGCTCAAGTATGGGTTCATCATTCTCTACTTTTCTAAAACTTGCTCTGTAATTGAAGCTTGAAATGTTTTGGTAGGGAGGAATTAATCTTTTTGAGGCATGAGAATGAGAGATGTACTTGAGAATGAACGTCTAAAGTGACCTCAGACCCCTTTCGAATTAAAAAATGACACTCTTTCAATTAAAAGGGAGTGCATTGTGCAAGTTCAGACCATACCTTTTTGTAAAACATTTCAAATATTCCTCAGATTACTGCCAAAGCTCCTGACTGACCTGTGAGGGAATTCATCCAAGGGGTTAACAAGACCATAATTTGACAGATACTGTCAGGTTTTCAGCCAGGTATCAAGTCCTAACAAATATGGGTGAAATCCCAACATCATCAGTTTTCATTGTACACCAAATTGGCTGTTTATTCCACAGTGAAGTAACAATTATTATCATATTGTAATTGTGTTTAGCACATAGATACTCTGCCCATTTTATTTAGAGAAATGCACAGATTGTAGAAATCAGGGTCAACTGTTGTCCCTCATAATAGTCAAGCATAATAGTGATGTTGTGAGTTCTGTTGCTGAGCAACCAGAGCAGGTGGCAGCAAGAAAGATGCACTCCTGAGTTGTATCTTGGACTTGTAGTGATTTTCACAATTAAGTTGACGGCATGTTCAAGCTTATGAAAGCAAAGAAGATGGATGGTGCAGGACACCTTTGAGAGAAAGAACGGGAAATTTCCATCAAGAAAAGACAAAAAAGGTGAAAAAGAAGACCTCAGTCTCAACTACAACTCCTGGCGAGCTTAAAAGTTTACAACAACTGCCACGAAACACTGCCTGATCAACAGGAGACTACTGAATGCTACCTACTGAAATAGCAAGGGGCAGCAGCCCTGCACTGGCAGCAAAACAAAGTCCTATACTTACACCAGAACTGACAGCGTGGCCACGGACTTTACATCGTTCCAGACAGAGACAGGGACACTGAAAGGAGAAGGACGCGAAGCAGCACGACACCTACAGCCAGTGGGGAGGAGGAGGAAGAGACGGCATTGTGCAAGAAGGCGGAAGAGGGGCAACCAAGCCAGGCTGCAGGCTGGGCTAACCTCCAATTTCAACACTCAGCGAATGTGCCGCGAACTGCAGGCGCGAATCGTACTGCGGAGCATATCGTTCCCTCTCTAATCTGTCAGAGCATTTCCACAGCCAGTGCTCCAGTCCAGCAGCGGCATGTGCCTGGACCAACACTTCGCTCCACATTGTTCGAGATACCCTGCAGGTCTATTTTCAGCGCCGGCCGCTGGCAAACTGATACCTGTCAATCAGAAAGCTCCAAACAGGAAGTCACATGCATAGAATATCCAGTTCTTTCAAAATACAACAGCGCACAGACTCCCGACCATAAATCATCACCATATCAATGTTATGTTTCATCCGGCAGTGAGAGCGAAAGGTCACTGAAAGGTCAGTGGGTCACAGAGCTACAACAGCACCATTGATGAGGAAAAGTTAACTTTTGGGGATATTTAGCCAAAGAATTTGCATCCTTTAAGCAAACATTAACCTTTTAACTTCTTTATATAGTCACCCAGTGGTGGAAGCAATATTATCATGGACTTTCCGGAAAGGATGATAAATTAAGCCCCAAAAGTAGAATAGTCCGCTGCTGACATACTATTCCTGTGTGAACTCACAGTTCTCCTGTGATCTCTTCCTACTGATCAGGGCTGCGCGCCGTGGCGCAGCGCTCTAGACTCGCTTCCGGTGGGCGAGGTCGCTCTCCTTCAGTCGGAGAAAACCCGCAGCGCCTCAGTGCGCAGCGCAGTCATCCTATGTGGAAATTAAAGGTTAGAGCAGCCCCACACAAACTTGTCATACCAAGCTTCTTTCTCCCTGGTGCCCGCCCCCTCGCCAGCAGGATGGACGACGTGAGGCTGCAGATTATCTAACCACCGCCTGGATGACTGTGTCTACTGCTACAGAGGAGACTGCCAAATGTGTTTTTTTGTTTTTACAATGCAATGACAATAAAGGACTATCTATCTATCTATCTAAAATAGGGATATTGCCATATGATTATTCCATCCAATTATATTTAAGTTTGCTAAAATTTGATAATTAGCTTGCTATACAAAGTCTAGCTGATAGGAGAGCCATCCAAGCCCTCAGTCATTAACCAAAACCAAAGCATATCAGCCAACCCTCCTGAGTCATTAGGCTTCAAAACGTCATGGTAGCAGACTCATCATTCTGGACCGAAGTTAGGAACCAACAGATGGACTCACCATCCGACCAAGAGACAAACTGACATAACCATCCCTAGAGCCGTGCCACCGGCTCAGGCTGTGTAGTGATTAGGTGTTTCTTGTAGTTTTTCTGTTACAACATCATTGGCAAGTATCTCCACTTCTCAGTAAGTATGAAACATCCTGTTTCATGCGATGGCTCGATAAGAAGTGATTAAGCAGAGTGAAAGGATGTACGAATGTTAAAAAAAAAAAAAAAAAGATCCACAGTTTGACCGCCGGCTACACTCAGGACTTAACAACATTTTCGCCCCAGGCAGTGAGGACCCTCCAAGAGGAGAGGGATTAGTTAGAGGGGGGGATTAAAGGCACATCCCTCTCCTCAGAGGCTAATCAAACATGTACCCTCTCATCTTCCACATCCCTCCATGCTCTCTATTGCTATGTTTATTCAATCAGGACAAGCTGTTAACTGACATCCACTGACATTGGTTGAAAAGCCTCCGTCGCTTGGTGTCCACTTGCATACCAAGAAGCATGATACCACCTAGCTTTTCATTGGCTTCAAGCCAACTGTCCTTGCATTTAACAGAAATATATGAGTGACGGTCGTATATCAAAGATGCAAAGCAAGGGCATTGAGTATTAGAGCAAAAGCACTCTAATACAATTAACAGTATAGGAATGAGCTTAATCCATAAGCCGTTAATCTGTTTATTGTGCACAGAAACTGTACAGCATTTTAAAGACAATTTTCTCTGCAAATCCACAGTAAACTTTAAACACATGGATGCTGACAGACAGCAAACAAGAAGGGTGAAATATGAGACAAAGCTTGAGAACATTATACTCCACAGAAGGCTTCCACAGCTCAAAGCTCATTTCTGCTCTCTGCTGTTTGGTTAATGACTTCTCACAAAAGTGGAGCTGCCTTATTGTACATTAGTTATGTAGGTTTTAAGAGGATACAACAACTATTCATTAGTTAACAATTAGCAATGAACGGGTTGAAAATTACTTTGATTGCACCCCTGTAGAGTTACAAATGAACAATGTGAGGGAGTGAAACAGTTGGTTAAAGACTCTAGCCTTCTCAGGTCAAGAGTACAGACTTTCTTATTCATACTGTGTAGCAGAGTTGGGTTTACATATCAAATACACATATTTAGGGTCTGATTTACACAAACATATCAGTAATTAACCTGTTTTACAACTTTTCATGTCAGTATCTTTTGGCCAACATGATGCTGTATGTAAATAACCAATGCATAACATGCTAATGAATACTTTACACATGTTGAAGTTGCATTTATCAGTTTCCAACCACAAGGGGGCAGACAGCAAGTTTGCTACTTGAGCACACACGGCAACTTTGGCATCAATCTGAGTCCCAATCATACACTTTTGTACTGCCTACTACAAAGTCATGTCTCCAGGTATCCTCTGAGCTGACTCCTCTGCCAAGCACATGGCTGCTCCCAGCATCTGGTCAACCCCACTGGGTCCCAGTGCATTGTGAGCTGATTCAAGCCCAGGAAAGCCAACCAGATGCCTGTGGAAGCACAGCTATAACGCTTCTGTAGAGCTGAGCCATCCCTGATCCTGAGCATGTCTGCATCAGACACAGTCTTGCCAATGACACCTAAAAATGCACCTAAGGGAAGTTGTCAGTCAAGAGTCCAGCCAGCACCTCTGGCCATCAATCAGCATCCCAGCTCACAAGAGGATAGTAAGACCAGGGGGACCAAGGACCAGAAGACTGAAATACTGTCGACGGATTACACTGCCATGGTAGGTGAACTACTCCACAACTTCCATGCTTTTACCCTTCACAGATTTGATGGTAGCACCCAAGGCTTTCCTGACTGCCTAGATCTTTGTTTTGGCCCAGGAGACACGCATTCCCCTCAAGGACATCTACAGTCTCTGCAAGGATCACAGCATCATCAGCAGTCAGTGATCAATGAATTAGTGATGTCAATGATCTTGGCATCACTAAATGACACTCCACAGTTACTTGCTCCTATTACCCAACTTATTTTCAAGTCCATACAGGAGAGTGTAGGAGCTAAGACGGAACCCTGCCTCCCACAAGAATCAACTGGGAAGAAGCTATGTTCAAGTCAGCAGTGGTATTCCCAGTTCAAGCTGTGTTAGCTAAGCTAACACCAAGTTAGCTCGTCTGTCAACACATTTTTAGAGCTGAACAACAGTACACATATGTTTTACGATGTATTATGTGGTTATTTTATTTTATTTTATTTTATTTTATTTTTTTTGTGGCCGGCTGTAACCTTGCAGAGCAGATGGATATGCCTGTTTCCGTGTTTCTCACTGGTGAATCCATCTTGCAAAGCTCCTGTCTGAACCATTTGGGCCCGGTTAGAAAGTGAGGATCAATCAGCGACGAGGGGCAGTGCTTTTGGGTGCAGCAGAGTTGTCATGTAAACAAGCAGCAACAAGAGGCAAGTGCAATTGTGGCGGAAGAGCTTAGTGTGGATGCTGCTAAGCGCCAGTTTTATCAGAACTTGACGACATTTCTTTGTTAAAAGATGAACAAAGAACAGCAGTGAGTTGTTTTCTATTCAAAAAGACAAAAGTCGTGTACTGACATGTCTATAGTCCCCATGGTTTGCATTATTCCTCAGTAGCTGCGCACGTGCACCTCAGTCATGGACACCTCACAGGTTTTGTTGCTGTGATTGGCCCGTAAAGATGTGACAGACAGAATGTTCATCCAGTCACACTCAGTTTTTTTTCAAAGCCTCTGCCCTTTCCCAAATACATAGTATTGAAGGTTTTCCAGATGAATGTGTGAAACAAATCCATCTGGCGTGTCAGGCTAGGCTGGCTGGGGAGCGCCAACATTGGGTAGACTGAAGCGCCAGCAGGGTATGAGTGAAAAAACTGACTTCAGAACTTACTAGTATGAATTCGAGATGCAGGGATTGTGAAAATCTGCACCAATACCAATGTTTTGTGTTGTTTTGTTTGTTTTTTGTCCTGTTGTCTTTTGGTGCAACACTTTCTTCCATGTTTGACCACCAAAACAGAGTTTGTCCAACAGGCCTAGTAAAACCCTGTCAGCAGCTAGGCGTGCCTTATACAAGCATTTAGTTGATACGACTTATGGTCATTTTTCAACAGGGCCAATATGGACAGATATTGATGATGCATCAGTGCATCCCTAGTTTGAAAAGTATGAAAGAACAAAGTTCTACACTCAATGTTCAACATTTGCTCCATTCAACTTAAGTATGTGCATTGCTTACTAGTTAGGTAATCTACTGTGCTTTGTCTTCTCTCTGTCTTTGTCATTAAGCCAGGGTTAGCGGAGGTCTTTGTGGAGGAGCTTTTTACTATGACCAGCAACAGTTCATGAAGCTGCTCAAACTCAATTATACAGTACCGATGAACCCAGGCAGCTAAAAGAGGCTAAATAGCAATGAAGAGCTGTGAGGTTAGCTGTGAATACTATGATAATGCTAATACCTTGATTTACGCCAGCCACTTAAAGTGACCTCTTTCCCATTACACATGCCACTTGACTTAATATTACCAAAAATTCTCATTAATGCAGATGGAGGGCTTCCTCTACCAGTGATCTTTTCTAACACAGCATATAGTCTAAAGATTAGAATGGCCTCTTTACCCATTGAATCTGCAGTGTATTCATGATGTAATGGGGGTCTAAATGGTCCATACATCCTGATGATAAGCCCACCCCCATCGCTCAGCTATTACACTCTCATTTTACATGAGAGCATCAGTACATGGGTTCAAGCATGTGTGTCATGAGTCTGAGAGCACACAAATTACTGCAAGAATCACTGACATTTCACTCCAGTCTGATGAACAAAGGTAAGTGGCTCATGTAAAGAATCGCCCCTAATTGTCTGGCCTTAAAGAGAGGTTGAGATATTGTTTGAGTGGAGAGCCTAATGGATCTGAATGGGGGAAACGGTGATACGTTCTGCATGGTAAATATCCATCACTGGAAAACCATATTCACATCCCATTCACATGTGAGTGGTCAATGCAATTCCATAGGGCAATGAAGATGGAGAGTGGAGCTGCAGCGGCACACAGAAGGCAGCATAATATATCAGTGGGTGCTGCTGGAGAGGCTGCATGATAAGGGATATTCGGCATTATACTAGTGCAGGGAACTGTTATAGACGAATGGGTACCGCTCGATAGGGTAGAAAGTGTGCTGAAATTAGACCCTATTTATTCTAATTTGACATAAGTAATGTTTTTTAGCTTTAATCTGTCAAAATAGCAAACAGTTTAATTGTATGCTTAGCTAGGGATGCCCCTTTTCTTTATAACAAAGCAGGATAGACGAAGGTGCTGACTGATGCCATCAACTCACTTAAAGGTGCAGTCATCAATTTTTGGGCCAAGAGGGGGCAGTCAAAGCATCAAAGCGCAACTATTGTCCCAATTTTACTTGTGTTGTACAGTATGTGTTTCTAGTGTCCATTACTCTGGCTTAATTGTTTAAAAAGAGTTTTTATTTATTTAAAAAGAAAAAAATCAAAATATTTATCTAAAGTAATCTTCTCAATGCAAAATAAAGGTAGTATAATTGCGTGTTCAGCTTAGACTGGTTCTTAGCATTAGCAAGATACCTGCTGCAGGCTAATAAGGCAGGAGATGTGTTCATAATAGCTGTTTTGGCCACCAGGGGGCAGATAAAGAGAACAACACTTGCCACACATCAAGAACCATATTCTTGGCTCAGAATTTCCCCCCTGAATAATTTATGAAGTTTTGATAGTTCTGAGGATTATCTTGAGAGATCTTCTTTTGGTTTGAGGTGTTAAGAGTTAGATTCTGCTAGCTTTCTCAGAGGTCACAGTTTGGTTCATGCCAGGGCTGAATGACTTCGGGAAAAATAATCTAATTTGCTATTACCTTTGCCAACTACAGCAAAAATTGTATGTTCTTTTCAATAAACACATGCAATAAATCAGTTGTGTCAAATGCTGTATTTTCTCACTGTAAAGTCAAATTTGACCATATTTTGCAAGACTTCTCATTTCAAGAGTCATGACTTTTGTTGTTCTTGTATTGAATCTGTTGGCTCTTAAGATGAACTATCAGGACCACCCTACCCAATCTGCAGAATATCAACATCAAACGATGCAGACTGAGAGCCAACAGGATCGCTAGAGACCTCAGTCACCCAGACAACAGACGGCGCAGTCTCCCTGATGGCAGCAGGGAGACTGTGCCGTCTGCTGAGGGCCAACTTGGAGAGGATGTGGAAGAGTTTCTTCCCTCAAGCCATCAGGCTTCTGAGCAAGACTGTGATAGAGATTCCAGCCCCCCCCCCCCCCCCCCCATCCCCCACACTCCATTCATTTATTCACTCTGCACCTTGATATACATATCTGAGCATTTCTCTGTGTTTGACAGATACAATCTTTAGCTTAAACTAGTTTTCTGCATACTGTTTTGGTCATATTATTACTCTTGCCCAGAGAACTTCTGTGTCCTACTACCCACCTTGATAGTACCCTAGCCTACTCACCACACACTGAACAGGGATGAGTATTGAGATCCAGTACCAACATGGCATGGTACCAACACATCAGAGACTTACCATACCAAATAAAAAAGCAGATTTTGGTGCTTCATTGAAGTACCCTGACATTACTCTCTGCCACTCCAAATTAAAAGGCACAGAATGCATTATGTTGGAGCCTCTTACATAAAGAGGTTTTACTTTTACTTACATGTTCCATTTATATCTTGGAATAATTGATGAAAAAAGACAGCTTATATTCACCCCTCATTTTAACTTCCTTTTATCTCTTTAAAGTATCAATTATAATAATATAAATATAGCATAATTCGGGCCTAAACACCATTTTAACAGTATCTATATTGATATTGTAGGACAGGAGGACGGGAGTGTTTCCATGCAGGTGAAACAATACCCAATTCTAGTTTTGAAGGTGTGGACTTCATTTTTTCAACAGATTATTTTCCTATGGCCCTGGTAATATGAAAGGACAGTCAGAGCATGGCAAAGGTTGGGTCAACCCTCCTACCTGCCAGGATGGTGCCCTCAGGTACGCTTACCTGCCATTACATGCTTTACATCAGACTCATTGTTTGGCCTAAACTTGCCTAAAAGTTCTGCACAGTGCTGTACGTGTGGATCTCTCACATTTTCAGCCTTTGTTAAAGGTTTCAAGCTAACCTGGCTACAGATCATACATCTCTGACGACAACCCTCACAGACTGTCTATGTCACAACGGAAGTGCCGTAATACAGTAGTTCATTTTAGTTTTTTTTTTTTTTTTTTTTTTTTTTAATTTCAGCTTTACTCATGAAAAAAGTCTGGGAGTTGAATTCATAAAATAACCACATTGCAGAGATTATAGTTTAATAAACATTTAATAACTAAAACAGAGGTCTAATCGGGGATTAAATTATGTTTAAACTGATTTCAGAAGCAGTTATGTGAACTTCACTTTAGCTTTGTTAGCTTTTGCTAAAGCGTACATAGCTATCCCCGCTACATAAATAATGTTACTACATTAGCCAGTGTAGCTACATAAGCTTTAGCAAATGTAACTACAGATAATATAGCTACCTACCTAGCTGGCATAATTGCTTTGTGAGCTTAGCTTTTGCTACTTTATCTACATAGCTTTGTTAGCTACATAATTAACTTTACTACATAAACCAATGTAGCTATATTAGCTTTAGTAATGTGAGCTTTAGCAATATGAGCTTTAACAATGTGAGCTTTAGCAAACATAGCTACATAGAGAAGGTACCTGTATAGCTCTCGTAATTTCTTTGTGAGCTTAGCTTTAGTAACATAGCTACATTAGCTACGTAGCTTATGCAACTAACAGAGCAATGTGAGTTATAATTGCTGCTATGTTCTCATGTAGGATGAACTTTTATTTTATAAGCAGACTGTGCACTCCGCTTAATTTGTGGTATCCTGTTATCTTAACCCTTGCACTAACCTTATAGGTAAGTTTAATCTGACTTTATTTTGAAAGTTTTAGCATGTATTTCTGTTAAGCAGTGCTGCAGATGAACAGTCTGTGAGAGAGGCCGCTGCTCCTTCCTTCCACTACTCCAGTCTTTCTCATGCTGTGTCATGATTTTGGATAGTTTCTGCTACAGAAGTAACAGTATTGCTTGTTTTTTTGCCTAAATAAAATTTTTTCTTCAGCTTGGATAGTCTTCTGGTTCTCCTTAGGTTGAGTAGCCTGCCTCACTGTACCCCTAGATCCAGTGCTCCTAAGTGGGCCATCCCTCAAAGAGTGGCATGGCTAACAAGGAGAGGTTCACATGATAATAGAAGAGTTTGAAACCCTCTGAACAAACATCAAGAAGATGAAGGAAGTGTCATCCCGCCAGTGTGAACACTAAGCTGATATCAACAAATCTGACTTGGTGCTGCTGCAGCTTTATGATTTAGACATTCTTTTAGTGTGGGCATGGCTAAAAATAAGATTCTGAGAACAGCTTTAATAAAAGGACAATACAGCTAATCAGACATGAAACAGACCTAAATAGGCATAGCTTTAGCTTCCTATGAATACCATCAGGGTGCAATGTCATGATTCCACCCTCACCACTAAAACCCGTGTCTGTGATTTGCTATATTTTGGCACTGTAATGAGGTCGGTATTAATAGTGCCATGATATTAAGTCGTCTCATTTTAGAGAGGCAGGCGCGAGTGACAGCTCTGAAACAAGCGTTTGACACTAAAACCGTCGCTAATGCTAATTCCTCCGGTGCTCGTAGAAACATTAATCTGTAATAATGACACAAAGGCCATCTGTCAAGGGGAGGGGAGGAGGTTACTTTCTGTCCTCTCAGAACCTTTGACAGCCAAACTTTTAAACAAAACTCTCTTTTTTTTTCTGCAGCATTAAGAGTCTGTTAGTTTTACTAGAATAGGTAATGTGGTGCATACTTAAGGAGGTGTATCAATGTTGCGTGGTGTTTGAATGCACCCACACATATTCAGAATATTCACTGTGTGGGACCTTCTTTCTTTCATCATGAAAAGGATTATTATCAGACACAAGAAAACATTTAACACCAGCTGAAAGAAAACAAAAAAAAGTCAGTAATGGAGGTCACGGGTGGCTGGTGTCCACACACTTCTAATTAAACACAGAATCACAAAATGGATTTGCAGCGTCTTCTCGTGTCTCTGCCTGTGCCTGTGTGCGAACATTTGGCTAAAGATATTTCTCACAGTGCAATTTACCGGTCCAGCGAGACATTTCCATTTCAACTGAAGGGTTTTGTTATTCACAGTCTCCGGCATATGTGTGTATGTGCAAGTGCACAGCAGCGAGCGAACAAGAGATTTAAAGAGAGAGCTTCAAACTGCAGTGAAATGAGTCAGAAGGGGGGATTAGTGAGGGGTTATAAGCCTGTTGTAGGAGTTAGGGCCTTTTTAGCTGAAGATCAGACAGAAGGAAGCACTACAGCCAAATCAGACACTGTGTTCTTCCCACACTCTTCTATCGTCTTATCATTGTTGCAGTACGATGGCTGCAGCGTGTGCCCTTGGTTAAGTTGCCAGACTTGTAACATAGTGGAAAAACACATGCTGTAATTGTTGGGCAGCAACGCTCATGCAAAGAAAGCTGAAGTGAGCATGAGCTGCAGAAAGTACCATGATGTGACGGTGTGAAAGGTTAAATATTCATTAAACAAATTATGATTTACACAAGCAAAACCCTGTGGACTGCGTCTGTGCATTGAATCTACACATGAATGACACTCCTTCACAATCATTAACCCACGGAGACACGTGTCTAGCACATAATTGACAGGCTAAATGACACTGTTGTCAGTGTTTATTCATGTTTAAACCCTGCATTAGAAACCATAATGAATCCGTCTCGTCTCCCCATTAGCTCATACAAGTAAGATCCGCTTGATTGCGTCTTCTCTGTGCATTCATCCACTTGCATGCTTTCATGCATGTCTTCCCACATGGCAACACTCATAAACACATATCACACCTCCTGAGTGAGAATGTAAATGACTGTCTAAGTGTGAAAGATGAGAGTAAGGCACGATTTAGGTCAAACACTGTGCATGTCTTCAGGTCTAAAGCCGCATACTTAACTCAGTACCCACTGTAGGATTGGCCCTTTCCCTCCAATTAGGATTAGTTATTTTAGACATCTGCCCAAAAAGTACCATCCAAGGACATGTTTCACACTGTAGAAAAGCCTGTCTGGTTGCCAAGAAGATTTGCTTACAGACTCTTGGAGTAATGTCCTTTATTAGGAATTAAAGTCAGCTAAAATACTAAGAGAGGGGAATAAGAGAGGAAAAAGGGGGGTATTAAGAGGGGGATAAGAGGGGGAAAAGATGGGGAATAAGAGAGGAAGCATAGAGGGAAATAAGTAAGAATTAAGGGGGAATAAAGGGAGAAAAGATGGGGAATAAGAGGGGCATAATGGGGGAAATAAGTAAGGAATAAGGGGGGAATAAAGGGAGAAATAGGGGGAATAATAGGGGCATAATGGGGGAAATAAGTAAGGAATAAGAGGGGAATAAAGGGAGGAATGGGGGAATAATAGGGGCATAATGGGGGAAATAAGTAAGGAATAAGGGAGGAATAAAGGGAGAAATAGGGGGAATAATAGGGGCATAATAGGGGGAAATAAGTAAGGAATAAGGGGGGAATAAAGGGAGAATTATGGGGAATAAGAGGGGCATAATGGGGGAAATAAGTAAGGAATAAGGGGGGAATAAAGGGAGAATTATGGGGAATAAGAGGGGCATAATGGGGGAAAAAAGTAAGGAATAAGGGGGAATAAAGGGAGAATTATGGGGAATAAGAGGGGCATAATAGGGTGAAATTACTAAGGAAAAAAGAGGGACAAAGGAGAAGAAAAGGAAGAATAAAGGGGGTAACTTGAGGGGAAAACAGAGGAATAATATGGCAGTTGGGGTGAAATTGGTTAGAAATAAAAGGGGAATTAAAGGAAAAGGAAACTGGGGAATAAATGGGGGGATGAGAGGTGAATCGTGGAAGGTTTAAACAGGGGAATAGCAGGGAATAGAAGAGTGGAATGGAGGACCAAGAAAGGAATAAGATTGGAATAGAAGTAAGAGGGGCAAAAGGGGGGAACTAGTAAATAAAGGGGTAAAAAGGAAAAGGGGGGGGGGGGGGGGATAAAGGTAGAAATAAGAGGGGAATGGGGGCTTACAGAGGTAAGAGGGGAATGGGGGTTAAAAAGGAAAGAAATGGGTGGGTAAGAGAAAAAAAGAGCAGACTAAGATGGGGAATAAGTGGGGGAATACAGGGGGGATGTGAAGGAAATAAGGGGATAATAAGAGGGTAATAAAAGGGGTATTAGGACGGAATAAGTAGGAAGCTTTGACCCCATTTATCTTCGGCCATGTTTACATCTGGAATCAACATCCATCACTGATCACATCTGAACAAACTTTGCTGACACTGCATATCAAGCCCATTATTGATATTTTTAAACTCAATTTTCATTTTTAAACTTTGCCAACATTAGTTTTATACTCTTACTCATCCTTATATTTATCTCTTCTCTGCGATTCTTGGAATTTAATGAAATATAATGAATGATTTTAATGAATTCTCCAGCTTAGTGTCGCCTTGTCTACTGCATATGCAAATAGCCTCAACTGCCTTCATTGGCCAAATAAACATTGTTATAAAAGAAATATGGTGCAGCTGTGAGAGCGAGAAGAGGGGAACAGCTGAATTTAGGGAACAGAAACAGTTGTAGAGACAGCTTCCCCTCCCTTGTACGGGAGGGTTCAGTGTTACGTAAAATATATTTTCCCTTTTTGAATCAAACAGAGGCGTGATTTGTCTCAGATTTCATTCAGTCTTGCTCTAATGCATGCACAGCAGCTGCACATTCCAGAAATGACAGAAAAAATAATCAATCCAGACTGTTTATTTTTACAAGCAACAGCAGAGAAGTCTTAAATTAGATGCATTAAATCTCACTCTAATTATGGGCCAGGGTGGTGGGCGTGTGACAATGTAGAGTAGGAGGTCTTTCACTGTGGCTCAGGACACATTTGCATATCCGGTATCTAACAAATGTAGATAAATACACCACATTACATTTTTACTAAACCAGTCTCATTGTAATTAAACCCACCTGCCCTTTCATTAAACTGTTTTTTTACTGATTTACTTCCCCTGTTTGCATTTTTTCTGTTTCTGCTTGTTTGTTCTCTCTGCATCTTGAAAGATGAGGGGAAACCCTCAGTAAATCTTTGAATTTCATTTTAAATTTGGATGATAATGTTTGCCTGGTACTCTGAAGCCTGGTCAGTTGCATGTCTTCAGTGCATCTTTGGTGCATTCAGGACAGGAGGCTGCTCCACAAAGCCAGATCAGAGAGTCAGCCTGGTCTGTTCAGCATGAAGTCAGATTTTTCTTATACATGGAGCTGGCTCCCTTTAAACCTGATTATCACTGCAGTAATTTGCCCTTAAGGTACGTTCTAAATCGACTGGAAAGTGTCCTTATTTCCTTTTTATTACCTGGAATGTCCTTTACAGGCATTACAGATTGTCTACTACTCCGATGGAATCTTTTGAACTGTAATGCTGAATCTTGTGATGCCTCATAACTAGGGATGTGCAAAATTACCCAGCTTAATGAATAAAATTGGCATCACAATTACTAGCTGTTTGAACTATTAAATAAAGCTTGGCGTTAGTTGTACACCCAGACGTGATCAGCGGATGGCCGGCTGATCCCCATTATTGCCTCCCAGCACAACCAATCACAGCTCTTTCACTCGACACAAAGGTCCGTTAAAATATGACGTACTTCTCACTAATCCCTGCATGCATTAATGCTGATACACCACACTGCTGCTGCTGGAAAAGCTTCACCTCCTCCACCCCAGCCTCCTCCTTTGTAGTAAAAAAGCTTGCTGCACTAGCATATTCAGATTCATGCTACTATTGATAATTGCTTCTGAACTAATTTTATTGTGTTCAGTATACATTGTCATTAATGTGTAGGGGTTTCTAGCTATCCACTCCCTTGAAAGACAAAGCATGCAGCTTGACTAACGCAGGGAGCATCTTTTGAGAGAGGGACTCAACTGCAGTCAAGATGGCCGACATGGGCATCACAATACATCTAATCCATGCCTGAAGTCCCGAGCGGAAGTTTCTACGTTGTGTTGGACTCAGCTGCCAGTGTTTCTCAGTCTTTTTTACATCTAAGCTTAAGCCTAACCCTTGGTGCTGGATCTCAAATATTTCACCTTCCCTACTGCCTTACTCTGAACCTGACCACTCTGGTTTTAATGCCTAAGCCTAACCTTAGACGTACAGGCTTCTGGTTGAGACTTCCTGTATGGATTGGATGTATGTCGGCCATCTTGTCTGCATCAAGGTACTCTTGTCTTTTGAGCAGAGCCTTCTCAGCCAATCCATTTTGCAATAAAATAGTTAAATGTATGACGAGTGTGTTCCTGACTGAATTGATACCTTTGATCATTTCAAACCCATGGTTCCCATCAAAAGCTTATCCAAAGCTGTGACTTAGCTAACTACTATTAGCTCTGGCTAATAGCTACTGCAGTAATGCTCTTCCAACCTGGTGTAAACTAGCATGGGATTGTACAGCATTGATAGCATCTCATAGGAGCAGCATGGTTGTAGTGTGATCAGGAGGAAGGATTTTGGGCCCCCAGAAAGAGTATCACACAGGGCCCCCCTTAACCGGCTAGCCAAGCAACAAATGTTGCATCATTTTTACAAATAATTATGTATTTAAATGTTTTCCGAACCATAATTTACTAATGCGTAAGCAATATATTTACTATGGTTAAATCAAATTTAGTTTTACTGACTATTTTGCAGCACTTGACTATACCATTTGGAAATTTTTAAGGGAGAAGCAGGGCCCCCCAGTATTTAATTTCACTCTATTTGACACAAAAACTTCAGTCTGTTGACCAATTAATCTGAATAGCACTAATTAGTAAGGAAAAAATAGAAACACACTTTTCATTACAAACTTCCCATGGGCCCTCACTACCATGGGCCTGTGTAATCAGTACCCCCCCCCCCCTCCCCCGGTGCTATGCCCATGAGTGTAATAATGCTTAATACTGACCAGGAATAGTGACCATTAAAGTAAAAGTGCATGAGACAGATGGTAAAGTGCCGCAGTGCTAAATTGCTGAAGTACTGCACATGATTATGAATGTCCTTGTGTAAATTGCATATTTGCTCTTGATCTGTATATTTAAAGTATAATGGCACATTGGCTTATTGCACATAATTTGCATACACAGACATGCTTATGCATGTGTTATTCACAGGGGTAGCACACATAGGTGTATTTATTTCTGTAATATAACACAAAAGATGCAGGGTTAAGGTTAGGGTTAGGGATGTATGTAAGTCAGTGAAACATGGCTGGACAGCTTGAACTCATCCCACTGAGCTAATGCCAAGACCAGGGCTAAGAATGCTCAGATTTAGCCTTCTAAAAAAACTAGTAGAAGAAATGAATGAGAAGTAATAGTGGAAATATCTGTGCCAACGTCTGTCACTTTTCCTTCCCCTCTCCTCTGCCAACATCACCACAGCACCGCTCCCCTCCCCCCATATGTTCCCTAACTTTTCATTTTTATTTTGCCTTGTGATTCAGTGCTGGGTTTGTGGATTCAATCATCACATATTTATGAGCAGCCCTCAAATGCACTCCGATTCTGGAGGCGTGGTGCTAAAAGAGATTATTTTTTTCCATCCCACTCATCCTTTCTATGTTTTTTTTTTATCTTTGTTGGCACTCATCCTCTCCGTCTCATTTCCTTTCCGACTTACAGTCCTGTAAGGTTCCTCTGAGGCGACTGATGACACGACCGAAACATGAACCCAATCAAGGCTGAGCTCTGATTGGCTCGCAAACACATCCCCTTTGCTTGATCTGATGTTTGATTGACACCCTTTCAGACGCTGACTTTAAAATGAGCCCACATTAAACGGATTTGTGGCCCTCATTCACAGGAACAGATTGTTGCTCCCATTCCCAGTACGTAATGAATAATAAACGTCAGTTATGGTTATGATTAAACTGGTGTGATTGATCCTTAAAATTACAACCTTTTTGGTTCTCTCTTGGCATGCAGGGGTGTGGAGATCAATTCAAAGAGATAATAGCCCTGTTAAAAGCAGAAAACGTCACTTTAGTTGGATAGATAGCCTTTATACATGGTAACCAACTCTTAAAGAGCGGCGTCTGCCAGGAAACATACAGTAATAACCCTTTCAATAAAAAACAGCCA
This sequence comes from Cheilinus undulatus, assembly GCF_018320785.1. NCBI lineage: Eukaryota > Metazoa > Chordata > Actinopteri > Labriformes > Labridae > Cheilinus > Cheilinus undulatus. The sequence goes on along the minus strand of NC_054880.1, from coordinate 41,210,926 downwards.
TGTGTGAGTAATGTATAATTGGTGGTTGTTGGTGTCGATTTGGTCTCTTTAAGCCCTGCTTACAAGAAAATAGAGTGGAGCGGGTATGGATTATAGTAAGAGGAGTGTTCTTCTTGCATTAGTAGCTGTTATCCCAAGCTTATCAGTAGGAATTAGCTCCAAAATCTGCATCATTAAAAAGAAAACTGTAAACCTTTCCACTTTAGCAGTATTCGATGAGTGTTGAATTGGCTCTAATCAAGGCACACAGAGGTCAGCCATTAACCTTAATGTTTCTTTATGTGCCTTAACTGATCAATAACAAACGGTTCTGTTTTTATGCTTCCTTATGTTAAGCTAAATTATGTGTGTGTTTCTCCAAAAGAAGTAGACCTTGTGCATTCTTGGATAATAGCAGGATTAAATGACTTAATGAAGGGTAAAAAACAAGCCTTAAAAGCCTTAAAACTCCTCCTAAGCTTATTTAAAAAGCACTAAGCCAGCATTTGCCCCTTAAATAAAGGATCCAGGCAGTGCTAGGGCTTATAAAGACAAGACGAGAATTACTTCAAAGGTGGTTTTTGGCAGTAAATGTTTGTTTCCTTTTATTCACCTCATAACTTAGTTTTGTCCTTAATTTTCCCTCGGATCGGCCCGTCTGATTCTTGTCTTTATGTGAACTTTGCGACGGACTCTTGTGTAGTTTATACCCCTTGTTGTTTTGAATCAATTTTTAATTATTTCTGTTTGATTTTCTACTGTATTCTTTTCATCAAACCTCTGTAGCATTTCATGCTTTTCCAATATATTTACTCCATCTTTTTTTACTGTAGTCTCACTTCTATTAAAGCAGCCATTTCTTTCTTTTTTTTTTTTTATCTTTTACTATTCATTCGTGCCAGTAAAATCCTGGATCAGCCCAGGCCAGTGAGTAATGAATTATGGCTGTAATATCTCCCGCTGGCTGCCAGCCAAATCTCATCTCTATACACTTTTTAAAGGTGTGTGCGTGTGTTTATCTGTGTGCATGTCTGTATCGGGATGACTGTGTGGGTACGTGTGCGTTAGCTGTTAAAGTGGAATGATCTGTCATCACTATCCCTGTTTCCTTCCTGGCAGGATTTTTTATCATATGCATGCACATTTTGATAGGAAATGCACCGTCATGTCCCTGCTTCTGCACAGCTCTGACTAAAGCCCCGACAAAAATGTAACCTCATCTAATTCAAGAGGTTAGAACTTAAAACCATCCGGTTATCACACCGTTAGCGTTTCAGGAAGTAAAAGTCCCTTAGATTGGAATCAAAGTGCAAATTTATAATCCTCCCATCATGTCCAAAAGAATCTAAGGCCATGTTTACATGGAGATAAGATCAGCAGTTGGCAGAGCGCTGCAGTATGAAGCGAGTTCAATATACCCAGGCTTTCTTTGAGTAAGAGGACTCAACAAAGCACTAAGCTCCGCTTAGACGCATCGGGTATCACAACTGTGGTCATGACTCTCTCTTTTAAAAAAAGTCACCGCTGCTGTATGGAGGAAGAAGGATTCAATGGGAAATCATTGATTGAATTTGTAGATTATTTAATCTTTTATCCACTTAGTTGGCATTTCCTGTTATTTCTGCAGCAACAACTGCACAAAGTACAGCTTGGAAATATTAACAATGGTTTCAGCAGTGTTATCAGGATCTGTAATAAGCTTAGATAGCTATTCACACCACGAAATATTGAGTTAAAGTAATGCACACACCTAACCCTAACCCTAACCCACACAAACACACCCACACACACACAACCACACACACACCCCCCCACACACACACACACATATATATATATATATATATATATATATATATATATATATGTACTGTATAGTAACTTAACCATGGCATTATTGTGAATATAATAATTTACAAAAATTGTCTATGATCATGTTTGTGTCATTTAAGTTCTAAAAAGTAAGAAATATAGACACACCTCCAGTTACAGTATGTTTAAGCTTGAATTGTGTTTATTTTTTGACCCTTTGATAGTCATTTTGAATCCTTTATTTAAAAAAAAACTGTAAACCACTTCATATACAAACAACTCATTACCATCACTTAAATGTAAACCTGTGTGTTTTTTAACCAGAAAAACCTTCATCCCTCATATACTTGCATTTGTTTATGGAACAGTCTTGCCTCTGGCAATGTGGCGGACACGATGACGTATAGCGGCAGCGGTTAAACACAGTCAGTGAGGCGTCTACTTATATTATGTCTATGTTTTATACTGTCAGCATCGCTAGCCACGCTTCAAAACAACGCAATGTTGCTAGGCTACATGGAGTGTTGCATTCTTGGTCTGAAATACCATGGGAACTTATGAAAACTTGCAAAACAGGTTGCCCTCTGCATCTGTGGCATGACCACAGGCTGGGCCACTGGGGTTGGTTCTAGGCCGCATGTGGCCCCCGGGTCACTGATTGAATAGGCCTACTTTAAGCTGCACTACTGTCAGTTCAAAATAATAAATGAGGGAATCCAAGAATTTTAAATCTGGGATTTCTTGTTACTTTTCTCCCAGTGAACAAAACTCTTATTTAACCAAGACCCAAAAATCGAGGTATGACCTAAATCGTGACCTCTGAACCCTTAGAAATATCCTTTTTTTCTGTTCATCTGTTCTCATCTACCCAACATGTATTTGATTGTGCTATTTTAATCAAGGCTAATATTTATTCATTATTTAGACCTTACATAGCCTATGCCTTGCAAACAGCATCCTCCTGGGGTTTATGCTTGCCAAGTCAGTTACCACTGTTGTAATGCAGCATTTTCAGAGATAACTCACTTTCTCCCATCGAAGGCAGTCTAATTATTCACACATTGAGTGTGCTTTTTTCATAAAAATGTGTGCTCCAAATACGTCTGCCAGCCAATTGCTATTCAATGTAAGAGTGGGGAAGGGAGCTTAGCAGTGTGTGCCTTTAACCAAACTCATAAATAATTAAAGTAACCGTATTGTTCTCCAGTTGGAATCAAATTTTCCCAGACTTATGAATCTTTGAAAACAGTGAGAGAGACTAAAATGCGTTTGGGGGGTTCAATATGAAAAAACAAAAGTTGGAAATAATAATAATACTAACAACAAGCAAGGTCAGAAGGTAGGAGCTGTAATATAAAGGGGCTTTAAAGTTGAGCTGACATGAGCTGGAGTGACAGCTATACACAGTGGTGCATGTTTGAGCATAGACCAAGTCTTTAGATGTTGATAAAAGAGCAGAAACAAAAGCAGCACAGATCCCCACATATGCTCGCTCTGAGCTGACCTGCAAGCTGAGACATGCTAGGGATTGTTTGTTTGTGTGCAGCATTGATGAAACACTGTGGCTGTTTCCATATACTACCAAGGACAGAGTTGCAAAAAGCATAAAAACACAAATAGGAAGCAGAGAAGAACAAAGAAATTGGAACAAAAATGAAGCAAAGTGACCTCTCTGCTCACCCTCAAAACATCCGTAATGGAATCATTATCTTTGCCTGCAACCAGATAATATAAACCCCCCACGGCACCAAGACAGAGAGATGCAAATAACCAGAAAATATGACCCGGCCCTCTCCAAAAATCTAACTAAATATTTAGGAACAAAAAAGGAGACAGAGTAGACACTTTCGAGAAATGTGGGCACCTGACAGACTAACCAGTGGAGCCAAATACTGAAAAACACCTGACGTGTTGCTGATGGTCTGCAGGTGTTATAAGATGACTCAATCTGCTCCCTTATTGGCCTCGTGGGGTGTTAATAGGGACGTGAAAAGAAAGCGAGTGAGGCCAGTCAGCTCTGCTTGGCTTCCACTAAGCGTGCTACACTGATGGATCTGCTAACACCTTACTGCTTTGCTGCATCGCAAAGCCCCTCTCACTGATCCCTCTCCCTCCAAGCCACGATAATCTTTCTATCTTGCGCAGACACGACACACCCGATGGATGTATCGCCTTCCAATCATCCTATCAGGGCTATAGCTGCGGTGAGAAACGAGAGGAAAGAATAGAAAAAGTGTGCGAGAGAGAAATAGGTATTGATTTGATCAGATACAGTGCTGTGTGGTAGTTCGGCCATGTTCGGCAGCTTAACACCCTGAAATAGAACAGGAGAAGGAGAGAGTCTGTGTGGGTGGAAAGTGTACAAGACAATACAGTGATGAAGAGGGGAAGCAGCATTCAAGGCTGCTGCTGGAGAGGGAAGATGTTGCAGAGATGACAAATGTTATGTAAGGAGAAAACCTTTCACAGATGTTTGTGGTAGCAGTGGGAGGATGAAGCTGTGACTTAATACTTACTCACTCTTACTCTGCTACTTAAAAAGGCCAATCCTAAACAACTACAATACTAATTTCTGCTCCCACGGTGGCTGATTACTACATTTGTACCCTTCTGATGCTCCCTGGTGAATAATTTTACATCTGGTAAAATACATCCATGCATCTATCCATCCATTTTCTTCCACTTATCTGGGATCGGGCTAGGCAAGTCAACCCAGACATCTCTCTCTCCAGCAACATTTTCCAGCTCCTTCTGGGGGATACCTGGCATTTTCACACCAGATGAGATATATTATTCCTCCAGTGGGTTCTGGGTCTAGTTGGATGAGAAGCCTCCACAGGGAGGCGACCAGCGGGCATCCTAATCAGATGCCAGAACCACCTCGACTGGCTACTTTGGATGCGAAGGAGTACTGGCTCTACTTCAAGATCCTTTCAAATGTCTAAGCTCCTTACCCTATCTCTAAGGCTGAGCCCAGCCACCCTCCTGAATAATCTCATTTCGATTGCTTGAACACGAAATCCTATTCCTTTGGTCATTACCCAGAGTTCATGACCATGGGTGAGGGTTGGGAAGAAGATTGACTGATAAATTGAGAGTTTTGCCTTCCGGCTCAGCTCCCTCTTCACCATGATGGTGCGGTACAACGTCTGCAATACCGCAGATGCCTCATCGATTCGCCTTTCGATCTTGCGATCCCTTCTACCCTCACTTGTGACTAAGACCCCGAGGTACTTGAACTCCTTCACTCGGGGCAAAGATGCTCTCCCACCTATAGGTACTGAAGAGTGTAGGAGCTTAGATGCACCTCTGCCTCACCCCAGAATCAACTGGGAAGAAGTCAGAGAAGAAGCCAACACATTTCACAGAACTTTATGTTCGAGAATATAGGGTAGACATCAGCTGAACGAGTGAACATGGAATCCCGTAGAGCAACAGAATCCTCCAAGGGGGCGGCGTCCCTGCTAACTGGGTCAAATGCCTTCTGGCCCTGAAAGTCATCATTGGCTGCAAGCAACCCTCTATTGCAGTGTTTCCCAAACTCATTTCCTTATCCACTCTGCCTCGTGTGCCATTCCCTGGTGGTTGTTTGAGCTGATGGCTGGTGCTAGCTTGGAAATGTTAGTTCTGGACTAAATCAAAACTTATCTCGGCACTGTCTGTTCTGCAAGCCTTGAAGAAGCCACTTTACTTCTGTCACATAGGCTTTCTGGTCTGGAACAATGCGTTTGTCTTTTATTAGCCAAGCACCAATAACTGTGACTGCAGCTCTACCACCATCCAGTGGCTAGTAGAGCTATTTTTTTGTATGGTGGAAGGGGTAAGCATTATAAGGTGGAGCCCCCCTGAAGTGCCATGATGCAATCTACCATAGGCCTCCTAGGTGTAAGGCCTGACTCTTCAGGCTCTCGGCGTTGGAGCAACAAATCACTGCATTGATCAACCTGGAGTAAAAGACACCATCATGATGAACCACAGTAGACCATGGTTCTATCATCCACATTTTCCACTTTCATTTTTCTTCACCATTCTTCCTCTTGTTGCCTCTTTTGTCTTATTTTCTTGTTGAGCTCTTAGCAATGAGCCTTAAGAATACCTATGCTCTAAATAACCTTTAAAGTCAAAGATCAGTAATTCCTCCTGTGTGTCGGAGCTGTCTCTCTTGGCATTGTGACAGCCATATGACTGGTTGTAATTGCCTGCTCCACTAAACTCAGTGAGGGGTTAATAATGCCAGCAGCCTCGTATTCCTGCAGTCACCTTCTGCTGTCCGGCTCTGACAGCAGCTCTCGCTTCTGATGGCCTTCTACGCATATACAGTCCACTGACACCCCTGCACACACACATATGTCGTTAAATATAATCCTGTAAGTGTGTGAAACAGTGTCGATATGGGATATACTGCCCACAGATGGAGTCCTATCACCGTTGCCGCGCTGCCAGATGCTCACGTAGGCAAATCCATAGTGAGAACCACTCGCTAAAGCACACACAGAGGCTTTTACACACTTACACAATGATTCATGTGGTCAAACCTGCACTCTGAGTCGCTCAATAGGTATTTACAGCCATTTAACATCGCCTTAAGGAACTACAAAGACAACAAAGCTGGTGCAGTGGAGTCAGTCCTCTTTACTAGACCTTCACAACACCCGTACATACATTAGCAAGTCTTCAAGTGTCTGTCATATCTTTTTTAGTATGGGAATATCCTCTCAGTTTAGCATTTTTACAGGTTAATCTCCCTCAAGCAGGTCCTTAATAGAGATTTATATATTTGTCATATCATAAGTACCCCAAAAGCCGTCATGGCAGTGCTTAATGAAATAAATTTAGTAGAGGCATGAGTCTCATAAGCTACATGATAGATTAAGCTCTGTAGGATTTTAACCACATTTATATCAGGGTTTAAGACACCATCAGCGCCTATGATTTACTGATAATCATACCAGCCATCAAATCTATCAGGGAAGTATAATATGGCTCTACTTATCCTTTTAGAACCAGACTCTATGATATTAATATAAAAAAGAGTTTTTTTTAATGACCTTCCTATGTTCAATTTCCCAATAGCTGAACTTGTGTTTTGGGAAAGCAAGCAAATACCCCAACTTTCCTAATTATAGAAAGCCTGGTCGTGAATGTGCAAAGTTTGTTTTACAAGACGTGTGAAGCATAATCTTGCAAATGAGATCAAACCCAACAGGGGACATCCATAACAGTGGGTGTTTCAGGAACATATTTGATATTTAACTCCACATTTTGCTCCATGTGCATGCAGAAACCATCCATTAAGAGGCCCGCTTGCTCAAGTCCCGAGTGATTACCAAGAGATTGGCAGCATCTAATTACATTCTGCGGCGGTCTATCCCTTTAAGGTACCAGGGTGCTACTCCGGGAAGAGCTCTGTTCTGAATCTCCAGGGTCTTTTGCGTGCTAGTTTTAGGATCACAGACTAAATTGGGTCCGGGAGAAAGGTGCTGATGGTGTGGTGAGGGGAGATTGGGCTGCTGTGATACTGGAACCGCAAGGGGAATTAAAATGCTGTCAGGCTGCAAGCAATGAAACCTATCTAAGCATCACAGAGGATTTTCTTCTTCAGTAGAGCACATATAGAGCTAGTCATACAGTATTAATGGCTGGGTTTAATGTACAAAGTGTCCGGATGCAAGTGTACTCTGCATATGTATCTGAGAGGAGATTAGGTTTGGGATTATGCTGGTGAGAACATTACATTGATGTACATATCTTGGGTTAAAAGGTCCCTCTTTCCCTTTTTTTTACTCTCTTTTGTCTCCTTTATTGTATAGCTTTCATGCCTTTATTAGAGGAAAGTGGATAGAGTCAGGAACTGCAGAGAAGGACAGAGAGAGTGAGAGAGATACAGGAAAGGAGCCACATGACAGATCTGAACCTGGGCCACCCACTTCCAGAATAACAGCCTCTACATGGGCCATCACCATAAAGCTATGGTGCCCCCTGTGTTTTACCTTCAAATTTGATTAACAATTTGGATTAATCAAATATACATATATTATTTCATGTCTTAATTTCAAATTCTCTCCCTTTAAGCAGCAAAGCTGTTAGAAAATGTAAATAAATTGACAGAAAAAATCTGAAAATATCCATTTATGCATTATTAAAACAAATTATGTCCAGACTTCTTGTACTGGAAGATGTGTACCATAGATGGAATCAAACATAGAAGGAGGGCTGAATGAGTTGAGAGAACAATCTAATTGCATTCCTCCCCCAATATTGCGATGGCGATTTAACAATAACAACAATAGATTATACTGGGGCTGAACAATTTTGGGGGGAAAATCTAACTGTGGTTATTTCGACTCATATTGCAAATTGCATATGGATATTGTATTGACGGGAATGAGCATTAAAATGACCATTACCAATACAAAAACTTTAAAGGTAGGATTTTTTTGTTTAAGACTCTTGAATGTTTGCATAATGTGTTAAGGTCAACATCTCTTCTGCAGAAAAATGTATTAAACTGGTATTTAGAAATATTTCAGGTTAAAGAAATATTATGCCGTCTGCAGTTTGAAAACGGCAGCAGATTATACTGTAATCAAATCTAATTTTGAAATAATTTCCCAGCCCTACATAGAAATAGTCTCAGTGATGTCAACCACTGGTTTCTGAAACTGCATTATGACACCCAACAATGGGGGTCGCCATATTGAAAATGATCACATCGAACTATTGATTAGTCCAGTAACAGGGGAGAAGGGGATGTAAATATGTAGCTACTGTACAGTTTAATAACAAATAAGCTGAACTCACTAATACTGCTTTATTGCTGGGTGATGAAAATGTTTATTTCTGCTCTAAAATGGCTTTTTCAACACTGGGCTTAGTGGGATTTCCTTGGGTTTTGGAGCAAGCCTTAATTGACCACTTGGGTACTGCAGTCCTTTTCAGCTGGCTTTATTTTTCAACACAGGAGGCTTCTGAACATCCTTAATATAAACAATTATAAGAAGACACTGCTTCTATGGGCAACAAGTAATGTTAAAGAAATACATTTACCCAAAAACAACTGAATAGTGGCACATCTATCAGCTTTTTGCTTGTGCAATTTGAAGTCATTCATTTGTAAAAAAAACAAACAAAAAAAAAAAAACATTGCCTTTTCATGTGACTACAATCTGATCTTAAATTGTATCTTTTTTTCAGTCCCTGTTTGCAATGAGTTATTTTCACCAGGTAGTGACAGTAGAGAACCCGAAAGCTGTTCACTGATAGGTCGGTTTCCCTGCCATCCAGTAGAATTTCAGATGGCAAGAAACTTACTGCACATCTTACAAACTGTATTTTTTAGTTTGCATCTTCAAGTTAGCAATCGATTGCACTTGCTTTGTTTCTAAGTAGTGTCCTTAAATTGATCGCTATTAAATTAAAATGACTTCAAAGTGATGCTAGTTTTCTTTGGAAGTTGTACTTTTCAAAAACTCAGGTGCATGTCTTAAATTTTCTTCAAATTAGTGCAAGTGACTTTGGGACAGTGATTTTCTCTGAGATGTACATCTTACTTGAGTTTGAACAAAAATAAACCAAATATGTGATTTTTTCATCTCAACAATCAGAAAGTACAGACAGTCAAGTTTCAAAAGTTTCTTAAAACCAACGCAAATTGTATGTTTTTGCCATTCACAACTCTTGAATTAAATGAAAATTAAAAAACACCTGCTACCTCCATTAACAGACCTGTTGCAGGATTATATACCAGTGCAACCCAGTTGAATTAATTGTAAACATAACACATTAACCAAGAAAGTGTCCATGCAGATGGGTTATGAAATTAATGGTTGAATGGGAAACATCATTGGAAGAACTACCAGTACTAGTTTACTTCAATGTTAAGTTTAGATGATCATTCTACTTTGCGAGCTGCACATCCAGTACAGCAGCAGAAAGCCCTTTATCAGAATAAGTATGGCAGGAAGTATAGGGCACCTGCTGTAATAGAAATATAACAAGATTTCATGTGTCACAGGGTCTCATGGCGTATGTATGTAGTATGTGTGCAGCTGTCGTAGCTCAGCAGCGAGTCTGGTAATGTGTGAGTGATTATGTACACGGCAAGGCGTAGGAGAAAAGTGCTAATTCAATACAGGATGGAAGAGATGCAGGGAGCATGCATGCAGTTTTGTGTCTGCATACCCAACAACCCATTGTGGCGATGTGGGAACATTTGCAAAGTATCAATAAAATCATTGAAAGTATAATTTTATAAGGGGAAAATGCACACTTTGGACAGTCAATGAAAAAAAGAATGAAAGAGTCACATTAGCAATATATCTGCAAAGGGTGCTGGATAAAATGGATACATCTAAATTGCCATATGCTCTTTAAAATGTTTTATAATCCTGCATTAATAAAGTTCAGGGCTGGATGCATGGACCAATCACCCCGTGCTTTTCAGAATCCCAAAAACTTTTTAGACATATGAGGTTTCTGCAAGACCCCCCGAGGCAACTCATAATAATTCAAGCAGGGTAACGCCAACTGATTAGCAACTCAAATTGAACTGTATGGCCAAGTTAGTTTCCAGTGGGCCCGAGCAAAATTTGTCCAAGCACTATGTCACAAACGTTAAGCGTAACACTTGGCCAACAAACAATTCAATTTGGCCTTTTACAGCCTTTATTTACTGCCAGCTAAAACACGTCCATGTCGGCAGAGCACACACGGGGGAGAGTTCTCAGCTCAGACCAGATATGATGAAACAAATCAGAGCTCCAGCTATCTTTTATTGGTGCTCTCACTGTCTGTTAGCCACATGACCCGTCAGTCAGGTTGTTGTTATGGCTCTGTGTATCTCATTGACTGGGCTAAGAGGACAAATCATGCTTTGGACTGCTGAACAACAATATATTAGCTCCTATGAAATGAAAAGCATCTTTGTTATATACTTTACCTAAATTGAATGAGCCTCTATTTCATCCACACCTTCTCCAGCCCTTAGTTAAAATTGTCCTTGTGCAATAAATACCGATCCCCAAATTGGTGCTTAAGGCATAGCCATTAGTTTTTAAGTGTGAAAGATTCTATTAGATGACAGCAGTGACTTTTACATGACTTTGTAAGCAGTGAAGTCTTGCCATTAAGGGCGTTTTCACATTAGGCATTGTTTTGTACCATGCCCAAGCATAATCGCCCCCTTTCCCCTCTTCTTCCACACTGGTAACAGCGCTGCAATCACAAGCGTGTAGTACACAGTCTGATACAGTAAGTGGCAGTGTGCAAATCCTCACAGGAAGAAAGGAAATAACAACTGGGCAACGGTCTATGATAAGTGTGGATAATGGAGTCCATCCTGCTGCTATGCCTGTTTTTATTATTGATGAGATGCCAACAATGACCCTCTTCCTACTTCTGCAGTTTTGCAAAGGATTAAATAGGTCCATCTTGCACGGATGTAAAGGTTTTGAAGAGACAGGATACATTTAAAATTGACTTTGCACCTCAACTCGCTGAAAAGAGCCTCTGTATTGTGCACCGTTGTGTTCACATCACTGGCGAACTGTGCTCAAGTATGCGTGGATTGTGCCTGTCATCACCTCTACAACTCTAGTGTTCACACTGATCAAATGACTGGGTTCAAGTGTACTCAGATCCAGAACTGGGTCCCTGTTGTAAAACCACCACATAAAAGCCTAAAATAGAGCTGTTAATGTGAACACACAGCGGTTAAGTTATGCGTGAGTTTAAGCACTAACACTTCTGTTTCAACAACACAGCTGTTGAAATGTTGGTGTACAAATATTTTCACTTTCAGCAAATTCAGTCTGTTAGTCTCACAATAAGTGAAATGGGGATCACCTGAGTGCAGTGAATGTGTCTTTACTGATTGTAATATAAAGACATTTGCGTCTCTAAGGTTCAGTCGCTAGTTAATCAGTATTCCTGGCTACCATTACACCATGATGACAAAAGAACACCGCAAGCATCTCAGAGAAAATGTGATTGAAAAGTAAGTCAGTGGATGAAAACAAACAAACAAAAAAAACAATGCACTAAAAATCCCCAGAATTCACTGGGGATTCACTTTCAAAAATGGAAGGAATATGGCACATGTGTAAATCTGCCTAGATCAGGCCGTCCTCAGAGACTGAATGCAAGAAGGAGACCAGTGAGAGAGGCCACCAAATCACCTGTGACTACTCTGAAGGAGTAACAAGATACGCTATGTTTGGGAGACACATCACCACAAACACAACATCCCCACTGGGAAGCACAGTGGCGGCAGCATCATGGTGTTGGGATGCTTCTTGGCAGCCGGCCCTGGAAGGCTTCAAAAGGTAGAGGGTCAAATGAATGCCGCTAAATAAAGGAAGACAAACTGATTCAGCATGTAAGACAATATCACAAAGCATACAGTGAAAGCTACACAGAGAACAAGGTGAATGTTCTGGAGTGGCCGAGTCAAAGCCCAGACCTAAATCAGTAGAGAATTGTGGCTGAACTTGATAAGGGCTGTTCACATCATATCCCTGTGCATCCTGACAAAGCTCGAGCAATTTTGCGAAGAAGAATGGAGTAAAACTGCAGTGTCCAGATGTGCAAGTCTGATTAAGACCTATCCACACAGACTCAGTGCTGTGATTGCAGCCAAAGGTGCGTCTACTAAATACCAGGGCTGGGCGATTAACCGCAAATTAGATTAAACAGCAATATGGCCTGCAGCAATTTTCAAATCGCAGACAGTGCAATATATCTTTAACCTAAAATTTGAGACAAAATGCTATTTGTTGTTGTTGTTGTTGTTGTTTTGCAGCAGAGAATTTATTTTTTTACATTTCATACAATAATTTTAGTGGCATATTTTTAGATTAGTGTACAAAAATCAAATTTTCTTCATTTTTATATGTTTTTCTTGTTAAATATGAGAGTGATATTAAAATGATCACTCCCTTTAATACAACAATTCATATCAAATTTGCAAAATAAATTGAAATCATCACAATTACATATTTTTTTTCAAAATTGTCCAGCCCTAGTTTAATCTATGTGTTAATTATAGTATAGAAGGGAATTTCTTTTTTTTTTTTTTTTTTTTTTGCTTTCTTTTCTTTTTGAAAATACATGAGATGAGGGACTTAAGAAATCATCATATATTGAATTGCAATATTGGGTAAAAAAAAATCACAGTTAGATTATTTTCCCAAATCGGTCAGCCCTACTGAATACTGACCTGAAGGGGGTCAATAGAATGTGCAGTCTTTCATTCAACGTCACATATTTTTCATGAATTGACACTACTTTGTAGAAACATGTTTTCACTTTGTCTTTTCTTGTCAGAAAAGCCATTATAGCCCATTAAAGCCAATTATATTGACCATGGTTGATTTCTAAAATCAATGAAAGGGTTAAACATCCAAGAGGGTGAACATTTTCATAGGCACTGTAAGAGAACATACGCCTTAACTGGTTAGGATAAGCTAGTTTATGTTCTCCTGGCTTTTTTAGGTGAGATAAGCAACCTCAAGTTAGCTTAACTCCTGCATTGTATCATTTTTACTAGTTGGATGTTGACCTCTTATGTCTGTAGAAGCAACTTTACACTTTGAGCAGAGCTAAACTATCAGGATGCTCCCACTTCTGGTACAAGCTTTAGCCTTCCAGGTTGGGTTAAGGATTAGAAACTTTAATTATATGTTAGTGAAGAAGCTGACTCTTTTGCTTAGCATTTCACCTTTAGCAGAGCTAGGCTATCTGCTAGCACCTGCATCTAATATAAGATAACATAAGCAGTTCCTAGCTTAAAATATAACATAGGTTTGGCCAGCTCAGGTAAATGAGGCTAGCATTGTTAGCTAGGCTAGGGCTCTGTCTCAAATCACATTAATAAAGCTGTCGTTGACTCATTAGATGTTCTGTTAGCCACAACCTCTACTCTAGGTTAACACTGCTAAAGCTAGTGGATCTTTTCTTTTTCTCTGCAGAGTCATGAGGCAGGTTTTTATTTTTAAAGGCATATTTTTTCAACTTGAGAGTAGCTGGACTATCTGCTAGCATCTATTTTCAATCAAAGCTAACATAAGCTGTTCCTAATTTAAGAGACTTTTTCTTCCCATATATCAACAATTTTAGGGAAACCAGGCTAGCTTAGCTTCCAGGTTTTAATCCAGTTACCATGGATATGAGTCTTTAATTGTGACCTGTTCCTCTATTTAAGTCTTGTATACTTCCTGAATACCACAATAAGATAATAGATGTGTAGTGTTTGTTGAATGTGCTTCTCTCGAGCCACTGGTGGAGTATTTAGATGTTGCAGATACAAATAATAATGATCTCTAATATAATACAGCTGTCAAATTTGATATTCTGTGGTAAAAATTCATGTTTTCTGTATGTCTATGTAACTACCCCTGAATTTGAAAGCGCACTGATGAATATTGCATTGTGGCAATGCTTGTTTCCACACAGTGTGTGGGTGAACTGGGTATTACTTCATATGAGCCTAGTGGCCCCTCACTCCGAGTTTAATTACATTGCTGGCCTCTGCAACGCTCTCATTTCATCTACCTGTCTAATTGCTTTGAAGGTAGCGGGGGGCCACAAGATGACACAGCCTCTGGTCACGATGTTTAGAGGGGAGCCAGTAAATTACGCAACACATCTGTGAAGGGACCTCGGCTTGGCTTCTAAAGATCTGCATGAAAATCAGAGTCATTTTACTAACCGCAGTAACTCATTTTTAGGGATTTAAAAACTGCAAGGCTCTACCCGAATAGCTTTGCAGGAGTTTGTAGCTGTTGTAAACTGCCATTGCTCTCCATGTTAAGTCATTTTTTAAGGCTAAAATGCAAACACAAAAAAACTTGAAGGTCCTTTACTAGTTTGACAGACTTACTTTGTAGTTTTTAAGGGGATATTTCATTTTTTAATGGTGTAATTTTTTAAGCCATAGATTATGGACTTGTAGAATAAGGTAAGCTTATAATAATCACTTAGGGTGCTTTCACATTAGGCCCAGTTGTTTTGAACTGTTTTGAAGAAGAAGCTACCATGGCAACCACTCAGGCCCATCCTGCAACCATGGATGTTTTAAATCACAGAAGTCATCAACGTCCCCCTTCATATCTACGCATCTACATGCAGCTAGGAGGTTTAAATGGGCTAACGCTGTGCAAATACAGCGGTTTCTGAGGTGACAGGAGACTTTCATTGCCTTTGTATCATATCTCCCCGACTCCAACTTGTGTTCATCTGTAGAGTGGGCCATAACAGACTGTCTGTTGACTTGATCCTGATGATTTTCGCCTTTTATTTGGGAAAACTGTGAACAAACTGCCCGCCATGGGAAGAAGTTCAGTTTTTACTATGACCTTATATACCTGATAAAGCACTCTGTCCCATACCTGGAATGGTTGCATTCACATCTCATCTGAACCATGCCAGAGTCAACTTGAACCACCTCCCCAAGTGGGCCCGAGGCCCAGAGGCGGTTCGTCTGCATTCACACTGACAAAAATTTGGGCTCAAGTGCACTAACTAACTGCTAATTAGCTTGCTAATAAGCAGCTGATTAATGGTGAATATTGTGCTATTAAAATAAAGTGTTACCGTCCTTTCTTTTTTGGACTACATCTTTACAGATTAATTAGGTATATAGTCATACATCAGTTGCTATTGGTACTACTCCAAAGGGGCCTTCGCTGACCTGAAGCTACTCTTGATGATTTGCTCACAGCACAGGATTTTATCGGTCTATGTCTGTGAGGGACAGTTTACCAGTGCTAATATCCGGACCCCATTGTAGTGGGCCCAAGAATTGTTTGTAGTGACAACTGCCTAGCTGCCATAATGCTTTTTAATGTGACAGACAACTGCTAACTGCCATAGCACCAACAGTGTCTCAAAGGAAAGGCATGGTTCAGAACTTTTTTTGTTCTTTTATAGAAAACGGGGATAAAGTTAGCTAAAGGCGGTGCCAGGTTATAAACACATAACTGAAGCACTGAGTGATGATATCCAGCACAGTAATGTTGAAGTTAACCTGCAAAGGGGACTGAAAGCCTGTGGTACTAGTACTGCTAACTTTAGCCACATTCACATGACTTTGTGCCATTATGGTGTGTGAAGACCTGGGAGCATCGCCAACATTGACTTGTTTTAGAGACAGTTGTGTCCTAAATCAGGGACTTCATCTTTTGGAGGATGATTCAGTTACAATGGCTTATTTTGATGCTGACCCATTTCACAACAAATGTATGCTTCTTTCCTTGGTCAATTAATTTTTACCCAGTGTATTCTGACATCTATTTTGTGTCATTTCATTGGAGCTGGCTGAATGTCAAAATGGCCAATCAATGCACTTTTAAATTTAAAAATGGATTCCAACAAAACAAGCAAAAAAGTGGCCTTGAAATGTCAAATCGTGTTTAACCCCTTAAAGCCTGTTGTATAATATTTGATACATACTTTTACGATACCTCTATCTAATCAAAATGGTCATTAATAACTAAAAAAACCTTCTGAATACAATCTGATAAATGATAAAAATGTCCTCAAGTAGATTATCAGTTTCCAAAACACCTAATGTATCAAATGAGACAATATAAATATTTATGTTAAATTTTATGGAAATATGGATTTTTTTAGATTTCATTAGAAAGTGAAATAAACATTTCAGTTAAAAAAAAATAGAATTTTCTGGCTATAATTTGTGTTTTCAGACTTTAAAGGGTTAAAATATTAGGCTAAGTAATGTGATGTAAGCTAAATTAGCAAGTTATCGCTGTTGCAGTTCCTAGATGACAGAGTCAGCGCTCGGAAAAAAAAGGCTAAGGGCCAGGAAAGTTGGTAAAGCAAACAGGGAATCCTCCATAGACCAGATTGTCTATTTTTAGCTCAGCCTGGCTATGAAAGCTGGGCCCTTTGAAGGATGCAACCCCTGAAATGAGACACAGCTTATATATCAGTAAACCACCTGTGGGCCAATGGGAAGGCACATTTGGTCTTTTATTATGAAGGCCTGATACGGTAATTTAAAGGACACTAAAGCAAATCCCGGTCTGAACGATAAGGCCGCCATAAGGCCCAAATAGATAAATTCTCCATAAAATGTCATTATATTCAGCACACATAATCCCATGGTTTGTGAGCGCAGTAGAATGGGAGCGATTCCTCACTGCTTCAAACATTCTGTATTCACTCCCTCCCCAGCTGCTGTTGGTTTTAATATTTGCCATTCCCTGCTTGCTCCCTAGTCATGCTGGGAAAAATCTGCTGCAGTCCTCCCCATGGTAAATGTGCTGAAAGCTCTCCCCTCAGCTGCATTACACAGCACAAGACAGCATTTAAAGGCATCAAAGAAGCATATAATGTATGTAAAGATGCCAAAAGAGGCACACAGGTCCAGATAGGCTGCAGGCAGCAAAAACTGTGACAAACATTCGGCAACTCAGGATGAAAATGTTCCAACTTGAGCACAATTTTGACGACACCCGGAGCTGTAAAGTGCTGTAACTCTCTGTTTGATGAATGCACGGAGACAGCAATGAAAGATGACGGTCCAAAGGGAAATAAGAGAAATAAGAAGCTGCCTGTAAGTCCTGAAATCAGTCAGTCTGAACTGTCACACACGCAAACACAGCCACTTTTCTTTTGTCAAAGCAAACATCTGCGCTGCCGTGTCGGGACACATCCGCTTGATGCTGGTGGCCAAGAGACACAGACTGCATAAAGTACAAGAGCAATCAGATGTGCTTAGAGGGTGTAAGAGAGAAAACCAGCGCCATGACTTTCAAAAAAATCTACTTCACACAATATCGCAGCACTCCACTTGCTACCACTTTGCAGCACTTACATACCCTGTGAGGTCTCGGCCCATATACGAGTTGAAAATTGAAGTCGATGGAAGCTGGCGTGTGCTATTACGTATATTTTGTGCATTTTCTGGCCCCACATGTAACCTCTGAAGGAGTTCTCTCAGGGTGTAAAGCACTGCTACGAGCTTTACCGATCAAACGCACTGAGGTTGTAATAGTTTAGGTTCAGGATGAGGACATGGTAGGAGTCGAGTAGTCCTAGTGGAGATGGATTTCTGTTTTGCCTTAAAGGTAGTGAGGCCTTGGATGTCTATTTCAGGACGCAGAGTAGAAGATTCTCCATGTCTGGCATTCAAAACAGCTGTAAAGTCTTGCAGTTGTCAACAAATTCAAATAAACCCCCACAGCTAAATCTTCTATCCAAATATTGAATCTGGTGAAATCTCTGCAAGAAATATCTTCTCTTGCATGCCAACACGTTGCTAAATTTCTGACTTTATCTGCCTTTGACTGGCAAAGTTTCTCTCAAGAATGTGGACTTGCTAACTTTAAATCATTGTGACGAACAGCGGCAAGAAAAATACAATTATAAAGGTAAAGCTTAGTGTTTGGTTAGACTAAATCTTAAGTTTTGACAACTCATCCTCTCTGGTTGAGGCTGTTAGCTTTAGGCTACTTCAGCAAGCTTAAGGTGGATTGACATGTGGGTGTTTTCACATTTACCATGATTGTTTCAGACGGATCATGATTGTTCTTCCCTCCCCTTTCCTGCTTTCCTAACAACTTTCCATGCCCCGGTACTCTTGCATATGTGCACAGTTGAATACTCTAGGTCCTAATATGCATGCAGTTGGTGCACAAATTCAACAGGAAGGAGAAAGACGAGGATACAATCATGGCAACCACACAAGTCAACATTCATTTATGCTCCATGCTAACAATGGCGTCTATTCTTCAGGCTACTGTGGTTGTTGAGGCTCACAGTGACCCTCCTCCTACATTAAAATCTACAGTACAGGCCAGAGGATGAAATGTTCTTTAGCTATGTGAAGTTTTTGAAGAGACTGAGCCCAGCTGTGTTCATCACTCCAGCAGGAGCTGGAAGTAAGCTTGTGCTCATATTAATCAAATGACAAACAAAATCAAATTCCCATGAAAACAATATTTTCAATGCAAACTTCCCCAAAAACTGCCAAAGAATTCTTCAGAAATACACCAACATATCCCCACAATTTCCATGAAAATATCTGAAAATTTCCCCAAAAATTCCATTAAATTCATTAAAATTTTCATAGAAATTTTTAAAAATTAAAGTTCTTTTAAAATACTTAACTAATTCCTAAAACTCCCCTAAATCATTCCAACAAATTTCCTAAAATTTCGATTTAACATTTTTTTGAAAATTTTGAAAAGACCCCATGCCCCCAAATTTCCATGACAATACCTGAAAATTTCCAAACAAATCTATTAAAATGTTCAAGGAAATTCTCCAAAAAATACAAATTTCCTGTAAAATTCTTAACAAATTCCTCAAATTTCAAAAGACTCCCCACCTCAAAATTCCATGAAAATACTTGAATATTTAAAAAAAAAAAAAAAAAAAATCAAACCAAATTTCCAGTGATTGCAAATAAATGTTTCAAATTTTACATGGATATGCCTGCAAATTTCCAAAACCCCCCCTAAAATCCAAACAATTCAAAAATGCCCATGAAATTGCCATTTTCAAAGCAAATTTACCCAAAAACTGACAAAAAAACTCTTTGAATATAGACCTACATGTCCAGTGTTTCCAAACAAATTACAAGGTATTTAGCTTTTATCCAAGCAATGCACATCCGACATCTGAGGTGTTCAAATATTTAAGGACTTTGCCCAAAGTACTGATCATGCACTGACTGGAATTCGAACCATCAATCTCCCATACCAAGGTCAGCAGCTCACAAAGCCATAAAGCCTCCTTAGCAAATTTTCCCAACATTTCAAGTTAATTATCCATAATTCAAAGGACATTCTGGACATTTATCTCTTTATCTCTAATAGCCAAATTTATTACTGTGTTGTTGGAAATCATTAATGTCCTCATATGCTCATGCAGAGTCTTAGGAGATTAATCCAATGAATCTCTAAGTTCATTTTCAAAGTGTAATTTGTAGTTGGTGATTTTAGACAAAGGAATAAATTTGATGCCAAATCTGGTTCTAATATGTCTGATTGAACTGAATGATTAAACATCAACACCTTTGCTTGTTGGACCAGAAATATGAGTTGGTATAACTAATTATTGACTACTTCTACTGTTGGCTGGCTGTTTTCTGAACTTCAGACGACTGATCTGATCTTGCATTTAAATGAAAATGGTTAGTGAGGAGCTTCCCTAATTCTAATGCTGAAATGATGATACTCTGACCAGCCCATCTTCATTCTCATAACCCTGCAGCACTGGAACGCTTACTGGTGGAGCATTTCATTAAGAGGAAGCTTTCTCTTGCATCTGCATTGTTTCTGTGTTCTCCCCTCCTTCCTCACCGCCTCCTCTCATTTAATGAATCTGTTTAACAGTATCAAGAATGACTCCATTAATATATGCAGACTTTTAAACACTGTGCAGAGCCACATTTGCATTCAACTTTTCTTCGTGCAGTCTGAAGCTATTACAGCAGCGACTCTGAACAACTCTCTCACTCACTTCTTCCTCCTCAATCTGCTTTTGTTTGTCTCTCTCAGTGGAAATCAGGAATCAGACAGTGAAGGATGCATGCTGTGTAGGGAGTGGAAATAATGGACTTACAAAGAAACGGAGTCATTCTTCATTAATATTCTTTGAAATGTTTCTCCGAGCGCAGAAAATATGATTGGACAACGGGGGAAGGGGGCTAGTTGTCTCCATCGCTACTCTGGACTGTCAAATGTACACACCTGGCACACTGTGATTCTACCCAGCATGCCCCTGAGCTAGAAAGCAACCTGTCCACTTTGTTTCCTCCAAAAGGACACAAGCGGCAGCTTTGACAAGCCACTGGACCCGGGGAGCTTCTTCACAGACTGACACTCACAGTCGCACATCTCAAGCATGGATAAATGCACATGCATCACACATACAGCACACGGACTCACAAAGAAGTAATGAAACATGAAAACTGGCAGAACAGAAAATCACAGCATGTTACCCCTGAATGCCTGGCAGATTTTTCTTTTTTTGTCTTAACCTTTATTCAAACAGGCAAGCTGAGCACATTCCAAGAACACATTTTATTTACAGCAACAGCCCGGGGAATTTTAGAAGCCCTTTTCCAAGATAATTTTGGGCTCTTACTTCATCGTAAATGTCTCTTTCGCTCTCCTTCACGGAGGATTAGTGTAAATGTGTTCAGAGATATTGGGAGTTCTAGGCCTTTGTGTGTTGCGTAAGAGAATTTAAAGGAACAAAAAGTGCAAATCAACAAATAATAAAGCAAAAATGTCACATTTAGCTCTTCTGAGCTTGGATTTTCTTTTTTTTCCCACTTCAGTCCTAAAATAAAACCCTGCAGTCTGGACTACTGTCATGATATTTTTGTTGTTTTTCCTTCTAAAAGCACTCAAATACACAAGATATCGTATTTACTGAACACTGCACATGCACACATCACATCCCATCAGATCACACCGCGAAGGAGTGCAGGCTCCTTCCATCTGCTTCGGCAGAGTGCAGATTCAACTTGCTGGCCTGCAAACACAAGGCGTCCTCCTTTTGTAAGGAACCATAATAGAGGCCGATGGGTGTCACAGCAGGGCGCCCGGCTGATGACGAGGCCAAGGTGCGAAGGCAGATGAGTGTGTGGCCTCTGTAGTGAAACTAGCTGCCCGCTTGTGTCTGAGCTGCACAAAGGTAACAGCTGTAACTGTGTGCGGTTTTTAAAGAAACAGGGACGCTTTCCGTTACATAACCCAAGTAAGCAGAAGAAGAGAGAAGGAGGTGCAGAGAAAATTAGAGCTCTGAATGCAGACAGATGCATAGCGATGAGATGGAAATGAAAGCCAAGACTTTGTAAGATGCTGAAACGCAGCTGGAGAAAAAGCAATCATGAAAGCACGTTAGCTAAGGCGGTCCTCGCAGGCCCTCCTGTACCGCACAATAAAACAGCAACTTTAGATGCTTTGAATCAATACAATCTGCCAGCTCTTGCTCTTTCACTGTCCCCAAGGGCCATACATTATGAAAAAACGTCACATAAAAAGAGGAGAATATTACTGCTGGGACACACAGGCTCTAAAGCAACACCCTTAAACTCTGCAGTCATCACCCTGCAAAAAAAAAAAAAAAACTCCCCCTTCATGGAGTTATTACCACAAAACTCATCGTATTAACTGCTCTCCACGGCTGTATTGTGGCACTTTCTTATCCCTTGTGCGATCAATATTAATTAGAGATGTGAATTATCCCCGCAATTCCAGGCAATTAATTTGTTTTGTTTTCTCTCCCCCGCCCCGTCCTGCTCATCCTCCTGCAACTCCAACCCTATCTATTCCCAAGAAAGCCCCATCCCTTCACTTTTTTTCTTGCCAAAAGGCTTAATTAATTGTAGAGAGTGAGTCTATAGGGCTGAGAGTTTTTATTTTTTTGTTTCCTGTTGATTTTTTTTTCCCTTTAGCCTTAGATTTAGCCTCAGCCACAGCCCAGTTATGCTCACGGAGAGCCCCAAACCGAAATGGCACTCACTGCAAATATTGACACAGTCGCCCGGGGGCCACGCCAAATGAAGGCCACCCCAGCGTCAGAGGCATCTGTGGCTCCAAATGGAGCATGGCAGAGCATATGAAGTAGGAGGGCAGAATATATGACAATGAGAGAGGTGAGGAGGGACGATGCTGCTACTTATTCATTTCTAATTTTCCAGACATTTTTGTCAAGATTATCAAAATGCACTTTACTTAGAAGTTATGTTGTGTTAGAATCTGCTGGCTGGATTAAAACTGCACTTTTAAATGCATTTAAACCTGTCAGTCCAACTGAAATCATGCATCATTTAGAATTTCTCAAATATACAATGTGCTTGGCGATTGATTTACTCTTGCATACAGAAAGGATCGGCATTCTGCATATGCCTGACAGTCTCCACGTTGAGATTTGACCCAGAAGTTGAACAGCATGCATGCTAATGTTTGGGCAGTTTTCCATTAATATCCAATATGCAAATATTTCCAGATTTATTTCAGCCGATACTGATATCAATACTGAAGAAAACACCTATTTTTCTTTTTGAATAACACCGATTTTTCTCCTTCCCTAAATGAGTTCTTCAGTCCACAGCTGCTGTTTTTTGGTGCTGGCAGCCTGAGCCACTGAAGTCCAATATTTTCAGCACTAAATTCACCTTGGAATCAGCTGTTTTTATTGCCCTCAGTTGAAAACAGTTCAATATTTGGGACAGCACCACACTCAGTGTCACATCTACAAAAGAATACAAAATCAAGAATGAACAGGACTTCTAGTAATGCTGGAAGAGAAACCAATCAGACCTGCCTTTTAGGTTTCCAGGTCTTTTGCTGCTGCTGGTAGGACAGGATTCATTTGTTGTTTGCAATCATATGATCCTGAACGTCCACAGGTGGTCAGGAAGTAGGGGGCAGCCATTGGGAATGAATGGGAACAGAGGAAAGTTAACACTTAACAGCTTTAAATGGACCTCTACACTGCAATTAGAATCAGAAATTTCCAACATGCATGAAAACAATCCTTTCACTTCACCAAAAAGTGATTTTTACACAGCTTGAATGATTTAGCTGACATGGAGGCGATCAATATCACAAATTACTCAGTCCAGCAGACCTTTAAGCATTTAGTGTCAGGAAACAAGTCTGGAGGAATCTTGGACTGAGCTATGAAGCTATCTTAGACCCTTTAACATACAAAAACATCCTCATTTTGTTTTGAACAAATAAAAGGAGCCAAGCAACTAGCTCTTCTGAGCTGGGCCAGGTGATCTGGATCTTTAAAAGGAGACGGGTTTCCTGTCAGAATGAGTGAGACTGGACAGACATCAGCTGAGGAACATGGGTAAGATCAGAGTTTAATGTGCTAAACCATTACAAAACTTAACAAATTAAGACTGAAAAAATCCAAAATATTTCACTAATTTTGGGACAGAAGAGCAGTCTAAAAATAAAGAACGTTCATATTTTTTCACGTTGAAAATGTGGCGTTTAGGGTAGCATTTCTCCACGTAGAAATCCCTTCTTTCTCTCAAGGAGGAGGTCTCCTCTGCTGTGTGACTTTATCTACCTTTAAATGCTGCTGAGAAGCGTTCTGAAACTGAGGTAGAGAGCGCTGCCAGCGCTTAAAGTGCCAACTGTGGCCCCTTCCCCTTATTCTTTTTTATGTCTGTTTCAGAAGACAAAAAACAAGAAAAATGTCAAATAGACTTCAGTTTGTAAAGCAATTTTCAAGTCATCTGACTACTCAAAGTGCTTCACTCCACGTTTACACACTGATGATGAAGGTTTCTGTGGAGATTGGTCATTAGCATTAGCTAATCTCATTTATACGCATGCATACACATGTACACACCACTGACATAGCAATGGGAGCAAACTGGGGTCAAGTGTGTTCCACAAGGACACATGGACATGTGACAGATCAGATGAAACCACAGTATAGCTGGCTGTAATTTACAAATTGCAGAAGCTGCAATATTTCTGCAACTTAAAATGTGTCAAAATGTCAAAATACCAGTTAAATACATTCATTTTTGCAGCAGCAGCAGCAGAGATCTTATGCATCTTATGCAAACATTCAAATGTCGACTTTTTTTTTTAGAATGGTTTACAAAAAAAAACTCCTTTTCTTGTTTTTTAAATTTCTTTCTTAATCAAAACAAGTGACATAAAAAGATAATCCCCTTCAACAAAGCAATTGATAACAAATTTGAAATATGAGCAAAAATAAATGTTTTTTTTTTTTTTTTTTTTTTTTTTTTTTTTACATTCTGCTCTCTTTCATTCTATCTAATATTGTTGAAGCTCAATGTTAGTCTATGGAAGTCATTCCCCCAGTCATGATCAGCTGATTCCCAGCTTATACCAATTATCACCTCCTAGCTCCCACAACCAATCACAGCAGTCCATTTAAATATGGCATACTTCTCAGTAATCCCTGCTTGCATTAATGCTGATGCATCATGCTGCTGCTGGCAAAGCTTCACCTCCCCCACCCCAGCTGCCTCCTTTAGAGTTTAAAGTTTGTTGCACCCTCATATTCAGATTTATGCTACTATGGATTAAATTTGGTTGAAATAATTAATTAATTAATTAAATAATTAATTTGTTGTTTTCATTATACATGGTATCAAATGAATCTATCCGTATGGGGGTTTCTAATTATGCGCTCTCTTAAAAGTCAAAGCATGCTGCTTGACTTACCCGGGGAGCATCTCTGGAGCAGAGCCTTCACCACCAATGAAAACTATATATCTATTCTGCTATAAAATGGTTAAATGTATGGTGAGAGTGTTCCTGACTAAATGTAGGTTGTAATATAAAATGATTAATTGCTTAAATTTGTTGAAAAATGCACGAGAAAACTAATAATAATAGCATATTAAATCACAATCACAATATTGAAAAAAACAAACAAACAAACAAAAAAAACTTGCAATTAAATTTTTTTTTTTTTTTTTTTTTTGCAAATCGTTCAGCCCTAGATTGCATGTTAACTATAGATGTATTTTAACCGAGTCAAACTAAGCTTCATTGACCTTTTTTGGGAGCCACGACCAGCATTGTAACAATTTGCCAACAGTGAGCTCTGCAGTGGCCATTTCCTAAATTTATGCTGTGAAATTAAAATCTATCCCTCATAGAGGCCATAGAGTTTTTGGCATTATATTGTTGATATACTGCAAACTATATTGGTAGATTCCACCAATATGTACACTCAATATATTGGCTTAAAATACCAGCTGGCATTTTAATATTTGCTGATACCGATATTTAACATTTTAGCTCTCATCTGCAGATACTGTTGATACTATCATCCATTCATTCAGATTAACTGTGATTAAACTATTACTGTTATTATTCCATTGCATGTTTTTAAGTGTTTAAAATTTGTAATCATGTTTGATTGTTGAAATCTCAGTACCAATCAAAATAATC
The DNA here is from genome assembly GCF_018320785.1 of Cheilinus undulatus. Taxonomy (NCBI): domain Eukaryota; kingdom Metazoa; phylum Chordata; class Actinopteri; order Labriformes; family Labridae; genus Cheilinus; species Cheilinus undulatus. Next base: position 41,185,202 of record NC_054880.1, on the reverse strand, counting down.
ATTATTGTTGACATAATCGGGCCACCATAATATTTGTTAAGTGTTGCAGGAGTCACCTTGTCATCTGCCTTGTGTTATCACCATAAGCTGGAGCTTTCATCGCAACTGCACCAAAAATAAATAAAGGAATGTGAATGGAATTAACCCCACTCTAAAGTTTGTCCATGTTTTTAAAACCTTTTTGTTAGCAGTGTCTACAGCAGGGGTGTCCAAACTTTTACCACCGAGGGCCGCATACAAAAACATATAAGGATAGTGGGGCCACTTTCATATGCCTCACTTTGAGGATAGTAAAGTTAGAAAAAAACAATCTTATGATGGTTAAGATATGCTTAGTGATTGGGTATGTTTAAATGCCTTATTATGACAAGCCAAATAGCCAATCATTTTAAGGATTTTAGGGAGGCAAATCAGATTTCAGGGGTCTACTACTGGTTCTGCCCCTAAAATACCATTTGGTGCTGCTATTAGCCTCCATAAACCATCAGGGCATTACAAATCAAAGTAGTGTTATTATTTTGGTTGCCAATGTGTTTCCCATTTATGGTGTTGTCTAGGTTAAGTCACAAAAAAACTCAAATCAATAAATTCATCTTGTCAAAATGTTTGTTTACAGAATTATGGCAGCACTGCCTTGTACAGAACAAATAATAACAATACAGCCAAGCACAAGCTTCATGTTCAAATGCTGCATATGATGCATATTTCATATTACTGTTAGTTTGCTGCAGGCCAATCAAAAATGGGCGTGGGCCACATTTGGCCCCTGGGCCATAGTTTGGACACCCCTGGCCTACAGTAAAAAAAACAAACAAAAAACAAAACAAAAAAAGGTCTGTAGTAACTCGCTGAAAGAGGACATATCAGCTCTTACCATGCCGGAGGCAGACATGCTTCCATCAATTAATCAATTTTCTCGCTGTGCACGCATACTGGGACAATGGCAGTAGTCACCGCCAGTTTGAAGTGTGATTGTAGCTCAACCTAACTATGCAATTAAACTTCCTGAGTGTCAACAAGCATTACAATTGTAGAAAAGCACACTATTCTAATAAGATAATTGTGCAGCAGAGGCATGAATCAGTTAAAAAAGCAAGCATTCCTGCACAATATCTGCACAACCACTGTTAATGAAATTATGCCGGTTTTCTGTAAAAGGTGCAGCTTCCAGAATGTCATCTGCATGTTTTCAAACTGGGTAAATTATTGAGTGCATAGGACTTATTTTTTATTGCTGTGGTATTAAAGCAGTAATGAGTCTGTTTTTACTCATCTGTATTAAAGTTTAAAATTCTGGTGATACCACAGCCCTAATTTCTGACCCAACGTTGAACCAAGTCGTCCTCTTTTTGTAGATTCTTCCCTTTTTTCGGTTCCCTACCCTTCTTTGCCCTCTCTACCTTGCTGAGCGAAGGTCTGGGTTGTGAAGTCTGATGTGCAGCGAGCTGACAGCACGGTCTCTAGATGTGACGATGAAAAGTCTCAAGCCCTGTTGTCGGGGCATGTTACTCGTACCGGCTCACCCAAGCACGATGATAGAAGAAGACAAGCATACCCAACTTAAAATAACACATCAACCTGGGTTCTTACCGGTGATAACGAAAGAGGCCGAGATAAGAAATCACAGAAATTTAAGGGATGATGAATTCATAAGCAAACAGAAGCATGGAAGGGGAAAAAAGGAGTCATGGGAAGAGGAGGGAAAAAAACTGGAAGCTTGTTGAGGGAGAGCCAGGAAAGGATGGAAGAGAGTGTTTGTGTATGTACAGGAGAAGGGGGTGTCAGAGGAACAATGGCCCAGCCAGGGTGCAGTGATCCAGGCAAGACCAAGCTGTCGCCCTGCCCCTGCTCCATATGCAACATTTAAACAGCAAGCATATTCAAACACACACATAAACACACACTTTTTGCACTACTGTATCGTCTCTTTCCTGCTACATGTGTTCAATCATTGCCCATCAGAGTTGCTCGAGTGAAAGCAGGATGGGAAATGGAGAGGGATAGGTGAGGTTTAGGTGTGCGTGTAGGAGAGAGCGAAGGAGGGAGGGGGAGGAGGATTTAGCATTGCCAGCATTAGTGCATGACATGTGGGCGGATATTGAAGATGTTATTAGTATCACATTTACAGGCCTTATAAAACTGCCACAGAGCCGGCTGCTTTTCATACATCTTCTGCTGATATGTGTCACGCCGTCATTCGTGTTGCACTTCCAGCAGCTGCTCGGATGATCATTCAATGATAGAGCCGTCATTACGCACAGGCTCATCTGTCTGTCTTGTTTAACCTTCCTGCTGTGCCGCGGTCAAAAGTGACACATTTTTTAATGTAATTCTATAATAAATACTGTTTTTCTTCCTCGAGTAATTTCAGTGAAGCTTTCGGATGACTTTTGCACTCAAAAATTCATTCAAAGATCTTAATTTAATGACTGCCACAATCATAAAAAATGAAGCTTTTATATTACATTTATGCTAGTTTTTGAGCCAGGAGATTTCACAGATATTTCAATAATTACAACCCCTACTTTTAAAGATTTCTCCTTCTAGGCCTTTCAAGGCTGTCAAAGAGCTACCATAAGCAAAAGAGAGAGCACCGTCTAAATTGAACAAGTGTTGGCACCAAAATGTTGCTAGCATAAGTGTGAAATTAAGGCACTTTGCAGGAGTTTGCATGCAGTTTTTAGCAACAGAGAAAAAGTGCAATAGTTGGTGAGGAGGACTTACTTCTTTTGTGTATAACCAGCAAAAATCATGTCTTACTGTGACTGGATTTGAAATTTTGATGTCACAGCATTATTGCAAACTAATATATAAAACTGACACTGTAAACACAGCAGTAAGCCTAAGAAACTCCAGCCTGATTCAACATAGCAATACCACAAAGTAATGCAGCTCTCCCAAAAAGAGCAAGCAAGATCTCCTGAGATGTCCATGGACACTTTCTTCGGCCATCTTGGCGAGGGACACGCTTATATGTAGCTGAGGGTTTTGGTTGTGGAACAATATCCACTTTAAAAACAAACAAAAAGATGGCAGCAGCGAACGCTTAGAGACATGAAAACCAGCCCCTAATTCAGCATGCTCTTTTACAAGCTACACCCTATCACTGTTTATCACTTTTAAATGCTGCAAATACGGTTAGCACATTGAAATACCACTTTTAACCATGGAACCAGACTTCTACAATATAAGCTGAATGCTGCTGTTTGTATGAGCTCTACTGTGATGATTTAAAGGCATATGAGACATGGAGCCCAGTGGAAGTTCATGCAGGAAGACTGTTTCTTACTCATTCATTAGTCACCACTCGTTCACATTTCTCTCTTCTTCTCTTCCAGCTATCAAGCTAATCAGATTCTGCCACCTCATTTGTCCAATCATCATGCACCTGTCATATCTTATATTCGCTGACCTCTCTTTCACATTCTATCGTTTCAGTGCAGATGCTGCAACCCTCCTCCACCCCAGCTACCTCATCTCATCCTGCATACCTCAATCTCCTCCTCCAAGCCAATTTATTGGAGTCCTGGTCCAGCCTCTTAGAAGTCTACTTAACGTCTGATTTTGCATCCCTTTCCAACACCACCACCAGTGTCTAGACTCCATAAGGAGGAACCAAATTCCTACCATTAGCCACCATTACCATCACTACCCCTTTAAATTCAAGTATATGAAGTCATCATGACGGACTCTAATCGCCAAAGACATTGCACATTTCTCTTTCATCACAAATTTTCAACTAAATTATTGTTAAACTTGTATAAACTCTCTTTTGATTGCAGTTCAATGGCTTCAGTGGGATCTCTACAGGACTGGAATGGATTTCACTGCTTATCACATGACTGGGGCGAGACAGGAAGACAAAAGCCAACAGGAGCGGGAATTATGATGACAGCCGGTGTTTCCCTCACATAGACAGGCGGGCCACCCCAATAAATCTGACCACCATTTTACCTTTTTTCTTTTTCTTTTTTTCAAACTTTGTGAATAATCATCACCTATGTGCATAAGAGAGATCCACTTGTAAGATCCCTCCTGCAAATGCACCAACTGAAATGCAATGGCTTGTATTTAAAATTATGCCATCATTTCACCATTCTCTGTGGACCTTTGCTGACAATATCATCCTGTACTCTTGCGTCCTAGAGTGATGGTTGTGATGCTCTACCTCCTCAAGACTAAGCCGTCACACATGCAGTTCTCCTGCTATTATTACTGTATATTAACTGAAACATTTCAAAAGACTAGTGATGTTATTTGAGCGTCTTCATACAATGTACTGTGGATGAAAAACCTATTATATCCATCAGCTTTGGTGTCTGTTTGCTGCAGCCAGACACATGACCTGACTAAGTGTGAAAGGTTGTGTATTTACTGCAGTCCTTACCTGAACAAACATTAATGTATTCAAAGCAAGCAGGTAAGGCTGATGATGGAAAGGCGACCTAAAGACTATGATCTATCTATTTAGTGTGCTGCACACAGTGTGAGTGCAGCTAGCTGTCTTAGCCTCGCATAAGGATTGGAAACAATAGGGGAGAGTGGGATAAGATCCAGTTTTTACTTACGCTCTAGCAAAGGAAAAAAAGCTGTAGGGCAACTAGACAGAATGCAAGATACACTGAAAACTGCCCCCTTTGATTTGGGATGTCCAGTGGTACAAGCAGAAGAGGGTAGGCTCTTAATTTTGTGCATTAAAGGTGAAATAATTGACTGAATGACACTTAATAGCAACATTCACAAAGTGACCTTCATGTAAATGACAGGTGTCATGGCATAATTATGACAGTGTCATGTCAGTCTTATTCAAACTCCTTGAAATAAAGTGTTATCAAATGTTTTTCATTAATGATGTGTCACTTTGGACTTGAGATGGAGAAAAAAAAAATGTGACAAGACAAATCAACTGAGGCAAATCCTTCAAAATAGAAACCACAGGTTGAGAACCAAGGCTTTTTACATTGTCAAGAAGAACCTGTACCCATTTTTGTTAGGATATATTAATAAAACATTCAAAATCAGTACATTTTGACAGCAACATATCACATATTTTCCATATTGCATCGAGAGCTGTCTTAGCTTTTCTTAGATACAGTGGGGAAAAAAGGAAAAAAAGAAAGAAGAAGAAATAGGCCCATTATCAAGGGAAAAGCAGCTTTATTATCTTCAAGGTAATAAGATAAATAAGCAGAGATCTCGAGAAAACAACCAAAGTTTCCTCCGGATGTACAGCCTTGTGCACATAGGCACTAAGGATTCATCACAGAGCCTTATGTGCCACAAACTGTGGCTGGGGCCAGAGCAGTGTTAATTTCGTCGACTAAAACTATATCTAAAAATGTGTTGACAGCCTTTTTTCCATGACAAAAACTCAACTCAGACTAAAAAAAAACAGATCTGTGATGACTACAACTGACAAAAACTAAATTTAGTTTTCATCAAGATGACTAAAACTAGACTAAAATGTTGTTTTCATCGGACATTCAAAATCCATATTTCTCCACTGGTGGTAAATCTGCCAAAATACAATGCATCTTTATCTATTCTGCCTTTCAGCTGTTGAAAGCAGAGACCCCAGGTTTGGCAGAGCACATAGAACACACTACCATGATTTGGTTCCAGATTTAGGTAAGAAAATAAATGTTTGGACTAAAAGTAAAGACTAAAATGTGACGACATTTTATTGACTAAAATGTTTTGAGTTTTCTTCGACTAAAACTAGACTAAACGAGAAATGACTAAAATGTGACTAAAACTAAAATTCATTTCATTTAAGACTAGAATTAAAAATAGCTGCCAAAATTAACACTGGGCCGGAGTCAAGCTCAACACATGTCGACACACGTGGGTCGATCAGCAGCCAAGGTCAACAGCATCTATTTTGTCCAGGCCTTTTCACCTCTGATAATACTGCTGATCGTTCTTTGGCCCTTGGGACATCCACAGCATGACCAATGCCTGTGGACACCTACTGCCTGCCCAGTGGTAGCCTATGCATGCTTATTTAGCCCTTGCTGTGCCCTGTATGTGTGAACTTTTTCAACATATTATTTTCCCATGTCCCTGGGAATATGCAAGGACATCCAGAGCATGACCAAGGTTGTGTCAATCCCCCTTCCCGTCTGATGGTGCCCTCAGGCGGCTTACTTATCCCCTTACTTCAGCCCCAATTTGTGGCCCAAATAAGCCTAAAAGTTCTGCACAGTACTGTTTGTCCATATAGGGCTACCATTCTTCATAGAGATTTTGATACAACTTTTTCCAGGCACACTTTGATGACCTACTGAAAACAGGTTTGTAACCTACTTTTGCTCCCAACCAAGCAGCTAAAAACCACTTATCTAAATTATACATACTCCATGAGCCAACAGGACTTGAGTATTACAGCACTGTCTGGTTCTGATAGTGCCTGCTCCGCGTCAAATTTGTTGATGTCAGAGCCTAAACTTTGGAACACACTTTTCGAGCATACTCTTGTTTTTGAAATGTCACACAAGGTTAGTTCAATCAAACTGACAGAAAATCACATCTCTTCATTTACTCCAAGTTAAACTTAGTCTTATAGTGTAGTTTGTGTTGCCCAAGTTTAGAGATATTTTTGTCTCTGAGATATGAACTGACTTGAGTATGACAAAAAAGAGAAAGATTTGAAAAAAATGAAAGCAGCCTCTTCTATTGTTAAAAAAAAAAGTCAGCTTTGTTACTCAGTTTAACCCCTAGAACATGCCTTTGACAGTCAGAAAATAAAACTTCAATAGGTTTTCCTTGTACACAACTTCAAACACATCATGTTCAATGTGGCCCGTGCATAATCCAGGATAACCCACCCACTGTGGAAACATGCTGCAGTGAGCGCTCTCCATGGTGCTGAAACAGAGGCTGCTCTGAGCATGCAGTACATCCACTCCATCTCATCAGTAGGGACTGATTTGCAGTATTGGGTTCCTCTAATCAGCCTCATCATTAACCTCACCTACAGCACCTACCAACGGAGCAAACTTAGCTTTTTATTTATTTTTTTATTTTCTTTGCTTGCTGCAAGGTTAAATCTAAGCTTGCTCCAGAACAGCCTTCATAGAAGATTTATTTAGTTCATTTCTTTAAACTGAAGCCAGATCACCTGCTTCTGCTTGCCCTTCTTGGCAGTAAATTCCCTGGCTTTTACATCCAGAAGAAGCCAAGGGAGAGGAAATTCTTGAAATGTGGCCAAAAAAGACCAGCTACATGTCATTCAGTTTGGCGAGAAGTTTCCTCTTTTTTTGCTTGCCATCTGTTAAACTGGGTGAAACAGCCATTTTGAATATATTTAGTGGATTGGCTTCATAGTTTGAAATCTTAACTAAATCACACACTCGCTGACCACTTCATTAGGTACACCTGTTCAACCACCTATAAACACAATGACTAATTTATGCAGTCACATGACATGAAACCAGTACGTTAAGGCATGTAGACATGGTCAGGATTATGGGCTGAAGTTCAAACTGAGGATCAGAATTGGGAAGAAATGGGATTTAAGTGACTTTAAGGTGCAATGGTTGAGGTATACCTAATAAAGTGGTCAGTGAACATATGTTTTAGTTGGTTTTTAACAACCACTACACTACAGTGAGGTGAATATGGGTATAAATAACTGATGCACAATGAGTAACTTTTTGGAGCCGATACTGATAATCAATTATTACCTATTTGTGACATTCTATAAAATAACTTCAGATGTTTATTTAGTATATTTATGCACATCTGAGGGTAACAGACAGCTGATCCTGATTGCCCTCCAGTTCCCTCAGCCAATCACAGCTCATAATCTCAACACAGCAGTGTATATGACATACTTCTCATTAATCCGTGCTTGCTTTATTGCTGATACACCATGCTGCTACTGCTGGCATATCTCCTCCACCCCAGCCTCCTCCTTTATAGCATAAAGCTTATTGCACCCTCATATTCAGATTTATGCTACTACGGATTGATTTCTTTTAAACTAATTTCAGTGTATTCAATGCACATTGTCATAAATGTATCTATCCATACAGGGGGTTTCTAGCCATGGGCTCCTAGAAAGTCAAAGCATGCTGCTTGGCCAACCCAGGTAGCATTTTTGAGCAAAGCCTTCTTTGCCAAGTAAAAAAATACATCTATTTTGCAATAAATGGTTAAATGTATAATGAGAGTGTTCCTGAATGAATTAATTCGGTCCACTTAACAGTTATTCAGCTGATATATGTCAAATCAGACATGTTTCCCTATAAAAAAACAGGTAAAAAGTTGAGTACATTACTCAATACAAAGTTGAGGAACTTAGGCCTCTTGCTAATTAGTCTGCATATAAAATGCACCAAGAGGTACACGGTGACACACTGTCATGCTCAATAAATGTTGAGGTGGTGAACAGCTACACTTTTTTTAGTGCAAGAGACAGAACTTAAAGAGAGTTCTCGCTTTTCATAAGAATTTAAAATATGTGCTAACATAAGTCTCACCAATGGTACATAGAAAAATATAAAGTGCTCCCAATGGCCTTGTGCTTGGTGAAACTAACGTTCTGTGAATCAAACAGAGCAGGCAGGGGTACGTCTAAGAAGCAGTGATGGACCAGAAGACTGACAAGAGTTTGTCATTAAAACATTTGCCTTTTTCGCTGTCTTTAGCAAGTTTTCTGAAGGTTTTAAATGCCTGCTGTAATGTAAGACCCAACAGTTGAAGGCTGTTAAAAAAATGAGGTGTGTTAACTTAAAAATCTGAAATAGCAATTTCAGCTCTATTTTTCTATGTTTATTGAGCACATTTTTGGTTTTAAGTATTCTAGGTGTTTTATATCATTGTACTCAAAGATAATCGCCCCTTAATCTGCAGAGTTTTCCCAGGAGGCCTTTGGGCATTAGACCCTTTAGCACCTTGATTGAAGTTACTGATTCAGTTAGACAATCAACTATAATATACAACGGATGATATACTTAACATGATCACCTGTTGTCCCTTACAATGGACCCCCTTGACTGACATTAATTAGGGCCCGAGCACCGACCTCGGAGCGAGGACCCTATTGTATCTCTAAGGATTATTTATGTTCAAGATTAAAATATGCGACAGAAACAGGGAAATTGCAGTGGATGAAAACCACATAGCTTTATGAGAAGTACTGAAACATGTTGTTTTGAGTTGGTTTGAAAGGAATTTCTAAGTATAGGGAAGGTTCCATGGTACCGTTTAAGAGTCAAGTAAACCCAATATAAACAAACTAGACTAAAATGTAATGTAGTTTTCATCTGACATTCAAAACCACGCATGCCACGCATCCCAATTTGGATGTTAAGTTGGGAAACAGGATGTAAGGGAGCCAAAATAAGTCAAAATGTGAGTTTTTAATGGTACCCAACAGCAAATCAAATCCCTGAACTTTGGAATGAAGCCATATTAGAGAAGTCAACCCACACTGTAAAACCAAACAAGTTGAAACCGGTCAAAAGAGTTATTGAAACTGATTATGTCAAAAAGTGCATGTTGGGTTAACTTTTCTAAGTTAAATGACACCATGGAAACTACTATAACTTCAAAGTCCACTTAGGGCGCTTTCACATTAGGCCCAGTTGTTTCGAACCACACCGTGACGCGATTCCTCCCCCTCCCCCTTCCCCCCGCTGGCTTGCTTTCACACTAGCAACAGCGAACCGTGCCTGGGCCCACTTGAGTATTTACTCAGTCTGAAACAGCAGGTGGCGGTATGCATGTAGCTGGTTTACAACCCTGCAAAGGAGAGAAAGAAGAAGAAGCTACCATGGCAACCACTGGGGTCATGACCTGAGCGAAGACTGTTTTTGTTTTGACCTGGCAAAAAAGTCCATCCTGCAGCCATGGATGATTAAAAATCACTTTTAAGATGCCAGCAACTTTGCTCTTCATATCAGCCCATCTACTACACCTCAGAGGATTAAATGGGCTATCGCTGCACAGATACAGCAGTTTTTGAGGAAACAAGAGACTTTTATTGCCTTTGCACCTCCTCTCACAGACTCCAACATGTGTTCATCTGTAAGGTGAGTCACAACAGACCGCTTACTGACTGGATTCTGATGATTTCCGTTTTTTTATTGAGGAAAAATGTGAATAAATTGCCGCGCCGTTGAAAGAAGTTTAGTCTTTATGATGACGTCATGAAGTGGATATGACTCTCTGTCCTGTGCGCGGTTGCATTCACATCTCATCCGAACCGTGCCAGAGTCCACTTGAATTGCGCCCGAGACCACCTCCCCAGGTGGGCCCGGGCCCGGTGCCTGGGCGCGGTTTGTTTGCATTAACACTAACAAAACAAACTGGACTTTGGGCTCAAGTGCACTCAGACCGGGCCCCTGGTGTGAAAGCACCCTTAAATACAACTCAAAACCAGGAGGTCCTCTTCCACTGTGTTCAGTGTACCGTCCATTCTATGTTATGATTGCTCCCTCTAGGCATGACTTGTCTAACTGAGTCAGAAACTTCACTCATGGTGCATAAGTATCTAATGCCCAAAGGCATCACAACTTCTTTTTACAACAACCTACTGTTAGTCTGACAGTGCAGTGTGCAAAACACAAAGAGTTTCAAAGCTTATAAATCACCTTTGTTGTTCTCTGAATGTCCATCCACATTCAAATGGACGTTACAGTCAATCTTAGTGAAATTTGGCTGGAAGTCACACTGATGCCCCCCGTCCCCCACATATGTTTGGGTTAAAAAGCAGACTTTTCTCACATCCAGCTTCAGCCATCACCATTTGGTTGCTCATTCCTGCTAAAAGGGAACACGGCCCTGCAGGCTCCATTAGCTCCGACAGCAGCAGCCCCGAGAAATAAAACAAACGAGGTTATTCAGAACGTTTTTTAAACAGAGAGGAGGCGAGGGGTTACGGTTATTCACTGCTCACACTCAGGGCGGAGGCTGGCATACCACACAATCACTCCAGCATCCATTTAGTGATGTTCCAGGGTCATACACTATACTTTTTCTTAACTTTCAACCATTACAGGCTAATTCTGACCTCTTAATCCAAATCCTTGTGCCAAGAAGACCCAAAGAGACAGCTTATGAATCCCTGCTGAGCAGAACTCTTCACCAGTTCCCCCACAGGCTGCCGTAGGAGAGTTCTGCTCATTTTTGTAGGGAAATTGTTCAACATGCCACAGATGGCTACTTGGGGAATAAAATAATGGAGGTCGCTGCTTGCTGCCATGTGCGCTCCTTTCCATTATTTAAAGGGATTTGATTGCAAGGATGGGAGTTTGTTTTTTTTTTTTTTTTTTTTTTTTTTTTAGGTGCGTGTGGAGGAAGCGCACGAGCTGCATGCTCAACAGATGGGTTTAGAGAAGAGAGAGAGGAAGAGAGAAAGAGAGAGAGGATGCTCTGAGGCTCCTTTGCACTCCCGTTGTCTCGTCCTGGCTTGTCATTCCCGTTCATCGTCACCAGAGCCACCTGCTCGCTTCTGAAGGAGGTGGGGGGGGGGGGAGTCAAGGCCAGAGTCTCGAGAACCTCTCTCCTAGACTCCATAAACCCCCCTCTATATATTCATCATTAAGGGGAAAATAACCCGGGATAGACTGGGGGGGGGGGGGGAGGAGGGGTGGTAAGGAGAAGCGGCACTGCGGCAGACAGTCCCAGGCGCCCCGCAAATAAATCGGACCTCAGTGCGTGATCAGGTAGCTTTCAAAGGGCTTTCTGTTGCGTGGTGTGATGCCAGTACGGATGTAAGTCAAGCATCCTCCCCCCTCTCTCCCTCTGACCCCCCCAATCCTCTTTCTGCGCGCTCACTGGCGTCTTTGGTACATCCTGGCTCTTTAGCATTCAGCGGGAGAAGGCACCCACTCACCCAGGCGCACAGTGCGCACAGAGAGGGAGAAGAAACACCGCTATCACAACTCTAAGCCTCCCTCTTTCCACACGAAGCAGACATCCCCTGTGCCAGGAAGCATTTCCAACCATCAGAGGCAGCCCTGCGTAATTAATCACACCCTTAACTCCAAATGGAATCATGGAGATCGTGCCTGTGCGTTAAAGGAGCAGGTATGGAAGGTGGGAATAAAAGTCTTGTGTGCGCACAATGTGCTGCGCGAGTGTGTGTTTCTTTTGGCCACTGCGCAAAGTTACAGGTCTGCCAGCGGCTTTAGAGGGATTCAGCATTCAGAAGGCTTTTCCTCCCCACCTGCGCTGCTCTAATGGGCTCTTTTTCAACTGCAGGGATGGATTTGTGGGATTTTCTGTGATTGGTACATCAGTTCGGGTTTCTAGATCGCAGAAAGCGAAGATTTAGTTCAGTTTTGCGCCTGAAACTGGTAAAAATGAAGGACTGCTTTCGCTGCGCCCCTCAAACAGGCACACTTGTGATCTTTACACATGAAAGTCAGGGTTTAAATGATGAAATAAGCCAACAGAATGAGAGGGAATCAGGACTACATGGCGCAAAGACGCAGATGAATAGGTTTAAAATGTACCTGATCGCTGTCAGCAGCAGTTATTTGATGCGACGGCTATTCCCCGCTCGGTTCCGTGGATACAAATTAAGTTTCCCATCCATGGCACGTCTCAGATGGAGAGAAGGGGAGAGACTATCACTCATTCATCCTCTCGCTGCTGCGCGGAAATCTTCTCCCCACAAATGTTCTTCTCTACGAGGCATTCCACTTCTGCGCCTCCCAAAACGGGCCAAAAAATCATAAGAGTGGAAAAGAAATGAATACAAAGAATAAGGACATGAAATCATAAAGTGGCCATAGATAGAAAAACGGACGAACAGAACAGAAGAACGCAAGAAAAAAGCCAATGTAAAGGAAAAATGAAAAGAAGAAGGGTTGCTGTTGTAGATGTCCAGTTTTGTTCCAAAGATACATCCACGTCAGATAATCTCCATGGTTTTTGCGCATATAGGCACGCTGTATATTCCAATGCAAAGAGAGGACGCGCTCACAGGCAGCGGCGCCGCAGCAGCAGCAGGGGCAGAGTGGGAGAACGGCTCTTTTTTCTACTGATGCCCGGTACTCCAAGTCCGAGGAAGCTCTTCACATATTAAAGCGAGAGACAGAGAGAAAATAGATAAAAAAAAAAAACACAGAACAATTCCGCTCAGTGGCTCCTCTCTTCTTCCCACGCACAGGCTCGAATGTGTCTGCGGCTCTCTCGCCTGCGCTGGCATTCGGGATGGGTATCCACAGGCAGCGGCTCACAGTCGGGCATCTGGCTCCCCTGCAGTCGCTTCACAAGCGGAGGACAGAGATGCGCGCCCTCGCTGCCCCCTCCGCCGGGGATCCGTCAAGCGCGTTCACAGCGGAACCCCCCCCCCCTCCCTCGCGCTCTTCCTACCCCCGCTTCCATCACCCGTCGTGACGTCAGCACGCGCAGTTTCCAAATACAGATAGTGGGACTGGTCAAAAATGGTTGAAATGATGCAAAATATGGACAGGATGACTTTTTAAATCCATTTATTTAACGCGGGTCACAGTTTTTTACTTGTTTAACTGATTTAGAAAAAAAAAGAGAAATTCAAATATGAAGGCAAAAACAAATTTAGAATGGAAAAAGGTATCAGGTGGGCTGTTGAAGTCATTCAAATCATCACGTGCAGCAAAGGAAAAGCTAAAGTGGTGTGAATGATTGCAGCAGTCATGTTAACATCAGTCTAACAGGGTAAAACAAGAAGAATACAGTTTAATATGAATGCACGTGAGGTTTGAGGTGGTTTATTTATATAACATCAGCTGATATGAGGTGAAAAAGTCAATCATCTGTGCAGGCAGAAATAAATATTGCTGCTTATATTTACAATCTGCACGCTGGCTGTATGTTCAAATGAGTATGTGGAGTTTTAAGCCAACAATAGCAATGTTCACCCTCATTCCTTGAACTGTAACCCCTTCAGGTACCCCAGAACCCAGCTGGGTCCTTTGAGCCACTTTTTATTTGTAATAGTCGATATTTTTGCAGATTGCAGAATGGCACATAAATCACAAGCGTTAACGTTAACAGCTCTAGTTTATTCATGTTTATTTTAAAAAATAATGTTGTTTTAATAGTCCTGATTAGGACTTAACCTGATGAAAGTGGGAAAAATATTAGTCTGTATGATTCTTAAAGTCGTCTTTCTGCAGGCAGCTGCAAGGGTCCTAAGAGTGAGTTTTCTAATATAAACAAGTATTGCTTAAAAAATAATAACGGAACAAAATCAACATTGACATAATTTATTGCTATACAAAGCTCTGATAACGTCCCCCCAAACACTCCACTCAATTCATAATTGTAAAATATAATTATGTAGTTTTCTCATTATAAAAGGAGCTGCTGTAATGAAAAAATAGCAGAAAAAAAATGTAAAAAGATAAAAAAAAAATAAAAAACAATAAAGTTTCAATTTGGGCTGATCTGATTAGATATTTAAGCTTTGAAAGTGTAGCCATTTCTACATTTTTTTTCTGCAGGGACCCATTTGGGTCCTGAGGGTCCTGAGTGTGAGGTTTTTCTTTATATAAACCTGGATATCTCAAAAAATAATAATGCACAAAATCAATGTTGTCATTTATTTACATTTATAAGGCTCTAATTACGTCCCCTCTAACAGTCCACTCAGCGATTTATAATTCATATTTATGGTTTTCTTGTTAAACCAGAGGTTGCCATTACAACAAAAATGGCATGAAAATGTAAGAAAAAAAAAAAAACATGGGTTTAATTAGGGCTCAAACTGGTTAAAACATTTAAGTTTTGAACCTGTTGAAAATATTTATTCCACTGATTTTTACAGTTTTTTTTCCTTTCTTTTTTTTCTGTGGGGACCCATTTGGGTCCCAAGGGTCCTAACTTTAAGTGTTTATGGGGGACCCTGGAGTGTGAAGTGTCTTTTAAGGCCGGAAGTTTGTTTCTTTGTTCATTCTTAATCTTTAAAAAGTGTTTCAAGGGTGAAAGTTTTAGGTCTTAATCACATTTACATATTCTCATCAATGATTCGAGAATGGTTAAAAGTAAAGTAAAAATGGTCTTCCTATAGGTTTCTGTGGTATATAGAGTGATTTTTTTTTAATGAAAAAGGAAATTAAACTAGATTTATGTAGAGCCCTTTTATGCACACTAATCAACTGTTAACCTTTTATTTTCTTGTTTGGATCTTCAAGTCATTTTTGGATGTCAGAGGAATCGGAAGAAGTTAACGGAGTGACTCGTTCACTCATAAACTTTACATTTCTTATGATATTCAGAGTCACATTTCCTTGACCTGACCAACCCCACAAGCTAACTTCTGGTTTAAAGATCCTCAAATGGTGATTTGACAAATGTTCTGTCGCATTCAGGCCAAGACAGAATTAGGTTTCACACTTACACAGCTCAAAAGTAACGTCAGCCTGACATGCTAACTCTGCCATAGTGCGTAAACAGTGGAGAATTTTATTTGCCAAGAATGGCTCAAGAAAAATAAGATAATAAAAGAGCCGCTTTACAACTGCTAATCCCTTTAGCGGTAGCAGCTATTGCCACTGGCTGACAGTAGAACTCAACCTCCACCATAACAATTGCAAACTCATACCAAAGCAGGTTGAAAGATGAGTGAAAACATCTCTGTAAAAAAACTGTCAGTGTGGTTCTTTGCTCTTTGACTCATGAAGAAACGTGCTGCAATTCTGATGATACTCTGTGCTAATTGCTACACATTAGTGGCAACCATTGCTATTGGCTTTCAGTACAACTACACCCCTCTCTTAGCTAACACCTCATTTCCTCAAATGACACTGATCGGTTTAGAACCGTTTGGTTTGGCACAAACAGTGTCCATTAAATCATTTCAAGAATGATTTGCATGATGACAGAACAAGCGGCAACCTCTGGTCCTAAAAATGAAGCCAATGCGGACGTGCAAAAAATTGCATTATGGCGAGTGTCCATTTGAGGCTGCCTTCAAAAACACTGGTAGTCTTGCACGCAGCACATGTTCAAAAGCAGTTTTTTACACTAGAAGAAAACTGGTTCAAAAAACCAAACCTGTCTCATTAGCTACTACTCTTTGTCTTCATGTCCTCTCAGTGTATGGGGTTTGTTTTTTTTACCACTATCATTTTAATTATATTTAAGAAAAGCCTCCCTGAGCACTGATTGGGGCATCTCATTTGATTGACAGATAGCTTGACAGGCAGATGCTACCTCCAGAATGCTAGCTTTAGTGCCACACACTGGACGATTTTTTAATCTGAAATGATTTTAAAACCATGGGAGACCACAGACTTCAGGACAATTTCCAAAGATTTTTCATCTTTAATACTCTGAACGCACACACTAGATGACTCTGTCTCTCCACAACAGGCTGTCCTAGCATGTTACAGGTGCAGCAACAATCATAAAAAAAGGGAAAGACTCAGGATGAAATCCTGGCTGGAATTAAGGTACAGTTGTTTATGGTTGTGAGCGATGAAAGTACGTATGATTGGTCTGGTGACGCTACCCGGTCTGCTCGCTCTCATTGGTTGTTGTGGGTACTCTGTCAGCGGCACTTCAACCTAGAATCGTATATCAAACATGTTTGATATATACGATTCCAGGTTTGGGAGGCTATGACGCAATTTGGAGCAGTAAATTAATGGTGTTGACACCACATACATGCAGACTACTCAGACAAATAATCATTTGCAACAAGGCTCCAGTCGGCATACGCCCCCACGATTGTCAGGGGAGGCAAATCTCGCCCCAACTCGGGCTTAAAATCCTGTAGTGTGTGGCCAGCCTTAGCTGACAGGAAGTCGAGCTCAGCCGCCACGGATTGGCTTCAAAAGCTGTTTGAGTCTGCCTGTTGTAATCAAATGGCTGACGTCACACAGGATTTCTCCAGACTTTTTTACAGTCCATGTGACAGACCGGCAAATCCATCTGCACTGCAAGGTTATGCAATCACAGTGCATTTTTAAAAAAGACAAACATGGAACAATCCAGGACATATTTTAAAACAATACATTAATAATTAAAATAGTATCATCAGATATACCTGTCCCTGAGACCTGAGGACCCGAGAAGCCTAGCTGCTGTCATAGACTGTCTAAATGATATTAACTGCTGGATGGCACAAAACTTTCTACAACTCAATAATTCCAAATCCGAAATCATTCTTTTCAATATTCCAAACGCTCCCAATGCAATTATAAACAGCCTTGGTCAGTTGTCTTCAGATATTAAATCAACAGCTCGAAATCTAGGAGTAGAATTTGACTCCAACCTCACCTTCACAACACACATCAATAAAGTTATACAGTCATGCTTTTTTCATTTATTTCATTTACAATTGCCAAAATAAAACCAATTCTCCACCAGTCAGATATGGAAAAGGTAATCCACACCCTCATTTTTTCCCGTCTGGACTATTGCAACTCTCTCCTGTCAGGTCTCTGCCAAAAATCCCTCTCTCGCCTTCAGCTGGTTCAAAATGCAGCAGCTAGGCTTCTAACCGGTTTTAACAGACGACATCACATCACCCCAATTTTAGCATCTTTACACTGGCTACCCATTACTTTTAGAATTGATTTTAAGATTTTACTTGTTACTTTTAAGGCACTGAAGGGTCTGGCTCCAGAATATATTACAGAACTTTTAATCCCCTATGTCCCTGTCCGCAGCCTCAGATCCTCGGGTGGGAACCTCCTGGTCGTTCCAAAGTCGAGGCTCAAATCTAAGGGTGACAGGGCCTTCTCCATCAGAGCCCCTCAACTTTGGAACGACCTGCCCGAGGAGATAAGGTATGTAGAATAGTTGATGTCGTCTTCTTATTTAGTTTTATCTTCTCACAGATTCTTATCTTAGTTTTATTTCCTCTTAATCTCACCTTTAATCCCTGTCAACCTCATTTTATTTCCTTGCCCCTGGCTGTTTTTAATCATTACTGTCTTCCTCACTTTATTGATTTTATGTCTTTACTGCTTCCCTTTTGTTTACCTCTGTTATAATATTTATCAATTTTACTGCTTTTACAGTTTTAGAGCTTGTTTTACCCTGTTTTAATATCTGTTTTTGCCTTCTTATCAACATTTTACTGTTTCTCTTTTAATTTCTCACATTTTAATTTTGGTCCTCTCGGTCTCAGCCTGTGTAGCTGGGTTCCTGCATTGCCTGGGTTCCTATCGTTTTATGGTACTTGATGTCTGTGTCTTGCCTGCATCCTGATGATGTTCATGATGTCTTAGTTGGGCAGTATGGTTTGTCATGTCTTAGTTTGCATGGCATCACAGGTCGTCTAGGTTTTTGATGTATATTGATGTTGATGAATTACTATCTCATCCATATTTCTGGTTAGTTTCTTTAAATGTTTGGATTCTGCTGATGTGTCTACACGTCACGTTCTGTCTTCTTGTCTTTTGTCTGGGGTTGTTGCTTTGTTTTTCTGCTTGCTTCTGCACTTGTCAAAGCACTTTGTAAACCCATGTTTTTAAAAGTGCTATACAAATAAAGTTATTATTATTATTATTATTATCAAAATTGTAACAAGGAGGACTTAAATGCATGTAGAACTTTTGGTGTCCCCTGGTGTACCATTCATCTCTTATCCTGTTTGGGCCCCTTTAATTAGTCTGAAATGTCACTTGTTGTGAATCCCTACTCTACCATGTAAAAAGCCTGTTTCTGTAGTGGTTTGACTTGCCTACTCCCTCAGCAGTGGTTGCAAGTATTGCTAAAGTACCTCCTAGAAATGATCAGTGTTGGTGGTAATGTGGGCTGCTTCTGTAGGTCATATACAGTCATTAATGATGTGTTTTTACTTGAAAAAAAAAAAAACACCTAATAGGAGCTCTAGCTTCTGATTAGGAGGTGTCATTTAACGCTGTATAATGAAAATAACTGAGAGAAGCTGCCATGCCATAGACGACACCATTAACCAGAGCATTAAGACGAAGCTAAGTGGTGAAAAAATGCCTTAAAGTTTCTCTGCCTTTGGTTTCAGTTACAAACCTATATCACAGGCGTCTCCTACACAGTCGATGGTGTGATTACATTTTAGAGCACCATGCTGCATACATTTGCATATGGATGAATCAAAGTGGTGGCACAAGTGCTTCTTTTGAAGGCTTGATGGCTGAGGAGGAGGAGGAGCTGTATAGGTGCAGCTTTTATTCATCCATCAGCCAAATTTGCATTCTTCTTCCTGCTAATCCATGCTCCCCTCACAATTACATTATTAATAAAATGATCCTCATCATCGCTAACTCTCTCAGAGAATGAAAGCCTCTCTCTTTTCTCTGAAGTTTCTTTTTTTAATGAACAGTCAACAACGAGGGAGAACGCTCGCTGCCAAATGCAGAGGAAGATGAAGGAACACAACGTGACAATGAAGTCGCTGAAGACAAAAGTGGACAGTATTACTTTCACAACCCAGATTTGAAAATTGCTCTACGATGGGCTCAGTGAGTGGAGCAGCAGATGATACAGAGAAAATAGATGCTATCATGGGAGTGGGACTGTGTCTGCCAGATTACAGCGTGTCAGCGCCCATACATTAAACCCACGAGGACTGCAGTCCATAAATTCGGCCTGAGAGTGAGGCAAGACTTTCCCTTGACTCCTACTCTTTCTTTGAATCACAACGTTGTTATAGATTTTCTTTTTCACTGTATGTTGTCATTTTTGGACTATTTTCTAACTATTTCTCTCTGGAGAACTGCTATTAGCCTTCTGAAAAGCTTCTAGACATGCTTAAATTAAGAGATCCTTTTCTTGGAAGAGGTATTAAAGGATCTTGTTGTTTTGCATATTTATGTTGAGGATCCTCAAAGAAATTGTAATATTAGACAAAAATAACCTGAGTAAATACATAATGATGATTTCAATTATTAAGGGACCAAAGCCATCCAAACCTACCTGTCCCATGTGAAAAAGTCATTGCCTCTTAAGCTTAATAACTGGTTGTGCCACCCTTGGCAGCAACAACTGCAAGCAAGCACTCGCAGTAACTGTAGATGAGTCTTTTACATCGCTGTGGAGGAATTTTGGCCTACTCTTCTTTGCAGAATCGTTATAATTCTGCCACATTGCAGCATTTTCAAGCATGAACGAATTTGGACGTAAATCCAGACTTTAACTAGGCCACTCCAAAACCTTTATTTTGTTTTTTTTTCTGACATTCAGAGGTGGACTTAATGGTGTGTTTTGGATCATTGTCCTTAAACTTGAAGTGATGGCTGGACATTCTACTTCAGGATATTCTATTAGAGAGTAGAATTCATGGTTCCATCAATTACAGGAAGTGGTCCAGGTCCTGAAGAAGCAGAAACAGCCTCAGACCATCACATTACTACCACCATGTGTGACTGTTGATGGGATGTTCTTTTTATGGAATGCTGTGTTAGCTTAACTCAAAGTTTAACCAGATACACTCTTTCCAAAAAGTTCAACTTTTGTCCAGCAGTCCACAGAATATTTCCCCAAAATCTTGGGGATCATCGAGAGGTTCTTTTTTTTTTTTTTTTTTTGACAAATGTGAGGAATCTTTGCATTCCTTTTGGTCAGCGATGGTTTTGGCTTTGGACTTCCTGATGCCATCTAAACCCACTCTCTTTCTTATGGTTGAATCATGAACACTGACCTCCTGGATGAGTCATCAATGCACATTTGGAGTCATTTTGATAGGCCGTCCACTCCTGGAAAGTATCACCACTGTTCCAAGTTTTCTTCATTTGTGGATAATGGCTCTCACCAAGATTTGCTGGGGGCTCAAAACCTGTGAAATGGCTTTGTAACCCTTTTCAGACTGACAGGTGACATGATATGGTTATTTCTAAGATCTTTTAGCCAACTTCACTTTAAGTAACCAGGTCTGGTGTGGCTAATGAAATTGAAAAAAAAAAAAAAAAAAGTGGTTAATCGCAGTGAATTCATTGTTTAAGATGGGGAATTTACTTTTCACATGGGGCCAAGTGGGTTTGGATGCCCCACTAAAAAACTGAAAACTGCATTTTCTATTTACTTGTGTTCTCTCTGTCTAATATTAAATTTGTTTGATGAGCTGATGGACTGGAATGCCTACACCTAAATGAGGCCGTACATGACTGAGGATAGAGCCATGTTCACTCTGTTATGAGGCTTTCTTTGAACACTATTGACAAAGCTCATCCCCTGCTTGTAAATGTGATATTTCAAGAATACTTTAAGGGATTTTCTCCAAACTCTGCACACCTGTTTTTTACATTTTCACCTACTAGTTGACACTTTTATACATTGTATTCGACCTATTTGCCCTTTTTTGCCTCTTTTTGCTCATTTTTGCAACTTTTTGCCTTTTTTTTTTTGCCAATTGTCACCAAACAATTTTTGCCAGTTGTTTTTTCAAACCCATGTTGCCCATTTCACCCATTTTTGCCAACCTTTTTTGTTACAATTTTTATTTACGCATTGCTCATTTTTGCTGCTTCTTGCCCTGTGTTGCCACTTTTAACCCATTTTTGTACTTTTTTGCTTTAATTTTGCTATGTAGCCTGCCATTACTATCCCAGTTGTTTATATCAGTGTGCCTATCCACAATGTTAACATCAACAATAAAAAGGCAATTCAGTTTCTAAGTAAAGGGGTTTACATTTTGAAAAAGGCTATACTGTACAACAGCATAAATGAATAAAACTCATTTTTGTTGCTTTGATAAGAGTGGTTATTATTCAGGTTAAAGATACCATATGGCTACCACAGCTTAACTTTACAATAGACCACAATTTTGCTGACCACCATGGGTCCCCAGTATGGCTGGACCCTAGAGAGCTCTTCCCTTTAATCCCCCTCATGGGTGACCTTGCCACCAGGTAGTAATAATAACTTCTTGTAGACTTATATTGATTGATCCTTTATTCAGCTGATTTTTTTAATAGACCTGGTAGAGGAGTACTGTTGTGTTTCAGTCACTGAATTCTGTGAAAAACAAACAAACAAAAAAACAAAAAAACAATACCCTGCATTGATTTTCATGTCAGTATTTCATAATATTAGCTAAATTACATGGTATAAATGGCTCCATAACAATGGCTGTGATGTTTAGCCTGGCTTTCATATTGGCACTCCAGGGGACATGCTGACTATTCTTATTGTTGCTGATGCACTTTCACTTACATTGCTAGGTAACAGAGAGCCAGGCAACTTACACAATCCTATATAATTATCTAGTTTATATTCTGGATGGCCTTGTGATACCTAAAATCTCATGACCAAAAAGCACGTGCTTTTAGGCCTTCAGCTTGCAGTAGTTTACCAAAAAACCCTGGACATAGCATCTAAAAATATCTTCAAATGACACATTTTTCTCTCCTCTAAAACTCTTTTTAGGAACATTCTCTTCCCGCCTGAGAGGACTGTGCCGAAAATCAAATTTTGTGAGCTCCCAAAATGGCCCAAATGAAAGCACAAAGCAGATCAAAAGAGAGACTGTCTGCCACTGTGATAATCACGCTCATTTATAAGCATTAGAAAATGCCATTGCGTTTAATTCTGCAGCTACATAACATTGATGGAAAATTCCCCATTCGCCACCTTCAATTCACTTACTGACTGATAGGAATCTCTCTATACAATTTATCATTTGCCATGACTAATTGGAAAAAAGGGATTCTGATAAGGTTGAGTATTCTAATAGAAAGCACAGTGCAGATAGAGCTCAGACATTTAGCTCCTCTCCATACCAAGTGACCAGGATGGTAAAACACTGCTCACATTGCTTCATCAACCAGCAGGCGTTACAGCACCTTAGATAACAAAACTAGAAAGAGGCTTTTTATTGTGTCTATTTTGAACCATCCTCTCCAGTCTTTGAATATTTCCCTGTGCTGAACAATGGGAATGGTTGGCAGAACCTTCAAAAAGGCTATTCTGATTGTAGTCAAGTAAATCCAAAGCTGTGGTCTGGCACATTAACATTTAAATGCTGCAAAATATTTTCAAAATAATCATGTAGTTTGACTTCGAATATTGTGATTAACCCGTTGAGTCTTGAGCTAATGATGCTCCCATTATTGTCCAATTAGTCCAGTGTACTCATCTTCTTAGAGAGCAATGGCCAACCAGAACTGCTGGTGTATAAAGCCCACTGAAGCATTCAAATAACTGTGTTATTGGTCTGTGGACATGGATGACTACTCTCATTATCCTGCCTGGTTATTCTCACTAATGATGACCTTGTTACTCAAAATAAACAGTGAAAGCAAAGCCAAATGGTGACATAATGAAAGTTGGATGATTGAGAGGAACACGCAGCATACTGCCAAGTCTGTAGTGATTTCAGCACCATGGAGAGCTCACTGAAGCTTGGGGATCATGCTTTTAGGTGTTTGCACATACAGGACACACAAAAAGACCACACTCACATAGGCAGACTCATACTCACAGGTACAAAGCCTTTAGAAGATTTCAGCACCATGGAGAGCTCTATCAGTCTCTTAGCAAGACATGAAAGGTGTTTTTGGAGCGTATTTAGGCTGGCAAGACACTAGATGGTTTTAAATCTAAACTGAACGATGTGGGAGACAGCAGACATAAGGACAGTTTATACCTGTTTTTAATTCTATAATTCTTCAAACACACGCAGGAGACAATTTGGCCAGACTACGAGACCAAACACCTGTTATTGGTAGTTTCACAGTCCTGATTCCAAAAACTCAAGATCTCACAGAATGCTGCAGTATGTGACTGTGAGTACATGTGACTTTAGAGCAAAAGCATACAGAAAAGAAGGTATATGTTTTCAGCTGTCTATACTAGCTTGTGATCCATTTTGGAGGAAAAAGCAAAAACAAGTGGCTCTGTTAGCTTTATGTTTATGTCCACGCCCAAGCTAGAGGGGCTGTTGTTCTCAGCTGGGGTGGCCTGGGTTCAAATCCAGCCTGTGCCTCCTTTTTTGCATGACATTCTCCACTCTCTCTATCCCTTGGTGTTCAACTCTAACAATGTCCCTATGCTAAAGGCATGAAAACACAAAAATAAACTGTAAAAGTAAAAGCGTATGGATGAAATCCTGGTTGAGAGGAAAGTACTGGTGTTGCATATAAACCAGGGATGTAATGGTTACCAGTGTTAATGTCAGGCATGGTAATATTCCCCTATAGGGACAACTGTTCAGATTGTTATAACCATCATTAAACCATTTTTGATAACTGAGCCACAACAGTGTTGTAAATAATGCTCACCCAGCATGAACACAAGCCTGTTTACAGACGTGAATGGACAAAAACACCCACAGGTCAACTGGGGATGTCAAGAAAACTTCTAGTTTCAAGCAGACAGTGTTGTCACTTTCCTCCAATCAGCATTGTGAATCAAATTAAAACCACCAAACTGACTGTCAGCTTAAAGAAAAAAAGAAAGAAAAAAAAAAAAAACTCTGACTGTGAGAGTATGCACTCACTGCTCCTCATTCATGAAAAGTATTCCCAAATGTTGTAGCAAGTCCAGTAAGGTAACCCTTCGGGGCAGTGGCTCCCTACCTGGGGTCCAGGCACCCCTGGGGGATTGCAAAAGATGGGGCACTGGGGGACCGTACCTGCTCTGATGTCAAAATTAGAATGTCACAATTTTTGTGCAAAAAAGACAATTTTTTAGGACAAAAAAAATCTAAAACATTTTGGGATTATAAAGTCATATATTTACAGTAATACACACTCAGACTGTCTTGTTTGTTTTAGATATATTTTGGAACTTTTTATGCCCTTAGAGAAGGACAGTGGCCAGAATCATAAACAGGGGTGAGAGAATGGGGAATAGATATGCAGGAAAGTAGCCAGAGGTGGGACCTGGACCAAGGCCATCCATGTACATGAGGCCACCTTAAACCACTAGGCCATCTGTACCCCAGAATTTCAGTTTTTTCTAGAATATTTACAGATCCTATTTTAGATCCTACACACTGCCATTATAACAAATAGTTTACACACAGGTCTTTACTCAAGGATAAGTGTATGTGGGCCTTTTATGTTGGGATTTTGTCAATGGAAAGAATGCAAATTCATGTTTGTTTTTTTTTTTTAAGGGGTTCATTTGGGGGTTCTAGCTTTTCTTTGATATGAGTGGGGGGCTAAGTAAAAAAGGTTGGGAACCACAGCTCTAGGGCACTCATGGAAACACTTGGAAAATCAAAGTATGGGGTTGGTGGACAACCCCATACTTGTTTTTTCTTTTAACTTTGGTCAGATACTTATATATTTCTCATTATTTTGTCAACATCACGGTAAACAAAGTGGCCATATGTGGTTCCTTGCCTGCTTATGGTTAAAAAAAACAAAAACAAATTAAAAAAAAAAAAAAAAAACTCCAGAGAGTGCGTATAAAATGCACATGATAAAAAACAAAACAAAACAGAAAAAAAAGTTCTTTCATGCTGTCAGTACTCGGCCTGGTTCCTTTTGCATGAATTACTACAACCCAAATGAAATGCAAAACATACTTTCATCTGAAAACAGGACTTTGAACCACTGAGCAATGGTCAAGTTTTTTTTCTCCTTAGCCCAGGTGTGTCATTTATGACATCTTTGGTTCAGAATGAGTTTTAAACCAGGAACATAACCCTAGTAGCCCATTTCCTGGACTTGTCTGTGTGTGGTGGCTCTTGATCCACTGATACAAGCTTCAGTCAGCTGTTAGTGAAGCTCCCCTAAATTCTTGAAAGTACTTTGTTCGAGCAGCCTCTCAAGGCTGAGCTGTTTTCTTACCACACTTTTCTCTTCCAGTCAACTTTACGTGGATATGCTTTGATGCAGCCTCTGAGAACAGCCTGCCCTTTCAGCAGTGACCTACTGTAGCTTACCCTGCTTGTGGAGGATGTCAGTGATTGTCCTCTGGACAACCATCATGTCAGCGGTCTTCCCTTTGACCGTGGTTGTGTGTGCTGAACTAGAATGAGAGAACGAAGGTTCAGGTAACCTTTGCAATTTGGATTTTTCCCTCGATATTCAAATATTTTGAGATAGTGGATTTTTTTGTCTTGGGCTGTAAGCTGTAGTCATCAAATTTCACTTTCTATGAAATAAATCTAGAATATATAGAAGTTCAACTTAATGACTAGAATATCAGCTCATTCATTCTGTGTCGCTCTGCTTCACCAACACGCTCTACAAATGGAAACCAGAACAATAAGCATGCTGTGAATCCACATCTCCATGCATAGATTGCTCATTTTTACATAGAACCTTTAAATAGAGTTTACACATTGCAGTAATGATTGCTGACCTTCACCTTTGGTTGTCATGCTTCAAAGGGCAGCTAGGTCAACCTCTGCATCGTCCAATGCAACAGCATAACACACATGTACATTATGTACCATGCATGTACGTGTCAGTACAAGTCAATGGGGCATCTTGACCTGATTAGCAGACATCTGCTGTGGCTGGAGGGAGTTTTTCTGCACAGACACTGGAAGAAGAACTCGTCTTTAAAGTGGGATTATAGCATCAAGGAGCTAATCAGAAGATGTTGGAGTTAGAGGATGAAGCACTTTATCCCTTCATGAAAATGGCTGCTGGATACTCAGAAACAATCCGCTCATTTCTATTGCCATTTTTAATTTAACAGCATTCAACGAAAAGGCGGCTATTATTCTGCTTTTGTCATTAAAGAAATTGCATGTTAGCAGGAACAATAAAACGCCCCCTTAGTGACAGCTTTTAACACTCAAAGTGTGCACGTGTATAGTTCTCCTGTTTTGTGTTCAACCTTAATATTCCTACTTAATGAAAACACCAAAAGGCATGCAGATAACCAGAACTCCACTACCGGGGCCCCTAATCAAAACAAGTGTAATTTTCTACCCTTCCTCTCTGTAATTTTAAAACGTCTGCCCTGTTGAAAAATTACATTGCCCCCATTTGATTAATTTTGTCGAGGCTAAATGGCTCCTGAACAATGGTGTGTTTGATTTGCTCTCTATAAATCAGGGAAAAAAGGGAAAAGCAAAAGCTTTGGGGTTGAACTTGCATTGTTAAAACTGCTTTTCTATTCCTCTTTTTTTCCTTTTGTGAATATCAGGGAGAAGAGTGAGCCCAATTCTTTGGCAGTCACTTTAAAAGCTTAGAAAATATCCAAGAATAGGTGCATTTTTTAAGCCGCTATTATATTTGAGTCTGGCAATTTCTCCTGCTCCTCCTGTGTTGAAATGTCCATTTATTACTTCTCTCTAAGATTTATTCTCTTTTTTCTGATTCCTGTTTGTTTGACTTGCTTTAAGATGTGCTGTTTCACCACCCTCCATCAAAACGAACACAAACACCATCATCTTTTCACTCTGCCAATTATCCATTCACGCCTCCCAAAGATACACTTCAGTAATCCTGTCTTCTCCGTGTTAATGCATCCCCTCTCTGCCTCTATATCAAACCGAGACAGAGCAGAGCAGGAATATTGTTCTGGAGCAAAATCAGGCACCAAAACATCGGAAAAAAAACTCCTAAGATAGCTTCACATTGTCCATTTCATTGCCATTGTTTTCTTACATGCAAATGTGCATGCCTGCATGAGCATAATAGTGCTCCCTCTGCACACGTGTGGGTCGGTGTGCAGCCGTATATATAAATGCCAACATAAATTTGTGTGTAGGTGCGTATTTGTGTGTCCTGAATCCTCAGCGGGGTGGGAGCTTGGAAAAAAGCAGCGGTCCATGAAGCTAACTAGAGTTCCTCCCTGATCAAATGTGACAATTATGATAGTGCTCCTTGGTACAAAACTCCCCACTGACTCCCCCTTCCGTTCCTCCCCCCTTTCCCCTAATGCCACCTCCTCTTTGCGTCTTTGAGTGCGCTGCCCTTTTCTCTAACATGCAAACGGTACTCTGTATACTCTAAATTCATTTTACTTTGTACCCAGCCTGATCAAAACTAATAATTCTACCCCTCTCACCTCCTTTTAAACTAATGCAGCCTCACATTGGCTCTCCTATGCTTGCATTAATCTTTAATCCAATTTAAATATTCATCCCTGAAGGGCCAATCGGAAGGAAGCGAGTTTGCAAACACAAATAAACACAAGCAATTCATTAACATGGATACAAGCTGATAATGTAGAACAAATGCTGAAGAACATGAGGGTAAACGGCAGCAGCAAACCCATTGCTGGCTACACAATGTCAGAAAATAAAGATGCAGTTAAAAACTGTCTCTTAAACACTTTTAAAGCACATCTTGGAGGCCTTGATAATAAAATAGCCATTTTAATAGACCTGTAAAATCTTTCTTGTGATTAACATCTTGCTTTATACTTCTGTCTTATCTGTGAGCTTTAATGTCCCTGTGAAGTGATAGAAAAAATCTTGATTTTAGGTTTGTTGTATAACAGGCCACTGTGTTATCAACCACAAGGCCAAATTTCTCTAATGAAAAACATCTCTTAGTTTATAAAATGTAGCTTCAAAATAAAAAAAAAAAAATGAGGCAGTAAAATCAGCTCCAGGATGGTGTGGGCGTGTCTTTAAGTGAGTTGAAGCCACGCCCACTCTTGGGAAATACAGTCCTCTCAAAAATTAGAAATGCTTTTTATCAGTGTGCAGCTGCCTGGCTCTGTGCCAGAGCAGAGAGACAGAAGTTGGGGATTAAATTTACTGTTTTCTGGCGCAAATCTCCCCATTATGATGCTTTTAATGACTCGTAGGCCACAATGGCTGGGGAATTTACCTTACAATGAACAGAAACACAGCATGTAACTGGCTGTTAATGTTCACTGAGTGCAGAGATATCAGCTAACAACAGACTGTACAGAGATGAACTGCTCTGTGATTGTATATCATTGTCATCAGGGGGCGGGGCAATTCCCCATCAAGACCAATGATGTCATGGGCTCAGATTTTTTACCCTTTAAAAACAATACCAAGCCCAGAAAGAGGTTAAAAAAGTTCTAACAGTCCAAATCCAAAATTCAGTTACACATAGATCCCAGTGTTTTTAACCCTCGGATCCTACTATGTCCATTTTGAGGACATTCATCATTTTTGTCATCCTTATTTTGAGTTGATAGTCACATTTTTTATAGACTGAGGCATCAAATCTGGCCAATGTTATTATTTTTCTTCATATTAAAAAAAAAAAAAAAAAAAAAAAAAGTGTTGCCCATAGAACTCTACTAATGCCAAATAGCTTCATCCTTGTTTGTCCAAAATCTGGACAGAAGACTTCCATTAAAACATGTTTTTTGACTGTGTGTCTATGGCACACTCTATGGAGTGTTTACAGTCAAAAATGCTGCTTCCTGGGCATGCCAGTAGTCCAGTGGTTAGGGCGCGCACCATGTACGCAGGCGGCCTGGGTTCGAATACGGCCTGTGGCACCATTTCCTGCATGTCTCTCCCCGCTCTCTTCCCTGTTTCCGAATCTATCCACTGTCCTCCTATCTCTAATAAAGGCACGAAAAAGCCTAAAAATAAATCTTAAAAAAAAAAAAAAAAAAAAAGGCTACTTCAAGGTTCTGCAGTCGGGGACAAAGAAAGAGGGATATTTGGACAATTTCAACTTTATCCTCATTTCATAGCAAGTGGGTGGACATGCATGAGGATGCACGGGTCCTTTCGATCAATAGGTAAGAATATATCATATCTCAAATATGCAGTAAAATATGTGCACTTAACTGGCGTAATCGCGGTCACATTTTGGTTAGAGGTGGAAATGCCAATGTTCGTGATTCATATCCTACATATTTCCTCCGATTTTTTATGCCTGTACATAAAATAAACCTAACATGAACAAATGCATTCGCTAGCATATGATTTGGTAGAGGACGAGGCCCAAGAAAAGGATGGTAAAACTGGCGTGTTATAAGCTCTGATAGACTCATCTGTTTAGCATGGACACTAGCTCACTGAATCCAAGTCAAAGGCATAGTGTACAATAACTGGCTAAAACATTGAATTTTTTTTTTTTTTAGTGGTCAGGGTTGAAGTTGTGGAAGAGATTTAAGTCAGTGTAAGCAAAAAAAAAAAAGAGTGTTTCATTAACAGTTTTCTGTATGTCCAGAAAATGAACTCACAAGGACAGATGGAGCCAAATATGGCATTTGGCACAACAAAAAAAAAAAAAAAATGTCAATGCATCAAATTAAATTTTACTCCTCATCACTGACATGGCCAAGACTGCATTTATTATTAAAAAAAAAAAAAAAAAAAAAGTTTTGCTTTCTAGACCATTTTATATGGGAAATATGGCGTTTTTGTCTTTTTTTTTTTACCATAAAAAAACAGTAACATGGTTTAAAATAACTGGCATAAAAAGGGTGTAACATTGAATTTTTTATATTTTATGTTTTTAGTGGTCAGGGTTGAAGTTGTTGAAGAGATATAAAGCAGTGAAAGTTAAAAAAAAAAAGTTGAAAAATGATTATTTAATTAACACTTATCTGCATATCCAATTTCTGGACATATTGGCCTCAACCATACTTGAAATTACAAGGGATTGAGGGTTAAATATCTACTGCAACCTTATCCAACATATCGAGTGTGTTAGTACACAAAGGGGCAGATCCACTATATTTTTTGGCTCCATGCCAATAGCATGGAGTTAAACATGAGAATTCCAACTAATCCACAAATAATTAGCAGTGATTATATGTAGATGCAGCAAAACTCACACCTGTCTGCACATCAGATGGTTATTAGATGTGTGATTCAGAGACACACACACACACACACACACACACACACATCTGTACCTCTGTCAGCTTAACTTTTGTCATCATTTTTTGTTGCTCTCATCCTTGAATAACTGCAAAGCAGATTGACTGGCCAGATGCCATTTTTTTGTCATCAGACAAATCAACCTTGAAAATCCATTGTTTGTGTGTAATGGAACACAGTTCTGACCAATCAGCACTGTTTTAGGAGAATGGGCGGGGTTTACTTCTGCATGAGAGCTGCCAGCAATGGCTGCAGCCAGTGTAACAGTTAGCTCTGATTTACCCATTGTACAGCAGCAAGTTTATCAGAACTGGACCACATTTCTTTATGAAATAAAGAGCAAAGAACAGTGCTGAAAGCTCCTCATGAAACTTTAGCACCCAATCACCTTCAAAGAATTTTAATGAAACGTCCTGTCCCTCTCACACGCTTTGTATGGGAGATTTCCCAGGTAAGTGTGAATTATATCCATGTTAATGATAAATGACAGTCTAACCCTTAAAGCCTCTTTTCTTAAACCATGAATGAGACTGTTTAAGCTGTTAATGATAAATGATGAATAAAAAAATAATTATAATAATAACTTTTTTTTTTTTTCTTTTTTCTTTTTTCCATTTTCGTTCATTTTTATAGTATTTTTTATTCTCACCCCTCATACTGGAGTGGATTCATCGTCAGTGCTACATTTACCTAGAAGACCCCCCTCAGAAGGAGCAGGAAATGGGCCCTCCCTTGATGCCGTTTGATAAAATCAGCACATGCACATTGGATCTGTAGCATAAGCAATAACCCCCTGCTTAGCATTCGCCTCCTGGGCCTGGTTCCATTTAGCGGAGGAGCAAACGGGGGAAAAGACAAAGAAAGAGAGGACTGGCATTTTAAGATTAGGAATAGCACGTCAGATTTGTATGTTTTTGGTTGCTTAAAGATACAGTAGTTTTAGTAAACAGAAAAAACTTGGTTAAAGCAAAACATTTACCTAATAGTATCTTTAAATTAGTGTTTAATCACCACATTTTCTCATTCATAAAGAGGCTCTTCATCCCCTGACTCTGTAATCACCATGTTTCTACAGTGTTGCCATAGTTTCCATTTAAATCTACAATCTAAAAGTTAGAGGTCACTTATATTCACAATTTTCACATTGCACCTTCAAATACCCAATAATAGTTATTTGGGTTTAAAACAGAAAGGTAAAAATACCTTCAGGATGATCTTTTTGCTGACCTCCATGGGCCTCCTCACCGATTCTGGGTCCCAGAAAGCTGCACTTTATGTCCCTCCTTATAAGCAGTCGGGTGGGTCAATGAAGGAAGCAGGAAATGAACCCTCCCTCGATGTCACTGAATAAAATCACTGCATGCACGTTGGATTAAGAGGGCTGGTTAACATTAGCCTCCTGGTTAGCATTAACCTCCTGAGCCCAGCTGGGCTTTTGGAGCTAATAGAAAGAAAAAAAAAGTTTGCTGGTGGTTCCAGTTTCACGGTCTGCCATTACTGGCCTTCAAGTTATTTTCAGAGAATCTGCTCAAATGTTTTTTTTTTGTTTTGTTTTGTTTTGTTTTTTTTGCCTCTTAAGCTTAAAGCAAAGGAATAACTAGCAAACCTTCCTTATATCTACAGTCGCTAGAAAAAGTATGTGAACCCTTTGAGATTTCTTGGATTTCTGCATAAATTGGTCATCAAATGTGTTCTGATCTTCATCTAATTCACAACAACAGACAAACACAGTCTGCTTAAACTAATTTTGCACAAAAAATGATATGTTTTCATGTTTTTTTTGAACAAAACATGTAAACATTCACATTGCAGGGTGGAGAAAGTATGTGAACCCCTAGGCTAATGACTGGTTGACCCTCCTTTGGCAGCAATAACCTCAACCAAACGTTTCCTGTAGTTGCAGATCAGACCTGCACAACAGCCAAAGGAATTTTGGACCATACCTCTTTACAAAATTGTTTCAGTTCAGTAATATTCTTGGGATGTCTGGTGTGAATCACTCTCTTGAGGTCATGCCACAGCATCTCAATCGGGTTGAGGTCAGGACTCTGGCTGGGCCACTCCAGAAGGCGTATGTTCTTCTGTTGAAGCCATTCTGTTGTTGATTTACCTCTATGCTTTGGGTCGTTGTCCTGTTGCATCACCCATCCTCTGTTGAGCTTCAGTTGGCGGAGAGATGGTCTTAAGTTTTCCTGTAAAATGTCTCGATAAAATTGGGAATTCATTTTTCCGTCAGTGACAGCAATCCGACCAGGCCCTGAGGCAGCAAAGCAGCCCCAAACCATGATGGCCCCTCCACCATATTTCACAGTTGGGATGAGGTTTTGATGTTGGTGTGCTGTGCCTTTTTTTCTCCACACATAGCGTTGTGTGTTCCTTCCAAACAACTCAATTTTGGTTTCATCTATGGACAGAATATTTCGCCAGTAGTGCTGTGGAACATCCAGGTGCTCTTTTGTAAACTTCAAACGTGCACCATGGGTTTTTTTGACAACAGTGGCTTCCTCCGTGGTGTCCTCCCATGAACTCCATTCTTGTCTAATTTTTTACTTATTGAAGATTTGTCAACACAAATGTTGGCATGTGCCAGAGATTTCTGTAAGTCTTTAGCTGACACTCTAGGATTCTTCTTCACCTC
Organism: Cheilinus undulatus; assembly: GCF_018320785.1. Taxonomy (NCBI): domain Eukaryota; kingdom Metazoa; phylum Chordata; class Actinopteri; order Labriformes; family Labridae; genus Cheilinus; species Cheilinus undulatus. Next base: position 41,151,963 of record NC_054880.1, on the reverse strand, counting down.
ATCGAGCATTCTGCGCTGTGCTCTTGCAGTCATCTTTACAGGACGACCACGCCTAGGGAGAGTAGCAACAGTGCTGAACTGTCTCCATTTGTAGACAGTCTGTCTTTTGTCTTTTTGTAACCCTTTCCAGCTTCATGTGAGTCAACAATTCTTGATCGTAGGTCTTCTGAGAGCTCTTTTGTGCCAGGCATGGTTCACATCAGGCAATGCTTCTTGAGAACAGCAAATTCAACACTGGTGTGTGTTTTTTTATAGGGCAGGGCAGCTTTAACCAACACATCCAATCTCATCACATTGATTGGACTCCAGGTTGGCTGACTCCTGGCTCCAATTAGCCCCTGGAGAAGTCATTAGCCCAGGGGTTCACATACTTTCTCCACCCTGCACTGTGAATGTTTAAATGGTTTGTTCAATAAAAACATGAAAACATATATTTTTGCATGGTATTAGTTTAAGCAGACTGTGTTTGTCTATGGTTGTGACTTTATGAAGATCAGAACACATTTGATGACCAATTTATGCAGAAATCCAAGAAATCTCAAAGGGTTCGCATACTTTTTCTAGCGACTGTATAGAATAAGGCCATGGCATCCTTTGCATCAACAAAGCACAATGTATAGAAGTAGAGCAGCAACAAACAAAGAATGACATAGGCCGACAAATTTTTAGATTAACAAAAATCTAAAGCCCCCCCCCCCCCCCCAAAAAAAAAAGTTATAAAATGAGACATTAGGAATTTAGCTACTAAGTAGCTAGCTTTGAGAGCTGTCTCAGACACATTTTTAGTTTTTATCATTAAAGCTGCCAGTTTCTCAGTTTGTTGCCACAGACAAACAAAACAGTCTGTGTTCTTGTTTTGAATTGGTGGGTGTTTCATTGGAGAGATCACTGACATAGGCTACTGAAGTATCACAGAAATTAAAGGAGACAATCAGGCAGCACACACATCAAAATATAAAATCATACGATGACCAATTACAAACCAGGGTCGTCTGGGATCTGTCATGATAAGAGATTAAAGCAGTTGTTTTGCATGAGGCTTATGGGACATGGTTTCGTCCAACAGATGCTGGACATGAAGCTAAAATGCTGATGTGTCTGCCAAAGAAAACTGAGGAAGTAAAACCTAACTGTGGGCATGCATGGAAGTGATGATGATTGGTCATGTGGGTCATGTGTGGGGAAGAAATCTGCAGTTATGATTGGTTCTGAACCACCATGTGATATGGTGTTCCCCTGCCTTTTTATAATGTTGTGATGCTGTCTTCTGATGCAGTTCTGTGATCAAAGTCAAGCCTTGGCAGTCGCTCAAATCGGACTCTCCGTACATCCCTAGAACAGTTAGAGAAAGTACAGAGACAGTAATAGAGACAACAGTAACCGCCACAACAAAGCAGAAGGCCCTTAGAGATAGTTCACAGAGCAAATATGATTACCTTTAAGTCTGTCTCATAAATGTTCATATACAGATGAGTCAGCTCAGTACAGGTCATCTTCCAGGCTCTACTTTCAGAATCACTGTGCTGAATCAAGTCACTTCAAGCTGCTTTGCTTGGGTCCCTACAACAGAAAAGAGCAACCTCATCAAAAACCACATAGGTTAAAAGAATGTCTCTCCCTCTCTCCTGCTCATACACTGTTGTTTTTGCACTTGCATGTAAATCAGAGATGTCAAACTTAACCACAGCAGGGGCCAAATTCTGAAGTTGGGTCTAAAATAGGGGCTGAACAAGGTCAACATTTAACCACAAACTGTCAACCTCATTTTCACCAGCAATCAATTATGGGGGGAAAAAAGCCTTAGCACTGATGAGAAAAAATTTTGAGATTTAAAACAGTAAAAGTTGTAAGTTTAAAGGCTCATAATCTGAGATAAAAATTCAGTCTCATTAGCTCAAAAGGCATTTAAAGTCAAAATCATGTCTTTAAAAGGCAAATATACAAGAAAGAAAGTGTAAATCATATTTTTTAATGGTTAAAACATGAGATAAAAGTGTAAAATCATGAGTTTTAGAAAGGACATGATTTAATGCAAAGAGGACTATTTCTGATTAGACTGACTTTATATAGCAAACATAAATATACAGTGTATTTGAAGCTCATGTGTTGAGCTAATGATGCCTGTTTACCTTTTCCTGTTGAGTAAATCTTTCTTGCATTAATAAAGCAAATAAATTAAAACAAACATTCAGTGGTTTCCCCGTATTGAAGTATTGCTGCAGCCAACAGGCAGCCTGTGTGAATACCTGCACAGGCTGCAGCTTTCGTGAGCTGCTCTTGTTGGCTGTGTGGAGTCGGCCTTGGCCACAACAAAGATGTGAAAAAAAAATCTGGCTTTATAACATAATCTGAAACTTTTGGCCTTTTTATGCCCATTAATCTCTGTCTCTTCTCATCTTTATGATAACATGTAGGGTTGTCTGCAAGGCATGATGGTGAGCCAACACTGTCCGGCACATCTGAAAGCATCCCGGCTCCATTTCCACCGTGCTATAAATCACCCTCATACACAGAGAGGTGCATTTCCACATACCTACACACAGCCATCCTTACCTTCAGCTGGGGTGTTAAATTTCAGGATTATCTGAGGGAGAAACCCTTTCCTTCAGCTGACAGAGACAGATGACGGACTGGAAATGGCCCTCCCCTCAGCCCACCTACAGTAAAACTTCTCTATGGTCATCTCAGTCCGTCCATCCCCTTCCTCCTGCTCCTCGTCGTGGACATCTATCACCTCTCCGCGGCCTTCTTCTCATATATCTCCCCTGGTCCCTCCATCTCATCTCTCTGTCTGCTCCGTTCATCCCATCCCTCCAACCTCCTGCTCATACATTTAAGAGCAGCTGAAGCCCACAGCGTGCCATAGTCTGCTGGCCCATCCATCATGGCTGACTGTAGGCCAAACAGGTCTGGGGAAAAAAGAAGCTTTGATTTAAGTCTACCTTGCTCTCGGCTTGGCGGGCTGCTCTGTGGAGCCCCAGATGGTTCTTAGACCTAAAAACCTGTGAGAGAAGTGATTTAGGCCCATCTGGAGTTGAGCTATTAAAGCTCATCTCGTGCCTATTCCAAAGCCTTGCTCATGTCTGTTTGCATAATTTAGAACTTCTTAAATGACAGAAGAGAGGAAATAATCAGATCACACTTTCAGGCCTCCTTCCTGGTCCGAACATGAACTGAAAAGACATTTTCTTACAAGAAACATGCTCTTATTGAGAGTACAGCTAAATAAATCCCTCAGAAAGTATAATCTGAATATTTAATGGGACTGTGTAATAGAAAAACTGCAGTTTTTGTTCATGATTTCTATAATAAGAGTGGTTGATCATCCATGTTTTGCCACCATGACATGGTAGAATCCATTCTCCCTGTCTCAATCAATGTCTTGATTACATAACATATAATTTTGAGGCTTCCTAAATGTTGTCATTGTTGATGCTTTACTTAGTTTGACATTAAGAGTTTTAGATCAAGAGAAGAAAAAAAGAGAAGAAATTGGAAAAGGAAAGATGAATGTATACTGGACTTATGACCAGTTAAAGTCATCTAACACCAAAAAAAAAAAAAAAAAAAAAAAAAAAAAAAATCTCTGCAGTTTAAGTCAGAAAGGTGCACTTCCTGCTGCTTTTTTGAAGGTGCATTAATAACAATGATGCCCATAAATTTTCTAAATCCTTGGTTAAAAGTGCTGCTGAGGCTGAAATTCAAAACATCCAACCATTTCAATCCCATGCTATGTCAGACTTTCCCTCTGGGTCATGTGTACAAAGTTTGGTGACTCGTTTAATGTTACACTCTTCAATAAAACAACTTCTTGATTGAAGGCGAAAGATACATTGCCATGGCAACAGGGTTAGAGGCAGGGTTTAAGCTTTGGCTGTATGGCCAAAGTACAGCAACAGGCTACAGCAGCAGTGAGCAGTGAGTTCTGCCTTCAATTAGGGGATAAAGTCCACACTAATCTCTATGTTCAAACTAGTTAAGTTCTGACTTAAGTTGTGCCGTTGTTCAGTTGCACCACAGAGACGTCGGTCCACCCTTTGCAGCTATAACAGCTTCAACTCTTCTGGGAAGGGTTTCCACAAGATTTAGGAGTGTGTTTATGGGAATTTTTGACCATTCTTCCAGAAGTGCATTTGTGAGGTCACACACTGATGTTGGATGAGAAGGCCTGGCTCTCAGTCTCCGCTCTAATTCATCCCAAAGGGGTTCTATTGGGTTGAGGTCAGGACTCTGTGCAGACCAGTCAAGTTGATCCACACAAACTCTCTCATCCATGTCTTTATGGACCTTGCTTTGTGCACTGGTGCACAGTCATGTTGGAACAGGAAGGGGCCATCCCCAAACTGTTCCCACAAAGTTGGGAGCATGGAATTGTCCAAAATCTCTTGGTATGCTGAAGCATTCAGAGTTCTTTTCACTGGAACTAAGGGGCAAAGCCCAGCTCCTGAAAAACAAGCCCACACTATAATCTCCCCTCCACCAAACTTTACACTTGGCACAGTGCAGTCAGACAAGTACCGTTCTCCTGGCAACCGCCAAACCCAGACTCGTCCATCAGATTGCCAGATGGAGAAGCGCGATTCATCACTCCAGAGAAAGCGTCTCCACTGCTCTAGAGTCCAGATGCAGCTGGTCGGCCATGGAAACTCATTCCATGAAGCTCTCTATGCACTGTTCTTGAGCTAATCTGAAGGCCACATAAAGTTTGGAGGTCTAAAAGTTGGCCACATCTGCTCACTAGGCGTTTCAGCATTCGCAAAAAACACCATTTGACCACTAAACAGCGGATAACTCACTTCCTGTGCATTATTCGTCATGATTTTTTTTTCCTCTACGCATGATACAAATGTGTACCAATTTTCCTGCATGAATCCTAAACTGACTTTAGTGGATGCATTTTAGGGGCTGTCATGAAGCCATTTTGCAATGTGTGTGCACAAAACCAAATGTACATTTCCACTTCAACAGATTTTTTTGCAAAAAAAAAAAAAAAAAAAAAATTTAGTAGGCAGCCCCTTGGCTGCAATCACAGCACTTAGTCTGCGTGGATAGGTCTCAATCAGACTTACATATCTGGACGTTGCAGTTTTACTTAATCATTTTTTGCAAAACTGTCAAGCTCTGTCAGGTTGCACAGGGATCAGCCTTGAGTAGCCCTTTTCAAGTCCAGCCACAAAATCTCTTTGGATTGAGGTCTGGGCTTTGACTCGTCCATAACGTTCACCTTGTTGTCTTTAAAACATTTCTGTGTAGCTTTCGCTGTAGGCTTGTTAGAAAATATATCTTCTCCTAAGCTCTAGCTCCCTTGAAGACTGAATAAGATTATCCTCCAGGAATTCCTAAATGTTGCTGCATTCATTATGATTTCATTCATCAAGAAGATGCTTGTTTGACTATTAAGTGCAATTAAAGGGCCTTAATTTCCCTTAAGTCTCATGAGGCTCAGATATAATTGCAATGTTATTTGCAGATGTGGAAGGTTATATATTTAATATTGGACACATTTAATAATTTATTTAAAATGATGTAAACATTAGAAACATAGTTAAATACATCATACAGTTTAAAAGTACATAAAAATACATGAGCTAAAAGTCTGTGAGTTAAAAACATTTCATGATTTCATGTTTTTAGAGCGATCTATGGCTTAAATAAGTGTTAAATATCAATGCAAAAAATGAAGTAAAAATTTAAAATGCTGATGTTAAACGCTGTAAACAGTAAGTCTAAACGGTGCACTGTTAAAGCATGATTAATGCAAAAATGTACTGGTTACACTGTCTGTATTGATACAGGATCATAAAAGGGTTACTTTATTTGCACTTAAAGTTTATTTTAGCACCCTTAGGGGGAGGGATGCACAGTGGCTTTTGTAGGTGTTCATTTTTACTCTTTTTCTGCTGCTAGAGTAAAGATAACATGAATTTGCAATTACAATACATGTACAGTATTTATAATGTTTTTCTTTTCTTTTTTGTGGACCTGTTATTTAAAGGTTTTCACCTACCTCATGATCAAGTCTGTCAAAGAATTGCAACTGCAAATAAATGAAGATAGAAAGAAAGAAGAAACTGTTTGGTCTTTGAGTGGAATCCAGTTTAAACTCTGTGAAGACTTATCCATCCCTTTTAAGTGGGGAAACTGCACAAATTAAGGCAGAACTTGACACCCTCTACCTTTACAAGTCTTCCAGGGCTGGCTGCCGAGAAGCATCCCCACAGCATGACACTGCCACCACCGTGTTTCACAGTGGGGATGGTCAGTCATTTATTTCACTTTTGATATTTTTGTGTAATTGACATTACTTTGTAAAATCTGTTTTCACTTTGACATCTAAGAGTTTTTTCTTTTTCTTTTTTTTTTTTTTTTTTTTGTAAAATAAATAGATACATTGACCACGATTGATATACAAAAATGGATAAAGGGGTTAAACATCCAAAGGGCAGAATGCTTTTATAGGTAGTGTAAAGTTCCTGAATTAGCATTTTATTTTGCTGAAGAAAAATGTATTTCCTTCAGTTTCAATAGGACTCTCACTGGTGCTTGGACCCTGATTACACTTGATTGTAACACTCCCTCCCAAGGGCAAGTACTGTGATTTATACCATTCCCTCTATGAACTGTCATCTGCGTAACAGTCATGAAATTAAGATACATGAGCACCCATAAGAACTCCCATCTCCAACAAACACATTCATTCATGTGTTCTGTCAGCAAAGGATATCAGTCTTACAGCTGTTAGACAACCAAAGATTATTTTCTGCAACTTATTCCACTAAAATATCAATATTTAATGAAGCACATTCAAACAGAAGTCATGGAGAGGGCTGCTGGTGTTTTTTTTTTACAGGTCTTCAGATGCTCTGACATAGAGAGAAAGCCTCAAAGCTTTATAAGGTTTGACTCAACAGTCTCCAGCTGAACATGTGAATAAAGCCATGCACACCCATCTCCTGCTCAAATCTTGAACAATAAGTCAAAGATTATTTTCTCTGATTCTGAAAAGAGCTATTTCATGGCTTAGTGCTTGACAAGATTTATGACTTTAGTCTGTTTAAGCCACATGCCTCCTGGGTGTTATTATTTAAGCCTACGCAGTTAGGGAGACTGCACATGGTCGCTTATTTGAACCCTCTTGCCAAATTTCCAGTTTGGCTAACATTCTTGCTTCCAGATCCAATATTTTACTCAAAGTAATGCATTATTAAAGGCACAGCAATATCAGGGCATAAAAAAAAAATAGTTTATAGACGTGGAATAATACTGCCGGCAATTATCTAAAACACAAGAGGTGTAAACACATTGTCTCCATCGCCAGGCTTCAAGGGAAACGTCAATATCATGAAATATGAATCAAAAGGAGCAATTAATCAATCTTGTACTTCCAACAGTGTTATTGTACTGAAACCGATATTTATTGCCATTTTCAGTAAGACACAAATATCCTGAAATTACTTCATTTACACACAACAGATGGATAACAAAGGATCCATGAGAATAAGAAACATTAATCACTTTAGTCCTTAGAAGGGACTGGAACATGTCCATGAGAATTTGTCAAGTGCTTGCCAGTCAAAGCTGGGGTGACTCAGCACCCAGTCCATGCAGAAGCTTTAACCGTCTCCAAACCACCTTTGTCCTAACCTTGCAAAGCAGATAGATTCTCCAGACTGTGATCAAAACGTGCCATTCTAAAACATTTGTTCTGAAAGGAAAACAACTCAGACCAATCAGCATCATTCAAGGAGAACGAGGACGCTGCTATGCGCGGGGTTAAGTTGTACTGTGACCTGATAGCAATGGCTGCTGTATGAAATTACAATCCTATCTTTATTCGAGAGCATGCTCTGATGTTTGAGAGCAAAGTTTCAAGTTTTGAGAGCAAAGCCTTTTCATTTTGAGAGCATTTTTCACATTTGAGAGCAGATTTACATGTTTCAGAGAGCAAAACTTTGTCATTTTGTGCTCAGATTTTTCTTTCAAAGCCTTGTTTCTGTGCTCGCGTCTCTTATCTCCTCTTGAATTTCCTCTGCTCGCACATGAAACAAAACTGCTCTCAGCCAAAAGGAAGTGAGTATCGGCTCGACCAATCACGATAATGCTGCATAATTGCTAGGGGGGTTCGCTAGATTGAGCTGAGCGTTTTACAGTAAAAAAGAATGATTCATTACGATTTTTTAAGGGGAAAAATCCCAATAATTACTCTAGTTGGACATGGCCAGTACTTAATGGTGATCAACCAATCATATGCTGTTATGGGTGGGGCCTTTTTGGAGACTTCTGAGAGAGAAAACAGAGCCAAAGGGTAGGACACAACTCTCAGCAAACATTTTTATTGGCATCTTTTTTTTTTTTAACTCCAATACCAAATATCAGCCGAATGCCTGACCTTATACTTAATCAGGGCAATGATCAGTTGACCCCTAATTTAGTGTAACTATTTTATGTCCTTTTCAGCCCTATGATTTACTTGCAACTCTGTCCAGGATGCTCCTTTTGGGTTGGTGGGTTGTCTAGAGTGGATAGGACTGTGATATAGGCTTTAAATTTGGGGGTTGATTATTGCAGAAATATGTGAAAAGTGTATTTTAAAAAAAAAAGTATATATAAATATTTTAAAAGGGGGTAAAGATGGCACAGCTACCAACATTTTCTGTGAGTTTTTTCACTTATTTGACCCTGTCTGACCCCTCTTAGCAGGGACAATTCTAAGCAAAAGTAGTACAGCTCACTCCAAGCTCATCAAGCTATTGCTGCATCATGAAGTGACATCCACCTGTGACCGCACTCCTCGCCAGACATGATTCTAATTGAGCGTTTACGCCACATGAAATACGACGCCTCGCTGTACTCCATCACCACAAGGTGGGCAGAGCGAGGCGATGAATAAACCCTGGCGTGACAGTAGTGATGACGGTCGATCTTGCCCTGTAGGAGATGAGTTAGCAATTTCATGCCAGCAGAAAACACCCATCACCATTAGAGAGCTGCACTCACTGAGGAATTGCTGCCATTTCCATCATTTTGACAATACCAAAAGGGAATCAAGACAAGAGTGAGATTGCTCGCTCTACTGGGATGGAGAGAGTTGGGCTTTGAAGGGTGGAGGGGGGTGACGAATGCTGGATTCTTGAGAGATGTGTGGGTTGGAACTCTTAAGTGACTTATACGGGTGTTGAATTGAGGGGTTTCCTTTTGGTTGAACTTTGACAAGTGGACTACAACAATTACCATGGCTTTTTTAAAACCAGTTAAACAATAAGAATCACAAGTTTACTATATGTTGTTCTTTTAAAAGCAGTTCAATGCTATTTTTCCATCTCAACACACATTTTAATACTGAGCCACAAATGTCAGCCAAATTTGGGTAATCCTGCAAAAGAAACACATGTTGTTTGTGAAAAAGCACATTGGCTGACTCTTCACTGGAACCGCACTGCTGTTGATTATTATCACCCTTTATAATTAAAACAAAATCTGTTGATTTTGGAAGGTGCTAATAAATTCAAAATAAATTGGTGCACTGACTACATTAGTACCCAGCACCACATGTGAGGTAGTATTGGTGGCATTGTACTAATTATAACCTCATCTTTCAGGGTGATCTGATACGAGGGATGTCACCAAGGTTTGGACAGTTTACTTTTGCGCTGATTTAAGTTTGCCATGGTTTTTTAGGTGCAGAAGAGATCTGTTCAACTATGGCCATTTGCTAGTGTCAGTTATGGTGATTTTTCTTTCCTTTTAAAAGAGAAGTTAAAGGTCAAATCATACAATCTGTTGCTTTTAGTGACACGACCAGCACAGATGCCTGGAGGGCAAGAAGATCCGGACAGTGGCAACTATCGTTGACTTCTATGTAGAGCTGCAGCACTGGGCAATTCTACCCTTCATCTCTTTCAGACAATGCATTCTTAAATTACCTGCAACCTGCAAAAACGTAAAGATAATTATTCAGTTTGTTAGTTTTTGTTACTTTCAACCCTTAAACAGCACAGGAGTGTGATTTCAATCACTAAAATTGAAAATTCTCAGCAAGAACTTTGCCTTGGTGGTGTTTAATGCCAGTATAGCTAGACACATAGCTGCCGGGATGAAGTTTAATAAAAGTATGGACAGTTATTTTGCATTTATGGTATGTTTGGGTCAGTTATGCTGCTTTAAGGTACGTGAAGGGCAAGAAATTCTCCACCACCAAAGCATAGCAATGGCATCTGGCCAACACTTCGTATCTCCAAAATCACCACTTTTCAGGGAAAAAAGTGCTGTTTTTCAATTAATTTAACATCAAATGGTCTTAGTCAGCATCTTTTTGACACTTTTTATTGCTTAAAAATTTGTTAAAAAGCCACTGACAGATTTAAAGGGTAGCACTGGTTGAGGATATAAAACCAACTAGCCATTATGGCTAGTTGTTTTCCAGAGTTACTAGCTACACTAAGTTTCACCAGCCACAATTATGTTGTTGGAAATGACATTTGATATTGTTAAGGTTGGCTACGTCCAGGGGCGTAGCCGGGGATTTGGGCCTCCAGAAAGAATATTACACATGACCGCCTTAACTGGCAAGCCAAGAAACAAATGTTGCACCATTTTTACAAATATCCCTGCATTTTAAAGTATTTTTGAACCATATTTTCCCACTTCTGAGTGATGTTTTTACTATGGTAAATGATATGTACTTGAATTATTTCACAGGGCTGGATGACACCATTTGGACATTTCTAAGGGAGGAACAGCATACCAAACCTTACCAAACTATTAAATCAAACCAGACCACTTGGTGGTGATGTGGCTTAAGTGGCAACTGAGACCATCAATTTTTCCAGAGTGCAGAGGAGTAGGAAGCCTTCCTGTAGTTATTTTTTTTTTTTATTGTCTCATCATAATTGACCAGAAAACAGTTAATTTTGTTGCAAGTCAATTCTGGTTTCATAGCACTGCATTGGCAAGTGTAGTTGCCACTACCAGGTATAACGTTTCTAGCTCTTTCCAGGGTCTATATCACTGTGATATCTGCTAAACATTTTTAGTATCTGTGTATTTCAGATTCTGATACTGTGTTTGGTATGGAAACAACCCCCCTTACCTTCCACTCGTCTTCCTCCTGCCGTAGATTCTCTCCCACTATTTTGCTCATCCTACCCTCTTTGCTACTCTGCGTTTAGCCCCAAGACAGGTCCTCTATGGGCTCTTAACTAAATGGGATCTTTGCAGAGGCCATTGTTGAGAGCCGGGCCGTGGCATAGACTGCATGCTCCAATAAGCACCACAAACACTAAAAGGTAAAGGCCATGGCCTTTAGTCCCAAGGCTGCTGAGTGTGTGAGAGTGAGGAAGAGGGAAAGTTGGAGAGGAAACACAAAAGCAATTATCAAAAGTGATACTTATGAAGTGCTTTTAAGTTGTTTTTTAAAGTATAATATTATACACTAAGAGAAAAATCCAGCCTTGAATACCCTTGAGTTTTGGTTTCTCCCACTTGGATAGAGTTACATAAATAGTATAACATAGAAGTAATGAGCTCATTCTGTATCTCTGCTTTAAAACACTACAGCTTTATGCACTGTCTCTTAAAAGAAACTCTCGTTTTTGGCTCAGATTTAGCCTCTAACAGTCCATCCATAATTCATACGTGTGCTATCTTTTAATAGCTGGGCTCAAAAAGAAGAAAAAAAAGGAGTCGCAGCATGTGCTCACTGACACAGAAAAAAAAAAAAACATGCTGCACACAGTGAATGCTACTCATTCTCTGTGTTCAGTGGGTTATGAAATATTTAAAGGAGTATGTTGCATGTTTTTATTGGTCAGACAGTTGAAGTCAGCACAGATAGCTTTCTGACATTAGAAAAGTAGGACTTCATGACGTCAAGAACACAAGAAGAAGAGGGAAACATGCCCTAAGTGCAATGTTACATGCTGGCTGACAGCATTTTAAAGGGGATGGTGGAAAAGACATCCCAAGTCAAATTGTGAGGGAAAATCCAAAAAGTACTGGATCTTTCTTTGTGAGAATGTGAATAATAACAGTGGACTAATTGCTGTGCTATAGTGTGCTATGCTATGCTGTGCTATTTTTAGTCTCCTCATTGGAGCTGAAGCTTCACCAGACATTGACATTCAATGCAGACATTCTTCACGCTTCATCTAAATCAATTGTTCCATAACTTTTTTCTGCAGGGCCGCTCTTTGGTAAAATGTTTTTCAAACCGTTCAACCTTGTAACCTTGCACATGATCACACAAACAACTATCTACGGTCATGGACAAAAGTATTTGCGCCCCTGGAATTTTTCCAGAAAATACACCATTTCTCACAGAAATTGTTGCAATTACAAATGTTTTTGGTATACACATGTTTATTTCATTTATGTGCATTGGAACAACACAAAAAATAATAATAAAAAAAAAATTAAAAAAACAGAAGAAAAATACTAAAATTGACATAATTTTACACAAAACTCAAAAATAGGTGGGACAAAATTATTGGCACCCTTTTAAAACTGTGGGTAAATCATTTTATTTCCAGCATGTGATGCTCATTTAAACTCACCTGTGGCAGTAACAGGTGCTGGTAATCTAGAAATCACACCTGAAGCCAGTTAGAATGTCTAAAAGTTGACTCAACTTTTGTGTTGTGTGCCTGTGTGTGTCACACCAAGCATGGAGAAGAGAAAGAAGAGCCCAGAATTGTCTGAGGACTTATGAAGCAAAATTGTAGATCAATATGAACAATCTTAAGGTTACAAGACCATCTCCAGAGATCTTGAAAGTCTTTTGTCCACTGTGTGTAATATAATCAAGAAGTTTATAACCCATGGAGCTGTGGCTAATCTCCCTGGATGTGGACAGAAGAGAAAAACTGACAAAAGAATTCAATGCAGGATAGTTGGAATGGTGGATAAACATCCTCAGTCAACTTCCACACAAATTCAGGCTGTCCTGCAGACTCAGGGTGTAAAAGTGTCAGCTCGGACCATACGTGGTCATCTGAGTGAGATCAAGCGCTATGGCAGGAGACTGAGGAGAACCCCACTGCTGACAAAGAGACATAAAAAAGCCAAAGATGATGTCAAAGATGATGATCAAAGATGTTTTGGGGTTGTTTTGCTGCCTCTGGCACTGGGTGCCTGGACTGTGTGCAAGTAATCAAGAAATCTGGAGACAAATCAAAAGATTTTGGGCTGCAATGTAGGGCCTAGTGTCAGAAAGCTGGGTCTGCGTCAGAGGTCATGGGTGTTCCAGTAGGACAATGACCCCAAACATACCTCAAAAAACACCAAGGAATGGTTGGAGACAAAGAGCTGGAGAGTTCTGAAGTGGCCAGCAATGAGTCCAGATCTGAATCCCATTGAACACCTATGAAGAGATCTCAAAACTGCTGTTGCAAGAAGGAACCCTCCAAATCTGACAGACCTGGAGCAGTTTGCAAAAGAAGAGTGGTCCAAAATTCCAGTTGAGAGGTGTAAGAAACTTGTTGATGGTTATAGGAAGTGATTGGTTTCAGTTATTTTTTCCCAAGAGTGTGCAACCAAATATTAAGTTGAGGGTGCCAACAATTTTTTCCGGCCCATTTTTTGAGATTTGCGTAAAATTATGTCAATTTTGGCGTTTTTGTATACCACAAACATTTGTAATTGCAAAAATTTCCAGGAGAAATGGTGTATTTCCTGGAAAAATTCCAGGGGTGCTAATACTTTTGTCCATGACTGTAGAAAGAAATCCAAACATTTGAGAATGCCAGTCAGTATTGTTCAAACTCTGATAAAGAAATGGAAAATAAGAGGTGCTGCTGATACAAAGCCATGCTCAGGTAGACCAACAAAAATTTCAGCCACAGCTGCCAGGAAAACTGTTTGTGATGTAAAGAAAACCCACAAATAACTTCAGCTGACATACTGACCTCTCTACAGAGAAGTGGTGTGGCTGTTTCAAGAAGCATAATAAGGAGAAACTTGGAAAAAAAATGAGCATCATGAATGTATTGCCAAGAGAAAGTCATAACTACACCAGTGCCACAAAACATTCTGCAAACAGCAACTGGGCAAGCCTCAAAGCTTCTGGAACAGAATCATTTGGAGTGATGAAACTACGATTGAACTTTATGGTCATAACCATAAATGTTGTGTTTGGAGAGGCATCAACAATGCCTAAGATGAAAAGTACACCATCCCTGCTGTGAAGCATGGAGGTGGATCTCTGATATTTTTGGGCTGTGTGAGCTACAGCAGCACAGGGAATTTGGGGAAAAAAAAAAATCAATGGCAACATGAATTCAACATGTTATCAGAAAATAATGGAGGACAATTTGCACCCCTCAGCCCAGAAGCTGCACATGGCACACACTTGGACATTCCAACATGGCAATGATCCAGAAGACAAGGCCAAATCAAGCTGTTTTGCTCCAGCAGAAAAAAGACAAGGTTCTGGAGTGGCCATCACAGTCTCCTAATTCAATATCACTGAGCAAGTTTGGGGGGATCTCAAGTGTGCGGTTCATGCAAGACAAACCAAGAATTTACAGAACCTGGAAGCTTTCTGCCAAGAAGAATGAACATCTTTACCATCTGAGAAAATAAAGGGTCTCATCCACAACAATCACAAAAGACTACAAGCTGTCATTGATGCTAAAGGGGGTAATACACAGTATTAAGGACTAGGGGTATGTGAACTTTTGAACAGCGACCATCTCAGTATTTTTTTCTTTTGTTATGTTTCATGTGATGATTGTGCTTTTTTTTTTTTTTTTTTTTAGATACGTCATAGTTTAGTTTGAATCCTATTTAAAATGTAATACATTTATTTTGCCAGATCATTCATATTGTTTCTAAAGAATAGTACACATTTTACAAAACGTAAAACTTATTAAAACATATGAGCACAACTGTAAATCTTAAGAATTAGTGTGTTACAAATTAAGGGGCATAAAAGTGTATTAACTGTTTGCTTTTACGATCACAAGCTCTGAGAAGCTGAGAACACTGTTGACAGTTTGTTTTTTAAGTCGGAGCATTATTTTCTATTAATAAAATGGGCTTAGACATCATTAAGATTTGGTAGGCACTCAAAATATGCCTACATTTGTGTAATGTTAATAAAATAAGGTCTACCCAGTACTGTGGGCATTGTATGTGAACAACACTTTAAGTTGGAGTTATGAGAAAACAAGGATTTTAGAGAATAAACTGGCATCCTCAGGGAGCCTGGTTTTTAAATTGAATCATGTTTCTGAGTTCTGCTTTTGCTTTCTGTCAAATTTTAAACTATTTTGTTCCTTGGTATCAAAGGACATGATGGGTGACTGAATCAAACTCAGAACTGACAACCATGGACAGTCTTACAGCTACCTGTATCACACTGGCTTCTGCTCAAATTCTCTGAAACATACTTTTTTTCTATTCTCAGAACCTGACACACTAAGAATGGATTGTTCCCTGTAATAGCTCCAAAAATTGTGCATCATTTTCTCCCCTATCTGCTCCATCTCAAGGTCTGATTCACAAAGCATATGGAGCTGATCATTTTCAGGCAAAAGCACCCATGAAGCTGCTCGTCTCTGTGCTGTTTGCTCTTATTTTGTGGCTAATTGCGTAGAAAAATTATCTGCACCTTTACAGAGCTGTGCTCTCATGCTGATGGAGTACAGTTTGTCCACAATAAGAGGATGGGGGGGTGGTGGTGATGTTATTGTGTGGCCAAGCTTGAAAATGTGATGAGTTTTCTCTGTTTTACACAAAGCTTCTGCCCAAATGGAGTGGGCAACGAAAACTGTGGATCAGTGGGAGTTGGTTGTCTCTCAACTGCAAATTTTGGGGTTCAATTCCCAGCTCCTACAACCATATGTCACTAAGTCCTCGGGCAAAATCCTTAAGTCAAAATTTCCCCTTTCAGTGGCATATAAATACATACAGTATGAATAGGATTAGTAATTACTGATGACTACTTAGCTTGCTGCCTCCACAACAGCTGTGGGAATGGTTAGGTGTGACCTGTGCTGTGAAAAGTGCTTCGAGTAGTGCTATACAAGTCCATGTTCCATTTACCAAACAAATAAATAAAATAGAATGAAATACAAGTACTTTCATCCGCATGGTGCTCAATGGCTTGTCTCCACAGATGTGCATGAAGTGCTGTGCCAATGACAGCTCCAGATAGATTCCATCTTATAATTTTGTTACACATATTTAGCAAGCCAGGGACAACAAAAAAGAGGAACAGGAAGTCCACCATTTTTTAAATTTTGGGTGAAAAAAGAAGCCCTTTCCTCCTACGATTAATGCCTCTTAGGGGGCTCTTCAGGTCCTCTTGGAATTTCTACAAAAAGACCTTCAAGTTTGACATCTCGCCATGGCACAGGTTGTGGTACTCAAAAACATTCACAAATCCAGCTGGGCTGTCAGAACCTCTCTGTTAACTGGCTTCTTATGTCCTTCAATAATCCACATGGGATCATGCAAACCTTACAGATCTGCAACTAAATCTGTCACAATAACAGTGCATCACACGCCATTGAACAGGAAGTAGAACTCTGAATGGCTTAAAACACTAAACTGCCATTTATATGGTTAAAAAGAGCCCCATCACAAAGTGAAAGGACTGTTTGGGTGATGGATGTGCATACATGTTGCTCATACTATTATGAAATTTGGCAGGCACAAGTATCATGCTAGGACCTGTAAAAAAGCCTTTTGGAACCTTGTACCCTTGCTTTCATTTCATATCAAGTTTAACAGACATCAGAGGTCAGAGAGTGTTGACATTTTAACGTGTGAAGGTACGTTGGCCCTCTTAGTGCTTCTACCAGCCCTAGACTTTAGTTTATTCCCTTATCCATCCAAGTACTTATCAATACTACTGTCAATATGATTCTGTTGTTTAGTGGGAAGACAAAACAACATTTTAAAGAGCTGGTAAATTGAGCTTGAGTTACCAAGCTAAAAAGGTTCCATCCATTTTAACCATCCATCTGTTATATCTTTTTCTTATTTCTGAAATAAAATACATTTCTTTGCCTGTTATTCGTCAGTGGGCTGACCTTTACCACATCATAATAAAACCATCTGTCAGCTTGTTAAGTTTGCTAATTAATGTTTATTCTGCTGATTTTTAGGCCTTTGATCAACTGAAGAAAAACTTGGTGGACTGAAATGACACCCACATACCAACCAATTGATTTAGTCATTAGGGATTCAATAGAAAAAGAAGAAGGAAAAAGCCTTTTGTCCCTAGGTCAACCTGATCTGTGACAGTTTCCTCAATCGTACCAAAAACTGACTCTTACAACTGACTTAGACATCGCCAGTGTAGTCCTGCCCATGTTTCCCCAACCACAGCACAGTATATTTAAAATAACGTTGTCTTATTATTAATGGTTAGTACTAATAGGACCAACTCGGTCCAGCTTGTGATGTATTTTATCTAAATAAAATTATTTCCGGACAGCATGCAACATAATGTTACCGGGGTGAGCTGAAAATAAGTCTGCAGGTTGGGACGAATAAAAGAAACTTTCAGGGATCATGAGACTAACCCAGGGAGCATCTTCAGAATCTTCTCTACCAAGTAAAACTGTATATCCTTTTTACAATAAATTGTTGATACCTATATGACCAGAGTTCCTGAGAAGTTTTTCATTTTCTCATTCAGTTTATTCTGTCATTCATGTGTGCAAAGATGCTTACGAGCAGAAAAATAATCACATTATAAACACTGTAAATTGATAAAAGCCATTAAGTTTACCAAAGTTTTAGCATCATCATCATGCAACTATATGCAAAAAATGTATCACCAATGTGATTCTGATCACAAATAATGAAATGACACTTTGACAGTATGACGGAGTGCTGGTGGTGCTAGAATGCTGGCAGTCTTTATGGGAATTACATGCACAGTGCTCACATGCTTAGATGTGTGATTTTGCACCAGTGATATATTAAAACATTACGTCACTGAAACTACAAGACTCAATAGCAATAAGCTAATACTCAGTAATACTGATAGGTAATGGCAGTAAACTTAATAACACTGGCGCCAGGTCAAAACCTTGAATCTCCATTTTTCACGAATCAATGGTACTGGTCAACCTTTACATCTGTCAGTAGGCTTTAACCAATTTAAAACAATATAAGGGGTGAAAAAGATGCTGACTATGACTATTCAGTCATTCAGAAGGGTTGGTTTTGGCGGGGCTGACAGCTTCCAGTTCAGTCTAGACTTGCAAACTTTTTCCTTAACCACAGCATGCGGTCTGATATGTGCTCCTAAATGGCATTGCACAGGCTGAATCAAGTGATCCTGGTAATTGTTACCATTATAAATTAATTCAAAAAATACATATTTGAGGTTATTTTGTTGGCTATACAAGTTTAAAGACTTACCGCGCCAGGATCACAGCGATCATATGATCAAAGGCAGGGGCTCGCTTATCATCTCTCAATGTGATGAGCCTAAAAAATATAATAATGCTTTAAAAGGCCTGTTATTTTATTTTAAGATCATTTAGACCACCAAACGAGTGCAGTAAGGACCCGTCATGGATTAAACTGGTCCCCAACTAAGTGTTTTTTTTTTTTTTTTTACCTGAACGAGGAATCGATTGATCGGGTTGGTGCCTGGATGTGATTACGGTTGACCAAGTTTTTCTTTGGTTGACTTCAGGCAAAGATTTTGGATATACCAGGCTTTGGCTCGAAGCCAGCATTAAGCTAAAGCTTCATTGATTTTTGAGTCTAAAAAATGCAGAATAAGGACGTTCCTTACAGAGCCGCTTTTCAATCTCCATCTCTGTTCCTGGTCAGGGTTAATTTTCATCTTTTGAAGATACTGTGGTGAAGTCACTGATACCAATATTTTTGATGTAATTTTACTGATACTCATACTTACTGAAATACTGATACTTACATAACTTAAATTTAAATTTATTTTAAAAATGTCAGTTGAATGGAAATGTTAGTGCAAGCTGATAAAAAATCAAAAAGATGAAAATAAATAATTATAGCACAAGTTAAATATAAAACTAAAATATCTACAACATAAAAATCCCACATTTCTTTTCTTTTTTTTTTTTAAGTCAGAGAGAGTAAATTAGAGAATTTAAGAAATACAAGTCTTCAAAGAGTTTCATAGAAATATTTCTCTTTTTCTGTTTCTACTATTTGGTCTTCATACATTTTGTGGCATTTACATGTAAGCCCAGAGTACTTTTTGCTATATTTTCTTAAAATTTTGAAATTGACTTGGAGGCTACATTGACTGAGATGGTTGGTTGAGTTCATATCAAGTGAGTGGAGCTACTGAGATTTGTTACTTGTGTATGCTCGGTCCACCAAAGTCATACGGTACTGTAGGGTGTACATGTCTGATTGGTCTACAGAGTCATGTGACCTGGACAAGCAGTGAAGGCAACACAGTCTGGAGGAGAGAGAGAGGGAGGCACTTGAGAAGAAGCAGTGACCAGACATATTAAAGTAATTCTTTGGTGTCGATGCTTTGTTTGAGTAATCGAAACCAAAGATCACTTTGTAAGTATTGATATATCGATACTGTAGTATTGATACTCCCACCACTAGCAGTCACCACCAACTCTAGTGGTTACTCTTCACTTTAGGTGGCTGTGGCCATTAGCATTGATAATTACTGATCACACTTTTTGCAATGAGTTCATTTGAGGGAAAAAGTAGCCAGTCCCCAAATGACTGCACAATGGCTCATTAAACACATGCAAACACTCCAGAGCAAAGGGAACTTGTTAGCTCTGCAGCACAGTTAGGGGACCATTCAACTCTACGTATGTGATTTGTGATTTTACAGAGCCTTTAAAGCTTATTTTCACAGGTTTGGTAGATGCATTATCCTTGTGATTACTGATGCAAATATATTGAAAATTACTTACGAAAATAAAAGTTTAAAATCACAACATTGCACTTATTTTGCACTCACAGTTAAATGCAAATCCTGTCCATAATCATCTGTGCAGATGTAATGATGCTATTTGTTATTCAAACATGCCATGTCTTCAAAAGATTAATTTATTTAAGCTTGGTGACAAACTTCTGAAGTCACTTGGTCTTAAATTTGATGGACTTGTCACCCAGTTTAAATTTGAGGCCTTTATAATGTTATTTTTTCTCCATCAGAGCAACATATTCTGTGACATTGCTTCTCAGAGAGCAGCTGCACCTGTTTCCCTCCGTCACACACGTTTTGTTTACTTGTAGATGTGCTGAAAGCATCTGCTTGGTGACATTAAGTGCAGTTTTATGACTCGGCATCATGTATCATTAGCCTCGTGGAAGGACGCTGATGCAGCAGTGGCAACTTTTTTTTGTATTTCATAAAAAAAGGAGATTCATGCATTTTTTATTGGTACAAATGTCAGAAAATAGAAAAGCCAGCATGAATCAAGACTCTTCCCTCTAAAGCGTTTGCTGCTGTCTGTGGTGCAGACTGCTGTATTTCTGCTGACACAGGATGAACACAACGGCAAAATAAAACAAACAGCTGAGTAAACCAAAGGTATAAAAAAGAAAAACCCAGTTGGGTTTCCTGCTGTGATCTCCTGTAGGTCTTCCCAACCTTTTAAAGCCTCCATTTAATGGCAGTAAATACACAGTGTAAGTCCCAGCTCCCCACAGAGCTTCAACAACTTCAACAGCATGTTTGTTTCCTAAAGCTAAAATCCCACTTTCTTTCAACTTTTGTAACGTCCTTTATCCTGTCCTCATTCTTAAGATGCATTATACAAAACAATATATGACTTTATTAACAATAAATATGATGTTTTCCCCCAAACTTCTCTTTTCTTGTGATCAGCAGTACCATTTTTACTTCAAACAGCACTGCTGATCTGAAACTCCTTTGTGCTTTTCATCTCTGAGTAGGAAACAATTCAGGTGGGCTTTGTAAACTCAAGATGTGTTTGCTTTGCCAAATCTCCCCTCTCCTTTGGTGCTCTTGTAAAACAAATGCAATAAATAAATCACCTAAAAACTCAAAACAGTGTGTCCCCATACAAGGAATTTTTATTTTTAAAGCTATGCAATATTTTACGAGCTTGTCACATGAATGCCCAAACTTTGGTCACCAGTGGAGTAAATCTGCAGTGACTGTCTTGTGTAATGCAATTAATGCTAAAGTTAGCATGCAAACTTAGCCCCTTTGAAATCATCGAAATCAAACCATGGTTGTGTTTAGCATAATTAGCATGACGATATGGCATACAGTGTGTTCAGAAAGTACCCAGACAAGTAAAACCAGATTTTAGAAAGTTTTGCAAATTTACTGGGAAAAAAAAATTATATATATAAGTATTCCCACTCTTTACTCAGTACAGCAATCACAGCCTCAAGTCTTTTTGAATACGATGCAACAAGCTTCGCTCACCTGGACTGAAGGATTGTCTGCTGTTCTTTGCTAGTGTAGTAGCACTCCAGTAGCCAGTAGTACCCTGTTCTCTGCCCTACTACATGTATGTCTTGTTCCAGTAGCCTACTTGTCATCAGTGTCCTGGCTCCCTAAAGACTGAGGTGGACCTTGTTGACCCCAATGACGTCTGAGCCGGTATGGCTCTATCAATTGTTCAATCACTTGAAGAAGGTGTATAGCATTAAAGACGTCTTGTGTGAGTGGAGTGTATCCTTAAATCTTTATCGTAACACCCTACCTATCCGCCCCCCCTCCTTTTCTTTAAAAGTTAAGTATTAGTAAGGCTTGTTTCAGGATATGTGCCTGAAATAGCAATCAGCCCTGTTCATGTACAAACTAAAAAGATCCATTATAAACAAGGTTTAACACATCTTGAAATATAAGCTTTTTTAATGTTTATTCATGCACATTTTCAATCTTGACCCCTTGCAGCATTTATACATCCAGCCTCTGGTGTTCACCGGTGTTTTCCCACTCTCTGACTCCCCATCTGATTGGTTGGCAGCTTCTTCAGTTGGATATGCTATCTGGCTAATGTATGATTGATTGTTGGAATACGAGACACTCCACTACCCCCGACTTTCCTCCCTCTCGCCGTGGTTAATGGTCCAACCAAAGGCAGGTGCAGCTCCGTCTCTGCACATGTGGGTGTGTGTTCGTGGCTGAAATCAGTGCAAGCATTCGAGGCTTCTTGCGTGATACTGATGGATATTCATGCCGCCGATGAGCGTTCTCATGTGTTCCTTGCTTCAGAACGTATCGGGGGCGTTTCATAAGTGGGAGCCCCGTAGTCTGGCCTCAGCAGAGCCAAATGAAGCGGAATGAAACACGTGTTTTGTGTGGAAATCGGTCGAATCAAACGGCCCACTTATCCCATTACCTCCCCCAACAGCAAACCGCCACTTTACACCCACCACCCCCTCTTCATCACCCATCATCCCGCCATGTGCTCACGCTCCACACCTTTCTCCCTTGGCTCTAACCTGTCCTTGAAGCGCCGGACGCGCAGTCCATCAGAGGGATTTCCGTTCACACATTACTTAAGTATCCGCCTTCCATCCATCCATCAGCGCCTCTCCCCTCCATCTGTACCCCTATTATGTTTTTCTATAATCCTCTCTTCCATCCTTACAATAAACACTGGGGTCAGAGCGACGCTAAGTGCTTCCTGGCAATCATCGAGGGTTTAGAAGAGGAGCGTGTGCTATTTTGTGTGAGGACTCGTGGGAGAAAGGGGGGCCTCCTAATCATTTTATCCCTGTTTTACAAAGGCGCATAATAAGTGATTTACAGAGGATTATCTGTGTAATATATACATACATGAGTTGTCTTTTTTTGTTGCAGCATCTTGGCCGTGGTTTTTCTTGCATTTCTACCCTTCCTCTCTCTCTGTGCGCTCGCTCCTCTTCAGACTCTTATGTAATGCTGTTAACAAAAGCAGGCCACTGCACCCCGGCCGTGGAAGGGGAGAGGGGTTAGGAAGGAAAGTGAGTGAGAAGGGGAGAGACGAGTGGAATTTCAACGAGCTGTCCTTGATGACTGACCGCAGCAGCGTCATGGTAACACTGCTGTTCTGTTGCAGGATAGCCTGGAGTTTAAGAGTGTGTTTAGCGCGTGGGAGGGCAGGAAATAGGTTGACGTGATGAGAAAATGTCGCATTTATTTCCAGTTCGAACAAGCAAAGGGGAGGCAGGCGCCCTACATCATGCACTTGGATGATACGCATCTTTTGCCCACTTCCCTCCCCCTCCGTTTTCTCGCTTTTCATTTCCTGACACTGCACATCAAACGCTTTCCCCCTGACATGTGCTAATCATATGTTTCTACGGCATCAGCACTTGGATGTAATTGAAATCATCAACCTTGATGCAGATAATTTAACATTACCTTCTTCATTATGCACCATAATCTGATTCCACACACTTTAAGACCTTCTTTCATGTAATCAAAGGCATTCACGGCATCCAATCAGCGCTTTCAGAGAGAACGTTTTAACCTTGTGCCCTTTCCCTATTGATAAACTCAGATGTTTTATGTCTTGTCTCTTAGCTTCCTTAACAGCGACTACATAAATCCAAGGAGTGATTAATCACTAGGGCCATTTACTAAACAATAATGTGATGCTTTATATGGCAAAGTCAATCAGGCTAAAATCAATGGAGGGGGTCAAACATTTGACATTGGCGTTGACCATCCTTGCCCGCCCCATTTCGCATTCCCCAGTAGGCTCAGCTGGCAACACCCCTCTGGTAGCGAATGGGAGTACCAGCTCGTAGATTTATGAGGCCCCATTACCCTTTTATTACCGTAAGTAACAATGAATAATTGTTTGTAATCAGGACATTGGGTTGGTGAGAACAGTATTAGGTTCAGCTCATATATCACTGGACAAATACCAGTGGTGCGGACAGTGAGGAATGAGGACGATATTGGGAAGAGACCGCGCTTGTTTGTAATAGTTTAACCCCCAAGTGAATACGATCAGGTACAATGGCGTGGTGGCACAAAAGACTTGGCACGAAAACATCTTCAGGCACGTTTAAATACACCACCATTGTCAAAACACCCTGAAGTTGCTGTGGCTAGTGGTAGGAGTTGCTTATTAACAAAGTGCAATTAATCAAAGCAATGTTCTAGTCACCTGCGCCACTGAAACCCCCTCTCTGGGCCCTTTAAATGGCTCTAATGTAACATGCTGTGTCTTAAACACTGCTGCCCGGTTGTTTGTCAAAGGAACCAGTGGTGCACACAAATAGCCAGTGTTAGATGAGAAACACAACACGACAAATGAACACCCTTTTCAGGTCCCTTTTGTCTGTCCACATCTTGACACATCCCTTTGTATTTGAAAACAAATGTGCTCTCATCCAAAGCGTGGCTAATGCTCCTTTTTCACATTTTATTCAGTGTTAATTTCAGCTGTTCTTACATTTATTTAATGTAATTTTACATTTAAGTCTTAGTCTTTAGCTAAAGATGCATTGTGTTTTCATGGATTTACCTAACCTCACACACTACATACTGTCCTGTCAGGTCTCCTTTGCATGGAAATATTCCACCTTCATCTGGGAAAGCTCCCATAGAAAGTGTGCTTGGAAAAGGCAGGACTCTTAAAAAAATCCTATGAAGGTGACTGGATGAATGTTCTGTCTGTCACATACATGAGCAGCCAATCAGAGCAAAAGGACAACATAGGGTATGCATTTGCTTCTCCTGAGCTGCCAGGCTACCGCTGTCATCATTTTTTGGTCTTCTCCGTGCAAAAGAATTATGCCAAGGCCGCTAGGGAGATGTGCAAAAATGTCGCTGCCAAGACAAGCTTTCCCAGTTCTGATTAAAGTGACGCTTTCCTACAGCTACATCTGAGCTAACAGCTACCGCGGCAGCAGCCACTGGACACACCAGCAAGCCCCACCCATAATGATTACAAACCCATAGGTGGGAGAAGAGCAACAACATCTTTTCCATCATGAAAAACTTCAGTGTAGCTTTTTGCTCATGTTTTAATAAATAAATGACCAGTTCTAAGAAAACTGTTGCTTTGGCTAAGTCTGAGCTAATCATTCCAGCACCACAAATAGTACATATCCACTCACACAGTTCTGGTAAAACTGCCATGATATTACAGCTATATCTGAGCTAATCACTGCACTGGAGGCAGCCAAACTGCATCTAGTATAACTACTCCCCACTCATAGCTACCACCTCGTTCTCCTTAATTGACACTGATTGGTCTCAGCTGTGTTCAGCTCTGCATAAAGCTTGTGGATTGGAGCTTTTTAAGATGGATTTGCCTGATGATAGAGATGGAGTCTAACAAATCTGCTTTACAAGGTTAGGATTTACATACTGTGAAGAAATATCATCTTTTTTTAAAACCAGATTACCAAATTTGATTTTTTTTTTTTTTTTTTTTTTGTCTCTTAGAGGATGCAGATAATTTTGCAGATGCAGATTAGCTTGTAGAGATGTGACTGACAGAACGTTCATCCAGTCACACTCTGATTTTTTTTCCAATCCTCTGCCCATTCCCAAACATTTCCTATTGAAGCTTGACGTGTCAGGTTAACCTCTGATAGCATCTCAGAGGAACAGCACAGTTGAGGACTATTTTGATCTATAAATAGGGATAAAATTGTCCAGAGGCGGGTCAGGTTATACTCACATATAGCTGAAGCATTAAGGGACAATAATCAGCTCAGAAATGTGGACGTTAACCTGAAAGAGGATAGGTGGTTTTGATTGTGTGTTATGTCATTCTATTTGTCTTGAAGTTAAACTTGAACTTGTTTGAACTGGCTCATTCTAGCAAGTCAAAAACTTTAAATCATGAAAGTACATGAGATATTTCTAGAGGGAATTATATGTTTTTTTCTGCCAAGCACTGATATTGTTTTTGTGTGTTGTTCAAAACTACTCTGGTTGTCATTTTATTGCATATCAATATGCTAATTTCCCCACAAAAAGTTCATCAATGGCATTAAAATTTCAAAATTGCTAAACTTTTTTTTCCCAGGTTGTTTAAGTCAGGTTTAAGAAAGTAAATAAGACTAAGTGTAAGGTGAAATATTGTAACAGTGATACATTGTCGTATAATCATGCTTGGATTTAAAGTTATAAAGTCATATTGATCAGTTTACCCCCAGATGACTCAACTTACCCACAGACTTGACTTAACTGACCCTAACCTGGGGCCTAAGCTGAGCCACAGGAGCACTTTATTTTGAAAGGTCATATTTTCCGGGTTCTTTTTCATCGATATGTTCTTACAATTTCAGTTGAGAGCAAACATCCTTAAATAAGGGTATTTTTCATTCTATCACTTTTGCATTTTCCCTTGCCTCAACAACATAAGTAAAAAAATGACTCATCTTACCCCGATCTTTCCAGTTGGGAATATGGGAGTGGTCTTTTTTAAGATAATGTAGGAATTTTATCAAACATCCACATTTTAAATTGGCCTTCATTCCCTCTCTTTTAAAAAAAGAAAAGGAGAAGAGATCATGTGTACTAGACATTTCATATTCACTTCGTGAATTGCTATTGGCCCCATGTTATTATGAACAGATCACACCACAGAAAACAAATCAGTTGAACTAATCTTTAGAACTATGAACAAACAGGACTTTGATGAGAATTGTTAGGGAAAAAAAAAATGTTGTCATTTATCTTGAAGTGTGAACAGCACTTGCTGTATTTCAAACATCTACCCCAACGTGTACTCCTTTCAACTTTCTTTCATGCCATCGACATCTGAACAACCATCAGGTTTCACAGGAATAACAATGAGATTTACCGTGCACAATAAAAAACTGCAATTCCCATACTACACGCTCCCCAGAGAGGGTTAGCTGGTTGGATGATGAAGGCTGGTGAAACTACACTTCCCAGGGGGCCGAGCTTCATTGCCAGTGCTCCTTCTGGGGGTAATAAACCGCCATTGATCCAGTGACAGCCCTGATTAAAATCAATTCTGAGCCCACGGTGTCCCAGCGTTGCAGACTACAGGGACCTTCAAATGAGGAGCGATGGCGGATGACGTGTTGGTGTTAGAAAGTGGAGGTATGCGTGAAAATGCTTGACAAGTGATACTGCAACAAAACAATGCCTGCCTAATGGAGCTACAATGCTGTTTTTCTAAGACATCCTTGTACTTTCTATCTCAATCACTGACCTAGCCAACAGAACCGCTGGTTGACAGCTCTGTTCTGAGGGTTTACATTCATCTCTCACCTTTCAGACAGACCATGGTAACTATTCACGGGGGTGGTGTTTTGATTTGCAATAATACTGCACTTAGACAACCTCTGTTTTCCTTGTCACATATCAAGGTTAAGAAAACGTAACTGAGATGCGTCACCTCATATTCTCTGTCAGGTTAACCTGCTGTATTGCTACATCTTAATAAAGCACACCCACAAGTACTGGAAAGGTTAACTGGCTAGTCTTTTAATTGATGTGAATCATCCTCAATGTTTTAAATACATCTTCATTGATCACAATTAAAAAGAGGCTCTTTTCTAAGACAAGAGTCGTATATCTAAACAGTGGAAAAATACCACTTAACTTTGACTCAGCTGGTGAGTAGGGTGATAAAGATAAGACTCCAACCTCAGTGTTTCTATTGAGAGCATACGAGAGAAGAAGAAAGCAAGAACAATCTGCTGGTAGCTTCATTCAGAAACTCCACCAAATGAGTGGTAATGTTCTGTGTTAAAACTGAAGCTTCTCAGGCTTTTGTTACAGAAATTTTCAGCAGCTACTCGCTGATGATCTTGTCCAACACATATCTCCATCAGTAGAGACTTAATATGAGTATAACAATGAACCGTTGACTAGAATCGTTGAATAGTCTGAACCTTTTGGTTAGAAAGTGACAGGACCAATCAGTGCTTTCGGGCGCGTGACATAAGCGAGCAGCAAGAAGAGGCCGGTGCAGATATGGCAGAAGACATTAGCAAGGATGCTGCTAAAGCGCCAGTTTTATCAGAACCTGATGACAAGAAGAACAACAAAAAGCATTGAGTTGTTTTCAAAAATGACAAAAGTCGTATACCGACATGTACGAGTACGATGTACAAGTGGTTTTCCAGATAGATGTGTGAAACAAATCCATCTGCCGTGTCAGGTTAATTGTTAGCACAAACATCAACAGTCTCATCTTTTACGACACAAATGCTCACTCGTACACTGTACACAGCAAATTCCCAGAGTGAAAAAACTGGGTGTTCAACAAAAAAGAGTGAAAGAGTTAGATTTTCAGGGCACATTCACGCACTCAGACTCCAGCTGGTGTTCAGTGACGCTCCTGAGCAGTGTTTAAAAAGTAGTTCATTCACAGTGTTGACAGCAGTGAATCAACACTGTTCCTGAGTTCATTACCAACAGCTCTGTTGCCACGCCTACACTGCCACTTCAAATCTGGGGAGTGGAGTTTTCCCATCATGTATTGTGTGTTTAGATGTATTTTAGATGTTTTTTTATGTGTTTATTTGTGTTTATATTTAGCCTGTTATCACAGCTGGAATTCATTTGCCCATGTTTCTGGTGGATTATCGTTTGTTTTGATGTTAGACACATCTGCACCATGAGTGACACTGTCCACTGAGTTACACACTTCCTACACGTGGCAAGGATTGCCTTACAGCACTGATCATCAACTGGCGGCCTGGGGGCCACATCAGGCTCCCCAAAGCTTCCTGTCCGGCCCCCGAAAGATCATTAAATTCAGAAAAGGAGGAAAATAAAATATTAAGAGCATCCTTTTGCTTTAAATGTCTGCAGCTGTTAAATCCATCCCACAAACAATTAACATAGAAAAAGTTTTAGAATGACTAACCATGATCTGTTTTTACAGAAATTTACGGTTAGAATTAGTCAGTATTTAAAAAAATGGTTAAGGTTGGTAGAAGTGTTGCAAAAATTGACAGAAAAAAGTTGGGAAAAAAATTCAAATGTGTCACAAAATGGTAAAGGAGGAAAAGGGGCAAAAGGTATTAAAAATGGGTTACAAATGACAAAAAAATAGTGCAAGAAAGTAAAGAGAAAGGTTTAAAAAGTGACAAAAGTTGAGCAAAAGTAGAAAAAATTGATAATATTGTGGCATAAAGGGGATAAAACATGCATAAAAAGTGGTTCAAAGGGGGTTCAAATCTTTCAAAACTTGGGTTAAAGAGGCAAAAAGGGGTTTAAAGTGTCGAAATGGGTTAATATTGGTGCTAAATGACAATTAGGGAGGGCCAATTTTCTTGGATTTTCAGGGGTCCAGCCAATCCTGTTGCCAGGCCTGTCTCCTTGTGGCCTGCTGCATTATAGATAATAGGGATAGATCTCACTGGTAATGACTAAAAATGTCCTGTAGTTTAAAGGAAAATACAAATACTACTGCAGTAATATTTCAATCAGACCAAAATGTTCATTTAATTTTTGTGTATTTGAAAATCCGGCCCCCAGAGTTTCTGTTGAGACTAAATCTGGCCCTTGTGCAAATGTACTTGATGACGCCTGCCTCACAGCAAAGGAAGAGAAGCTCTCTGTTTCCTTGCCCCATCCTGACCAGAGCACACCAGTTTAGCTACAATGGCTAATGGGAATTGGCAGGTTTTAGTGGGATGGTAGAGCTTCACCTGGTGGTGTTTAAAGCAGTCTGCAATACAACCTCTGTGCATGAAAATATACAATAGTGTGAAGGATTAACTACGAACACCAAGAAAAAGTTCACGTAACTCAAGATGGGAGTTAATTTTACTCTTAGTGAGATTAGTATTTTAACGTCCATAAGAGTTTATTTTAACTCCTGATAAGAGATCAAAATCAACTCCTAAAAAAGAGTTACTTTAACTCAGCTCTAGAGTTTATTCAGTGGTCTCACATGTACACTCAGATTGAGTTGATTTTAACTCACAAAGAGTTTATTCCAGTGACTTGAAATTTTTGTGTACCTTACAGTCATTACACACCAAAATATTTAAATTATCATTAAATTCATCAGTCTTCTGAATGATAATGAAGACTCCACAGCAGCAGTGGAGAAAAACATAAACGTGAGCTTACCTGTTCACCTGTCAAACAGCCCACTACTGATCCCTTGGCCTCCTTTCGCTCTTTCTTCATCTGACTGATGCTGTTACGTATAAACTTGTCTTAGTTTTTCATGCTGTTTGTTAATGACACAATGCAGTTTAGCATTCTCAGCACACAGCTTCCTCATTGCAATAACACCCTCAGTGTAAGCTGTTTTCTGTGGCACTCACAGTGCTACAAGTTTAATGTTGTAAAACCATTGGTTGCCTTGTTCGTCTGTGTCACACTACCTAATTCAGATTAACAAAGTGGAAAGACCTCAGACGTCATCTACTTTAAAAACAGTCTGACTTATCAAGTGTAAAATACCCTGGTTGTCTGAGCTGCCAGTGAAATAACTACAGAAATAAATAGATAACTAAGTTTTAACAATAAATATTACATCAAATGTTGAGAAATCGAACATATAAAAAGACCCACATGACAGGAAAACAAATTGTACACTATGCTGGCAAGCCTAACTGTGTTTTTTGTTCATCTTTCTTTCCCATGTTGTTGTTTTTTTTTTTTCCTTTTTCATTACCAATATATGCACTTCTCTCTCACCTTTCGCTTCACACATCATCACTTCCCCTGCTGGAGTGATGATACAATGTGGCCTCGAAACATGCAGTCATATACCGACTGCATACTAAAGAAGAAACAGAACACAGATACGAGGGTATTTTTGTATCCTGGACACACAATGGTCAGAGGGATGTTTAGATGTATGCAGAATGTGACATGTATGACAAATGCAACACGGTGTCATGACACTTTATTGAATGGAACAAGCTAGGGAGCACGTTTATGGTGGGATATAAATATCTGATTTATTTACCACAAATGTATAGTATCACACCATAAATGTGACACAACATTTTAGCGATTTATCATGTGAATGATTAGCCAGAACATTAAGGACTGTAAATCTTTTGATGGGGATGTAGTAGTAAGATCAGGTTAAAGAGAAGCAAAACCCCAGAGTTTTGGCCATGGTGCATCTTGCACAACCATAAAATTAGTGTGAAATCTTTTCTGGATTTGGTGCAGAAACTGAGCATATAGTTGGTGCTAAAACTGCACACCTCTCATCATTTATGCATCAGGCCTCTGGTTTTGTCTTGATATCGGGTAAAAGGACTACACTGCCTGCAATTCGTGACTATTACAGTGATTTTATAAATCAATCCTGGTCAATGTGATTGACTTGATTAATGGGGATCCCTTGAGTGCAGTGAACGTGTCTGAAGTGACTGTAGTATAAAGACACCAGTGTGTGGAAGGTCCAGTCACTGGTTAATCAGTATTCCCATCTACTATTACACCATGAAGACAAAAGAACACTCCAAGCAACTCAGAGAAAAGGTTATAGAAAAGTTTAAGTCAGGGGATGGAGATAAAACAAATTTCCAAGGCACTTAAAATCCACCTGAGTTAAGTTAAATTCATCATCCAGAAAGGAGGGCACATGTGTGAGTCTGTCTACATCAGATTAAGTGACTGTGCAAGAAGGAGACTAGCGAGAGAGACCTATGACTACTCTGAAGGAGTTTCAAGCGTAAACAGTGAAGATGGAAGAAACTCTGATTACCAGGCAAAGCTTTAAAGAAGGGTGGCAAAGAAAAAGCCACTGTTGAACAAAATGTATTAAATCTCTACTGAAGTTCACTAAAAGGCCATGTGGAAGACTTCATGGTCAAGTGGGGGAAAAAAGGAAAGTTCTTTGGACTGATGAGACCAACATGCTTTCTGGCCATCAGACAAGACGCTACTTTTGGTGGACACAAACCAAAAACACCCTATCCCCACTGTGAAGCAAGGAGATGGCAGCATAATGCTGTGGGGAAGCTTCTCAACAGCCAGCCCTGGAAGGCTTGTAAAGGCAGAGGGTAAAATTAATGTGACAAATGTAGGTAACTCCTTAAGGACAATCTAATTTAGTCTGCAAGAGAACTACAGCTTGGGAGAAGATTTCTTTTCCTGCAAGACAATGACCAGACAGTGAAAGCTGGTTCAAAGACAACAAGGTGAATGTTCTGGAGTGGCCCAGTCAGAGCCCAGACCTCAATCTAATAGAAAATTTGTGGCTTGAATTGTAAAGTGATGTTCACACCAAGGTTATTATAGTTAAGTTAAACTACATAACTACAACTAAAATTAAAAAATCATTTTAGTTAACTGAAACTAAATAACAACTAAGCTCATCATCATCAGTGGTGAGTGGCACTGCTCTGCTGGCGACATGGGCATAGGTGCTTCGGCAGCTTTCTTTCTTATCTTATCTTTACCAAAAAAAATGAAAACTAAGTAAAACTGTATAGTGCCCTTACAAAACTTACTAAAATAAAAGAGAAATGGAGACAAAACATCCTTAGTTTTAGTCTTTGACACAACCATACTGACTGGCACCAGCACCCAAGTCTGGGGAGTGTAAAATTGCCTGATCTGATTGGTTAAGACTTCACAAAGTGGTAGTTTTATGTCTGGAGTTGTACTCAAATATCACCATTAAGTATATAAAATGATAAGTGAAGAGTAGCCTGTTTTAATATGTTTTCAAATATGTATTACGCTCACTCAGCCCCGACATCTGTCCCTGGTTGTTAACCGCTTATTTCAGCTCTTTGGTGCTCCTGCTAAAGTTAATGGTTGTGAGAATGGTGGTGAAAAAAACTTGCAACAGATTAGCCAATAGAAAAATGGGGTTGCTGTACCCATGTTTCAACCTGTAGAGGGCAGTCATCACGCATATTTCTAAACCAAAATGTAGTATTGAAATAACTTGAACTTAAATGTTGAGATTTAAACTCAAGTTGGTTAACAAAAGTTAATACATAGGTTTTAGCTGATATACATGCTCTTAAGGTTTAGTTACATTTTAAGGTACCTTTCTAAAATGCTTGTTTAGTTGTTTATCTCCATTCAACAGCAGAGAGTAATACCTAATCCTGAAAATGTTAATACAGAGCATTCCCCTCCTTTCCAGAGGCATTTAATTGTAATTTTGCATCACATACATACAAGCTGCTTCTGTAACCAGGAGGGATGTGTGTTGCTGTCAAGCCTCTTAATACATCACTGTTGGGTTATTGTGCTACCTGCTATTGATCTGAACACACACAAGTAAAGCCTGGTAAGCTCTCCCTGGCAGAAGGCTCTGTGCTGACGACACAGACATGCCACGACTGCAGAGTTAACAGCTCATGTTTTCACTGCTGTGGATTCTTCTTTGGTGGTTTAAGGCAGCTCAGGATCAGATTTTGATTTTTAAGGTAAACCTTCTTTGCAGTTTCTGTAGTTTTTTTATTGCTACATGAAGATAAACCCAGTAAGTAATCTATAAATAAACAGTGTGGGCAGGGGGTCTCAGATTAGTTCCAGGTTTATTGAAGAGGATTAGGCGTGTTGTTTTACAGCAGCGCCCAGGTTTGTGAAGGAAATGATTCAGGAAGTATATTTTCAAAGAAATGATTGGAAACAGTTATATCAGTATTATATCAGTTGTATCTTTCTCAGAGGTGTACAGTTTTCAGACAATGGAAGTGCTGTGGTGGATTAAGATGGAATACCTCTAAGAAGATACAATAAAGTTGACCGTCATAGCTACCTCACAATATGTAAAGCTGCAGTTACCTTTGATCTCCAAAATCTAACCAGTTAAAACTCAAGTCAAGGTGTAGATTTGTGCCAAATTTGACAAAAATCCCCAAATGCCTTCTTAAAACGTTGTGCTCACAAGATTTTCAGTCACAGTGGCCTTGTATCCCTAAAATCTAACTGGGTCACCCCAAGGTCAGAGTGGTCTTCTGTACAAGGATTGAAGTGAATCATATCTAATTATTCATGAGAAATCACTTTACAAGCAAGGAATGAACACAAAGTGCAAATACCCTGACCTTTAACCTTTTGATCAAGATAGTATCAGATCATTATTTAGTCAAAGTGGGCATTTGTGCATAGTCTGAACTAAGTTCAGTCACTTACAGTATTCTTGAGACATCATATTCACAAGTAACATATGAATATGGGGCCCAGTAGCCTTGAACTTTGACCTCCAACATGGTTTCAATTCATCACTGAGTCATAATGGATGGTTGTTCAAAGTTTGAAGAAAATTCCTCAAAGTTTTCTTGAAATTTTGGATTCATAAGAAAAGGGTGAACTGAGGTGCAATGATCTTTACCTCTGTTCTCCAGTTTGTCACTGAGCAAGAGAGAACATGTCTATAAAATTTGAGAATTCTTCTTGAAATACAGCATTCACAAGCAAGAGATAGAGCTCCATTACCCTGAACTTTGACCCATGACCTCCGTAATGTCATCAATTCATCCTTGAGTCGGAGTGGAAATGCTTAAAGTTTGGAGGAAGCCTTCTTGAGATATGAAGCTCATGAAGCAAGGGATAAACTAAACTGAGGTGCAATGACCTTGATGTATAACCTCCAGTTAAACCTTACATCAGAGTGGACTTTACTCAACGTTGGAAGAAAATCCATTAAAGGATTTTGGAAATATTGTGTTTACAAGCAAGGTATGAACATTACAACTACCTTGAATTTTAGACAATGACAAAACCTTTAAAGTCTAATTAGCTAAGCAAAGTCAGACAGATGTCCTCTGAATAAAACTCCCTCTAACTCTTGACTCTCCCTATTAAAACAAGTTACGTTGTCTTAAACATAAAGGGTACAAACTTCTAATAAATTTTGAGTGGGCGTGGATTTTAAGTTATCGTTAATAAAACTGGCTGGGTGAACGTTGTGTCTGCACATTATTTATAATTCCTCAGAGTGCTGCTTTGATAAATTTCAGTCCACTCTGCTGAGATATCTGGCTCTACCAGTATTTTAACACTACTTCCCGTTTCATGGCAAACAGAACAACTTGAACAACAATAACCAGCTTATCATCCATTCATTTAATATTTGATTGATAATTGAATAACCAAATCAAATAAATAAGAAATGATGCATCTTTTTGACTTTTGCTATTAATGTTGGGATCAGAGAATGTAATATGAAAATGGGTGTAAGCAGTTAGTATGGTTTCAATATTCATTTGCATAACCTGGTGCAGGTGTTGTGCTCAGAAAAGCATCCTGATAATCACATACCCATGGCTGAGGAGTTTACTAACGGCGCTTTTACACTACACAGTTCCAGCCCTACTCAACTCCACTCGGCTCTACTTGGTTTGGGTACCTTTTCCACCAATGGCGGGTTTGGTTCCTGTGTGTGGCGTCACGCTCATGACTCTTCGGTGACGACATTCTCTGACCAATCAGTGGCCGGCAGTCGGTCAGCGTCACCTTTTAGTATCGGCTCAGCTCGCTTGGAACCAGAGCAGAGCAGGTACTAAAAAATAGTATCTGGTGCAAGGTACCGCACCCATGGAAACCCAACACAAACTGAGTAGAGTCGAGTCAAGTCGAGTAGAGTAAGACGGGCCGGTGGAAATGGGCCATAAGTTAAGTCACGTTCCCACACTTGTGCTCCTTTAATTGCATTCGTGCCATGCTTTGGTCCACCTTGTCCTTCCGTACCAGAGCCAGGGAAGCATGCCGTGTCCAAGCATGGAAGAGTGTACTCATGCTGGTCAAATGTACTGGACTTTAAAGCTCAAACGTACCCAGGCACAGTACAGATTTCCTAGTGTGAGTGCCGGTGTTTGTGTTCCCATATATCATTACAGGAAGTGTGAACTCCTTAGCGATGGGCACGTGATTCTCAGGATGCTTTTCTGAGCACAACACCTTCACCAGTTTACGCAAATCAATATTGCAGTCAAATTGAGTGCTTATAGCTTTTTTTTTCATATTACATTCTTTGATTTCAACATAATGTTATGTTCGGGAGTGTAGTTGGACCCAGAATGTGGAAACGGAGGAGCAGATTTGAACAGTTTTATTGTGCAGGTAAGTGAACAAGGGAGGGGGGATTCCAAGAGTCCAGGTAAGTGAGAGAGTGCGCTGGTGCTGGCTGCGGTGATCTGGGCTGGAGGCACTGGAAGAAGAGGAGAGGCACGTTAGAGGTAAGTTCACAAATGTTCAAGCACTGGAAATCACTGATAATAATCATCGAAGAGCACTGGAAACTTCTCTGAAGATCTTGAGAGTTAGCCTGGAGCTGGAGTTACCGTGAGGTAAGGTCTGCAAGACTCAGGCGCTGTAGAGAGCTGCAGCCGATCTTAAGTAGTGTCCGTCAAATGAGTGATTCGCTGCAGGTGTGGGCTCTCCACAGCACCGGGGGGGGGGAGGGGTGGATGCCTCAGGGAGAGCAGAGTAAAGTTAGCAGCCAGCATGAGACTCCAGAAACCGGAAGTTAACCAAAATAAATCAATGAATATAAATTAAAACACCACACATAAATAGCAAAAGTCAAAAAGACGCATCATTTCCTGTTTATTTCATTTCATTTCAGAAATGAAAACTAGAAAATGAATAGTTTTTTCATTATTGGATTTGGTTTTTAAAACAGAAAAATTAACAATAAACCATTTATCATTTATTTGTTTTTCAATTATCAATCAAATATTAATGAACTAATAATACACAGATTAACAATGACCACAAACATTTTGTTTTCATGTTCATAATACATTTGCGGGAAATTATCACAATTTTTCAAAACTGGAAACTTTTACCGAATGCAATAATTCCCTGCAAATATAATAGTTCTTACATTTACAGATTTTTTTTACTATGTTTGCAGTAGGCAAATACATTTGTGAGGAATTTATTACATCTGTGGAATTATTACATTAAAAATTGCTGATTTGTATTACATTTGTAAGGGGTTTTTTTATGCTCGAGGTCAGTTGTTATTTTTGCAGGTGTAACAGTCCTCCCAGTTAATGTCACCTTCAAAATAAGAAAAGTATAGATCATAATACCAGCCTTGTTAATAAAGAGGAACATCATGTTGACCTAAGGCCCAAACATACTCAGGCGGAACGTACGCTGAACGGACTCCACGGAGGTCCGCGCGGACTCAAAGCGGACGTCCGCAAGAACTGTGCGCAAAGCTTAAATTTTACGACCGCGTGGACTCCACTCCCCATACTGGTGTCACACAAAACACTGTTCGGCATGTATTTTTCACATCGACCTGCATTAAATGTGACACCGACCTGCATTTTGTTCCTCTGTGCAGCGTTGACGGATGAGCGGTGACTCCCAGAGTGGAGAAGGAGTGGGGCTAGGTGCCCAACTAGATCATTTAATTTTTCACGTGTCATTTGGAAGTATTGAAAATGTTTTTCCACGTCAATCTCTGCTTGTCCTTCACCAACATGGCATACTCCCCTTCCTTGTCTCTTGTGGTATTTAATGGCCGTACATACCACCGTCACTTATTTTAATGCTTTGCAAAGCCAGCAGGCTTCGTCAGTGTAGGACGCCATGACAGAAAGACAGAAAAATGTCAACAACACGCAAGGATTGTGGGAAATGTAGGATTTCACGGAAATTTCACAGGAAACTACTACGCGACAGTACGCTCGACAGTGGAAGCTCTAAAGACTGCGGACACAGCACGCTCGAGTATGTTCGGGCCTTTAGTATTGCTACAGTGGATACAATGACCACTATGTGCCTGCTAAGCATCAAAGAGACCAGGACCAGGCCATGTTTAGGGAGAAAACAGCTACAGGTGAGACATTCATTAACTTTAGATGCATTTGCTGCATCAGGTCTGTAAACATATATCAAACAAAACATTAGTAGTAGGCTAACCTACGACATCTACCAATGGGAGAGTTTGGTGGTATGCTAACACTGTGCCATGTTTTAGGCTGCCACAGTTTTGTGGGTGTTTTGCACATTTTCCACAGGGTCTACTATGTCTGCAGCACTCTGTCCACGCCGAGGCTATGCTCCGACTGACGGCACGCTGACTGGGTCTGTTTCTGAGGTGAAGCAAAGCGGAGCATAGCTGAGCCCAGAGCAGCTGGGTCACAAGTTCATGAGTTCACAGGGGAATAATGGAAATAGCATACAAACAGCATGCTTCTCTGCCTGTCAGATGCTGATTTCCTCTTTATTTGCTTCCTTTTCTAATGTAGTGTTCATTTAGTGAAGTGATCGGCCGTTTGCAGTCTGTACCTGCTGGTTTATTTTTGAACTGACTGCTGCTTTGTGGTTTCCCATGTTCGACTTCCTGCTTGGGTTGACCTCTTCTGCTCAGCTTTACCTGTGGTGGCAGCATTTCTACAGGAAAAAGAGTGGGCACGTATCATGAGCGTAGCAGTGACAGCTCATGGCATGTGCTGTGGAAATACAAAGATTGCCTAGAAGGGCTGTCGTTTTCTCTGGAGAGAGGGAGAGAGAGCAATGAAAGTTTCATGATGAGTCCCATTTCTGGCAATTTTGGTAAAAACTGACATTTTTCCCTCTAAAGTTACGTCTTTAAAAACATGAAACCAAGGATTAATCTTTCATCAGACATATTCAAACAGGGTTTAGTATTAGTGTCATAAAACATGTAATCTGCAAGTTACTCTTGTAAGTTATAATCCCTGCACTGTTGTAAAGGATGGCCCGACAATGGGACTCCTAATACTGAAACTTTATATTAGAGCTGAAGATCTCAAAAAGCCTCCTCATATCTGCAAGGTACAAATCATTCTTCAAGGCTTTTAAATCTGCTGTGTCATGACTGAGAAATTAAAGTGTTGACCTTCTCTTTTAAGATGAGAGGTCCTTAAACCTGATCCTCCTCTCAGCTGCCAGCTGAGGAGGATCAGGAGGGCAGGGCTGGACTTTGACTGTTTGCATTCCATTCTCCCTGTGACTCGCGTGTAATCACATTGAACAGACGGAGGTGGACTTTGGGGTTAAGTGGACTTGAATCCATTGTGGTACAGAGAAGAGCTGACTGGCTTCTTTTTGACTGATGGCTGGTGTGTGAACTAGTGCCATGCAGAGCATATCATTAGAGAACCACAGCCTGCTGCTACAGTGCTGAAAGCAGGCAACCAGGGCACTCGGTGGTAATGAAAGGGTTAATATACTGTTACACCAACTTTGAAGCTACTATTTCAACGTGTAAAAGTTACATCCTGTTGCTTTAATCGCTATTTCATGGCATTAGTCTGTCTTAGACATCAGTGAAGCTGTATTGCAGTAGATTTAGATTTTAAAAAAAGAAGAAAGATAAAAGAGCTGCAGAGAGCAATGGGAGGAGAATCCATGGTATCTAATACTTGTCCAGATGGGGTTAGAGTGTATCCAGCACTGATCCAATAGTGCTGATTCTCAGTGAAATGTTCACAGCACTCCCAATAACTCTCTTTTAGAACAGGCCTGCACAAGGCCCCGGGATAACGCATTGATTAAAAAGAAAAGTGAATCTCTGTATTATTCCAATGACCCTGATCGTTCAAAGCCAAACCCCGCTGGTTCCCACATGCAAATGATCCAACCCCGGGACATAACCCACAGAGGTGCCAGCCCCCTTGGCCTGGACTCACCATCAAAACTGGGTCCAACATGGCTGCTGAATGGAGACAGTTGGGCTCGGAAACCTGATTATAATTAGCACAACACCATCCGCTAAATGGTGTGATTGGTTGCGGGAGGAAAAGGCCATCTGAACTTGGAAGAGATGCAGGATGGAGAAAAAAAGGAAAGGATGCTGCAGGGTGGAATTCAAGTCAGGACTCATGAATAGAGATAACAGAGCTCCATGTCTCCAAAGATGAACAGAGATCCTCCACGTGGGAAACCAGGTTGATGTGCACTTGATTGGTTTTTGAGATGCCAGCATTTCTCCCTTTTTTGAGGAGTGACACGCCTGATAATTCTGCATCTCCCTGATCAATAGGCAGGCACACTATTCGTTTGACAAGGCTGTGCCGTTGGTGCACACATTTTCCAAATGGATTGATTTTGCACCTGACAGAATGAGCATATGGAGGCAAAAAAACGGGGTTTCAATTTGCTTGGAATTCTGCAAGAACACCTCATTTTGCAAGATCAATATCAATGCACAGTTTACAACGCTGCAGCCTGGCTTTATCTTCCAGAGAAAATAAAAGATGTTGACATTAAAATGCCTCTGACTCAGTTGTGGATCTGGGTGGAGGTGGAGTTTTTTGAGGACTTTCTCCTGAGAAAATGCCCACTTGAAGATGTATTGATGGCGTGTTGAACGGAGCTTCCTCTCTTCAAGCCAATAGGGAGAAAAATCACATCTTTAGAGCTTCTCTTAGAGTTGAAACACAAGAAAACATACTATATCTATATTTTATGTATG
Source organism: Cheilinus undulatus (assembly GCF_018320785.1). Taxonomy (NCBI): domain Eukaryota; kingdom Metazoa; phylum Chordata; class Actinopteri; order Labriformes; family Labridae; genus Cheilinus; species Cheilinus undulatus. Next base: position 41,111,725 of record NC_054880.1, on the reverse strand, counting down.
TATCATAAAAAATACAGCAGAGAAGGAGGGAGTGCTGTCAGCAGAATGCTGCCCCTATAGCTTTACTACAAGTGTGAATCACAAAGCAAAATCCCCCTTTTGAAGGTAAAAACACAAAGCCCCATGTGAAATTTTAGCAGCACAAGCAGGAATCTATAACTGCTGTTACTACTGTCTCCAGGAGCTGCTGCATTCATACTCATGTATGCAAAATGATGATTCAAGCAGTTCAGTGACAAATCTTCCACATTTTAGCGAAAAAGAACCAAAAGGCCACCAGGAGTGCACCATAAACCTGTTCTAAAATTTAAATCTGCTTCACTCATTGTGTTTAGTATGACTTTAATACCCTAGTTTCTACTGGGTTTTTTAGAACCCTGGTTTCTGTTTTACAAAGTCTATAAAATGAATTAATCAGTCATGGTCAATATAATTTGGCCTTTTTGAAAGAAAAAAAAACTCTTTAATTTCAAAGTGGAAACCGATTCCTCCAAAGTAATGTCAATTCTATAAAATTTTAAATATAAAATAAGTGCATAAATATTTATCACCTCCAAAGTGGCTGACCTAATTCAACTGAGGTCTAGCCAAATGGTGCTAGTAGTCACACAATCAGTGAAGTTGGGATCACCTCAGTGGGTTTCAAGTGATTAGAGTATAAAGACACCTGTGTCTGAAAAGTCCAGTCACTGGTTTATTAGTATTCATGGCTGCCATTACACCCTAAAGACAAAAGAACACCCCAAGCAACTAAGAGAAAAAGTTATTGAGGAGTATAAGTCAGGGATGGACACAAAAAAAAAAAAAATCTAAGGCATTTAACATCTCTGCTTGGATCAGACTGTCCTCACAAGCTGGTTGATTGTGCAAGAAGGAAACTAGTGAGAGAGACCACTAAGACACCTATGACTACTCTGAAGGAGTTACAAGCTTCAGCAGCTGAGATGAGAGAGACTCTGCATACAACAACTGACGCCCGGTCATTCAGCAGTCAGAGCTTTATGGGAGAGTGTGAGAGAGAAAGCTACTGTTGAAGAAAACTAATTGAATCAGAACTAGAGTTCACCAAAAAGCATGTGGGAGACTCCATGGTCAAGTGGTAGAAAGTTCCTTTGTCTAATGAGACCAAAGTGGTGGTTTTTAAGACAAGATGCTATGTTTGGCAACACCAAACACACTATACCTACTGTGAAGCATGAAGGTGGCAGCATCATGCTGTGGGGATGCTTCTTGGTAACCGGCCCTGGAAGGCTTGTAAAGGTAGCAGATAGAATACATTTTACAAATCCTAGAGGACAATCTTATTCAGTCTGCAAGAGAACAACAGATTGGGAGATTCTTTTTCCCTGAACAATCTGACAGAGCTTCACTCAGTGCTGTGATTGCAGCAAAAAAAGCCAAATTATATTGCCCAGGACTGAGTTATAAATCAATATAAAATAGCAAAATATCCAAGGGGTGAAGACTTTTTATAAAGGATGTAAGCATTTTTCAGAATCCGTTTTTTTTTTTTTTTTCTTTCTTGAGAAGTCTAAAAAAAAGGGGGACACTGTGGCATGTATGGACCTTATCCTGTTGGCTCAAACCAGCCTCTCACAATGGGTGGAATATGGCATACACTATATTGCCAAAAGTATTTGCTCACCTGCCTTGACTCGCATATGAACTTAAGTGGCATCCCATTCTTAATCCATAGGGTTTAATATGACATCAGTCCACCCTTTGCAGCTATAACAGCTTCAACTCTCCTAGTAAGGCTTTCCACAAGGTCTAGGAGTGTGTTTATGGGGATTTTTGACCATTCTTCCAGAAGTGCATTTGTGAGGTCACACACTGATGTTGGACGAGAAGGCCTGGCTCTCAGTCTCCACTCTAATTCATCCCAAAGGTGTTCTGTTGGGTTGAGGTCAGGACTCTGTGCAGGCCAGTCAAGTTCATCCACACCAAACTCTCTCATCCATGTCTTTATGGTCCTTGCTTTGTGCACTGGTGCACAGTCATGTTGGAGCAGGAAGGGGCCATCCCCAAACTGTTAGCACAAAGTTGGGAGCATGGAGTTGTCCAAAATCTCTTGGTATGCTGAAGCATTCAGAGTTCCTTTCACTTGAACTAAGGGGCCAAGCCCAGTTCCTGAAAAACAAGCCCACACCATAATCCCCCCTCCACCAAACTTTACACTTGGCACAATGCAGTCAGACATTCTCCTGGCAACTGCCAAACCTAGACTCGTCCATCAGATTGCCAGATGGAGAAGCGCAATTCATCACTCCAAAAAATGCGTCTCCACTGCTCTGGAGCCCAGTGGCGGCGTGCTTTACACCACTGACTGCGACGCTTTGCATTGCACTTGGTGATGTATGGCTTGGATGCAGCTGCTCAGCCATGGAAACCCATTCCATGAAGCTCTCTACACACTGTTCTTGAGCTAATCTGAAGGCCACTTGAAGTTTGGAGGTCTGTGGTGATTGACTGCAGAAAGTTGGCGACCTCTGCACAATATGCACCTCAGCATCCGCTGACCCCACTCCGTCATTTTACGTGGCCTACCACCTAATGGCTGAGTTGTTCTGTCACCTCCACTTTGTTATAATACCACTGACAGTTGACTGTAGAATATTTAGAAGCAAGGAAATTTCACCACTAGACTTGTTGCACAGGTGGCATCCTATCACAGCACCACGCTGGAATTCACTGAGCTCCTGAGAGCGACCCATTCTTTCCCAAATGTTTGTAGAAACAGTCTGCATGCCTAGGTGCTCGATTTTATACACCTGTGGCCATGGAAGTGATTGGAACACCTGATTTCAATTATTTGGATGGGTGAGTGATAACTTTTGGCAATATAGTGTAACTTAAGACACCGATGCTCTCAAGTGGCACAGACACTCTGGTTTTGACTGACTACCTTGTGGAAAGAGGTGAGTCTGGAGTATAGATTGCCACTCAATCTGACTGAGAAGGCATGTTGCATGCAAAGATTTATATCCACTTTTTGTTGCTCAAAATGGAGGAAATTTGGATTTTTTTTTCACAATGATAAAAGCTTTTTAGAATTGTGTTGCATGTTAATAAGAGGATTATGATTCTAATTGTAGGCTGTGTATTAACAGGCTGCTTCTATTTTCAACAGTGACCTAATAGAGGGTCAGTGGCAGGCGCTGATGAGAAGAAATCCCAGTCCCACTGCGCCGCTTCTCTCCTCTCAGGGTAACTGATAAGCAAACTGGCACATTGGAATGGTGGGAGCTCTGATACACCACTTTCCCTGCTGCTCTGTGTGTGTTTGTGTGTCGTTGGAAGGGAGCGAGTGTGAGAAAGAAACAAACAAATCCCTCTCAGCACCATCTGCAGTCTGCAACAAAACTATTTTAATCCTATAATACCTAACAGATGACTAGACTTTAATTTAGGGCTCACAATAGGCAAACACATGCACATCTAACTGGGCTTAATCTGCTCATATGTTTGACTGTGAAGTGTCAAAATAAGAGCATGAATCAGTGTAAATCAGATAAATGCAAAACAAAAACATGAAATTACCTCCGAGTGACAGAAAAAGAAGACAATTTCCACAGGAGCATGGAGGAGATCTGTTTTTCTCCTTCTTTTCTGTGCATTAGCTGTTGCTCCATGTGTCACAGTGCCGGGTGTCGCCTGGAGCAAGGAGCCTGCGAGCCGAGGCAGGATTGATGTTTAATGAGGATGACTCTCACTGGCTCCTTATCACAGCGATGTCACACAACTGTGACACTTTTAATACTGAACGTCACTCACGGTGCGACGCACAATGCCGGGAGGACTATCAACAGCCACTTACCTGTGCTGGAAGACTTACTTACTCACAGAAAGGCAAGCATGCATGCATCTGCAATGATGTGCAAGTGAGGCACTTAACAGCGGATCATCACAGGTGGTCTCATGGCTGTGGTGGAGCAGATGGGAGATAAAGAACCCCATATATCCTTCTTTTAATGGAACAGCATTGCATCAAAGGGGATCAGAGGCCAGACTGAGTTATCAAGTAGAGGAATTTGGCTTGAGCCACTCACCGGGACTCCTTGTATTGTTGGCATTTTGCTCAGGAAACACAAATAGAGAAAGCCAGGGCGCCTAAATCCGTCTTATCCCCGCCTTTGTGCTCAACAGGTTGGAGGCCGGTCAAAGTGGCCCTGGCACATCACACGGCAGAGCGGCTTGTTTGTGTGTGTTTGCCTCAGCGTATGTGGGCTGGAAACTGTGAGAGTGCTGTTTTATATTGCTTCTGAGTGCTGCAGTGGAGAGGTAATTGTCAAGCGTGCATCATCTTGTGACACATCAGATCAAAAGCATTATCAGGTGGAGAGGCAGTCGAGGCCCTTGTCCTTGCTCCTGACTCATTGCTGTTTCTCTTTTCATTCATGTTCCTCTTATCCCTTTTTCCTCTCTCTCTTGCTTAAGGACGATTTCTGCATTTCAGCACAAAAGCACTAAATGAAAATCAGCAGTGACAACTTTCTTTTTTTCTCAAAACAGGCAACTGTAATGGCAAATCAGGCGAGCATGACGGTTTATAAAAAATTTCCATGAAACAGAAGGTGACTTTACCCATAAAACAAAACCTTTTGTGACTCTGAAATGGGATTGCATGAGTTTCTTGGCAAACCAAATCCCTCTGTTAATCCAAAAATAAATCCGTCCGACATTTCTCTGAACGAGCGTGTGGGGGTGAAATTAATGGAAAATATACGTGAGAGCATCGTCATGTTTTTAATTAGCTACAAAGCAGAAACCTGCACGTTTGTAATCCTGTAATAGATGAGCCTGAAGCAGGGTTTCCTCTATCCAGTGTGAGGTGTTCATTTGTGGGTTATTCACATCTGCCAGATAACAGCATGGGATCCCTACTGAATTCATTAGATTTGACTTTATAGGAAAATTACATTGTTAGTGATATTTGTGTGTTGATGATTCAGATCTGATGTGCTGCGGGATGTTCTAAATTGCTTCAAGATAAATCAAGAACTTAAAGGGGACATATTTTACCCTTTTAAGACGAGTTTATACTGGTCTCAGAGGTCCTTAGAACATGCCTGTGAAGTCTGTTGCTGAAAAAAAAAAAAAAAAACACTCTAGTATTGGATTTTTGCATGTCTAAAAAGCCCTCTGTCTCAGCCCTGCTCAGAATGAGCTGTTTCTGTCTCTTTGACTTTAAATGTTAATGAGCTGTCTGACTCCGCCCCTCTCAGGAAATGTATGTGACTAAATAGATCTGGTTCTCCTGGGAACTTTCTTCCAAGCGGGGAGGACCAACCAAACCTGGGGGCGGGACTAACTCCCCTTATGACATCATGAGGGGGAATCTGTGAACAGCTTGTTTCAGCACATATCTTCTAAAATGGAGATAGAGGGGGGTTTCTGGTACTTGGGGGGACTCCGGAGAGGCCGGGGGCATATATTTTTGTCAGAAAAGCCTGAAAAGTTACTTTTTGCATAATATGTCCCCTTGCAGAATAGATGATTCTTCAAGCTTCACATGTGTCTATTCTGATTTATCGGATGCCATTTTAGCTCTAAATCTTAATTAAAAATATGCAAAAATAAATACATATATATTGATGAACAGAATCTGTTACTGTGTGTGGTATGCTGGATGATAATCTCACCACACTTTAGAGGATAATGTCTACGTGTCCTTGTTAACGAATAAAGGGCACTGAACTCAGAAACTCCAGACTAAAGTAGACAGCATCCTACCCTAGCCCTTACATACTGTTTATACCTTCACAGTATCTCCTCATAATAAGTGTCTGACATAAAAACATAAAAGCCATGATGATTTGAATATAAACTTAGCACAAAAAGTAAGAAAATGTGTGTTTGGTAGATTATTTCTTTGTTGTAACAATGCTTCATGGCAAAAAATCTTATGCTGTTGGAAAGCCTTATTTCCCTTTTAAATGGGAAAATTTTGCATGGGCGCAACCCACATTCTCAGCTCTGCTTCTCATCTCACAAATGCATGTTCCCTACAAATGTGGCACCATTTAAAAGGGTAATAAACAGGATTTCCAACAGCATAAGATTTATTGCAAAGAAGCATTGTTACAACAAATAAACTAGAAAAGCACTTGGAGATTGCAGACCTCCGCCATTAGCTCTATCTCCCAATAGTGAGGAATCCTTCAAAATATTCCTGGATCCGTCCCCATGTGCTCCCCACCACGGCGCTCGCTGATTACTCCCTCCCTGATGGGGTGGAAACACTGTGAGGCAAAGCATTGGCTTAGCTACGGTTGTACTGTCATGGTGGAAGCATTGCCTGCTGGTGCCAACAGATGCACTGACAGTCTCACCCATGGTCTCACTGGGCGACTGGAATTCATGGCAGAGGGTGAATATTCCTCTATTCCTCCCAGCATTGTGAGTATTCTCGCTACAATTCGCTGTCTTTCTCTCTGTTACGGTCCCACTTGTCTCCTCAACCGAGCTTGTGTCTTTCAAACTCTATAAACTCCAAAACTTTGAATAGTAACACACTCAAAATGCTGCTGGGATTGAAGTTACTCATGTCTGCCATCTCCTGGTGTAAAGTGGTAACAGTGCAGACCTCAGCCCTTAGCCCTATCTCCTACTAGTACAGAATCCTTTAAAAATTTCCTGAATCCAGACAGTGATCCAGATCACTCCCAAAATCTAATTAGTTCCTCCTTATGCCATTTCTGACATTTCCTGAAAATTTCATCAAAATCCGTCCGCAACTTTTTGAGTTATGTTGCTAACAGAGGAACAAACGAACAAACTAACAAACCCACCCGATTATATAACCTCCTTGGTGGAGGTAATAATCCACCAAACACAAATTTTCTTACTTTTTGTGCTAAGTTATTTTGTTGATTTTGAAGACTGCATAAACATTGTAAAACTGCTGGAAATTCTGATGTAACCATGTTTAACCACTGCCATCCATAAGTACTTTCCTCACTAGTATAGTATAAGAAGTCATAACAGTAGCATTTCAATGCTCGGGTACCTTTATAATGTAATGAACCTCCCAGCTAGTTCCTGAACGAACTGGCTCAAAGAGCCGGCTCTTTTACCAGAGCGATAAGAGCCAGATCCTGTTTAAGACCCTTTTAGATCAATCTTACTATTATTAGTAACCCGGCCTACAATGGAAAATCACCCCACTCCCCTAATGCTATAATGATATACAATCACTGAGCAGTTAATTTCAGTAAAGTCTGATGTTAGTGCCTTCGCTGAAAGTTAAAACAGTTAAACGTGTTTTTATGCTCACTGTGAGGTAAATTTCCAGAAAATGGATGTTATCTCTTCGATTGCACAGAGCCAGGTGCTGGGCTCTGGCCATAAGGTCACCGTCAGGTCATGAGGCAGGCTAACTGCGCGAGTACTTGTTTATTTTTCACTTGAACCAGATGCAGCAGGAACAAACATCTAACCTGCTGAAGGTGTGTTTTGATCCGTATTTCACTTGTCTTTAGTCCTGGATGATTAAAAGAAGCAGACTGTAGCTGGGTTTCCATTACAGTTTTTCGTAAAATAAAAGCGATATTCCTTTAATTTCTTAAAGTACAACTGCACTTTGAGTGTGTTTCCATTGAAGAGTGTTTTGGGCATGAGCCTAGCAATTCTCGTAAAATCTCATCTCACGTGATTGCAGTGCAAGGAAGCTGGATACTCAAAACCTGTTGTGTGTTGGTATGGTTATGATGACATCTGCAGCGGTTGCCTTGATAATTTTGAACGACGGCAACGGATGATAGTTCAGAGAAAAGTCTGTATGTAGGGCAAAAGCCATGTTTAAAGGGTGTAAATATGACACCAAGAAAAGTCTCGTCTTCACTTCTTTCCACACATACTGCGCCATGTTGTCTCGGAGTGAACTGGTCATGTGACACCGTATGTCATGTCCTGTGACTTGTAAATGCAGACAAAGTGTTTCCATTACACTTTTGAGATAAACTTCTATATAGAAATGTCTGAAAAACTTCTTGAGAGCATAAATTCTTTTTAGCCATATTTGAGAGGTTTTCTGAAATTCAGGTGTCCATTACCAGTTTTTTATTGCGCAATTTAGATTTTGCGCATTTCTACGGGTAATGGAAACGCAGCTTGTGCCTCTCCTTCTATGAACAGTTTAATCCTTCATGTCTGTTAGGCAAGCCACACACTACAGGATTTTAAGCCTGATTATAGCCAAGATGTGACTCCCCTGATGATTGCGGGGGCGTATACCAACTGGAGACTCGTCGCAATGATTATTTGTCTGAGTAGTCTGCATGTGTGTGGTGTCAACACAGTTCAACCTCCCAGACCCTGAATCGTAACCAGACAAATCATACGTACTTTCACCGCTCACAACCATAAACAGAACTGTACCTTAACTCCAGCCAGGATTTCCTCCTGAGTCTTTCCCCTGTTTTATGATTGTTGCTGCACCTGTAACACATGCCAGTACAGCTTGTTGTGGTGAGACAGCAAGACGGTATTGACAGACATCTGTGTTTTTTTTTTGTTTTTGTTTTTTTTTTCTGAAATCACGTGATCATGCAAGGTCGTAGGCAGGTCGGCAGGTGTGTTGTCTCCAGTGATCTGACAGTCTGGCTGAGTCATCTAGTGTGTGCATTCAGAGGATTTAAGCGTCCTTGGGTTTCTTGAAAGGCGCTACATAAATTCAAGATATTATCATTATTATTATTATTATTATTATTATTAAAGGTGAAAAATCTTTGGAAATTGTCCTGAAGTCTGTGGTCTCTCTCGGTTTTGAAATCGTTTCAGATTAGAAAATCATCTAGTGTGTGGCCGGTCTTAGACAAATGCTTGCACATTTGGACACTTGTATTTTACTCCATTCTTCTTTGCAACCTGCTCAAGCTCTGTCAGATTGCATGGGGATTGGTTGTGAAAAGCCCTTTTCAAGACCAGTGACAAAATCTCCATTGGATTGTGTTCTGTTGCTTTGACTCAGCCATACCATAGCATTCACCTCGTTGTCTTTGAACCATTTCTGTGTAGCTTTCGCTGTATGCTTTGGATCTTTATTTTTGCTGGAAAAAAACTTCTCCCAAGCTGCATTTCTCTTGAGACTGAGTAAGATTGTCCTCCAGGATTTCCTATTTTTTGCTGCATTCATTTTACACTTGACCTTTACAAGCCTTCCAGGACCATCTGCTGAGAAGCATCCCCACAGCATGATGCTGCCACCCTCATGCTTCACAGAGGAAACGTAGAATCTTGTCTGATGGCCAAAAAGGACAATTTTGTTCTCATCAGACCAAAGAACTTTCTTCCACTTTGTTCCCATATGCTTTTTGGTGAAAACTAGTCCAGATTTAATGAGTTTTCTTCAACAGTGGCTTCCGTAACATAGGCAACACTTACTGTATGTGGAGTCTCACCCATCTCAGCTGCTGACGTTTTTTGCTCCTTTAGAGTAGTCATAGGTGTCTTGGTTGCCTCTCTCACTAGTCTCACTTTTTATAACCTTCTCTTCGAGATTGCTTGGGGTGTTCTTTTGTCTTCAAGGTGTAGTGGTAGCAAGGAATACCTATTAATCAGTGATTGCACCTTTCAGACACAGGTGTCTATATTCTACAATCACTTGAGACACATTCACTGCACCCAGGTGATCCCCATTTGTAAAGCCCACCGACTATCTGGACCTTTGTTGGGTCAGGTGAGTCACTTTAAAGGGGGGTGAATATTTATGCAGTCGCTTGTTTTACCCTACATATTTCTTAATTGACATTAATTCAAAGAATTCTCTTTTCGTTTTGATTTTGAAGTTTTTTCATTTTCTAATTTCCAGTCAAAAAAAGCCAAATAATATTGAACTTGAATGTTTTTTTTTTTTAAATCAATAAAAGGGCACAATATTCTAGGGTGTGCATACTTTTTCTAAGCAGCTACACACAGTTCTTGAGTGTTTTCTCTCTTTCTTTAATGTACTATAACAGCAGAGTGTGTTTGTCTTTCATCCAGTTCTTCCCAGCATGTTCTACTCGTTGCCATGCCCCCTCCTCTTGTGTTGCTGAATTTGTTAAGCATCTTAACCAATGGAGCTCCTGATTTTTCCAGTAATACACACTGTTAGCATGCACACGTCTGCAGGCATTCACTTAATGTGTTGACTTTTGTGCGTGTCCTCAATTGATGCTATAAGTCTTTTGTCAATTCCAGCAACTGGCGAACAGTTGAAGATACATTATTTATCATTTTATTGCATCAGAGGGGGAGGGTAGTTATGTGGGGAAAGCACTCTGATGCAATGCTACAGTAAAAGATGCCTTCATGTGATGCACTATTTCACACAGGACTCCTTCTTTTCTCAAATACTTAAATTCACCCCAAAAGACAAACACATGAGCTACATTTGGTGAGGCATTTCTAGACACTAACGCTCCTCTGCGGGCTAATCTGAAACATCGGGCCGCTCTGTCACTGACTAAACTGTCTCTAAGTATAGCTAACTGCTGTCTTTACTCCTGTTTGCTCCCAAACATATCGGGCACCAATTAGGAAACATTATTCAAACATTCTCCGTTGGCCTTGGTGTACCGTAGATTTCACTCCAGTCCCCTGTCACTTGGCTTATTATGCACACACTCTTCCTCGAAATGAAACATCCACAAACCTCCCCTCTCTAGGCACGCCGAGTGTGGAGGAAGTGTACACATGGATCAGACTTGAGTCAACATCATTACCAAGCGGCGCTCCTCTCCCGAGTGGAGTGGAGCCGAGCTGATTCTCTTTTTTTAAGTAAGCACTGGTGGCTTTGATCCTGGGGTCTACTGTATGGACCCCGCCTCTTCCTCCCTGCACCCGTCACATTTGGTAATGAGACGTCTCGGTCAAAGGAAGAGTAAACATTCTGATGCACACAACCACGCATGTACGAGATCTACGCATGCATATTTATGAGATACTCCTTCGTCTTAAGCACATGCAAAACCACAAAGAGCTGGCAGAGGTTCATGCTCTGTGTTTTTAAAATATTGTTTCCTGTCAGAATGCTGAACACTTGTCAACTTTGTATTAACATGTTTTCTAATCACTTTTATTCTGCACAATATTAAATCAGCTGCATCTTCATTCTGCATTCTTGGACTGCCCTAGTCCTCCTCTCACGGTTCCTCTGACCCGCTGCCTCTCTCTCCCTTGCCCTCGCAGTCAAACCATGTTCTCTTGGCATTTTCATTAAGGAGAGACGGAGAGTGTGGGGGAGAGCCAGAGCCATCTGAATCTCACTTTGACAATTCATTCTTCCTTATGTCCCCAAAGACATAATTGATTTATGCAACGCTATAAATCCCTGTTGTTTATTTAAAGGTTGATGTATTGCAGGCGTGTATTGTAAATTAGATTTTTATTCTTGCTGGATGGATGCACAAGGTAAGTCTATGGTCTGTGGGTGCATACAACAATTTTGGTTTTATTTCAAACAATTAAAGGTATAGCATTGAAGCCATCACAATTTGATAACAACATTTGATCTGTGATGGCATTTTACAACATTGCAATAACAACCAGAAGTGTGATGGATAAGAAAATATGAGATTTCATTCATATTTCAAACATCGTTGTAAGATACATGTCCTGCCTCTTACAAGTACAAGCATTTTTTTTATTTTTTTACAATATTGATGCCAATTAGTTTGTTTATTTGGTCTGCATATTACTGTCAATAAGATGTCAAGGTCAAGCTTGATGGCATCTCTTTTGTCCAGGCCTTTTCACCCGTGGCGATATACCCATAGGCCGTCTGTGGTTTTCAGACCTTGGGAGATCCACTGCATGACCAGGGCTGGTGGCAACCCAACTACCCACCCCGATGGTACCCTGGGCAGTACTTACTTAACACCCCCCAGCCCTTTATTTCACCCTAAAAGTGTGGGCTTTGTTCGAACTGATCATGAATTATAGATCTCAAACACCCCCACTTGCAGACCACTACTGTGACAAACTGCATCTGTCATAACGGGAGGAACGTAATTTTCTGGTACAACATTTTGGATTTTATTTTATTTATATATTTATCTATTTATTTTTTAAATTCAACTTTATTCATAAAGAAAGTCTGGCAGTTATCCCCCGCAACCAACAACGGGATAAGCGATATAGAAAATGGATGGATAGATTTCATAAAAAAGAAAAGAAAAGGCCCAATGTCTTATCCGGAATCAAATTATGTATAGATCCATTTTAGAGGTTTTGTGAATGGTGGCTTGCTTCAGCTTCATCAGCTTTAGATAACATAGCTTTTCTAGCTACATAGTTAACGTTATACATACGCCAATGTAACAAGGTTAGCTAAGCTAGAGTTCAGCTTATTTAGCCCTGTTTAGCAAATACAGAATAGTCTTGTGTAGCTTTGTTTGCTGTAGCTTTAGCTACATTAGTTGTGTAGCTACGTTAGCTATGTAGTTTGTTAGCATCAGATTTCCATATATAACTAGAAGAGCACTCGGAGAACGCAGACCTCCGCCGTTAGCCCTATCTCCCAATAGTAAAGAATCCTTTAAAAAATTCCTGGATCCGTCCCCATGTGCCCCCCACCACAGCATTCACTGATTACTCGGAAACATGATGAGGCAAAGCATTGGTGCCAACAGATGCACCCATGGTCTCACCGGATGACTGGAAGTCATGAAGTCCGATCACATAACCTCCTTGGCGGAGGTAACTATGTAACCTTTATAGCTTAAGCAGCTAGAATAGCTTTGTTATCCTAAAATTCAGTCACATTGGCTACACAGCTATGTTGTTTACGTAGCTAGCATAGCTCCATTAGCTTTAGCATTGGCTGCATTACAGTGTTTTCATGGAGGATGAGCTCCTTTCCTTTAAGCAGACTAACTTAACTCAGCTTCACTAAACATTTTGCATTTAGATTGTTTTTTTTACTTTTAACTTTTAGTGGCCTAACTCTAATTAATACCCTAGCCCTAATTGGAAGTTTAATCTGGCTTTTTTCCTTTTTTTTTTAGTTTTAGCATGTACTTCTGTTCTGACAGATGCAGTATCTCACTGTTGTACTCTGCATGGGGGCGTCTGAGTTCAGAGGTCTGCAGCCAGACTGGAATTGTTGGTACAAAAGTTCTGCACAGTGCTGTATTTTTTAGTATTTATTGGGATGTTTGCAAGAAAATAATAAATTATGTTTCCTGTAAGTATTTATCTAAAATCCAAGAGAGCATTGTTCTCTGTATAAATGGAATTAAAATGTGTTAACACAAATCCAGCTTTCTAAACACTCATTGCATTGAGAATGTAGCTTTAATTACTTTTATATTGTGTTAAGCCTTTTGAATCACTTATTAGCATATTTTATTTTAAAAAGGAAAGTTATTATAAATTCTAATGAAAGCTTCTGTTTGCTAATTTGAAAAATAATGAAAAGTGAAAAGAGAGTTTCCTTTAATTTGAAAATGTTTTGGCCCTCTGGCAGTGAGAATGAAATGAGTTAGGCCCTCTTTGTAACCACAGCTGCCCATCCTTGCCTCATACTATGTTCTACACCAAAAAGGGGTCAAAAGTGTGTGTAGCTCTGACTTCAACTCTGAAAATCCCCAACAGGAAACACTGATTGAAAGCATTTTGACTTTTTTTTTTCTTTTATCATTTTCATCTAGCACCAAACAATCTCCACTTTCTCTTTCTAACATGTACTATACCTTGAACCTTTTCTTCTTTGCTGAACAAATGGCAGCCATAATATGCATCTGTGTAGGTCTCTAGAGACAACTACAGAAATAGTATGTTATAATGTTATTAAATCAAGGTACAATATTGTTTTATTTGCTTCCAAATTACCCCAAATGACTCATTGTTTCCCACATTCCCATCATATGTGACACATTTCTTACGTTGCATTGACTGCACTTGTTCATCAACTTTCTGGTCTCAGATCACTCAGAGTGCTTTAACACTACATGCCAGGCTCATACAATGGCAATGAAGGCTGCTCAGATAAGTGCATTTAAGTACAACCAAAGCCTATTCATACATATTCAAACACCAATAACTATTGAGTATTTGGAGTTCATTGACTAGCATAAGGACACCTCCACATGTACGAAGCCAAATTCCAAAAAAGCACTTGGATGTTTGGTAAAAATGTGAATAGAAACAGCATGCAGTGACTTCAAAACCTTTTCAGCCTACGACAAGACATTTGATGTTCAAACTGCTTAACTTTGTTGCTTTTAAATTTTAAATGCGGTCTGAATTTGATGCCTGCATCATTCTCTAAAAACATTAGGATAGAGGCATGTGCTGCAAAACCCTGCTGTTATTATTCATGCAGAATGTGGCTTGGCATTGTCTTGCTGAAAAGCAGACATCACTAAAAATATGTACCTCTCAGTATTAATGGTGCCATTGAAGATGTGCAAGTTACCCATGTCATGAGCGCTAATACACCCTCACAGATTTGAGCTTGTTCTGTGCATTGATAACAATACAATGGATGGTCCTTTTCTTTGTTTTATCCCACTGGAACTGATGGCCACTGTTTCTAACAGTGAATAGAAATGAAAACTTCTGAGACCACAGCACAATTTTTACTTAAGGTCAGTCCATCTCAGATGAGCTTGAGCTCAGAAGAGTCAGTGACACTTCTGGATGTTGTTGATATCCAGTATGACAATTCTTTTGAATGACAGAGTCATAACATACATTTGTAAATGCAGTGATATACTGCATTAACCGGTGGTTTTCTGAAATGTTTCCAAGTACACACTGTAAATTCCATCACATTTGTGGCCCATTTTTAATGCAGTGCTGCCTGAGTGATAAGGCGTCACAGGCATTCAGTGTTGTTTATTGGCCTTGCCTTTATGTGCAGAGATAGATCCACATTCTCTGAATCTTTTGATTACATGATGGACTGCTAGTGGTGAAATCTTTAAATTCCTCGCAACTAGAGCCCTGTAAGGGACTCTTTTCTTGATTCCGCTCCCGCCTGACTGTTACCGCCCTGTCATGACGATTACAGTGTTTGCCGTCCACTCCCGCCCACATCAGAACAGGTGTGTCAAATCCTGCCCGCATCCTGCGTCTAATAACCATGTTAAATAATCAAAATAACAGACAGTGCATTCAATCAAAGGAATTGTAATAGTAATGGGTACCTTGAAGGACCAGCTTGACAAAATTCCCTCACTGAAATGAAGGAAAGTCTAAAAAACAAACCACAACATTGACATCCTTTAAACTCATACAGAAGTGGAATTGTTTCTTGATCTCTGGAAAGTTTGTGCATCATAAAAACTGCTTACATCAGCTCTCACAGACAGTAGGTTAATCTTTACTCTATTAACACCGTGCTGTTATCACCTTCCTCATTAGATGATTAATGTAATAAGACCAGTTTGTATGGAAATGGGTGGTTTTTCCCCAAATAACTGCATAATGACTCAGCGTCCCTTTATGCTAGTGCGTATTTGCTGTGATTGGCTTACAACATGATAAGAAGAGCATTCAAGCTGTGCCTGAGATAAACATAGATTCGAACATTTATGCAGCACCTCAACTGACAAATAAACCACGATTTCTAGGACCAAAGTTTGACACATCTCCTGTATTATCTCAATTTAATATGAGCATGGAGAAGTGCTTTAAAGTGAGTTTACTTTGATCAGGGATCACAGTGTATCATCACATCCAAGCATGTCAAATACGTTTCCCTGTGGGCGTGTTTGAAGTAACAAGTTGTTTTCCAGCTTTGTCACTTTCTCTCTCAGTTATAAAGAAAAAACAGAGTCATGAGCCTGGTGTAGCAGCATCTCGTAGAGTGTGTGTTAAGAGTGAAGGCTGTCTCCTCTTCAACACTGGGGTGGAGTGAACATACTGTATATGTTACACAGGGGAAGTGACGCCATGGCACATGATGGTAGACAGGGATAGGGAGGGGCAAATGAAGCAAAGGCGTAACAATTTGGGATTTTATGGAAAATTTGACCATATATATGTTTTTTTATGGCACCAGTTTTGAAAAAGTACACTTAAGAAGCATCCCACAACTTTCCCAGTCTTTTTCTCCCTGTACCAACTTTTTGGGAATGTGTTGCAGGACTGAAATTCACATATGTGTGTACATTTTAGAGAAATAAAAAGATCCAGCATTTTGAACAGTATGTATCTTGTCGTTGTGCTGTATTCAATATATTATATGTTACAATTGAAATTCGCAAATCAGTGCAATCTGTTTTTACTCACGTTTAACACAGTGTCCCAATTTTTTTTTAATTTTGGTGTGTAGATTTCAGGAGCTGGGACTGAATCTCTACATTTTTGTCTTAAGGACAGCTGGCTCTATGATCAAGCCATGCTAACCCATTTTTCAATCTGTTTTTAGGCCTGTAATTTAATAGAATGCTGCTCTGTATTTCCAAGCTTTGAACATCTTTACTTCTACCCTCCCTTTTGACCTCCTCTCCTCCTCTCTCACACACTGTCTTATTTCACTCAACTATAATCCAATCAGTCTCTTTGACATTAAAATTGAGTCTCACAGGATCCTACTGGATGCAAGAGTGGAGAAATGAGACGAGGGAGCAATTGTCACCCTGCCACCTTTCACTTGGAGCTTCTTGTTTTTGTAATGCTACACTGGCCAAGAGGAAAGTGTGTTCATATACTTCCATGTGTCTTTTTCACTAGCCAATGTGTGTATTTCTGTGTGTGAGAGAAAGGCATGCCTCCAGCACTGTGCAATGACAGGCAGCCTAATGAAAAGCTGGGTTCTGATTGACTGGCTGACAAAGCGGCCCACTGCATAATTATGTCTTGAATAATAGATGCCCATACTTACACCTCCATGGCCGCACTAGCCTGGCCAACTCAGCCTCTCCGTCAGGCCAGCGGAGTTAGTGATGCTAAGCTTAGCCACAGCCAGGCATGTCCCACATTCACAGATTGCACCCATTTCCATATCAGTATTGTTCCCAAATCAGTTGGACATGCACAACCAATAACAGAACACACATGCTGCAATATGAATCTTATTATCTCCGAGCTTGAGAATTATGTACTGTGGTGGTGCTAGCTGATGCCTATGTCAATCAGCACTGCCCCAAGCACGAAAACAATCACTAGCAGCACAGCTTTAATAGCAGCAGCTTGCCATGTCAGCCCCAGCTTGACAACTAGCTCTAATTTCATTAACCCCCGCCACAAGCTGTCCTGACTTCAGCTCCAGTTGCAGGTATGTTACAGAATGCTCACATCGGTCCTTTAAGCGGCCCTAAAGTGAGCTTCATCTTTATAAATTCACAGCCATTACACATGCCTGCATCATCTTCTTTTTCCTCTCAGCTTACAGTAGTTTTTCTGATTTCATGATGAGCTGCTGCTTAATGATCCTGATAAAATGTCTGCATTATTACTGCTTGACCTGAGTGTGCCTTTTAATAAGGTCGATCCCCTCGAAGGCTGCATTGGTATTTGATTAGTAAGGCCTCCAAGCCCTGAGCACAACATTGGCATACTGTATGCTGAGCAAGCTACCGAGGAGATGCAACATTTTAATCATTCTTTGACATGTCTGAACACCAAGCAAATCTAAATCCAATATTCACTCTTCAGTCAGCTCAGCTTTGATCTTGGAGATATTAAACTCAGTGGTTGCTGAATGCTAAATCAGCTGTGCTGACAAGCAAGTGACTAGCTGACTAATTCCCTTGTTGATTAAACAGAAATTTAAAACCAGATTTGCCTAATGGTCCACATATGAGCAGACCTCTCAAACCAGCCAGAATTGGTGATAATTATTTAAAAATTGTCAGCAGGTAGAATGTCAAAATGCATGGCTGATGTTAGCTCACTCCTCTCTGCAGGTTCACGTCCACATGTCTGTGCTGAGTGTGTTTATGCATGCTTTTACTCAATTCACCAGTCTAGCCTGACACAGCCTGCATACAGATTCATTTCCACTTTCTTGATATAAAATACTAGAAGCCACACAGCTCACTAAGGAGAAGGCCTCACCACATATGCACATTTGCACTCATTAATCTATTTACTGCAACTTAAATCACTCATTTAAGTGTCTGGACACGTCCGTCCAGGACAGGGGTGTCAAACTCAAGGCCCGGGGGCCAAATCTGGCCCATGGTGCAGTTATACCTGGCCCACCAGATCACATGATATTTTTATCAGAACTGGCCCACCAGTATGAGGTCTGCAGATTTCCTCCAGTATGAAAATGTAAACTTAACCTTGATGATTTATAATATCCTTGCTCAGTCATAAAAATTAGAAAAAATAAATGGTAAAAATAATTTGATAAAAACTCAGGAACATAGGAGAAATTTGTGTTTTTGCTATATTCTTAATTTTGCATCTCACAGTTATAACTAAAAGTTATGGTTTTAAATGTTTATTTCATACTTTAACCTTTACATCTCATAACTTTGATCATATTTTTATCTTTCAGATTCATAATTTTAAATTTTAAATCCTATTTTGACCTTTTAATTCATAATTTTAAATTTCATCTCATGTTTTGACTTTTAACTTTTACCTTTAAAACTCATGATTTTAAATTTTATTTTATATTTTGACATTTTAAACTCACAATTTCAATCTTTATCTGATATTTTGATTGTTAAATATCATGATTTTGAGTTTTAGCTCAGTTTTGCTGACCCTTTCAACTCCTAACTCACTTTTATCTCATATTTTGACCTTTAAAGCTCATGATTTTGACTTTAATCTAATTTTTTGACTGTTAAAAATCATTGTTTCAGTATTATATCTCATATTTTACCTTTTAAAAACATTATTTTGATGTTAAATGTCATGTTTTTACCTTTTAAACTTAAGAGTTTGACTTTTTATCTCAGATTTGAGTTTTTAACTTATCATATTGACCTTTTATTCACAAAACCATTCAGGTTGACAGTTTATGGTTAAATATTGACCGTTAGGTCCTCAGGTTAGACCCAAATTCAGAATCCGGCCCCTGCTGTGATTGGTGTTACGGCCGGCGCCGTCTGGGGACCTTACCTCTCTCTTTGAGCGTGTGTATGTGTGTGTGAGTCTTCTTGTTTAAGTGCCACCTGCAGCTCTTTGGTTGCCGCTGCTACAAGAGCCTGATTCGGTGATTCCGTCCACCTGCGCTGGGGAAGCCTGAGTGGCATGGGGGTCCTAAAGCCCATCCACCAATTAGAAGGGAGTGCGCAGAGAATAAAAGGAGCCGGCCGCCCAGAAGACAGCAGCAAGCTGTAACCAGCCATGCTCGCATGCCTCTTTGTTAGTTGACTTTGTTGGTAAATTCCTGTATCTCTGTACATTCATGAGGCACTACATTTGGGATTTTTTTGTGTAGCCAAATTAGTTACTTTTAATACACACTTAGTTTACATTGGTTATTGGGTGCTGTTATTGTGTCTTATTTTGGGTTAGTTAGAGTAATTATTAGGTTTTTGTTTCTTTTCTTTGCTAAAACTCAGTTAGTTCTGTAACTCTAGGTTACAGTCTCTTTTAGTTCCCTTTTGTCACCTTTTGTACAGCACTAATTAGTCCTTAGTTGCCTCACCTTTGTACATTTGTTAATTAAACCTTACTTTTGTTAATAAATAACTTTATTTAACCTTCAACATCTGGGTTTTTATGTTACCTCCTTTCCCCAAACAAGCTGGTTGTAACATTGGGTTCAATTGATTTAAAATATACTGATGAAAGTACCGGCATACACTACATGGACTCAAATATTTGGCTGTCTGACACCAGGGACAGGACAACAGGGACTGTAATGACATTGTATTCAAATACATGTACTTTATTATGCAGTTGACACTCACTTTCCTCCACTTTTCTTGGAGTGTGTCTGTTGGAATTTGTGCCTATTCATCTGTAAGTCAATTATGTGGTCAGCCACTGATTTTCTATGAGAAGGCCCAGCTCACAATCTCTATTCCCGTTTATCCCAAAGGTGCTTGAAGGGGTTAAGGTCAGACCTCTATGTGGGCCAGTCAAGTTCTTCCATACATATAAACCATGTCCTTATAGCACACTCATGTTCAAAATGGAAAAAAGTCTTCCTCAAACTGTTGCCACAAAGTTGGAAGCATAGCCTCGTCCAGAATGTCTTTGAATGTTAAAGCATTAAGATTGCACTTCACCAGAGATAAGGGGCCTAGCTCAGACCCTGAAAACAGCCCCATACCATTATCCCATCTCCACCAAACTTCACAGTTGGCACAATGCAGTCAGGCAGGTAACGGTCTTCCCAGACTCACCAAACAGGCAAGCGAAATTCCTCACTTCACAGAACTCTTTTCCAGCGCTCAACAGTCCATTGTTGTTGTGCTTTACACCACTCAATTCAACGCTTGGCATTGGACTTTGTGTTGTGAGGTTTGCATGCAGCTGTTTGGCCATGGAAACCCAGCATGAGGCTCCAACCACATGGTTTTAGTGCTTACACTAATGTCAGTGGAAGTTCAGAACTCTTCAGCTGAGGAATGAGCAGAATGTTTGTGATTTTTACGCACGTAGTTGACCCCGCTCTGTTACTTTACATGGGCTTTGTGGCTTTCTGTTTCTGCAGGCTTTCAGTTGCTTCAACTAAACTGCATATTACCGCCTCTTTCTCCTCAAAGAACACTGACTGGTCCGGCCATTCTTTGACTGGGAACAAGTATTTTAGCTCAAAGTTTAATGAGATGGATCAGCCTGATGACGGCCATGGAATCTGGCCAATCCCTCTGCCTTCAAGGTTACAAATCTGACATATTTGAAAGTCTGGTTGTGCAGCTATATACTCTTGCACAGTGAGAGCAGAGCCTCTTTCAAACTCCTAAATTTAAAGCCTTTTTTCCTGTTTGCACCTGTGCAAACTGACAGACAGCATCTGAAACCAGCATGGCAACTTTTTATGCAACTTTACCCTCTTGAAGCAAAAGACATAAAAGAGAGAAACATTCAAAGGGAATATATGCAGACCTCCAGCTGCCTGGGAATATTTGTTATGGTTTATTTCGGTAGCTAACTTGAGTGGCTCGGAGACACATGGTGTGTAAGTGAGAGAGAGTATTTTTTTGAAGGTCTTTGGACTTCAGCCACACATGAGACAGTATCTGACTTCAGCTCCTGTCTGTGAGTATTTTTAAAGTAGTCTGCTGATAATCGTCTGTGCTCTTTTCTGTTGAAACACTTGTACAGAGTGAAACGGCACTCCACAACATTTATACAGAGCATCCATTTAAACACCATGCTTGGCCTTAGAGAGGCTTTCTATCTGATGCTATCCTTGAGATTTTTACTCTTATTTTATTTATTGTCCTTGTTTTCTTTCTTTAAGACTTCTGCTGCCACATGACTAGAAACACAGAAGATTCGTACTTCATACAGTGAATAGTCATATTTTTCCCAACAGATTCCCCTTTCTGTGAATTCACTGTGCTTCTAGAAACAAACATGAAAGACCAGCACTCTGCTTTTGCCTGTATTTTATCTTATTGCAATACATATACTACCAGGCAAACTCCCTACACTAGACGGAGGCTCTTTATCACAGTAACAAATAAGAAGACTGCCGAAAGCAGAGCTTCTGAACGCTCCCCTCTCTAGTTAGATGAGTTTCCCTGCTGCGAACAGAGACGACAAGAAAAGGCTAAAGGAATGAAAATGCTTCAAACAAAAACTTGCACTATTAGTATAATCAGTTAAAGCAAATGTAAAATGCTCCAATTATGCATTTTGACCATTTTTTTTCTTCCTTTTTATAAACCTGTGTTAGATCACCACTTTTGATCAGAAAAAGAAAAAAACCCTTGCTCTCCCCTGAGTGTATGCACTGATGTAGTATCTGACACCTTGAGGTGCAGGAGCAGCTGCAGGAGATCAGAAAGAGAGAGGGAGAAATGTGTACCCCCATATATAGCTCCTGTTGATGGATTAAGAAAACTGTGACATATTTTAGACACACAGTATGTAAAATTCTGCCACTAGGGGGCTCTAAACCTAACCGATAATACAATACAATATAACTTGGGGGTCGCGAGACACTAAGTGAGGGTCTCCAGTTGCCCTAAAAAAAATAAGAATAGTTTTTAAATTAGACAGTAGCCACTTTACAGGAATTTTGTCATTTTTTACCCCTTTTCATCATTTTTTAACACATTTTTACCATTTACCACCTATTTTTGACAGTTTTAAACTATTTCCACCACTTTCTTTCTGCCTGTTTTTGCCACTTCTGAACTAATTTTTGCCTTAATCTTAAGCTTAATGTTGCCTCTGTTGACCTATTATTGCTACTATTAACCCCCCCTTTTTTTTTACCACTTTTTACGACCTTTTTTTTTCCCATTTTAACCACATTTTACTATTTGATATGCCTTTTTGCAAGTTTAACCAATGTCTGCCAATATCTGCCTTTTTTGTCCTCAGTTAACCCTTTTTTCCCAGTTCATATCAATTTTTTATCTCATTTCACCACATTTCCACCTATTTTTGCCAATTTAAAGCCATTCCAGTCACTTAACTCCCTTTTACCACTATTTATGCCCATTTTTGCCACTTTAACCTATTTTTGCCTTTGTTTTTGCCATTTTTATCAATTTTTTGCCACTTCTAACCCATTTCTGCCACTTTTAAAAATCAAATTTCCCCACTTTTCTGCCATTTTACCATTATAAACCCACTGTAGCAATTTTTAAACCATTTTAATATGTTTTTTAACAAATGGGATTTACATTGTTACTACACAAATGATTAAAAAAGATATTTGTTTCTTTGAAAAGACTGGTTATTTTTTACTGTTAAATATGAAATATGGATATCACAGCTTTACTTTTCAATGGACCATAGTTTTGTTGACTTCCATGGGCCCCCAGTGTGGCCGGGCGCCAGAAAGCTCTTTCATTTATCCCACTTTACGAACGGCCTTGTCTGCACATGACTTTTCAAAATTGTGCATGGCTGTGTTCAACCACCTTCAGGTACAGTGGGGGTCCCTGGTCTCTGGCACCTTTATTTTGGGGATCATGGGCTGAAAAGGACCACTGCTGTAAACAAACATTTTGACAAGAAAATATCTTGAGTAATAATAATAATAATAATAATAATAATAATAATAATAAATTTTATTTAAGGGCGCCTTTCATGACACTCAATGTCACCTTACAAAAAGTAGAAAAAACTGCATTAAAACAGGCCTAAAAACAAACAGTAATACAATAGACAATGCAAAAGATCAGAGGGAGTAGGAGAGTTTGAACAGATGGGTTTTCAGTCTGGTTTTAAAGAGGGGTAGGGAGTCAGTGTTGCGGAGGTCAGGGGGGAGTGAGTTCCATTACTGGGGAGCCGAGCGGCTGGATGTTCGGCCCCCCATGGTGACGAGGTGAGCAGAGGGGACAGAGAGATGGACAGAGGAAGAGGATCGGAGGGTACGGGTAGGTATAGAAATGTTAATGAGGTCAGAGCGGTATGGAGGGGCGAGGTTGTGGATGACTTTGTAAGTGTGGAGCAGGATTTTGTATTGGATGCGGTATGTGATGGGGAGCCAGTGGAGCTGCTGCAGGATGGGTGTGATGTGATGAGTGGATGGTGTCCTAGAAATGATACAAGCTGCTGAGTTCTGAACCAGTTGAAGTTTATGGAGGATTTTCTGGGGGAGACCAAACAGAAGGGAGCTGCAATAATCGAGTCGGGAGGTGACTAAACTATGGACCAGAATGGCTGTGGTGTGAGGGGTGAGGGAGGGGCGGAGGCGGTTGATATTTCGTAGGTGGAAGTAGGCTGACCGGGTTATGTTGTTGATGTGTGACGTGAAGGAGAGTGTACTGTCCAGGATGACACCCAGACTCTTTACCTGAGGGGAGGAGGAGTGGTCAAATGGAATAGTGAAGCTGTTAGATTTGTTGAGAGTGGTTCTGGTGCCAATTAATAACATTTCTGTTTTATTGCTGTTTAATTTGAGGAAATTGAGTGTGAACCAGGACTTTATTTCAAGGAGACAGTCGGTGAGGGAGGAAGGTGGGAGGGTGGAGTCAGGTTTAGTGGATATGTAGAGCTGGGTGTCATCCGCGTAGCAGTGGAACTGAATGTTGTATTTTCGGAGGATGTGGCCAAGTGGGAGGATGTAGATGATGAAGAGCAGGGGCCCCAGGCCTGAGCCCTGGGCCACACCTGTGGTGACTGGGACTGGGTAGGAAGTGAATGATTTGAGCTGAATGAACTGAGTGCGGCCAGAGAGATAGGATTTAAACCAGGTGAGGGGTGTTGGTGTGATGCCAATAGTGAGAAGTCTGTCCAGAAGGATGGTGTGGGAGATGGTGTCAAAGGCCGCACTCAGATCAAGCAGGATGAGTATGGATAGTAGACCAGAATCAGCAGCTAAAAGGAGATCATTGGTTATTTTCAGTAAGGCTGTTTCGGTAGAATGAAGGGGACGGAAACCAGATTGAAATTGTTCATACAGATTATTGTGAGACAGATGAGAATGAAGTTGAGAGGTGGCAGTTTTTTCAAGAATTTTGGAGGGGAATGGAAGATTGGAAATAGGACGGAAGTTACTGAGGTTGTTGGAGTCAGCACCAGGTTTCTTGAGTGTGGGAGTGATAGCAGCGGTTTTAAGGGGTGAGGGGACAATTCCAGTGGTGAGGGAAGAGTGGGTTATGAGTGTGATGAGAGGGGCCAGAGAAGGAGCAGCAGATTTAACAAGGACAGTAGGAAGGGGGTCCAGTTGGCAGGTTGAAGTTTTTGATTTTTTGATTATATCAGAAATTTCAGAGAAAAGTGAATACTGAGAGAGAGAGAGAGAGATAATAATGTCCTGATAGATTTTTGCAGCAAATACCAGCACCGATAGCATTTCAGGGGCAGAGTAAGCGGTAGCTCTGAAATGTGATTGGCTCCCCCCAATCCTGAAAATGATTGTCTATTTGCCTTCTCAGCCAAAAACACACCATTTAGGTGTATTCAATCGCTACGCATGTATTAACTTACACTGGATTGGTCTTACGTACTTAAATATGTACAATGCGTCCCCTGTTTTTTATGCTTCCATGCCAATGATAGCTAACGCTGTAGGCATCATGTTTCCAGGTTGTACGTTTGTCCGTTCTGACCACATTATCATTGTCATTAACACAGCAGCTCCAGAACACTTTAAAGACCCAGTAAAGTGAAAGTGAATCTGTATTTAGGTTAGTTGTGTGACAGGTCACTGCGTAATTACACTTAAATCAAATTTCAGTCAGCTAAAACATCCTTAAGTTTAAGAAATCAAGCTTCAAAATCATGAAAAACGAGGCAGTAAACTAGACCAGTGCAGCTGATAGATTTTAGCAAATTTACCTCACAATGTACAAAAAAAACAATAGCATTTAACTGACTGTTAACTTTCAATAAAGGCAGTGACATCATCTAACAACAGACTCTACTGAGATGACCTGCTCTGTGATTTTATATTGTAGTGTTAGAGGGGCGGGGTCATTCCCTCACGTGGGCTCATGACATCCTGATCACACATATTGGCCCCGCCCACATGAAACCAAGCCAGGAAAGAGGTGAAAAACTTTCTAACAGTCTAAATCCAGAATTCAGTCACATGTAGATCTCAGTGTTTTCACATGTTTACAGCAACCATTCCAACATTTCTAGAGAGTTAAGACAAAAACTTTGGATTTCTCTTTACAGGATCTTTAAGGACGTTTCCTTAAACTTTGCAGAGATATCCACTCTGACTAAAGGATGGAATGATTATATTTTGGAAGTCAAAGATGGTGTTTGGGCCTCATCTCCATCCCTTGCTTGTGAACATGATATCTAATGAAAATTGTGAAGGGTTTTCTTCAAACTTTGACTCAAGGTCATAATTATACATTTTTAAACATCGTGATCAAGCTTATTGAGGCTGAATTCATGCCTTATTATGATTTCTTTGAAACATGCTCTCACAGAAACTGCCCAGCCTTTCCCCTTGCTTGACCCACTGCTGCACTCTCACCGTGCACCTTGAATTCCTGGGAAGCTGATTTGAACTGGATTACCACTACTGCATTACCTCTGTGTTTGATAAAATGTGGGAGGTAGTTTAGGCAATTTGCCCAGTAATATATTTTGAAGTTCTCACATTACAGACATGTGTCTGATTTACCCAGGATTCATAGAGGTCCCAGAGTAATACTTATCCCGTGTATATGGGGCTTTGATTTCTGTTATTATGGCAATTTACCCAACATATGGTGCCAATTCAATTGATACCGAAATGACCCATATATTTAAATCAAAATGCACTTTCAAATAGCTCTATTTTAATTAATCAAATATAGAATTATCAGAGTAGAAAAAGTGGAAACATGCTGGAACCTATCACTCCTATAAACCTATCTATTGGATATGAAATTTCAGCACAGGAGGAAGTGTACATCTCCCACAGGGACAGTGCTCATTGGTGGATGCTGAGGAGAGGAAAGGGAAATTCACGCAGGGTGATGACTGAGGAGCAGTGCTGGCAGAAAAACACACTGCTAGCAGAATAAGCAGGTAAGCAGAGGGGCAGCCAGGCTGTTGGAGATGATATAGCTTAAAGGCAAAACATCACTGAACAGGAACTCAGCGTGTCTGTAAAACTTTGTCATTCACAGACACTGCAGAATAAAAAGCCTCAACGTCTGTCGTGATATGTAGGCCAAACTCATAATTGATATTTTCAACAACCAGCTGAAGGCTGTAATGCTAATGTGACTCAGTCACACATTTTATTTTTGCTTTTATTTCAGTTAAATTTACCAAAGTATAGCTCCAAATGTGTGAAAGAGTTATGATGCAATGTTAATCACGGTACACTCACACAGGAAGTGTTGCCAGCATGATGACTAAACAGTCAGCCAACTCAAGCCTTTCCAGATTGGCCGGTCCACCCCTACTGGCATTTAAACCTTCACTGCATACTCCCACTGCTAAAACTCATAAACCATAAAGCAAACAGTATTTTCAATCAGTCGTTAGGGGTGTCTTTTTAGTTTTTACCACTCATTTCCAATGCCAGTGGAATCCATTTACAACCCTTGTCATTAATGCACAACCAACTCAGTGTCACATCCACCACTCCAGGCTAGAGGTGTAAATAGATGTGTTAGGATGTGACTCAAGATGATGCAAAAAGACTTCAGAAAGGCAGAAACAATCAGTCAAATTAGGCCAAATCTGGGTTGAATGGATGCTGTATTAGAAATACCTAACAGTGTATCTTACATTGATATTTCTGCCAGTTTTTCATTTAACTCATCTGTGATGCTTCCATAGCCTCCTCTCTACAGCTATGATAAAATCACAACTGCATCATGTTATGCTAACCCCCAACCACCAGAGACTGTACAATACATGGATAGGTCTCAGCGATTATCATCCGTTGAGTTCTGATGCACACTTTTAAAATCCTGCCATGTAGACTGCCATGGTGAGGCTTTGGTATGACTGCTATTATGCACCCACATGCCAGTCAGATTAGCCATACTTCACTCATGCCTTTTTTTGTTTTGCAAAATCCTTGCAGGCTTCATGCATTTTGCACTGACAAGATTATTCCATCCCTCCCTTAAAGCACAGATCGGTAGAGGTCTGCAGTGACGGTTGACCTCATCTCCTCACGGGATCTCTAGAGCTCAGGCAGAGTGACCACTGGGTTCTTGCTCACTTCTCCTAGTAAAGCCCTTCTCCTCTGATTGCTCAGTTTTGCCGGATGACCAGTTCTTGGAAGAGTCTTCGTTGTGCCAAACTTCTTCCGTTTGAGAATGATGGAGGCAACTTTGCTCTTGGGAACCTGCACTGCAGCAGACCATTTCTGTAGCCTTTCCAAGATCTGTGTTCTGCAACAATCCTGTCTCTAAGCTTAGAGAGCCACTAACTCATCCATGCAGCATGCAGTTTATCTTTATTTTTGGCTCATACTTAACCAAAAAGTTGGTGTCATGGTTTTGTTTTTTGCTGTGGTGTCTGATTCTTCAGTTTCTTGAGCTTTGTTTGTTTTCAGCCTCCTGTGTTCCCTAGTCTTTGTGTTTCCCAGTCAAGTTTCTTGTGCCTTTACCCTGTTCATTCCCTCTGTGTCCTTGTTTTCTTTATCACAGGGTGTTTCCTGATTAATTTTGTAGTTTTCCACTCCTTGTGTGTGGTTCTGGTTCTCTTCCTGTCCCTGTCTTCTTCCCTCCACCTTGATTGCCCTCACCTGTGTCTCTGTGTCTAATCACTCCCTGTCTATTTAGTTTCTGTGTTTGTAAACCAGAGTAAATGCAAAATGCAGTTTTTAAAATGATACTTTCATTTTTTAAGAGGAAAAAAAAACATCCAAACTTACCTGGCACCATGTGAAAAAAAGTTTGCAAGCACTTTTGACAACTGGCAATGAGTCTTTCACATCACTGTGAAAGAATCTTAGTTGCAGAATGATTTAATTCAGCCACACTGGAGAGTTTTTCCATGTATGTTTAAGGTCATGACAGAGCATCTCAATCAGATTTAGGTCTGGACTTTGACTAGGCCACTCCAAAACCTCTGTTTTGTTAGTAAATTCATTCACAGGTGGACTTGCAGGTGTGTTTCTGGTCATTGTTTTGCAACCTCCTATATGAGTTGTCGATGCGCACTTGCAGTTGTTTTGGTAGACCAGCAATTCCTGGGAAGGTTTGCCACCATTTGTGGATGATGGCTCTCACCATGGTTCACTTGGGACCCAAAGCCTAAGAAATGCTCTGTAACCCTTTGTTACCATTTCCATGTGAATTGCTTTCTATCTGTTCTTGTTTTTCTAGAGATGGTGGCATGATGTGTTGCTTTTAGAGATCTTTAATCCTACTTCACTCCATCAGACAGGTTCTATGCAAGCAATTTCTTGATTTAACACATCTGGAAGTAATCATGCCTGGCTGTGGCTAGTGACATCTTTCCAAGAGAAATGTGGATGATCACGGTTAATTCACGATTTAACAAGGGGGTAAATTACTTTTCACATAGGGTCAGGTCAGGTTGGATGGCTTTTTCCCTTTAAAATGAAATCATGAATTAAAAACTGCCTTTCATATTTACTCAGGCCTGATATTAAAATGTCTTTGCTGATTGGAAACATTAAAGTTGGACAAATGTGCACAAAACATAAAATCAGGGAGGGGGGAATGCTTCCTCACAGAGCTGTAGTGGTGTGACTTTCATTCCAGATTTAATACCAATAACCGTCTCTCTTACACAGCTTTAATATGCTAAACTACGCCAACAGTTTAGTCTTTCATTACCCACAGCATTTAACCAGCTGCCCTAACTCTTCATCTTCCAAGAAAAAAGACTGAATGAAAACTTAGTCTTTGATGACACTTTTCATATCTGTCAATAGACTATCTGACAACAGAGCAAGCATAAAGTATGAGACTAATGTCAGTCCTGACCTAAATTTGGCTCCATAGGGATTCTTTTTCTAGGAATGCCTGCCATAGAAAGCTGCATCCATGGGACTATCTGCCAACAAATATTAAATTCTACATGAAGCCGGGGAAGTCGTTGTAATTAGCAAAACTACTTCCCAGCTTAAAGGGAAAAAGGGAGCAATATTTGACACTTAATATTTGCCAGATGACTTCACAAATTGGTTTTCTGTGATGCGAGACCTCCTGACCTTTTCCCAGTGATCACCAGCAAATTCAAACAACACCAACAAGACTCTCTCCACAGCAGCCTCTGGCACTGCTTCAGCCTCCTGCTCCTGCCGTCTGCTTGCGCTTCACTGACCTGTTACAAGCAATAAAGTCAAAATGGAGACAAGCGAGCAAGCTAGCTAATCAGAGAACATAACCTCTTCATTCAAACAGAGACTGAGTTGAGAGAAGTGATCACACTATGTTGCGGTACACTGCTGCTTCGTTTGCAAGGCTTTTTACGTTGCTTACCTGAAATGACCCGGAGCATTCTTTGTTCAGTTTAGTTCCCAGTCACTGAAGGTTTTCAGTTGTGAGTGGGTGTCTTGAGAAAGGATTATTTCATCTATTGTATGGCTGAGGCTTCTGAGGACACCCTTAAGGCCACACAAGTGAGCCCAAGGCAAACTAGATATTAAGTCGCTGATCTACAAAGGCTTGTGAGAAACCAGGGACAGTCATGGAAAACTTACTTGGTATACTTCAGACCAGTGGATTTTAACTGTTTTCTGCCTAAGGCACACCTTAGGTTAAGCCAAAATGGCAAGGCACAGCGTGATCATATCGATACAAAATAGACTCTTTAAATAATAATACAGTCAAGGATGCCCCTTGGGGGGGTAAGGGGACATCTTTTTTAAGGCCCAGCCAACTTAGGGATCATGGGGGTCAGCAAACCATACTCCATTGTGATGACCAGTATATTCAACCCAAATAATACACACTCTTATCAAGCAACAATTTTTTTTTTTTATTTACTTACGCTTTGGTACGATATAGCCTTCATAAAAACGTAATCACCACCTTTTAATTGGTAATTTTAACAATGTGGATAAGCACACTGAACTAAACGATAAGGAAAGTAATGTCAACTTCATGGCTAGGCCATGATGTGCAAATACATCAGGATGCCAGGAATTAACTGAAAAATTAGGTACCTTAATGGAGAAAGAACAGAATTATTGTGAAAAGTGACAACAAATGGTGAAATTTGACAAAAAATGGGTTGACATGGCAAAAATTGGACAAAAAAACAGCCAAACAGGGGAACAGAGAGTGAAAAATGGCAAAAAAAAAAAAAAAAAAGGCCAAATAAAGGCAAAAAGTGGCAATAAAGGTATAAAAAAGTGGTTAAAAGTGATATAAAAGGATGGCAAATTGGACAAAAAGTGCCAAATATAGCATCAAAATGGATAAAAGGGAAAACAGTAAGTTACAAAATTGGGGAAAAAGTGACTAAAACATGTTGAAAGAGGCCAAATATTGGCCAAACAATGTCAACGATACCAAAAAGGTGGCAAAAAGTGGCAAAAGTGATTTAAAAAAAAAAAAAACACACAATGGCTAAAATAGGCAAAAAGCAAAGAATGTGCAAATTTGGGTAAAAAAGAAAATATGAAAATTTGTTAAAAGTGGCAAGGAGAAAAGGCAAAAATGTGCCACAAATGGCAAAAAAAAAAAGTGCCAAAAGAGACAAACATGGGTTAAATGTGGCAAAAATGGCACAACGCAGCAAAATGGGGAAAAGGTGGCAAAATGCGAGGCCAAATCGGCAAAAAAAAAAAAAAAAAAAGATTTAATTTGTTAAAAGTAGCATGAAAAGAGAATTTTAACATCCAAACCAAATAATAGCTCCCCCGCTCCACAATGAGGAAAGTGTTAGCCAGGTTGCTAGCAGCAATGCTGCTGAGCCAACTGCACTGACATCAACAAATTTCAACAGCAGAGGGCCCATTCTCTGTGTTTTTGTTTTTATAAGGTGCCCAGCCAAGCCTGTGGGCAGGCATGGTTACAGTATTTGTCATACAGTTGTAGTGATAACGTGTGGTTGTACAAATTCCCAAGGCACACCTGGACTTCTCTTGAGGCACACTAGTGGGCCTTACTCCAACATTTGAGAACCATTGCTGTAGACTCTGCTCTCAGTTGTTGATTGTGCTTAGATGAGATTTTAATGTGTTCATTGCAAGGAAAATGTAGAGGTAATTACGCCTGGTTTCACAAGCTTAAGTCATGAGAAAGACCAGAACCTGTGAGGTGAAAAATGAGGAGTATAATGTACAACATGGGAAAGGAACATGGGAGAGACAGCCCTAACTAGCCAATGCTGAAGGGCCTTAGTACTAGGCTACTGATGCATTACCCAGATGGACTCCCATCACCGGCTTTTTTGCCCAGTTACCATGGTCTTGTCTGCTGCCACCTGAAGTGCTTCATTCTTCCTTCTGTAAAATAAAGAACTATTGTTGATGCTGTGTGCAGAATTGAAGTCCTAGCTGCAGAAGTAATTCTACTAGTGTTAGTTTTTATTTGCAGTCTCATCAGAGGTAGCAGGCTTAGCAAGTTGACCTAGACTTCCATTTCCCAAGTGACTTTTTTTTTTGGAGGATCCTGAGGTGTTCTCAGGCTATAAGGCCTCATGAGGACTCCTCCCAGTTAAAGTTTACCTAAAAGACCTCCAAAGGAGGCACCAAAAAGGCATCCTTATCAGATGCCCAAACCACCTCAGCTGGCTCCCTTCAATGCCAAGGAGTAGCGACTCCACTCCACATCCCAACGGATGTCTAATCAGGATGCCTCCGGACGCCTCCCTTTGGAGGTCTGCTGGGCATGTCCAACAGGGAAGAGACCTGGGAGCAGAAACTTCTGAAAAATATGTGCAACTGTAGTTACAGGAACATCAAGCTGCTTAGAGATGGTCATCTAGCCTTTACCTTTAACATGCTTGTCTATGATTTTCTTTCTGTTCTCCTGGGACAACTGTCTCCTTAGCTTTCTGTGCTCCATGTACAGTTTGGTACACACTATTATACCAAACAGCACAGTGACTCCTTTACACCCTTTAAACAGGCAGACTGACTGATTACGAGTGTGAGACACCTGCGATGCTAAAAACAGGACGCCTTAGTTCAAAATGTACCTTCGGTACGATTTTTTAAATAACTTTTAAGGAGTTATTTGAGTGTTTGTTTTAAAATGATTCTGTTGAACCACAATTCAAAGGCAATGTCTGATTTTCAGTAGTTAATTTTAGTACATTTTAATTTGCATTACTTTTGTCATCATCAAGTTATTTCAGTGGGTTTTCTTTCTTTATTGGAAGGGTACCAACTATTTTGTCCACATGTGTATTTAGAGAGCCTTATTTCACTGGGATTTTTGCCTCCCCTTCATTGATATTTTACTGCTTTTACTCGCTCTTGTTCTATTTCTCTCATAATTTTTGACTGCTTTTACCTTCTCTTTATTATTTTTATGTCTCTTTCTTGGCTTTACCTCTTTATATCTCCATTAACCCCTTGCTTCCTCTTGGCCTCAACCTGTGTGGCTGAATTCCTGTGTGGCTTGGTCTCTTTTGTTTTTATGGTACCTATGATGTCATGTGATGTCTGCCTTCTACTGATGTCTTAGTTTGCATGGTGTCTTATGATGCTGGTATCATAATGACATCTATGATGTCATGGTTTACTTGGTATCTTATGACATCTGGGTTCTGGTGTCTCATGATATTAGTAGTTTATCATCTTGATCATATTTTTGTTCAGGTTCTGTCGATGTTGCTGGGTGTCTCTGTTCTGTTGTCTCTATCTTTGTTTTGGTTTTGTTGCTTTGCTCTTCTGTTTGCTTCCTTACATGTCCATGCACTTTGTAAACCCATGTGTTATAAAAATGAAGTTATTATTATTATAAAATATTGTGGTCAATTTTTATCCTGATTTTTTGTTCTTATTATTTATTTTGCACATATGTTTAACCCCCTGAGACCTGAGCTTTTGTTTGCAAAGCATTTTAGGTTCCCTCCTCTTGTTGGGGATAAGTAGGGTCTAATAAAGGGTTAAGACGAATTTCTCTGAAACGTTCCTTCTCAAAACCCAAACATTTTTCAAAATGTTCAAAAAATTACCTAAAATTCCTGTGAAAATTCCTGAACACGTATTTTAAGTATCCCATTAGAAGAACCACAACATTTCTCCAAATTCCTAAAAGAAAAAGAAAAAAAAAAAACAGGGAAATCTCTGAAGTAGTTCTAATAAATAAATAAATAAAAAGGTATTCTTCAAAATTTCATGAAAATTAAAGAAACATCCAAACAAATTCCCTTAAAATTCCCTTAAAATTCCAGAAAAATTCAAAAGACAAACCCTAACTTCAAATTCCTAACCCAACTCCACAAAAAGTACAAATTTATTTCCCAAATTTCCAAAGAAAAAAAAATCCCCAAATGATTCCAACATCTTAAGCAAATTACTTCAATCTCCACGGATACTCTGGTCAATTTTACCAAAAATCAAAGTAGCAAAAATTATTATTATGCTGGAGGAGAGCCAAAATATAATGTCCACACATGTGCATTCAGGGTCTTAAGAGGTTAATGATATTGTATGAAATATTTTGGATGTAAAAACTTAAACAAGGACATAAAAAGTACAAAAAAATACTGGATATGTATCACCAAAAGTGTACAGTTAAACATTTTGTGCCTAAATACTGAAATTGTAAGCTACTCAATGTTTAAATAAAGTTCTTAGTGAAGGGCGTACCTTTGTTTTTTATTTATTTTCCTTCAAAGTGCCGGCTCACCCTCGGCTGCCCTAGTGCCACTGTTGATATTGCCCAGATGTGACACCGAAGGCCTCATTTATTCTGGTATGGTTGGCTACTCATGGGTGACTAAACTCCAAATGTGGGTGTAATTAGGACTGCAGACAGACCTGATTACTCACCACTGTTTGCTTATTTCTTCTTCTACGCTCCTGTGAATGCCGCGCGTCTGTGCTAAAGTTTACATATGTGTCCTTGCAGACGCGGTAGCGTGAAATATGAAAGGAAGCGTCTTTCAGGTCCTTTTTGTCTGCTCTGACTTCCTGTTCATGCTTCGTGTTTGCATTAGTTTACATCAGTCTGACAAAGTGTCCCCGTGTGTACACATGAAAGACGCAGCAAGGCAAACAGAACAAAGAGAAAGAGACTGATTGAAGAAAAAAAAAGTGAAGTTACTCATGTCTGCCTGTTCACTTTCATTTGTTTGTCTTTTCCCTGTCTGTATGTAGCCCACACAGCAGGCGGAGCACATTAGTAACAGATTTCTGGTGATAAAGACAACAGGAAAGGCAGCATAATGTGCTTTATTTGCATAATACTTTATTGCAACTTTGCGCCAAGGTTCCTTTAAATCTTTGCCGTGTGACATGAGGTTATTACTCCTCAGGCCTTTTTCAGGTCTGCCTGATGAACAGTATTGGGTCAAACTCTGGTGATGAATGTACCCTACTTTGAGCATCCGCTTGCACTTTATTCTGGTTTTTACTTTATTTATATGCCGTGACTGTTCCCCTCTGGTTGCCTAAATAAAGTCAGTCTCATTATGTGTGTTTGGATTCAAGTTCGTATTTTCTGGGAAGTGCATCAAACTGTAATTCACTACCTCCATTTCCCAGGGCGCACTCAAAAGTGAACTCACTGGCAGCAAATCAGCACGAGATAAATCAACTGGTCTGCTATCACCATGGTAACAATGCAATATAATTAACTTTCCTCATTCAATACTCCAAGGTGTAAAAAAACAACTAAATAAAATATGTGATCATATACTTCATACATAAAAAACAAGATGAACCTGCTTAGCTGGGGAGTTTGCTTGATGATTAGTTTCAGTGGGAGAGCATTATGAATGATTTAACATCACTTTTTGATCCAGTCACACATACACACATCTTTTTTTTCTCCATTAATATTCAGGAGAGAGCAACATTTGGTTCCACAACCAACAAATTCACTTGTGAAGAAGAGAAAGCACATTTTTACCTCTTTATCTGAGCTGAAGACAAACCAGTCAGGTGTGCAACATCATTTATAACTAAGGAAAGGAAATCACAGAAATCTGTTTCAACAACTGACCACTCACAGACACATGGCTGCTATTATGTCAAACAGTGGACAGCATGCATATCATTGTTAACAGTAAAGGGATATTTCCATATTTCTAAAGTTGGGTTGCATGAGTAGTGGCACTAGCCTCCAGAGAATTCAGAAAGCGCTGGCCCTTTAAGAAGGACTCGCTGCTTGCTCTAGGGGAGCTAGGCTATACAGCATAGCATACAACTATCTCTGCATAATTTAGCAAGTTTTAGGTAGAAGATGTAGCACTGCGGTGCAGGGGTTAGCGCTGTTGCCTCACAGCAATAAGGTTCCTGGTTTGCTTCCCAGTCAGGGCCTTTCTGTTTGGAGTTTGCATGGGCTCCCCATGCATGCATGAGTTCAGTTCTCTCTGGGTACTCTGACTTCCTCCCACCACCAAAAACATGCCCTTTAGGTTAACTGGTGACTTTAAATTGGCTGTAGGTGTGAGTGTGAGCATGCCTGGTTGTCTGTCTCTATATGTCAGCCATGCAATTGAGTGGCGACCTGTCCATGGTGTACCTCTCCTCTTGCCCTATGATAGCTGGGATAAGCTCCAGCCCCTCATGACCCCCAACGGGATAAACGGTGTAGAAAATGGATGGATGGATTCTTCACACAAAAAGCCTCAGTGTTTTGCACGATTTTGCAATTCAAGCTTAAACTACATGCTCTTCCACCTCAGCGTATCATTAACTGTTTTGGTCTGCAGCTTTGTCAGAGGCTGCTTCCCCCCTGGCTTGCTTTCACCCCAGCAACATCGATCTATGCCCAGGACTGTTTGCATATGTACCCCAATACAGCAGGTGGCAACATGCACGTAGATGGTTCGCAAACCCGCCAGGGAGGAGAAGGAACAGGAAGCTACCATGACAACCACTCGGGGCACATCCTGAGCAAATGGCAAAAAAAAGCCCATCCTGCCAGCATGGATGTATTTAAAATCACTTCTTAAGATGCCAGCAACGTCGCTTTTCGTATCTACTCATCCAAGTGCGGAGGATTAAATGGGCTCACACTTTGGTTTATTAGGTGACAGGAGACATTTGTTGCCAATGCATCTCATCTCACTGACTCCAAACTTTTGTTCATCCATAAGGTGAGTAATAACAGACCATTTGTTGATGAGATTCTGATGATTTCCACCTTTTTTCAGCTGATGTAACTCTCTATGGGGAGCAATCCACTTGAATCACACCCGAGACCACATCCCAGAGGGCCTGGGCCCCAGTGCCTGGGCTCACTTTGTTGGGCACATGATTATCGGGATGCTTTTCTGAGCACAACACCCACACCAGATTATGCAAATGAATAATGAAATCAAATTGACTTCTTATGGCCTTTTTTTTTCATATTACATTCTTTGATCCCAACATACTGTAAATGGCAACGTAACAGCAATTGGGAAATACTTTTCTAAAAATAAAATTTTTAAAGGGGCTTGTTATTTTGCCCTCATCTCTTTCTGTATGTTTAGTTGTTGTCTACAGTTCTGTTTCATACATTTAAACTTCTCTAACTTCCTAAACTGAATCAGATCTACAGTATATTTTAAGTGGCACTGCTGTAGATGTTTATGCATCATTTGGCCTTCATCATGATGAATACTCAGAGGATTTTTAAAAGAACACACTGTGATTGTGCTAATTGAAGAAATTACAATTTTAAGACACATGTTTTAAAATAAGCATACAGTCCTGTTTGACTCAAAATGCTGGTGGATGTGTTTGATGTTTATCGCCCCATCATAGCAGAGGGACTTTTCCTCCCTCAGGGGCAAAAACCAGCGATGCAAAACAAAAAAACTCCACAGAGATTTCTCCTCAATGTGGTGTCATGTGTTAGCTTGTGTGTGTGTGTGTGAATGCACATCTTAATGTTGGACGCTCCTCTCTCCTTGCGGAGCTTTGGCCTTGTGCCATTCAGACTGGAGTGCTGTCCATCTGCAGCTGTGTGCACCGTCGCTGAGTGTTTTCTTGCGTGCATGCATGCAAGTCTCAGCATAAGGTCGGGAGGTTACGGGCAGAGCTGCGCCCAGCTTTGAGAACACTGTGCCTCAATGCGTGAACCATACGAGAGGTGAAAAGGTGAGAGGAGCGGAGAGTTATTACTCACTCACTCTGATGAGTGGATGTGAGGGGTTAGCCTGGAGGCATGGAGATGTCAGAGAAGAAAGTACCATAAGAGATCTTTTAAAGATCCACCTCATCCTCAGTTACCTCCATTTTCTCCTACCTGCTAAGAAAACTTGTGAAGTTTTAAATGCAAGTTCTTACCAGGAGGCAGAGCTCCAGTTATGTGTAAAAGTACAAGACAGCAGAGTGACCACAGTGTAGTTTATGCTGCTGCTGTGCAGACTACAAAGAACCTGCCGAGTGTTTTTACTCCCCTCATTTCTGCTCAGTAAAAGGCTTTGACTTTATTTATTCCTGCCTTAGTCACCCTCTGCTCTCACACAGCACGCTGTGATTCTTTTGGCGAGTGCAGCAGCGTGTATGTTTCCCCATGTGTGAGCTGTGATCAGACACATTGTGGCCAGGATGGTGAATGTGTGAAAGGGAGTGAATGTTCCTGGAGTGCATGCTGCATGCTGCCATTGGCTCTAAAATGTCTGCCGTTCCCTCTTTTCTACATGCTGTAGTGTCAGAGGTGTGTCCTAAATACTTCTCATTCATTGGTCCCACGTTTAATGTCTACAAAGCAAATCAAAGCATGACAGATAAAACTGAAAGGCTCCACAAGCATGAAAAAAGGTCCAAATGCTCATACATTCCTTTGACGTTTATTCAGTCTTCACAAAGGTCCTCATAAGTACAGCAGAACTCTGGATGTACAGTCATTTTCATGCACAGGTCGGCTTTTATCAATCTGGACGTGAGGATACGCCAGACCTGCCCACAGAGTCGACTGGGCCCCTGAGAGACTGAGAGAATGGGACCTCCCTTGTAATTTATTGATAATGTCAACATACAACTATGTTGGATTATTAGCGTTGGTGCTAGCATCCTGGCTAACACTCACTCCATGTTAGAGCCAAAAAGCGTTTCATCTACTATTGGGTTCTAATGCTAAAATTGCTTAACCTTGCAAAGCAGATGGATACGCCCATTTCTTTGTTTCTCACTGGTGAATCCATCTTGCAAAGCTCCCATCTGAACAGTTTGGGTTGGACCAGTCAGCAACGAGGGGCAGTACTCTCAGGTGCGGCGGAGTCGTGACGTATGAAAGCAGGGACAAGAGGCCGGTGCTATTAAGGTGGAAGAGCTTAGCATGGATGTTGCTAAAGTGCCGGTTTTATCAGAACTTGTCAACATTTCTTTGTTAAAAACAGAACAAAGGACAGCAGAGAGTTGTTTTCTATTCGAAAATGACAAAATTCATGTACTGACATGTCTATAGTGGTTTGGCCGCAGCTACATCACGTGTTTTGTTGCTCTGATTGACCCGTAAAGTTGTGACAGACTGAATGTTCAACCAAAGTCACTCCAAGTTTTTTTTCAAATCCTCTGCCCTTTCCCAAACGCTTAGTATTGAAGGTTTTTCAGATGGATGTGTGAAATCGATCCATCTGATGAGTCAGGTTAGAAATTACTTATTTGGGATACTTTTAAACCAATCTCTATCCATTGATGCCTTTTTTTTTACCAATTTTTGCTTTTTTTTTTATACTTCAGCTGCCTTTTGCCATTTTTTTGCCCATTTTTGTCACTTTATGCCCATTTTGCACCACTTTCTTTGAACTTGTTTTCCCAGTTTTATCTGGTTTGTGCCCTTTTTCAGCCATTTCTGCCTGTTTTTAACCACTTTTTGCCCCTTTTTGCCCATTTCTACAGCACCTTTTGGCAATTTCGGCCTGCTTTAGCCATCACATGCCATTTTTGCCACCTTTTGCCTGTTTTCTGTAACTCTGTGTCCATTTCCACACATCGGTGCCACTTTAATGCTGATTTTATACTCACCTCTTAAACATATCCAAGACTTTACGGACTCATCCACATTCAAATCACTGCTCAAAAACTGGCTTTTAATGTTTGACTCTGTTGCTGTCTTATCACTTTGATTGCTTGCTTGTTTTTTTGGCTTTTTCTTTTTGAGTAATGTATTTTATTATTATTGTTCAGTGTCTTTCAGTTTTTGAAAATGGTTTTTGCTCATTGTTGCATTGTTTTTTGACACTTTACCCCATCTTTGCCACTTTTATGCCTCTTTTTGCTCATGTATAGGACTTCTTTTAACACTTTTGTCCAATCTATGCCATTTTTTTTATCAATTCATGACCCTTTTCACCCATTTTCATCACTTTCTTTTAATCCATTCTTGCCACTTTTCATCCATTTGTCCAGTTATTCTATTACTTTTCAGAAAGGTTGCCTTAACCCTCTGAGCACTGTCGTATACCACCAGAAGAGAGGCCTGTTCTTAGCTGAATAACTTTTGAACCATATTTCTTGTTCTTTCCTCTGAAAGCCTGCTGTCTCCTCTGACTGACCAGACAAAAGTTGAACATTTTGGAAGGTGTGCAGTCCATCATCATCTGGTGTAAAAATAACAGAATTTAACAAAAAAGGAACGTCATGCCAACTGTCAAACATGGTGGTGTCAGTGTGATGGTCTGGGGCTGCTTTGCTGCTTCAGGACCTGGACCACTTGCTGTGATTGATGGAACAATGAATTCTGCTGTCTACCAGAAAATCCTGAAGATGAACGTCCAGCCATCAGTTCATGCCCTCAAGCTCAAGTGCTCTAGGGCTATGCAGCAGGACATCGACATCTACCTGAAATGTACCAGCAAGTTCACCTCTGAATGGCTAAAAAAAACATAATTAAGGTTTTGGTGTGGCCAAGTAAAGTGAAGGACTTGAATCCAATTGAGATGCTGTGGTGTGACATTAAACGGGCAGTTCATGCTGGAAAACCCTCCAATATGGTTGAGTTAAAACAATTCTGTGAAGAAGAGTGGGCCAAAATTCCTCTACAGCGATGCGTAAGACTCATCAGCAGTTATCATAAATGCCTGATTTCAGTTATTGCTGCCAAGGGTGGCACAACCAGTTGTTAGGTTCAGGGGACAATTACTTTTTCCCACAGGGCCAGTTTGGATGTTTTTACCTTAATAAATTAAATCATCATTTAGAAACTGCATTTTGCATTTACTTGGGTTGTTTTTGTGAGACATTTACGTGTGATAAATATGCAAAAAAAAAAATCAGGAATCAGAAAGGGGGCAAATACTTTTTCACCTTTAAAGGTGCATTCTTTAAATTTCAATTGTTTTCAGACACATTTATCAGGGAATGGTCAGTTGCACACTGTGATTGGTCAGAAATGCACATTTTATAAACGACACATTGTCCTTGTCATAAAATCAATTAAACTGGAACGTCATAAGATGATGGTCAAAGTATCTGATACCTAAAATATCTGCTAGGATAAAAAAAAATCTCATCTTGAAGTGAAAGCCAAAGAGCAGGGGTGATAATTGGGACACATGTGTGGATGTGCCTCTACCTGGTGGTTGTTACATTGGGAACAGTTTGTCTGACCTGTGTATACAGCCAGAGCTGTGCTCACAGGTCTGAGATGAAGTCAGAGCAGAGCATGGGCTGACATGCCGAAGTGAGATGTTTGCTGAAGCCACACACCTTGCAGCTATTTTTATAGCGGATTGTGTATCACAGCACCAACAAGAGGCAGTGTACCTACCTACATCCAGCCCTTAATGCATCCACCCACCCTGCGAAAATAATATCTGCACATAAATCTGTGTTTGTTTGAGTGGTTGTGTGGGTGGAAGTCTGTCTTGTTGCATTGGGGTTGAAACCAGCATTGACACATTTAGCTTACCTGCAAAAGAATCCGTCCACCTCCTGATGCTTTGATCCTAAATACATTTATTCAACGATTCAGACAGCCAGCAATCCTGGCAATGACCCATTTTCAATCCTTCAGGATCTGTGGTTTTGTGGTGTTGTTTTGTGTGGAGAAGTTCAACTGGTTGCCCACATTGTTTGGGAGTTAGGGAGAGATTTGAGGGGTCACATCCCCAAAGAGAAACACTGTACCCCAGTCTCTCCATCCATTCTTTGATGCAAGAATACTTTGGTCAATCCATCCAGCCTGACAGCAAGCCAGTTATTATTTTTGTGTGCATCTGTGGTTGTAAGGGTTCTATGTGAAGGTTAATCTAGTTGTCTTGGGGTCCAGATTGGCACTGAAATCTTTAGCAAACCTTTAAAATATCAGTCTGTCTTGGATCCTTACATCTTTCAATTCTATGATGTTTCAATGGGTTGATTGAACCAGCCAGGAATCCTGGCAATGAACCTTCTTCAGTGTTTCTATGCATATGTTCGTATGCGTATGAGATCAAGTTCGGCTGGTGTTCCACACTGTCGGTGCTAAACCAAGAGATTAAGGGTGCTTTCACATTATGCCCAGTTGTTTCGATGTGTGTACTTGGTCTGAAACAGCAGGTGGCGGTATGCACGTAGCAGGTTTACAAACCTGCCAAGGAGGAGAGAGAAGAAGAAGCTACCAATGCAACCACTGGGGTCATGACCTGAGCGAAGATTGTTTTTGTTTTAATCCAGCAAAAAAAGTCCATCCTGCAGCCATGGATGATTAAAATCACTTTTTAAGAAGCCAGCAACTTTGCTCTTCGTATTGGCACATCTACATGTAGCTCAGAGGATTAAATGGGCTTGCGCTGCGCAGATACAGAGGTTTTTGAGGTGTCAGGAGACTTTTATTGCCTTTGCATCTTATCTCAGTGACTCTAACTTGTGTCCATCTGTAAGGTCAGTCACAACAGACCGTTTATTGACTGGATTCTGGTGATTTCCGCCCTGTACTGAGGAAAAATGTGAACAAACTGCCGCACTATGGAAAGAAGCTTAGCTTTTACGATGGCGCCATAAAGCTGATTCTCATCTCATCTAAAGCGTGCCAGAGTCCACTTAAATCGCACCCGAGACCACCTGGGTCCGGGTGCAGTTCATTTGCATTCACACTACCAGAACTAACTGGACTTTGGGCTCAAGTGCACTCGGATCTGGGATCGGGCCCCTAGTGTGAAAGCACCCTAAAATGTTCACAGACCAGGCAGAAAAACCCAACTACTCCCCACTTATCCCGAGAATCATTTATCTATCCAGCCAGCCAGCCAGCTGGACAACAAGCCAGCAGGCCAGAGTGGTTGTGTTTGTGGAGGTCCATCTGGTCTTTGGGTCAAGATCAACATTTAAAAATGTACCTTACCTACAAAATTTCCACCTGTCCTTCAATCCTATGATCCTTCAGTCCTCTGATCCAGCCATCCTGCCAGCCAGCGAGCAAACTTACTAATGAACCTTTTTCAATCATTCGGCACATGTGGTTGGGTTTGTGTGTTGTTTCTGTGTGGAAAACTTAAACTGGTTGTTCACAGTGTTGGGGAGCTAAATCAACAGAGATTTAGGGTATCACAGCCCAACACACAGGCAGCACACCCTCCATCCATCTGTCCATCCATCCCTTAATCCATTCCTTGATGCAGTGATCTCTCCATCCATGCATCCATCCATCTGTGAATCGGTGGTTCTGAGTTGTTGTTGTGTGTGTGGAGGTCCGTCTGGATGTCTTTGGGTTGAGACGGACACAATTAGCTATTCAATCATCCATTCATTAAATCCTTCAATCCCTTGACCCTCCGATTCATCCAAGCATTGATCCGTTGACAGCCAGCAGCCGGAGAGTTTTTGAGTGTTGATTTATGTGGTGATGTTCAACTGGTTTCCACACTTAAGGGCCCGAATCAAAGGAGATTTAGGGGCTCATAGCCCAAAATAGAGGCAGTGTAGCCATCATCAATCCATCCATCTTTTGATGCATCAATTCATCATTTCACCCAGTCAGTCAGCCAATTAAAACACAGGTTTGTGTATCAGTGGTTTTCAGTGGTTGTGCTTGTGGAGTTCCTTTCTGGTTGTTTGAAACACTTTTGCGAGACTTAAAAAAAATTACTTTGTCCAAAACAACATTACTAAGACTGTAATACTTAAAGATAATAACAAATTTAAAAAGTCTTATGCAAAATTAAACAAATTTAAATTAACCAACTCATTTTGACATTTCATAAAACGAGATTACATTATACAAATCAAACTGAAAAAAGTCTCATACAAAAAAAGACCTGAACACTAAGAAAACTTGAAACACATTTACAAAGACCA
Source organism: Cheilinus undulatus (assembly GCF_018320785.1). NCBI lineage: Eukaryota > Metazoa > Chordata > Actinopteri > Labriformes > Labridae > Cheilinus > Cheilinus undulatus. The sequence goes on along the minus strand of NC_054880.1, from coordinate 41,067,978 downwards.
ATATGAAATAAAATCTAAAACACTTTTACAAAGGCCAAACAAATGTACATTTTACAAAACAGATTTACAGAGCCTGATACAAAATTACAAAGTTGGAAACGCTTTTACAAATGACATAAACATATATATTTTACTAAATAAATTGAAAAATTAAATACAAAATAACAAAACCTGAAACACCTTTACAGATCTAGAAATATCTTAATAAAGTTTGATATAAAATGAATAAGTCTGAATTTACAGTCTGTTACACTTTCACAAACGTTAAACAAATGTAATCAGTTTTATAAAAAATTACAAAGTCTGAAAAACTTTTGCAAATGACAAAACAAAATTACATTTTATAAAGCAAATTTGTTTAGTTTCAAATGTAAAAAAGTCTGCAACATTTTTACAAAACTTTAAATATATTTACAAAGTCAGAAACAAAATGACAGTCTAAAACACTACTACAAACTTGAAATGAATTTTCACAGTCTGATACAAAATTTAGAAAAGACTTCTACATGACTTGAATCAAATTTACAAAGTCTGACATCAAATCGCAAAGTCTGAAACACTTTTAGAAATGACTAAAAATATTTATATTTTAAAGTAAAGTCTTTAACACAATCACATCACAGTCTGAAATATTTATATTTTATTTTCTTTATTTTTATTTATTTATTTATTTATTTTACAAAACTTAAAACAAATTTATTCAGTCCAATATAGAATCGTTACGTCTGAAACACTTTTACAAAACTTAAATCCTGGGTCACTTCTGGCTTCAGTACATTCCCTTTACATAACATACTGCTGTATGCACACGTTTTCAAATGTTGTTAACGTGTTATACAACTTATAAATTTGTCTCAGCTCATGTTAAAGTGTTTGTAAATTTGTTTTCTAAAAGCTAATTTCACTTCTTTTTTTGTTTGTTTGTTTAAAACCTCTTTCTTTTTTTCAGACTCTAATTTTGCATCAGACCGTGTAAATTTGTTTGAAGTGTTGGATTTTTTTCAGACTTTGTAATTTTGTGCCACGGCTTTTTAATTTGTCTCAGGTGTAATTTTGTATTTTGGCTTTTTGTTTATTTGTTTTATGAAATGTAAATTTGTTTAATGAAATGTTAAATAGCTTTGGCTGATGTCGATATGTTTCATGTTTTGTAAGTGTTTCAGACATTGTTATTTTTGCATTGCACTTCCAGGCCACCATACAAATATCCATCCATCTATTAATCTTTGATCCTTCTATTCTTCATTCTATCCATCCTCTGATCCTTCCATTCTCCATCCTTTCATGCAATGATCCAGCCATCCAGCAATCCTGCCAACGAACCATTTTCAGTTGTCCTGTGTTTGTGTGTTGTTAGCTGCCCCCACACTGTAGGGGTTAGCTAAAAACTCCTGAAAGGAGCTTTGAATTAGTGAGGTCAGTATTTAAAGCAGAGGCTTATGGACCAAGACATATTTACAACCCCGACCATGGCCCTCTGATTATAATCAGACATTATGAACCAGCTGGGGTTTGTGTTTTTGACTCAGGAATTCCAAAGAAACACACACAGTGAGTTGGTAGATATCTCAATTCTGCAGAACAAATGTCTGAATATGTAAATTACACTTCACTGTGCAGGGGGAGAAAAAATGTCAGAGTCTGCATCAATTTAAATTCCTTTGGTTTATCCCAGGATCCCAGTGCATTTTGGCTATTAGAAAAATAGAAGTGAGTCTTAAAATTTTGAGATAAATGCACCATCTATTCATTTTCAATGCCAATTGTAGCATTGGAAAGAGTTTAATTCTAATTCAGACACATGCAAAATGATTTGTTTATATAGAATATATAGAATTAAAGAAATATTTGGGGTATTTTAACGCTATTTGTACATTTAATAAAATGCACAGAGTTGAATATACTTAATCCAGCAGTCCATTCATTCATCTTTAACTAGGTCAGGTTCCTCAGAGCTCGACAATCTATTAATATCAGGAAAAAAATGCCTGGTACTAGCCCAAGACCTACGCTCCTGACATTCTGCCTAGTCTCCCTTATGACTCCCCCATCTACATAAATATAAATATAAGACCCATTCCTGCTCCAGATCTATTCCCATTGGATGTCCCCTAATCAGAGGTAGAGAGCAGCCACGCCGTCCTCCTTGGATCCCTTGGAGCTTCAAAAACGGGTGAGCAGAGAGGGAAGTGTCAAACATTTTCTTCTCCTCCCCGACATAACCGATCCAGGAAGTCATTCTCCTTCCTCTGCGTCTCTGAGAATGCTGCATCTCGACGTGGCACTTTTGATGTCGGTGAGAGACATGACCCAATGATTAGAACATATGTCATCATCGAAGGAGTGCTGGGATGGGAGAAGGCATGCTTGCTGGATGTTTGAATCAACAGCAGAGCTTTCATGTGAGACTGAAGCCTCCTTTCATAACGCCAGAGCCTTTGAAATGCATAACCAGGCAGTTTTATGCTCAGTAAGGGAGAGGGCACAGTGTATACTACAGAGACATACTGTACCTGGATGAGAAAGAAAACCCTTTCAGCATAAATGCTACTGGAGTTTGTCTGGGTTTCTTTAAATGCTGTGGTCATGCTGATCAAAGGAAGTGATAGTGAAAAAGAGACAAACAGAAAAACAACACAAATCTCAGCATAGAGTTAACAATCTCTGCAGCAGTCTAAGAGACCTGTCTATGTTTTTAACCTCACAGAAATCTTCAGTACTGGTTTGTACAAATAAATGTGAGAGCCATATTACTCTAAAGGACACCATAGCTTAAACAAAATCAGGAATACTAAATAATAAATTACATAAACCCTAAATCTAGAGCTCGGCATTAGAGAGAAGAGATATTAATCTGTTTCACAAAAACACAGATTATACTATGCTATGATATTCGTTGATCCTTTTTTCTTTAAATATTCTTTTATTGTTAACTTGTGCTCTTAATCCTTGATGGTGGATAAATTCAGGACCAGTAATCAAAGAGTTGGAATGATGTGGTAAAGAAACCACACGCTGGACCCGAACCAAAGTCGTCCACATACACGAGGCACAACCCAACCACCAGACCATCTGTGCCCTTTGTCCAATTCAAGCTTATATTTTTTCTTTATATCTCTGCATGGGAACTGTATTTCTAAAAGATTTGGTCTTTAAAGCAAGGGTTTTCAACCTTGTCATCCCACAATAAAGGTGCCAAAGACCGGGGACTCCCTCTGTACCTGCAGGTGGTTGAACACAGCCATGCACATTAAAAGAGACATGTAGACAAGAGCGCCATGAGGGGGGATGAAGGGGAGAGCTTTCTGGGGCCTGGCCAACTGGGGGCCTAAGGAGTCATTATAAGGTTACGCTGTGGCTTCATTGCTTTGTTTCCCTGAAAAATGATGATTTTTTTCAAAGCAACACTTTTTTTATTATTATTCATTTGTGCCATAAAAATGGGTTAAAAGAGGTGAAATTTAGATAAAAGGGCAGTGGAAATGTGTTACAAATTTGTTGAAAAAGTGGTGAGATTAGATTTAAAAGTAGAAGACACTGGACTAAAGGGGCAAAAATGGGTGGAAAAGGTAGCAAAATGTTATTTTAAAAGTGGGGAAGACTAGTCTAAACTGGCAAAATGTGCAGTGTTGGCTTTTACTGTCATTGTATTTGTCTGGGAGTTCAGTAACTTTTCCAAACTCGTCAACAAACAGAATTAGAAAAGCACTCAGAGAGCACAGACCTCCGCCATTAGCCCTATCTCCCAATAGTGAAGAATCCTTTAAAAACATTTCTGGATCCAGATGGTGATCCAAATCACTCCCAAAATCGAATTCGCCGATTACTCCCTCCCCGGTGGGGTGGAGACACGGTGAGGCAAAGCACTGGCTTCGCTACATGTGGACTGTCATGGCGGAAGCACCCATGGTCTCACCGGACGACTGGAAGTCATGGCAGAGGGTGAATATTCCTCTATTCCTCCCAGCATTGTGAGTATTCTCACTACAATTTACTGTCTTTCTCTCTGTTACGCTCCGACTCATCTCCTTGACCGGGTGTGCATCTTTCAAACTCTATAAACTCCAAAACTTTGAATAGAAACACACCCAAAAACATGCAGCTGGGATGGAAGTTACTCATGTCTGCCATCTCCTGGTGTAAAGTGGTAACAGCGCAGACCTCCACCATTAGCGCTATCTCCCAATAGTAAAGAATCCTTTAAAAAAATTCCTGGATCCAGATGCTGATTCGAATCACTCCCAAAATCTAATCAGTTCTTCCTTATGCCATTTCTGACATTTCCTGGAAATTTCTAGAAAATCCGTCCATGACTTTTCGAGTTATGTTGCTAACAAACAAACAAACAAACAAACCCACCTGATCACATAACCTCCTATACAGTACTGTGCTTAAGTGTAAAGCATATTTGGGCCAGAAATTGAGGCTGCTGAAGGTGAGTAGGCTACCTAAGGGCACCGTTGGGCAGGAAGGAGGACTGACACAACCCTCAGGTAATTCAGGTAACACCTCCATGTAAATTTATCAAGTAGGAAGAGGCATGAGATCATGGGCTCACTCGCCCTGGACATAAATAAAAAAATAAAAGGCTACTTACTGATCACATGTTTGAAGTTAGCTGAATGAGGTTTATTTTGCCAGTGTCAACACAGATTCCAACATTTGTTTAAAATTTTGAACTTACAGGACTTGCAACAGAGTTTGGGACCATTCTTTTTAATCAACCTGAGCAGATGAGGAGGATGACTGTCCTGCAGCAGCTAAAGCTAGAGATAGGAATGTGCATGTTACTCCCACCAGAGGCCTAATTTATGTTCTTTTTTTTCCCTGAGCCGACAGTTCACGGTACTTTAAAGTATAGTAGAGGGCTCTCCGCCTGGCTTTCACCCAGATTGCAGAGGTAAATTGCAAAATGCAGACAAACACACCTCAAATCACTTCATCACTAACTTTCTTTAGACATCCCTCCTTATACAATAAAAACATGACCCTATGACAGTTCTCTCATATCACTGCATTTATGTCTCCTCATATTCCCATGTTTTCTTGTGATACCACAACTTTATTTTCACGATCCTCCCTTTTTTAATATATTTTTGGGCTTTGATTTTCAGTTGCTCAAAGGTTTTGCTAATACATCAGAAAGTGAAGGGTTTGCTTTCCTTATTGGTGCAGCTTGGCAACTTTTATCACCTTTTCCAGAGAATATACCTGGCTCAACTTTCTTGAAACTTTAATGAGTGTAACAAGTGCCTAGTTTGACTGGGTTGAGCTAGACTTGCCTCAGTTTTAGGATTTGCTTGGCATTGATGGACACCAACTTCTGGCACTCATTTCAAATGTGAAGCTCTTGTCAATCAGTCTCCAGTGGCTGGCAGCTTCGCTCTACCCAGCAGGTCAGTTAGGGTTGTCATAATACCAAAATTCAAACTTGGAAACTATAACGATACAATACTGCCCCCAGTTTATATACATCAGCAACAGCACTAGCTATCCAAGGCAAAAAGCTGATTGACTTTTGCAGGGTCAGCTCCAGGGCAGACACTGATGCGGATTGGTGCATCCTTACATCTGAAAATGTTCTGCTGTGATAAACACAAAACATGACTGCAGTCTCCTCTTTGTTAACAGCATTAGATGCGTCACATCCAAAGCACTCTGAAGTTGGTTTAATAGTTGTTTACATTTCAAAGAACATTTAATGATGACACATCAGGGTGCATTTGTGAGTGTGCTTTAATTAATTTGTGGTGTGGGTGCTGATGATAAAAAGAGCGCATACGCTTGGAAGATTTAAGAGCTTCAAAACAGAAGTAAACACGGAGAAGGACAGACTCATCATGTTGTTCACAAACACTACTCACTGTTTCTTGTCAATCTGCATTATAAAATAAAAATTTAACTAAAAACATCCAACCAACTTGACAAACTGTGGCCCGCTGGCAATCATACTCTATAGCTGGTCCCCAGTTTTCCAACCTACAACACGGGCCTCAACTGCCACTGCAACCCAAACAGATTTCCCACCTTCAACATATAGGCAGGCCATGGCGTCAGGCGCTGCCATAATTCAGATAAGCTGATCTCACATCAACCCTCATCAGCTGACAGTCAGCTGGTTTGCTATTGGCTAATTGCTCTCATGCTGCCTTATTCAAAGTTCTCTTGCCTGACTACGTTCCACTGCTCTCTCTCTGCAAGCTGCTTTTGCAACCCTCCTCCACCCCAGCTCCTCCTTCATTCTGCTTCAGACTTGATGTCATTATGTTGTCATGGTTTCCTGTTCTACTCCGTTTTTTTGCTTCTCTCTCTGCTTTGGGCTTTCTGTATCGGCATATAGAGCAGAAACGTGCGTAAAGCTTTCCACGTAGTCTCATGGAAGAGCAGGGGGGTCCTGGAACAGCCACACTACTAAATATAAATAACAGTAAAAGTGCTAATTAATAACTGCTAATAAATGTTTATAGCAACAAATACTGTGTTTTCATGACAACGTGGTCCTGATTGAACCACATTTTTTGGAAAGCTGAGATTAATTTCATTGGTGCTCGATGACAGACAGACCTGTCATGTCAAGATATCACTTAAATAGAACCTGTCTGACAAAGTGAAGTAGGCTACAAGGTCTCAGAAAGTACACATCATGCTGCCATTTAAAGGAATTCAAGAACACATGATAAACAGTCATTGAACCACAGTGAGAGCCATTATCCACAAATGGGGAAAACTTGGAACAGTGGTGAACCTTCCCAGGAATAGCCGGTCTATCAAAATTACTCCAAGAGTGCATAGAGCTCATCCAGGAGGTCAGATCAACATTTAATGACCTGCAGGCCTCGGTTAAGGGCAGAGTTCATGATTCAACCATAAGAGAGAGACTGGGAGAAAATGGCATCATGGGAGAGTTTAAGGCCAAAACTTCTTCTGACCAAAACAAACACAAAGGCTCAGCATTTCATCAAAATAACATCATACCAGTAGTAAAACATTGTTGTGTTAGTCTGATGGTCTGGGGCTGCTTTGCTGCTTCAGGACCTGGACGACTAGTTGTGATTGATAGAACCACGAGTGCTGCTGCCTACCAGAAAATGCTGAAGGTGTGAGGAAGATCAGCCTGGTAACTAACTGAGTGTGAGTCAGTCAGTGCAGTGCCAAGTGTGTGTGGCTTCTTGCCACTGACTGGGGCCAGGTGTGGCAAACATATATATTCTTAGGCTGCAGCACTCTGTGCTGACTCATTATCCCTTCATCAGAGGTATTGAAAGCATTTTCTTGTGTTATTTCTTGTGAGTTAGAAAGTCTAAGGTTGCATAAGCATTCCCAATACAATTTCTTGAGTGAATTTTAAGAGAATAACCAGTTACCCCGAGGTTAAAGATTGCTGGTGCTGGAAATCATTAACCAGCTTTTTTGTTTCTTCTTTTCACAACAGTCTGTCGATCTTTGTGTTTCTTCTGAAGATAGTTTTCTCAATCTCCCTAGAAATTTGTTTTCATTTTCAGCTGCACGGCAGCAGTGGTTTAGTTTACCCTTTTATCAGTTTAATCAAGAACAGGATTTTTTTGTGTGTTTGTTTTGGGCTAGTTTTCTTGTGCTTTTGTTTTTACCCTTTTTGTCATTAATCACTTACAATTTTTTGGGTTATCCTTGTGGGATAACTTTGAGAAAGCCATTGTCTGCACTTGTGTCCCATTGTCCCTCCTACCTGACAGAAGGAGAATGTCCGGCCATCAGTTTGTGACCTCAAGCTGAAGGGCACATGAGTAATGATCTGAAACACACCAGCAAGTCCACCTCTGAATAGCTTAAGCAGGGTACACACATAAGGATTTTCTAAATCTTAAGAGATTTTTATCTTCTAACGACCCCACACACTGAATGGTTTTGATTGTACTGTGTGTGTGTGTGGTGTGCTCTGATAGTGTCAACACAGCACACCACACACATCATGATTCTGTCCCACCACCGATCTAGAATCTCATTCTCCAAGCCAGAAATCTCGCGTGATCACACGTGATCTAACAAAAACAACGAGGAAGAAACATAGCAACAACCGATTGCAACAACTGGAAAACATAGCACACAACATGGAAGAGGACATACAAGAAGAGGGAATAATGGTGTTCTTGGGACTATTTTTAATGGAAAAATCAAGAACTATAAAAAAAAAGAGAAGACTGGGGAGAAAATCTGGGAAACAACGCAAACACGGACTTATAGTCTACTGGGCGAGCTAGAGGTGAGTTGTTGTCATAGACATACACGTATAGACGTATAAAGTCCATGGTTGTTGTCAGTCAGCTCGCTTCTTGATTGGCTACACTCTGTTCCACGTCACAATTCATGACTCGGGGGTCTTCGGCTTTCTCCACACACATGAAGATTTTTGGCCGTAAATATTGAACAAGTTCAACATTTACGATTGTCGGCCCCGACCATTTTGGGAGCCAATTATCAGTAAAAATTCACTCTTAACACACCTCAGACCACAGGATAATCTTACAGGATAATCTTATAAGACCTAAGATAATCGGGCGTTTGCCATCCTTGGTCAGGAAGGGGGAAAATCGGGACAAAAACAGCCCAATTATCTTTATATGTGTACCCCACTTTAAAAAAACAAAATTAAAGTTTTGGAGTGGACAAGTCAAAGTTTGGACATATATCTGATTGAGATTCTGTCCTATGACCTTAAACAGGCCATTCGTGCTGGAAAACCCTCCAATTTGGCTGAATTAAAACAATTCTACAAAGAAGAGTATGAAAAAATTTCTCCACAGTGATGGCCAATTATGGAAAAATGCTTGCTTGTAGTTGTTGCCGCCAAGGGTGGCACAACCAGTTTTTAGTTTCAGGTGGCAATTACTTTTTGCACATAGAGTCAGGTTAACCTTGCAAAGCAGATGGATACGCCTGTTTCCGTGTTTCTCAGTGGCGAATCCATCTTGCAAAGCTCCTGTCTGAACCATTAGAAAGTGACAGGACCATTTAGCGACGAGGGGCAGTACTTTCAGGCACAACGGAGTCATGATGTAAGCAAGCAGCAACAAGTGGCCAGTGCAATTATAGCAGAAGACATTTACGTGGATGCTGCTATCGAGCCAGTTCTATTAGAACTTGACGACATTTCTTTGTAAAAGAAGAACAAAGAACAGCAGTGAGTTGTTTTCTTTTCAAAAACGACAAAAGTGTTCATCCAATCACCCTCCGAGTTTTTTTCAAAGGCTCAGCCCTTCCCTAAATGCTGTTTATGAGTGGTTTTCCAGATGGATGTGTGAACAAATCCATCTGGCGTGCCAGGTAAGGGTCAGGTAGGTTTGGGTGGCTTTTCCCCTAAATAAATGAACACAATTCTAAAACTGCATTTTGTATTCACTCAGATTATCTTTGTCTGACATTAAATTTTGGTTGATTATCGAAAACATTTAAATGACAAATATGCATATGTATGTAGTAACAATGCTAATCCTACTTATCAAACCACATGGACCCTTGTTGTTCCCACAAACCAGACACAGCCTGTCCTGGTACCTACACTAAAGAAAAGCCAAAGATAGAACAAGAGAGGACATGAAACTCTGGGGACAACAGAGCCAGGATAAGGTACCCCACTTACCCTTCCAGATCAGCTGTTGCATGCAAGTACTATTTAAGGTGTTCGAGTGAGTGAAAATTCTAGTCAGAGTTGTCTGGAGTTGCTTAGTCTTCACCTGCGTGACACAGACTCTGAGTACAGCTATGTGGACAAGCTGCAGGAGAAAGGGCAGACTATGCACCTTGCTTGTGATTGTGCTGCGATCTATCATGTCCTGACAGCAGTTATTGAATAATCAATTGTCCTTGCCAAATGTCAGCACACTGTGTCAGGTCCAATCAAACCAGAAAAAGTGAGGAATATCTGTCATTTCACTCATGTTCACCTTATGTGGAGGAAAATATACTTGTCATTTTATCATCTGAATGACTTCATAGTCAATGCCATGCACTGTCTCCACTATAAGAAACAGAGGGATATTTAGTCACTTGATGCTTGTAACTTCAAACTTTAAGTAAACAAGTTAGTTAAAACACACTAAGCCATCAGCTGTCTAACTCACATATGGGACAATCACACTAAAACGAAATATTTCATCTTCCTAACTCCGATAAAGCAGAACCATTGTGGATGCCTTGTAAATCATCAAAAGATCATTTGGCTCAGCTCAGTAGAGTTGCATGTTTGGATCTAAAGCAGCTATTCATTTTCAAAGAAATACTTTTTATAATGTGGATTAAATAATCATAAAGGATGGAGGAAAGGAAGCTGGCACTCAAACATAAACCAATGGTTTATTCAATCCGTGGTATATCCCTTTTCTGATTAAGAGCATTTTTGTGACAAAATGAGAAAAGTTTTGTATTTTAAATGGGCACAACTAGCCTTGCAGCTCATTACAGGACTCCTCAAGACTGTTGTTGCCCTTCTTCTTGCTAGACGCTAGCCCTGCAGGATTGAGTAAATTGGGATATTGCACATGTTAATGCCAGGTAAAATAGTTAAACTAGGGGGAAAACATTTATATGTGAAGTGTAGGGATCATACTCACTGTAGGAAGACATTTTCTGATGATAATTATAGCACATAGGTTCATGTAGAGCTTTAAAGTACTAACTTTCCTCCGTTCCCACTCATTCCTAACCTTGTGAACCAGGAAGTCCCCACAGTGTGAAATAATGCACTATTCACAAAGGAATATTGGGATGTTGCACATCAAATTAAACAGCAGAACCTGGGCTACAAGACTATATAAACCTTTTTACACAACTCAAATAACAACTAAATGAATTACGCAATATCAAACTCCATACTGATATGTTGTACTATGGTCTGATAAAGGTTTAGTGCTGCAGCTGGATCATTTTCAAAGAGATATTCATCCTGAAAATGCTTTTTTTTTACGCAAACCTATTTTTTTTTTTTATTTTACTGTGTGCCATCTTCATTTACTCTTCAACAGTATCACATATACTCATATTAACACATCCCAAAAATCTCACAAGTGTCTCCTTTACTATGACACCAAAATTATTCAAATAGGTTGCAAAGATATACCCATTTTGTTATGTGTATGCCATTTTTGAGCAGAAACCTAAAAATAGAAAAGTAGTTCTCAGGGTTCAAAAGGCTAAAGACTGCCTCCAGTTCCTGACGCTCAACAGACATTAATAAAACTTGTGCAAGTGACCATGCCCATTTGGGTGAAATGAAGCTCCATGTTTGAATGGCAGTAGGCTGGGAAACACCAGAATCAGGGTGATTAAACACTATTGCATTGTGTTAAGCATCAAACAACAAAAAAGCCATGCTTTACTGTGTTTTTATCCTCAAAAGAGAGTTAAAGAAGAGCTCTGTGTCTTTGGGCCAAAACTAGGGAGGATTATAGTGGTCAATTGTAAGACCATTACTGTGTTTCTACTGGCTCTAAGCTAACAATCACTCTGTAACAACAGGAGCTGTTGTCTGCATACCTTTCAACAGATTTTTCACACTCACCAGCATTTTAATGACATTTTAAAAGCTGAGAACTCAAGGCTAAAATACAGGGATACAGAAGGTTACAGGATGGGGGAGTTTGTCCAGTTTGACTGATGGTCTGAACAGACTCATATACATTTAAAACTTTGTTCATTTAATAATTTTAAAATACCAGTCCTTACTGTGACATGTCATATTTTTGATTCATAACCCACTAGCTACTGGATTTGGACTCTGAATAACTGTCAAAGCATATGGTTTTAATATTTTAAGCTTTTAAATAGCGAATGCCCAATACTTTCTCATTTACCTCCCCTCCATTCATTTTGGTGGAGAATTTTCACCCAGAAAGAGGCAGTACCAACCACGTTTGGGTAAAGTAATCAAATGCATTCAAGCTCAATTCGCGCATCATTAGAATCACATGAATGCAAAAAAACCTACACTATATGGACAAAAGTATTTGGCCACACTTGTTACATATTGAATTCAAGTCTTTCAATCAGACTTCAAGCTTGGTACTGGGATGAATGCCACCTTTGCATATGTGTCATCAAGTGGATCCATCCTGCAAAGCTTCAAGTTAGTACCTGTTACTTGTCTAAGAATGAATGGACCAACTGGCATCATTTGAGGAGTACAGAGTGGTAGCTACACTCTGTGGATAGCAAACAATTGTAATGACTAAATAGATTGCATTTTGTAGTTTACTCCTTGGGGCTGTCCTCACGGACAAAGTCATGCGTATGTTTTGTTTTCCTGATCGGCCCATAATGAAAGTGGCAGACAAAACAATAGTCCAGTCATCCTCCAAGATTCCAATCTTAGGTCCTGCCCTTCCCTCACATGGACTATGTGGTGCTGTCTAATGGATGTGAAATGTATCCCATACACTAGGCATGTAAAACAGAAAAACAAAACAACAAACACAATCTCACTTAACTAGATACCTGCCAAGTTACTGTGAGATTTCAGAGAACACCTGTCTTTAATCTGTTTGCTTACTACCTAGTTTTGTCAGATAGTAATAATACATAACATAGGTTTTCATACTATATATAGTTAAATTTCTGTTCTCACACTATTGCAAATGTAACCTGTAATACAAATAAGCACCTCTGAAACTTTGGTTATTTGGTCACCTCGTCTCTCTCCTGACAGACTCACACAAACAAACCCATCAGCACCAGTGAAGTGGACCAAAATTAGTGAGCCCTTTTTGTAAAGGCTCAGTAATCCCTTTCATTAGTTTGCTGGTGCATGAAAGCTTGCCCCGTTGCTAAGCTTGGACGGTTACCATGAATAAAACAAAGAGTCAAACCTTATCACCTTTTTGATGTAGAGCTCTTGTCAGATTGCTTAATTTGACTCATATTTATTATGAATGGCTCTAGGAAATACAGTTTATTATCAATGATGAGCATCAATTTAAAAAGTGCCCTTACTGTTTTGAATGTATTGTGAAAACAGCAGAACCAGTATGTTCTGTCCAGACCGTTTAATAATTGTGTCAGCATCAATAAATCACTTCATATTATTTTGTAATCATTTTTATTCAGTCTCATCTGTCAAAAAGACTAAATATGAGGAACAAAACTGTCATATTTTCATACAAAAATAAAGATGACCCACCAAAGGTCCTTTCTGCAACCATTCCATATGGAAATGGATACCTCTGTTTTAAATGGTGCCACTCTCACTGTCCATGTACTCACGTAGTTTATATTGGGAAAGCCATGAAAAAAAAGGTTCCCAACCATTTTTACCTGGAGCCCCTCCAAAAGTGATACATGTTCTTACCAATGATTTTAGATATTTTCAAATGAAATGTTGCAAACCTCAGGGCAGACAAAACCTACCGTACCCTGAGGGGGCCCTGGACCCAAGATTGGAAACCATTTCCCTAGAAGTCACACAGTTTACATGAAGCAGCCCTGATGGCTGAACCACTCTCTGGGGCCATGCCTGCCAGTTGTGCTTTAGCATCCTCAGCAAAATAGCAGTCTTTGTACCAGAGATCTAATAAGGTAGTGACACAGACAAATGGATCAGACTCTGTTCGAGTCTTTTTGCTAACAGCCTCTAATAAAAAAGTTTTTGCTATTTTAAGACTATTATGAGGGGCTGCCTCTGTCAGGGCTCTTACCGAGGGGATCAGCAGCTGACAAATCCCATGCGCTAACTTTTGTGGAGAAAGAAGTGCAACAAAGAAACTGCAGTGCAGTTAAAGCTGCAAGGAGACTGTAGCCTACGGCACATGTGGCAAGCTTTCGTTTTTGTTCCAGGAGTCCTTGCATCATGCTAATCGTACTATTACGATTGATGTCCTCCCAACTGAGCCTGCACAGCCTGCTGGCATGAGGTAGGCAGCTGAAGAATGAAAATGTCCCATTATTTTTCTGCTAATTGCAGCCATATCCAAGAATGCAGCCCTCTGCAAACTCAGCTGATCCGTATAGTCAGCTGAATGGTGAGCGTGCTATGAAGCCAAACCTTGTCAGACCGCTTCCTGCTGTCGCTTTAGTCATAGTTTAGCATTTTCTCTTTCTGCTACTCAGCACTGCCCCCACTATCACTGGTGGTATTAGTGTGTATCATCCGTATCTGTAAGCCTCCACAATTTGATGAAATAGAAAATGAACACAGAGTGTGGACAGAGGGCTCTGTTCCTGAAGACAGAGGGTTTAACAATGTAGACCAATGAAAGACATCCTTGTTATTATACTGAAAGGTGTGTATGCATCAATTTGTACTGATTTAATGTACATCGATAGGTCAAAAGGTCACTGGTTGAATGCCAGAAGACTGCTGACCTAAGGCAATGCCACCACAACTCCATGATTCACCAAGCCAGCTGATGACTGAAGTCAGCGGCCCAAAATTAGACCAAACCAGTGCTGAAGTGGATAAGAAGCTTTCAGTGCTGAAGCAGCATGCTCTAAAGTTTTACTTTTGTTGTAAAATAAACTGAGAGTACTGAGTAAAGCTAGTGTGACTCATGGCAGAGAGGAAAGAAATGGACTCGGAAAAGGTCAAATCAAGCACAGAGAATTCAAACTGCAGCAAAAAGCAATGCTACAGATCCAATTCTGAGAGTGTTTGTTGTTCACGAGCTTCCCGTGTAATTGTTCCTGTTAGATATTTGTCTCCTGAGGTACCTCATACTTCAATAAAAGATTAAGCTGCTCTGATTTCAAATTAAATTTGATCCTTTGAGGCTAATCCCATGATAAGACCAAACCATCAGCAAATTATTCAAAGATTTCTGTTTCAGAGTTTAAATAGATCTTGTTTTTGTGCAGTGGAACACATCATTCTGTTCCTCGTGGGGGAATTTTTCCTTCTGTAAAACAAACTAGTGTTGTAAACGTGATGAAATTCTTGGAGTCTTTCAAGTTAACACAAAATGATAAAATATTGAAAGAATCCTGTACTTAACCATCCTTCTTTAACAAAATAGAGCAAGCAGGGTCTAGTTTTTCCTTGTACTTCTTTAACATCTTCAGACTCTGCATGTACATATGAGGTAAATATATCCTGGCATTTCGATAACAGATTAATAATGTCTGCTATCTGTGGTCTGTCCCGCTCTGCCTGCAGCACTGATGAACTAGTCAGGAGATCCTATTGCGATGACCTCTCTGTTCGCTCCATCAAAATCTCATCTTGGGAGGATCTCGGAGAGATTCCCAACGAACCGTTTTTATTAGTTTAGTCTCTAATTCCAAGATTTCTGCCACATACGTTTGTCTTGCGGTGTGAAAATTTGCATACATGAAGTATGGACACCCAACATTGTGACTTTATATTTATGTTTTAAAAATCGGAAAAGTATAATACCCCTTCTTTAAAGACAGCATGCATAATGTTCATTTAAGAATTTGTTTTAAATATCGGGCCAATTTGCTATGATTTTTTTTTTTTTTGTTGTTGTTGTTGTTTTGTTTTGTTTTTTAATGAATTTTTAGTGGAGATTGTAGTAAATGTGTTTGTAAACTTTGGGGAATTTGCTTGTAAATTTTAATGTATTTTTGTTGAAATTCAGGGATATCCTTGCCTACTTCAGAGTGCTTCTGTGAAAGTTTTCACAAATTTTATTTATTTATTTATTTATTTTCCCATTTTCATGTAAATTTGAGAAATTTATTTGGAAATTTTCAGGTATTTTTATATCAATTTAGGAATTGTATTTACATTTTTCTTAATTTTTTTAGATCTGAATTTGAGGGAAATTTGCCTTGAAACATTTTTGGTATTTTAATGAAAATTTGGAAAAAATGAATTGTAAATTTGGGGAATTTTGTCCTTAAAATGTCATTTTGGGGAATTTTTCAACCTTTTCATGGAATTTGGAGTAATGTAATTGTCATTTTTTGGGAATAGAGCACGAGTTTCAGGAGGAATTTTCTGGGCAGTTTTCAGGAATTTACATGTATTTTTTGGGAATAATTTTATTGGAAAGTTATGGCTTTACGAAAAAGTTTAACTGAAACATTTAAGGAATAGTCAACACATGTTTTGGGTACTTTTATGGGTACTTTAACAATACAGTTAACAGGAGTTTTAACAGGAATTTTAGGTAATTTTTTGAAAGTTTCAGAGAAAATGTGTGGATTTTGGAAAGAAAATATCCATTAAGTCCATAACTTTCAGTGGAAATGTTCATGCTTGGGCTGTACTTGGTAAAAACTACTTACTGTTCAAAATTGAGGCTGATTTTTAAAAACTGTTGAGGTTGTACATTTCTAATAAAAGCTCAGGTCTCAGGAGGTTATCGCAAAATTAAGAGATGTAGTGATGATACTTCAAACGTGAGAGTAATGAAGACAGATGATGACCAATGACCAAAGCTCTTACAACAGCAATAAAGAGAGTGGCAGCAAAGACAAAAAAGGGAGACTAGATTAAAGAAGGAAAAATAGAAACAATGAACTCATTTAATTGTAATTTGCATGGCTCAACTGTCTGAGTTTTCAACAGGTACCAGTCTTTTGGAAAAGATTGCGTTTGATTAAAACACTGATTATCCCACTCATCCAGCTGACGTCTGCCCTATATTCTGGTACAGACAGCGTGGTTGCTCCATATCTGATGTCTTTCCAGTTGACTCTGGGGTGAGGCAGGGGTGGGTCTTCACCCCTGTGCACTGCAGTACCTGAAGCATTGGGGATGCACATCTCCTGGGCTAAAACAAAGATCCAGGCATTTCCAGATGCCTTGGATGCTGCCATAGAATCTGTCTGTGAATGGTGAGAGCGTGAAAGTAGAAGAACAGTTCACCTACTTTGACATCAATCTGCTGACTTCAAGACTGAGATCAAATGGGTCTGACTCGTGCATGGGTGATGGGTTTGCTAAGCAAAGACAGTGTGGCGTTCGGGTATCCGAGCATGCAGATGTAAGTCGCGGTCTTTCGGTCCTTGGTGCTCTGAGTCTTGCAATACTCTTGTGATGCCTGGATGTTGACTGATGGCCAGAGGTGCTGGACTGGACTCCTTTGTGACAGGCTCTCTTCAGGTGTTGTTTGCAAAACCACGTGGCTAATGCTTGCATGCTAAGGAGGGAGAGAATAGGAAGGTCCTGGTAGACTTGTCCAAACGTCAGGGGTAAGTGCGTGCATCGTGGAGGCGTCAGCTGGGATGATACCTGGGGAGATGAGACATGGGCCTGGGGCAGACCTGGAGGATGTCCATTAGGAGGCCAGAGCAGTACAGGACTGATGTTGACAAGGTGAAATGCCAAACATGCTTCAGTACCTGACCTTAGTCTGCTGTTGTGTTGACTGCCACACCTCTTCGCCTCAACACTGCCTCTACAACGCATTGAGACTGCAACTTGTGTCAATTTTGAGGGTTTGCACAGCTGACATGCTCAGATGAAGCATGTGGGCACATGGCAGCCATCATGCACCCTTGTGCATTTAGATAACAGCGAGTATTTCTCTGTGGCAGTTTTCCACAGCACAGTTGAACATATAATATATTTTCTCATTGTAAATATATGAAACTGTTGATTCAACGTGGACTACACTTGTGATTTACTGTATACAGAGTGATTAAACTTCAGGCCCTCCTAGAGATATTTTTTGCCCTTTGTTAGTTATCATGCTACACTGTAATAAATGATTCTGTTGCCATGTACATTTTACTTAATATATTTAATAAAATATATTCAATACAAATATGTCCTTGATTTTGTGGCAATTGTTTAAGTAACTTTCATACAAAAATGTTTGAGATAGAATTTACTTATTTTGGTTACATTAAATATAATTTTTATGTTTATGTAATTTTAAATGAAGATAATTTTGAATGAATCCAACTCAATAGAATTAGTCAGTTTTTAATTGTCAAGCACTTCCGGTTATTTTGCGCCTTTTTTCTTTTGAATTCAGCAGGCTATCATCTGTTCACAAGACATAAAGAAAGTGCAGATGACTGGTGTCCCCTTTCCTCCATTGAACTCATCAATTTAATTTGATTGACAAAGGTAAGGAGACATATTTTGTTTATACTGTAATGTTAATGATGACTCGTGGGTGTTTGTTACGTTACAAAACAAAATTAGCAGTCAAAGTAATACAAAGCGAGACAGAGACACAGTAGCGACAGAAAGGTAAATTATGCTTATGTTAATGTAGGCAATAGTGTGACGGTTTTACGCAATAATGTCAGGAAGATATCACGAGTGATTACACTGACAAAACCACAAGCTTTTATTTTGAAAGTTACTGATTGGTACTTCCTCATACAAGTTTTCGCTATTCCTTAAGGAAAACTGTTATGTTCTACAGAAACGCGGTTAAACTGTGGTGGAAATTAAACTGGGTTTATGTTAAGATGATAACTTTCTGTCGCGGGGGATTGTTTAGGGCTATCCAGGGCTATCACGCCTTGTAAAATAAGCATCTTATTTTCCAAACGGTGCCTGCTGTACTTCCAATAGCTTGACTTCCTCTCTGTGTCGGTCTTCTTACCGAGCATGTAACGTATAACCGATTCTCTCTGTTATCACAAATGTTAACGAGAGTTATCTTAAAAAACGTCGGGTCCGTGTATCAACAGTTTAATGTTTAAGAGCTGCATACAATTCCTGAAATGTAAATTGAGAAAAAGCCGGGAGGAATCGCTCGCGCGGGGAGGGATGTGAACATTCAACATGGCGAGCGCGTAGCTAAATTTCTCATTCTGCAGCTAAAGGTACGATAAAATGTCTCGAATAACGCGAGGAGAGAAATTGGCAATGCAGCGACAGTGTCTTGAGCCGTACTTTTTCAGTACAACAGAGCATGACAGCTTTGAGTTTCATAAACTGACGACCAGGCTCTATTAAAAAAACATGAAATTTATCACAACCAAGAGCTGTTAGCCCAGAGCTGCTAAATCACGCATTGACTGTGACTGTGAGACTCTTGCTTGCAGTTATCCCAACACGGTCTCTCGCATTACTTTTTTCACTTGCTGAAAAGCATAAACTGTTCCTCTTTATTTCATCCCCTTAGATTTACTGTATTACCTCACTCGCTGCTTCCTGACACCGTGCTTTTGCTAGCAGGCTACGACATTTTACAGTTTCCCTCTGTGTTCATTCTATTGTTGTGTATTCAAAGAACATGTCTTACTTTAAAAAATCCACATTAACTCCTCATTAATTAGAACTACTAAGGCAATTCAAAGTGAATTTGTGGATGTTCTTAAAAACTATATTTTTTTCAGACATGAAACATGCAGGAAAAAGTCATCCTAGGAGGTTAACCCAATACATTAAGAATATATATTCTCTTCTGAAAGGTAAGTTTATGTGTGAACACTTTTCATAAGCTGAACTGGGTTCTTTCTCTCTCTGTCATCAGAGTCATCAACCATTGTCCAAGTATTCGAGCCATGAAGGACCGCTGGCCTGCCCTGTTTAACTGTTCCCAGGTGAGCATACTCTATTAATTGCTGTTAAGAGACAAGAAGTGAAAATATGAAGACAGTTCAATCAAGAAGCCACTCTGTCGAAGCGGCAGAAAATATTGTATGTGAATGCATGAAATGTGTACGATTTGGTTTGATGCCTTTTTCTCTTTGGTTGAAATTTCAGAGAATCACTACTGTGCCTCCGGAGCCCAGATTTATGGCTGCTTTGGACCTTCACACACCCAAGTTACTCAAGCTGTTTCTTGCCAAAGGTGGAGCACTTGGACAAAGACCGCAAATCATAATGGAACTAATGGAGGTACAATACCTTTTAAAATTAAAGGAAGCTTTATTTATGAGATTCCTATGCACTATTTTTACAACTCAAGATGGCAAAATCTTGTAAAAATTTGAAATTATGCATCCAGATAATATTTTAGCATGATATCTTCTTTTTAGTTTCGTGGTTATTACATTAATCTCTTGAGTTCTTTGTATTTTAGGTGCTGGCACATAGTTATGGTATCCCCTGTCATTGTGCAGGCCTGGTGGGCCACTTAGTCATTGACAGGCCAAAATATCATTGATTTTCATAGATTTCCATGTAATCATTGTTTGCACCTGATGTTGTCTATGCTGCACTGCTCTGTAAACACCTGCCCTTCAGCTCTGCTCAGACCTCTGTCTCCCTGGCTACCTCCACCTTGTGACACTACATGACTGATCAGCAACAGGACCGCACAGTTACACTGGCAGTAAAAGTTAGCTCTTTGTTTGGCAGAGGTGTAAACAGAGCCTGCCTTTCCAGAGCCTGTTCACCTGTCCTTTACACTGATAGTTTACACCAACATTAATTTCATAGAAAACCCTCTGCAGTGTTACAGTTTTTATGTTTCTAGAGTTTTCCCTGCTCATCCGCTCTACTGTCTACTGACACTCATAATCTGAGTTGCGATGTATGGCAGAGAATGGTGTGTTCAAATGCAGCTAAAGATCTCATAAATCTTTCTTTGAATTGCCACAAATTTTACATTACCCTTAGTTAAAATACATAGGCTATACATGGGTCACTAAAGCACTTTTAATAAATGTTAAAATATTGACAGTGTTGCATTAATTTCTACATGGAAATCTACATCTTCAGTGTGCTGTGTTTCCTTGTGTTTTTATGGTTGGCTTATTAGTTGTTATATTTCTTGCCAGGATTCTTCACACTCTTCTGTTGAGAGGACCAGAGATGTTGACCTTTGGTGCCTGATAGAATACCTTGGTGAAAATGGAGAACATCTGTTCACAGAATTCAATGTAGGTGAGCTTAATTTGCATTTAACCAAGTGAAGTATTGATATTTATTGATTAGATACTGCTGTCAATAGATTAATACAGCTGTGTCACAATTTTTTAAACATATTTTTGCCACACAGTACAGCTTCAGTGGCCCCTAAGATGATCAGTTTTGCAATATGGAAACTGGAAACTGTCTAATGAAGATTTGGAGATCTTCCAGAGTTTCCCTTTCACAAATGTGTTAGCATGCAGGAGATTGTTAATGTCAGACATGTTCACATGCTTTCTGAAAAGTGCTTGGGTTTGGTGAGAGGCAGCACCTGGATAGAGTGTACAAGAGGCAGAACATGATGCAGAAAGCTGCAGTTGTGTGTTTTCATTAGTTTTTTTTTTTATTTTCACCACAAATTTAACAGCCTTTATGTATGAGAAATCACAGGATGTTCTCTCTTGCTTTACTGCTAGCTTTGCAGCGTTCAAAATGTTGCAGCTCAAATCAAGCATTCGTTGAATGCATTCACCAGACACACTAAAATATAATCATCTATTGTCATCAGTTAACCTCCTCCCACAGCTGTGAATCCACTGTTTGGTGTTTGCATTTGCACATAAAGCTCCTCCAGATTATGCCTGGAAAATTTCAGTTTTGTAGTACATGCTTTAAATGGGCCTCTGATTCTCTGAACTCTACTCGAGGAAGGAACACCAATCATTGACAAAATACCTGCACGTTGAGATGGATATTATTGCAGTGTACCATAAAACGCCATTTCAAGTGGTGCAAAAACTATAGGCACAGATCTACGGAGATGTGGAAATAATAATTTTTTCAAATGAATTAGGCTTGACATAACATGTTTTAGTGTTTGTGTAGCACATACTAAGAAAGCAGTACGGACCTGAAGGTCTGTAAGCTCAGTTAAGCTAAGAGGGCTTTTTACCTGCATGGTTTGGATCCACCCATTCCCTCAGAGACGAGGTTCTGTGCTAATCATTACAGAATAGTTCTGTGTGATCACCTTTTTCCTTCGATGAAACATTTTTGTCCTGATGTAGCGGTCTCTTCTTGAGTGACAGTGACAAGTGCTTTCTGAATGGTTTGATGATGAGGACCAAATGATGTGAATTGCATGCTGTGGCCTTTACAGTTCCCTTTTTCTAATCACTGGTGGATATTTGAACTTTTTTTTTGCTTTGTCATCTACCTTTACATTTGCATAGCTATCATTAAAATCCTATATCAAAAATCTTTGTGATACACAGTTTTGTAATTTGATGTGTTACAATCTCTTGATAGTTTAAGACCATGACACTGATTACAGTTTCATGTTGCAGGACACAGAGGACTTGGAGGAACTTGAGCAGCTTGTGGTGGTGATCACTGTGATCACAAAGGCTGGACATTCCACAAGTGACAACTCAAAGGAAATTGGAGTCGTCATTGAGGCCACGGAAGTTATCACAGGACTTGGAGACATAGCCAGAGCTTGCTGTCTCCTCTTTGGCTTGACCTAAACACTGAACCTTGATTATCCCGGGCAGCTTAAGTACACCTTTGAGGTATTCCAAAAACTTTTTATGGAACTGGATGTGTCAAAGCTGTCAAAGAGAGTCCAGTCCTTCAAGAGCAAACTTCTGGCTTGAAATAAGGCTGGGTCGACAGCACAGGCTGTTGTGCCACACAGTGAATGTTAGTAACAAATTGGACACTTAAATACAATTTCTTCTTTGGTCATCTGTTGTAAAATTGTTTTTCTACATTGTGTTAATGTGTATTTATTACATTTTAACTATTTTTTATCTTGTGGCACATGCACTTCAGCAGGATTTTTTTTTAAGACAGCAACTATTGTTAAACAGGTCTTCTGGGAGTCTCATTTGAGACAGGCATTTTATTTATTTGGAAATTGAAGTTGTGAAAACACTTTACAGAAGTCCTGATGTTTCCTGGAATACATTGCAATAGACCGATGTGTTTTTTCCAAAAAAAAAAAAAAAAAGGTTTCAAAGGCAGGTTCTTTTGTATGTTAAAGGCTGCTTGAAATGCTGTACCTTTAATGAAGTCTAATTAAAAGTGTAACTTTTTGTAAAGCATTAAATGTTACTTAAGTAATATTTATTCTGTATTTTCTGTTCAACCAATTCTAATCTCAGACTAAATGTAGTCACAACACAAACATGTATTTAATTCCCAAGAAATGATTATGTTTACATTTTAATTAATTTTATTAAATAAATTAAAAAAAATGCACTTAATATAAAGATTAGTATTACTCATTTATATATCATTTATATATTGTATTTAATTATTTATATCAGTACCTTTTACTAATTTAGACATTTCTCTTATTAATATTTACTTAATATTGTTGTTTAGGTTTTAGTTAAATTATTTGTGTGCTATAGTTGAATCTACTTAATTTGAATGGGTAAATCTTATGGGTCTGATTTGATTTATATCAACTCAAATTTTAACATTAGTTAGATTTACTTAATAATATTGCGTGCAATCTGTTGCCTCAATTTTATTGAGTAGTTATGGTGTATCTTTTTTTACAGTGTAAGATGATGATATTTGACATAGATGTTCATTTTTTAATGGATTTTTGAAATTTCAATACTGTGTTGACAGAAAAAACTCACACTCCCCCTCCTAAAGCCCTTTTAGGCCTCATTGACTACCACTAAAACCACTTATTTCATTCTCCTGCCATTGCATTACAGAAATAAGAAATCCTGTTAATTTCTCTGTAATTCAGTCATTCAGAGGTAAAATTATTTGCTCACAAAATTTTTTTGCCAAATTCTGCCATGTTTCAATGTCTGCAGAGAGGCATTATGGGAGATAATGACCTTGTTTTAACTGTTTGGCTATAATAGTGGGGAGACTGTGATTTTTTTTTTTTTTTTTTTTTTTTAATTACACAAAACGTAATAGTCCGTCAAAATCAGTGTTAGACTGATAATTCAGACTGATAATCCCTGCACTAAAAATCAGTTTTGCATTTATCAAATTGAAAATATTTCATTTTTAGTGTAAAAAAAAGTGGTGTTATGCAAACAAACTGGCATTTACAGGGTTAAAACTATGAAAATTAATTCACATTTGCTATTAACCCTCGAATCCTACCATGTCCGTTTTGAAGACAGTCATCATTTTTGTCATCATTATTTTGAGTTGATAGTCACATTTTTATAGATTGAGGCATCAAATTTGGCCAAAGTTATCATTTTTCTTCATATTATAAAAAAAAAAAAAAAAAAAGTGTTGCCCATAGAACTCGATTGACACGAAATAGCTCCATCCATCCTTGTTTGTCCGAAATCGGACACATAGACTTCCATTAAAAACAAGTTTTTTGACTGTGTGTCCAGGGCACCAAAACAACATAAAGCAACTGTTTCTTTGCAGTCAGTCGATCACCAGGGATCTAAATTTCACCATTCCACAGTGATCCAGCAGTTAGTGCCAGGGCACCATTTTAACCCCTTCAGCAACGCACACATTGTTTTCCTTCCATGGACTCAGACTGTTTGAAGCGCTTTTTCACCCGCTAAACATTATCAGAATTACATGAAATGATTTGTGCCACTTGATATGGATGTCTGAGAGTGGGCTACATGTGTAAGGAAAAGTTTGTGCGCTCCTATGGGTGTGAATCTGTGTCTATGTTTACAGCCGTAAGTGGAGTGTTTACAGTTGGAAATAATACCTCTGAGTTCTGCAGTCTGGGACTAAGAAAAGGGGACATTTGGACAATTTCAACTTTGCCTTCAATTCATAGCAAGTGGATGGACATGCATGAGGATGCACAGGTCCTTTTGATCAATAGGTAAGACTATATCATATCTCAAATATGCAGTAAATTTATATATGCGCATAATTGGCATATTTGTGGTCACGTTTTGGTTAGAGGTGGAAATGCATGTGTTTGTGATTCATATCCTACATATATCCTCTGATTTTTTATGCCTGTACATAAAATAGACCTAACATGAACAAATGCATTCGCTCACATAAGATTTGGTAGAGGACGAGGCTCGAGAAAAGGAGGGTAAAACTGGCGTGTTTTTCGCTGCGATAGACTCATCTGTTTAGCATGGACACTAGCTCACTGAATCCAAGTCATAGGCATAGTGTACAATAACTGGCATAAAAAGGGTGTAACATTGATTTTTTTTTTTTAGTGGTCAGGGTTGAAGTTGTTAAAGAGATCTGAAGCAGTGAAAGTTTAAAAAAATATTGGAAAATGATTATTTTATTAACACCTTTCTGCATGCCCATTTTCTGGACAAACAAGGACAGATGGAGCTAAAAATTACAAGGGAGTGAGGGTTAAGGATCAAAAATTAAAAAAAAAAAGTTTTTTTTATTCATTTTTAATACTTTCAAATATACCCAATGTCCTAAAAGGACTTTCAGAGGGAGAGTGATTTTTTAAAGGAGGGCCTGAGGGTTAAAAGAAGATGACATTGGATCAGTTGTGCATAAGGAAGAAGAATTACCATGAAGGATACCAGCTTTTGTCTTTGGGTACTATTTACTAAAGTTTAATTTCCCTCTGCTTTCATTGGAAATCAGGGTTATATGTCTTTTCTGTAGGACTAAAAGAAACTCAGGTAAATACACCTGTTTGTATTCCATTTTCTTGACTATTAAATCTTTTTTTCTCTAATCTATGTTCAAATGAAAATGGTTCCATTCAAACGCACTGGGATTTATGAAAGCGTGCTTTTGAGACTCCCACATATAGCACTTCAAGGACCACCGACTTACCTTGTCAGGCCTGCTTCCTTTCTACACAAAACAAAGCACACACATGCACACAAACACACACATACATTGCAACTGTGATTGCTGTCCTGGTCTCCTCCTAATTGGCAATTAAACAGTGCCCACAAAGCAATCAGGCAACGACCAGGACAGATGTGATGCACAGAGTCAAAGGCTTGTTTATAATTTTTCTCCACAATAACTTTCAGCTCACTTGTAGAGGAGATGCATCATAATGAGTGGGATTGTACTTCTGTGTTTGTTGTTTACTGTAGACAATTCAGCTTGTTAGCCGGCCTCCTATAGATGTTGATTATTACACAAAAGACTATCTGAATGGTCACCATAGATTATAAGCTCTATGTTATCCTTGGTTGAGAATAATGGGGCTGTAAATACACACACCTGAAGTGCAGTCCCTGTTTTACAATACATATTACTGTAGTGATGATATAGAACCATGTGTGCACATTATCTCATGGAGAGACGGAGGATTCCACTTCCTGCTCTGCCTCATATTTTTGGAGCTTACGTTTCTCTTTGAAGTTATTTCTAATTGTGCAGCCCGGATGGGTGTTTAATTAGGAATCAGTCATTAATCGTAGCTTGTGCATTAGCAACACTGGGGCTTAGTCACAAAGCCGTTATTGAAGAAATGAAAACTTCACATCACAGCGCTCCATTTTAATACTTTCATGGAAGAGAGAGAGGGAGGGAGGAGGAGAGACGGGCGAGGACAGGCTAAGGTCTCACCCCTGTAAAGCAATCCAAAAAATTTGAACACGGGATAAACGGAGGCTTTAGGAAATTAATCCCATCCTAAGAATTCAACTGAAACTTAAAATGCTTTTTTTATTTTACTGTTTAAAATGTGTTGGATTCTAGGGAAAAAGTCTTTTCACTAAATCCAAATAGAGAAATTTACACCTCCCTCTCCTTTTCCAGTCTTTTTTTCCAAGTCTCTTTAATAGCAGTAGTTACAAAATTGTACAAATTAAAGCAGATGTTGATATCGAGGTGCATGTGATATTTTTAAACCCTGGCAAGAACCACTACCACAGCGGTTCTTAACCTTTTCAGCCCGCGACCCCCAAAATGAAGGTGCCAGAGACCAGGGACCCCCACTGTTCCTGAAGGTGGTTGAAAACAGCCATGCAATTTCAAGAATAGTCATGTATAGACAAGGCCATCCATAAGGGGGGATAAAGGGGAGAGCTTTCTGGGGCCCAGCCATACTGGGGACCCAAGGAGTCATTATAAAGTTACACTTTATACATTTTTTATTAATTTGTGCCAAAGTATGTACCCATCTTAAAAATGCAAATCCCTTTTCTGAAACGGAATAAAAATGGGTTAAAAGTGACAAAATTAAGGGGCGCGCAGATGGTCGAGTGGTTTAAGATGCATGCCATGTACGGCGGCAGCCCGGGTTCGAACCTGGCCTGTGGCCCTTTGCTGCATGTCTCTCATCCCTGTTTCCAATCCAATCCACTGTCCTCCGCTATCTAATAAAGGTATGAAAAGGCCCAAAAATAATTCTTAAAAAAAAAAAAAAAAAAAGTGATTGTATTAAGATAGAAGTGACAAATAATGGGTAATAGTGGTGAAAATGAACATAGAAAGTCATAAACAGTGGCAATATTGGCTTAAAAATGGCAGAATTTGGTAGAAAATGAGGTAAAATTACTTTAGACTGAAGAGTGGCAGAAATGAGGTTAAAGGAGCAAAAATAGGTGGTGAAATGAGATTTAAAAAGTGGGAAAAACTGGTCTAAACCGGCAAAAATGGGTCAGCTGAGAAAAGAGAGGCAACAATAGTTTGAAAGAGTTAGTTTTGAAGTGGCAGAAAAGTGGCAAAAAGTTATGGAAACATGTTAAAATGTGGTAAAATTGGTGTAAAGTGGCATAAAAATGATAAAAAAAGAGACAAGATCAGTGCACATTGCGCAAAATTGATAAGAAGTGGCAAACAGTGTCAAAATTGGGTGGGAAAAGTGGTTAAAAAGTGGCACAAATAAATATTTTCAACATTAGAACCCAAAGAATTGGAGGACCCAGTCTACGATTTGTCAGGGGCCGTGCCAAATCTGTTAATATACCGGTGTGCAGAATTTTTCCAGATTTTTTAAACATTACTTTGATTTCAGCATGAAGCTCATCACATGACCCTGTTTTATATCAAGTTTAACCAATTTTATACATATATTTTCACAAGATTTTATAAAATTTACAATTGGAAATAATTCAGAAAAATGTTCTTAGTATTTTTTTGGGCATCTGAGCCAGTCTCAGTGTCTCGCAACCCCTCCACAAGTAGATTATTATGTTGAGGCTAAATTCTGTGCACACATGACTTTGTGTAATCTGACATGCCCGGTAGGTTGTTTCATACATCCACTGCATGGAATAGTCTCATCCATCAGGGCGGTCGCCCATGGTGTGTCTGGAAAGGACAGAACCTTTGAAAAATCTCAGATGGTGACTGGATGAACATTCTGTCTGCCACAATCATCACATTGGTTCCTGGAGTAAACTCCACACCATAGCCACTATCATTGCTGACTAGTGGAGCCAGTTAGTCAAAACAAATCTTGCCAAAGCCAGTTATGAGAAGAGCAAATACACCTTTTCCACTCAGAAAATATTTGAGTGTGATTCTTTGCTCTTCTTTTAATAAAGAAATTTTGTCTAGTTCAGATAAAACTGCCACAATAGCCTCATCTGGTCTCATTTCTCTAACGGTAGCCAGTGGGATTGGTTTGCAGTAAAACTAAACCTCGCCTGAACTGCAGGAGTTGGAGAAGGTCAGACATGCTTGGATTTGTGTCTTTTATGTCCTTTCATTTTGATTTTTGTGCTTCTACTCTGGTAAAGTAACCTGTTCATAAAAAAATGCATTTAATTAGATTCCTTTTTTTTAAACTGTAATTATACAATGAGAATTTAAACAAAATGTACTGATTTGCAAATCTCCTAAACCTGTATCTTATTAACAATTGAACATAAGCAACACATCAGGTGTTTAGACTGAGACATTTAACATTTTAAGGAAAATATTAGCTCATTTTGGATGTGATGGCAGCCACACATCTCAAAAAAGTAGGAACTGGGCCATGTTTACCATTGTGTAGCATCCCTTTCTTAAAACATCAGTATGTGAACGTTCAGGAATTGAGGATTTTAGCTGCTCAACACTCCTGGGACTTCTTTCCTGGATTCTTTTAATTTTTTTTTTTTTTATGATGCTCCAAATGTTTTTCATTGGTGAAAGGTCTGGACTTGGGGTAGACTGTTTATCGGCCTAGCTGATCATTGATGCAGATAGTTGGCATTTGGCCGATTCATGAGTATCAGCAATTAACTTGGCCAAAATCAATTATTTCAAAGGTGTGCTAACCTGGCTCAATTGCAAGGCATGTCTTACCTTCTGGATGTATTCGCCCTCTCCACAGTTTCACCCTATGACCTGCCCACACCACTGATATCACACACCTGCCAGTAAACACTGGGGCCTGGGTAGCATGGACACTTAGAGTGTAAGGCATCACTTTCTTAGTCCTGCTGCTACAGTGATGCTCTGTGCCATTTCTAATCTTAACAGGGCTATTGTTAAATTCTTGATTTTCCTTAATTTTTTACATGCAGTTTTTATATGTAAATGAATATCGATTCCACATATTGGTTATTGGTCACATGCACTACTTAGGATCAGTATCGAGATTTGCCCTAAAAGGAATATGGGTCGACCCTTAGTCTGGACTGCGTGCCCCCCAAATCAGCACCATAGCAGTATGCAATGCCTTGCCTGAAAGAGATGTTGTCTTGACTTGAGTATACGTTGCTCTAAAACCTCTATCTACTATTCAGCATTGATAGTGTCTTTCCAGATGTGCATGCTGACCTCGCCGTAGGCACTAATGCACTAATGCATCAGAGATGCAGGCTTTTGAAATGTACCAGGTTAACAAGCTGGATGGTCCCTCTCCTCAGGACACAGCGTCCACGGTTTCCAAAAAGGATTTCAAACTTTGATTCATCTGACCACAGAACAGTTTTCCAATCTGCCTCAATCCATTTTAAATGAGCACTGGCCCAGAGAAGATGGTGGTGTTTGTGGATCGTGTTCACGGTAACATCTTCTTTGCATGATCCAGCTTTAAGTTGCATTTGTGGATGGCACTTTGTTGACAGACGATGATTTCTGGAAGTGTTCCAGAGCCCATGCAGTGGTTTCCAGTAGAGAATCATGTCTGTTTTCAATGCAGTGCCACCTGAGGGCCAAAAGCACCCAATAATGACACTGAGCCTTGCCCCTAGTGCACAGAGATCTCTCCAGAGTCTCTAAATCTTTGGATGTTCCACACTTTTAGAGTCAGTTTTGTGCTCTTCCTATGCCCACCTGTACTTCTGAGGGACTCTGCCTCTCTAAAATGCTCCTTTTATGCCTATTCATGTTACTGTACTGTACTATTTTTTAAAGTACCACTTAATTTTCCATACTTTGTTACCTGTTGCTTCAGTTTTACCATCAGATATGTTATTTTCTATTGTGAATAAAATATGGGTTCATGCAATTTGCAAATCATTGCATTCTCTTTTTATTCACATTTTCACAGTGCCTCAACTTTTTCGGGATTAGGGTTAATATATATCTGCTTTGAACTTAAGTTGTACAGTAATGTTCTTTGACATTCTGTTTTAACCTTTGCTTTATTTCTTTGTCTTTAACCTCAGCTTTATCTAGAATAACATTCTCTTCACATTTCAAGGTTGTTTTGTCATTAATTCTGCATTTTCATTTGAATAAAGCTGCAAGATATGAAGAGCGAGCTGATCAATCTCTGTCATTCCATTCCTTCGTAGTGTGATATAACTGACCGCCTCTATAGAACAGCAGCAGGATGCATCATCATTTATCACTGGAATATTTTCGTCAGACATTTTTCATCATGTTCATTTTTTCCTGCTTGGTTTCTACAACATTTGATTATTCATTTATGTCTCCTTTGACAGTCTGTATATTCATGTATCATTGATTTATATGTGTGAGCTCAGACAGTCAATGAGACAGTAAAGATTCTTTTGCAAAGAAGAGATATCGACAGAAGACTTCTTCGTGGAAACTTTTAATACTTCTTCAACTTCAGTTTTTTTGCTTTTGATTCCTATTGGTAAATATACCAATAGCATCATAGGTCTGGCAGCTTCTCCACTGATATCTGTGACCTTTCTCTGTACCAGGGCAGGGAGTTTGAAATAAATCTCCCATTAAAAAGACTAAGAACATACCACTTGATGGTATAAATGTCACCAAAGCTCAGCGGAGGCTTGTTTTCCCAACAATCCAGGGTCTCTGCTCTCCACTGGTTTCCTGGCTGTATTAGATGTCCTTTAAAGCCTCTGCAGCCTAGAATTAGATGAGGGAATATTGATATTAGAAATACCAGGCAGTGTCAAGAATGCAGAGCAAAGTTGAAGCTAACTTTCTGCCACAATCAGGCAGATCCCTCAGAGAGGCCACAAATCTCATTTCCTATTTCCCACCTCTGTGGCAAGATACCAATTCTGACATCAAACAGTGCCCTCATGGGCTCAGCAACAGCGGTGGAAGGATAATAGTGGAAAAACAACATCACACAGGAGGAGGAAGAAAACGGCTGTGCTCATTTCACACTGGCCGACTTCATTATGAAAGCGAAAGTAGAGGAACATGCGCATTCTCTCACTTTGTATGCATTATTCTTGTCCTTAATTGAATTGTTGATATTAAAACCGACTAAAATGATTAGTGGCAACTCTCAGAGGGGAGTTATGAGAAATCTGATAAGGTTACATTCACTCACGCCTGCATGCAAGGAATAATACAGGACTTTAGTGCTGCATTGATGGATACCAATCATATTCTATGCTGGCATGCTAAAATTATAATCCGATGAGGGAGACTGGACACATAGGTATCCTGCATATACTGGAAATACTGGTCACATTGTGCAAAACAGAACTTGTTTTTTGTTTTTTCAAGCTTTGGTTGGTAATTTTTATGTAGAGATACGTCTGTTGAAAGATGGAAAAATTTTTGGAAAGGTTAAAACTGGTGGCAGCTTTGAAGGTAAAGACGGTGACCTGGCATAGAGCTCACTTTTGTGTAGATATTGTGTAGGAATATCAGCATGAGAGTTTACTACCCCAAACAGATGCTCACAAATTATTTTCTCACTTTGCATGGTCAGGGGTCCCCCCAGAAAATTGACACTTAACACACTTGGGACCCAAACAGGTCCCTTCAGAAAAAGTGCCATAAAAATCATATAATTTAAAATATATATTTTTTCATATATACATCTTTTTCAATTCAGGTGGATGTGTGACAACCTTAGGTTCGACTTTGTTTGCTTAGAATCAGGTCTATTTAACTGGATATTAGCCTGCTTTCCCCTGTTTTCATACGTTTCCTATTTTACAGACAGCTGTGTTTTAAGTCATTGCCACTCAGCCCAGCTGAGCCGAGGTCTTGCACACTGAAAGTGAAATCAGTGCATACAGTCTGTATCCTCAGGTGGGGGCCTCCTGGAAGTTCCAAAGTTAAGACTTAAAACTAAAGGTGATGGGGCCCTCTCCACCAGGGCCCCTTGACTTTGGAACGACCTTCCTGTAACATGCAAAATCAGTGACATCTTTTAAATCACCTCTTAAAACTCACTTTTATAGACATGTTGTGCCATCTTATTATAATTCCTTATTCTTTAATTCATCTCCCTTCCTTTTTATCTTACTTGTATCATTATTATAATTAATAATTTTTGTTAGTGTTTTTTTTTATTACATTTTACTGTTCTGAGTTCAACTTTTTCTCAGTCCTTATGATGACTAGTTCATGTGATGTCACAGAATATGTTAGTACTGATATCTGATGATGTCTGGGTAGTAATGTTGCTTGGGTTTCATTTATAGGTTATAGGTTTTTGTCTAGTTTAGCTTCTTCAACTTTGAGTGTTCTCTTGATGCTGTTTTGCTGTTTTTAACTATTGTTTTGGGTTCTGCTGTTTTTTTTGTCTGCATGTGAAAGCACTTTGTAAACCCTTTTTTTTTTTTTGAGAGTTCTATGAAAATAAAAGCTATTATTATTATTATTATTATTATTATTATTATTGTCATCATTATTTTTATATAGCAGGTGTTCTTCCATTTTAAAGACATCTATATTTTTAACATTAAAGAATATATCAGAAAGTGCATCTCTTGCTTTTACATCGTTGTTGTATTTATTTGGTGTGGTGGCCGTCATTATTGACAAGGACACACTTTGGCACTAATTACTACTTTGAAGGTAATTTACTGAGAGCTTAATGTATGGAGGGAAAAATTGCTTAAGTGATGGTTCTGTCCTTAATTAGCTCTCATTATTTGTTAATTAACATCTGAGGCACTTAATGAGGGATGCTTGTGTTTAGTTTCATGATTGCTGTGTTAACCTTTTGCACCCCAGCAGAACTACAGATCCCTGCTTTCACTTGCATTCCTCTGAAAAGATATATATATGTGTGTGTGTGTGTATTTTTTTTTCAGAAAATACACCATTTCTCCTAGAAATTGTTGCAATTACAAATGTTTTGTATACACTTTTTTATTTCATATATGTGCATTGAAACAACACACACACACACACACACACACCCACACACACACAAACCCTAGAAGAAAAAAGCCAAAATTGACATAATTTTACACAAAACTCAAAAATGGGCTGGAAAAAAATGATTGGCACCCTTTTAAAACTGTGGGTGAACCATTTTATTTCAAGCATGTGATGCTCATTTAAACTCACCTGTGGCAGTAACAGGTGCTGGCAATATAAAAATCACAGCTGAAGCCAGTTAGAATGTGCAAAAGTTGACTCAGCCTTTGTGTTGTGTGTCTGTGTGTGTCACAGCAAGCATGGAGAAGAGAAAGAGGAGCCCAGAATCGTCTGAGTACTTAAGAAGCAAAACTGTGGAAAAATATGAACAATCTCAAGGTTTCAAGACCATCTCCAGAGATCTTGAAAGTCTTTTGTCCACTGTGTGTCATATAATCAAGAAGTTTATAACCTTGGCACTGTGGCTAATCTCCCTGGACGTGGACGGAAGAGAAAAATTGAAAAAAGAATGCAACGCAGGATAGTTGGAATGGTGGATAAACATCCTCAGTCAACTTCCACACAAATTCAGGCTGTCCTGCAGACTCAGGGTGCAAAAGTGTCAACTCAGACCATCTGAATAAGATGAAGCACTATGGCAGGAGACCGAGGAGAACCCTACTGCTGACAAAGAGACATAAAAAAGCCAGACTGGAGTTTGCAAAAATGTACATGAGTGAGCCTCAATCCTTCTGGGAGAACATTTTGTGGACAGATGAGACTAAGGTAGAGCTTTTTGGAAAAGCACGTCATTCTACTGTTTACAGAAAACAGAATGAGGCCTACAAAGAAAAGAACACAGTACCTACAGTCAAACATAGTGGAGGTTCAAGGATGTTTTGAGGTTGTTGTGCTGCCTCTGGCACTTGGTGCCTTGACTGTGTGCAAGGAATCATAAAATCTGGAGGCTATCAAAAGATTTTGGGCCTCAATGTAGGGCCTA
The DNA here is from genome assembly GCF_018320785.1 of Cheilinus undulatus. NCBI lineage: Eukaryota > Metazoa > Chordata > Actinopteri > Labriformes > Labridae > Cheilinus > Cheilinus undulatus. The sequence goes on along the minus strand of NC_054880.1, from coordinate 41,033,884 downwards.
GTGTCAGAAAGCTGGGTCTGCATCAGAGGTCATGGGTGTTCCAGCAGGACAAAGACCCCAAACAGACCTCAGAAAACACCAAGAAATGGTTGGAGACAAAGCGCTGGAGAGTTCTCAAGTGGCCAGCAATGAGGCCAGATCTAAATCCCATTGAACACCTATGAAGAGATCTTAAAACTGCTGTTGCAAGAAGGCACCCTTCAAATCTGAGAGACCTGGAGCAGTTTGCAAAAGAACAGCGGTCCAAAATTCCAGTTGAGAGGTGTAAGAAGCTTTTTGATGGTTATAGGAAGCGATTGGTTTCAGTTATTTTTTCCCAAGGGTGTGCAACCAGATATTAAGTTCAGGGTGCCACCAATTTTGTCCGGCACATTTTGTGTAAAATTTTGTAAATTTTGGCTTTTTTCTTTGTTTTTTGTGTTGTTCCAATGCACATAAATGAAAAAAAAAAACATGTGTTTACCAAAAAAAATTTGCATTTGCAACAATTTCTTGGAGAAATTGTGTACTTTTTGGAAAAATTCCAGGGGTGCCAATACTTTCATTCATGACTGTATATCTAAATTAATATAATATGTAACATTTAATGCTTTTTAAAGTAGTTCTGACAGTTTCAGAGAAAACAATGAGAAGGAGAGCATCAGAGCATCCACAATTCCACTGAGACTGTTGTGAACATCCTAATCTTAATCGCTAAACATGTCTAATGTCAAACTATCACAATTATTCTTCCTCAACAAGAGGTCTGAAAGAGAACTTTAATTCTCTGGACACAGCAAAGCTATCAATAAGACAACAGAAATGATCATTAAAAGCATGCTTGGTTTAAAAAGGGACAAATCCTTCATGAAGCAAGTCTACTGGTCCCTTAAAAACCGATTCTGTCTCTCACAGTGACAGCCTGATTGTTCCCTCTGTATACTGACAGATTATCTGTGATTAACAGTGGGTCAAGATATCTCTCACAACACAGCCCGACTCCTCTGCTGAGTGAAAAAGATGAGGACTGGCTCTTTCTACATTTATTAGTTTGCTTGTACAAGGCTTCCTCTCAGATCAGATTCTTCACACAGCTGCTGACCTAAACACTTTAAAAAGTTCTCCATTAAGAAAACCACTTAAAGATGACAGCGCATTTGGGATCAAGGGTATTCCCTTTATTCTAAAACAGCTACTGTCTATCAAAATGGGTTTTCATGTCACATCAGATAGAAAACTGATGGGAAAGGGAAGATGGATAGATAGGAAACAGTGCACTATGAAGAGATATGAGGACTGGGACTCTTAATCTGACACACTAGATAGACTTACTCACATATCCATGGCATGGTTTATATTTTAGAACCATCTGAACAACACCCTGCCTTTCAAACTGGGGCCAATCAGAGCAAATAAAGAACACAACATTGTAGAAATGCACACAGAGGAGTCAACTTAATACTGTGAGCTTGATCGGCAGTGGTTATAGTTGTTAATCTTCAGTGGAAGCAGTTAGTCATCCCTGTTCAACTTTCCATGAATATGCTCTGATTCAGCCTATGAGAACAGCCTGCCCTGTCACCAGGGACCTTCTATGGCTTACCCTCCTCGTGGAGGATGTCAGTGATTGTCTTCAGGACATTTGTCGAGTCAGCAGCAGGAAATCTTTGCAAATTGGACTTTTCCCACAATACTCTACAACCTTGCCACACCCATAGCTTCCGCCTTCTCTCCTCAAATGATTGGTCCGATTTTACGAGATGGATCCGTCTGATGACAGACGTACAATTTGGTCAATCCACCTGCAATGTTAGTATTCATTGTCTAGCGGCTGCTCCAGATCAGTCAAGGTAATTTTAGTAGATCTGATTTTTTGGTCTTACAACCACACATTCTCTTGGAGCATAGCAATGTGCTGATTCCCCAATTTCAGGACTTTTTTACTTTATTGCACCCATACCGACTGAGATCTTGTCCCATATTGACATGATAGCATCACGCAGTTTCTTAATGATGTGACTCTTTTGCTGCCATAGCCCATCTGCTTCAGGGTTCCATGTGTTGTGTGTTAAGTGATGATATTCTGCATACTTTGGTTGTAACGTGTGGTTATTTGAGTTATTGTCGTCCTTCTATCATCTTGAACCAGTCCGCCCATTGTCCTCTGACATCAACAAGGCCTTTTTGTCCACACAACTAGAAATTTTCCATTTTTCGCACCATTCCCTGTAAACCCTGGAGATGGCTGTGCTTGAAAATCCCAGCAGATCAGGGGTTTCTGAAATACTTGGACCAACAACAGTCTAAAGTCAGTTTAAAGTCACTTAAATCGGCTTTCTTCCCCATTCTGAGGCTTGGTTTGAACTTCAGCAAGTCGTCTTGACCACGTCTACATGCCTAAATGCATTTAGTTGCTGCCATGTGATTGGCTGAATAACTATTTGTGTTAACAAGCAATGTACAGGTGTACCTAAAAAAGTGGCCGTTAAGTGTATCTTTGCCTTTAATCTATCTGACACCTAACTTGACACGCTAGATGAATTTATTTCCTACATCCATCTGGAAAACATTCAGTAGACTATGTTTTGGAAAGGGCAGATTCTATGAAAAAGAACTTGGAGGGTGATTGGATGAGGGTTCTTTCTGTCACATCTGTACAGGCCAATCAGAGCAACAAAACACATGACGATTAGACTCTTCCCGAATCCGGTTGGGAGAAGGACGAAAACATCGTTTCCAAAGAAAATAACTTAGTGCTGTTCTTTGTTCTTCTTTTGACAAGGAAATGTCATCAATTTCTAATAAAACTGACGCTTTACCAGCATCAATGCTAATGTCTAGTCCTGTCACTTTCTAACTGGGCCCAAACGGTTCAGATGGGAGCTTTGAAAGATGACTTCGCCAGTGAGAAACACAGAAATGGGCAAAAGGTTAATGAACAGGTGTACCTAATAAAGTGGCCGGTGAGTGTATATTTGCCTTTAATCTGACACTTACCTCAAGGCAGGGGTATCAGGCAGTAAAGATAACCATGTAAACATAGCCAGTCTTGTCCATTTGATAATGTTTACTTCATAAAGAGAAAACAGCTTTAAAACTCCAGACAGCAGCTTCAGACTCAGACAGAGTTGTTTTGAGAGATTAGATTCTGAAAACACCAAGAATCAAACATGTTAAATCCTTTTTTCCTATCTCTGATATTAAGGCTGAAATTCACATTAAAGAAGGGAAACATTAATAATGTTCTCTGCTGCCTCATACTAGATTTACTTTTATCTAAAGGGCAATTTAATCGGAAAAGGGAAGCTACTTTTATTCCCCAGTGCCCCTCCCTCTCTCCTTCATTCCCTGCTTTGTTATTACATGATGATGCTTTGTTCTTTTACTTCTTTGCACACAGAGGGAAGAAAAAAAAAAGTTATAAGAAGTGAGTTTGGGAGTCGGACGCCCGCCCGACAGGCTCCTCCTGATGTGACATTAAATTAATAAAACAAATGTGGTTTGCAGAGATAGAGCACTTTAAAGGAGGTAAGAGGACAGAAGAGAAATCCTCTTCCTGCGCCTCAATTGCTTCCCCGTCGTCGTCTTTTTTTTTTTTTTTTTTTTCCTTTCTCTTTGGAGTATGTGGGGTTTATCGTGTGTGTGGGAGAGTGTGTGTGTGTTTGAGAGCCTCACCTTCACAGAGTTTAAATCCTCCAAATCCTTCTCTGTTGGACGCTGGCCTGTCTGGCTGTTCTACGGTACGGAGACGATTCCACCCAGCAGCAGCTGCCTGCTGTAGTTTGTGGACTAGTTCCAACAGACACGCACGCAGAGCCACCCACACACCTTATATTTTTCCAGGTGTGTGCCTGGAGTGCAAAATAGGCTTTATTCCCTCGATTATTTTTCTGGAATACACAATGCATTGCCAGGTTAAAGGGGACTTTCTGCCTATTTTCGGGCTTAAATTCATATCGTTGGAGGCACACATCCACTTTCTCACACACACGCTGACCTTTACGCTCTCTCATTAAAAAGACCCAACATCCCGTCCACATCTATCACCTTGCGATCAAAGAGCTCAGACCTTCAACCTCACCTCTCCCAGGGGGGAGGCGCCACAGCAATCAACACCCTGCCTTCTGGACATCCATCATAGCTGAGCAGCAGTGGTAGTGACACGACACACACAATAACATACTGTGACTGAGCAGGCCACAGCATGACTCAGGGATCGAGACTATCACCGCTTTTCAAAGGTTTTTCTCTGGATTTTTATGACGGATCAGAGATAAGAGAGGAAGAACCAGAGGAGAGAGAGGAGGGGACGTGAGCAGAGGGTCTGAGTACAACAATGGCTGCCTGCTTATGAGCAAGGTGAGGTTGTCCCAGTACCAAAATTTAAAGTTTAAAAAATATATTCTTGACTTATTTTGGTACCACAACCAAAAAAATAAGTCCTAGGAGAAGGATAGGTTCTATTTATTTATTTTAATTAACCTGCAGTGCTGAAACATAAGGACGCCCATAAGGAGACACCTCTTCGGTGCCCCGTCAAATCGGGGGTTCCATGGAGGTCAGCAAAATCATGGTCCACAGTAAAGTTAAAGTGTGATAGCCATATTTTATATTCAACCAGAAAAATCACCACTCTTAACAAAGCAAAACAAAAACAATATATATATAATATATATATATACACACACACACACACACACACACACATATATATATATATATATATATATGTATATGCTGTAGCACAAATAAATAAAATGTAATCCTTTTTTTTTCTTGAAACAGTATTACCTTTTTATTGGAAATGTCAACAATGGATGAGGAAAAATTGAACTAAACCATTTGTAAAGTAACATCAGACTTCATAGTTAAGCCATAATGTGCACAATGCCAGAAACTTAAACAGAAAAAATGGACAACTTTAATTGAGAATATTTACATTAGTGTGAAAAGAGGCAAAAAGGGTTGTTTTTTTTATTTTCTTTTTTTATTGTAAGTTTCATGCTATAAACAATTGTTTGTCCCACTTAAATAATCATTATAGAATATGATCATCTAACCTACTGAGGTTACCTAAACGCTTCATATTTTCCATCTTTCAGCTTGTTAAGTTGCTAATTAAAGGGGACATTATGCAAAAATCACTTTCTCAGGCTTTCCTAACTAAAATACACTATATTGCCAAAAGTATTCGCTCACCTGCCTTGACTCGTATATGAACTTCAACCTGGCTGTTTGTGAGGAACAATTTCCACCATCCTCCCCCAGCCGGCTTCAACTTCAATCTAGCTGTGCATTACATGCACTGGAGGAAAATACTATAAGCCAGCTATCCCTGTCATATTGACTGAAGCTATGCTGAACCATATTAGTAGCCAGCTCCAATAGCTACAGTAATGTCAGGACTTACTGTGCGTTTTTCTTCTGGTAAACGGTGATAAATATGAATAATTTTAAGTTTAATACAAACCTGATTATTGCGTTGCTGGTCTTGAGACATTGCGGAAAAGATGCCAGCTCCACTCACTTCTTCTTCTACTTGTATTTTAGGCATTCCCACTCAGTTGAGAACTATCTGTGCTCGATTACTCTTCCTCACGGAAGTGGATGACGTAAATGGTGTGCCACGCTGAACTGAAATTGAATTGTAGAACTAAAATAGAATTTTTTTTATTTTTGAATTTAAAGAATATATAGAGTTGAATGCTCAGGTGAATAAAATACAATTTCAAAGCAAATAAATTCAGTTTCATAACAGTAAATCAAAATTCAAATCATGCTATTCAAATTCAATATCATTATTCAAATTCAGTTTCTAGTGGCACAAATCTCAGCCCATATGTCTGTCTCATCTTTACGGGCCAATCAGAGCAACAAAACACGTGACGTAGACGAAAAATAAGGTGCGCCGCTAAAAAGAAGTAAGCTCCATAGGGAGCTGCATAACATGAACCATGGCGACTGTAGACATGTCAGTACCCAACTTTTGTTGTTTTTGAAAATAAAGAACTCACTGCTGTTCTTTTTTCTTTTTTTTAGTGAAGAAATGTTGTCAAGTTCTGATAAAACTGGCGCTTTAGCAGAATCCACGCTAATGTCTTCTGCCATAATTGCACCAGCCTCTTCTCGCTGCTCACTGTCACTTTCTAACTGGGACCAAACGGTTCAGATGGGAGCTTTGCGAGATGGATTCGCTGGTGAGAAACACGTAAATCCATCTGCTTTGCAAGGCTACCAACTTCCAGGTGTTGCCTACAAAAGGCGCCTGCATTTGTCAGTGTTTTCTTTTTCTTGAAATGAGCTAATTATTCCACTCCTATTCTGGCATGAGTTTTTTCAGTCGTTTTTCAAACAGCCTCAGAGTCCACTGTGACACAAACCGGCTGATAATTGTCTCGGCTGAAAATTGGTGATGCTCCTTCCCCCCCTGTGGACATCAACACTTATCAGAAGGCATTAGGACGCCGCCTGTTGCGGTTTGATGTCATTGGATGCTCTTTATGAAAGTGTTCAGATCTTCTAAGTCTGATGTGGTTGTCTAATGCAGATGAAAGCTGCATTATTGGAAGAATAAATGCAAGCAATTAGCAGAAATGTTATCACACATTACATAAAGGTCATATTGAACACTCAAAGGAATAATCATCCATAAGCATATTAAATTTTTCATCCTGCAGCTTTGTAAATAAACACGTAGCATTGCTTTGTCTTCATTCTCATTCCCTGTCTACCTTGCAGCCATTACTCATGCACATTTGCATATGGAGTAGTTAGGAGGCACCGCAGCGCTTTTGTGCATGTGCTTGCGTTGTTTGTGTGCGTGCATCTGCTTTCATTTATGTCCAACAAAGGCTGACTGAAGAGCTCCCCATTTCTCCACTTCATATTGATCTGCTAATTGCGCCGCTTAGGTGTAAACATGAATCAATGCTGTGGTGTTGCAACAAAACAAGGCACACTGGCTCTAAATTAATTAGCCAAAAATAACAAGCAGGGTCCCTGGTGGAACAAACAAAAGGGACAATCTGTCCAAAAAGTTACGATGTTAGATGCAGTTAGGTTGTTTTATCTACAGGTTTGTGTTAGAGCACCTGATGGAGCTCCTTTTCATGTGGGGATGTGAGATTGTCCTTTAAAATGTGCAGAGAGGAGACATTTAATTTGTAGGATGCCTCATGGGGGACAGGATTCCTCCCATGTTAGAGGAGAATAAATGTTATGCATGCTGTACGTGCTGGCATTTAATAATCTGTATGCAAGGGGAAGAAAGCGACACACATGCATGCATAAATGTAAAATATTGCTTCAAAAAGAAGTAGCGGTAAATCTGAATATGCACTAATAAAGGAGTGGAAGTATTTCCTGTGCAGGAGAATGATGTGTTTATAATGCTGCTGAGGAGGTCACAGAAAATATATCCGGTCATTCACAGGAGATTGAGTGAAGCATCAGGCCTCACTGCCTCACACTTTCATGTTTATAAAACAGCTTCATCATACGCTGACGTTATTACGGCGAGCTGTGGTAATATTCCAAGCACAGCGGCTTGCTGTGAAAGTGTTTCATCTGAAACAGACATCTGAAGTCAAACAAAAGCATCATGATTCCAGATCTTCTCTGTTTTACCTTCAAACAGTCACCACTGTGAGGAAAATGTCTATTAGAACATAACTGCGCCCAATCCTTTGAATTTACTCACACCAGCGTTCCTACAAAAGGAAGCACAGCTCTATGGAGTTTCTTAAAGATGAAAAGCTTGGTTTGTTTTTGCTCAAGACTTTTTTCTTTCTTGCAAGACTTTCTTTGCATGCCAGTCTTTTAAGTTTTCCTTTAAATTCCTTTTAAGTGTTCAGCTCTTTGTTCTCTGCTGCTGCCACCCTAATCCAGAATTGCAATTAGTGCAATGAAAGTGAGCATCCATGTGCTCTTGATGCTTTTTGTCACATATTTATCTTAAAAGGATCATAAAGCTCCTAAAAAGTGCTGCAAAGTTGTAACACTTTGAACCACAGTTCGGCTTTTTGATACTGACTCTTTAATGAAAGTCAGATTTTAAAAAAAAAGCAGAGACAGATCACTGAGAATTAATCCAAGGCGAGATCAAATAAATCTACAAGAAACTATTATTTTCAATTTTTTCCTCCACTTAAAAAAAAACATTTTACTGAAAAACCACTCATTTCTATGTTAAAGAGATATCAGAGCGTTCTGACAATATGGTGACAAGCAGCAGCCTCACAGACAGAACAATGCTGACCCTCCTTCACATCCCGCCAGCATGGTACCAGAGAATAAAGGCAACCTTGACTGCAGTAATTACAGGCTACACATCACTACCCACCAATTACAGAGCAATATTTTGATTAGTTTGTCACAGCAAACAGGAGCAAAGGCAGCTCCCTGCTGAGCCGCAACAGTCTTGGAGAGTTCACCACAGAAATAACCATGAGAGCACAAAACTCCCAGAAAGAAGACAGGGATGACTCCAATACCGCTGCTGCTACTACGCCTAACTTACCACTGAAACATGTGAAACAAGAAGTCATTATTAGGAGGAAATCAAGGACATTCTTTAAGATCTAACCCTTTATTCAGATGGAACAGCTGAGTATGTGTAAAGTAGAAACAGGCTGGATATGAACAACAGCCTCTACAGAATCACCACAAGCACCCCAAATGACTCTCTTTAAAACCCATTTTTATTAAGCTTGAAAGGAAGCAGAATCCCATCAACCATCCCATACCTGCATGGTAGAAACACATGCTTCTCAATAAAACATTGGTTCTTGGGGCGCAGGTGGCCTAGTGGTTTAAGGCGTGCACCATGTACGCGGTCGGCTCTGGTTTGAATCCAGCCTGTGGCACTTTCCCACATGTCTCTCCCCAGCTCTCTAATCCCTGTTTCCGATTCTATCCACTGTCTTCCTCTATCAATAAAGGCATAAAAAGCCCAAAAATAAATCTTAAAAAAAAAAAAGCATGTACTGGATAAACACTTTCAAATTAAAATATTTTACATGTATTTTTAGAACATTTTAAATGTTAATGCACAACTACAATCATGGTAAATCTTGTCATCACTAAAATGTGGGTATTTAAACAAATTTTTCAGTGTTCAAAACACTGCTCTTGTAGTGGTCTCTCTGGAACTACTTGGAAATAAAAACATTGAACTAAAAGCTTGTTTTGGACAAAAAAATAAATAATAATAATAATAACATAATTCATATTTGTGCACTTTTTTGGGATCATTATAAAGATATGTTCTCAAACTGAAATAGTTATAAATATACAGTGCTTAACAAATTTATTAGACCACCCTAACCCTAACCAAAGTAAGGTTTATGCCACAGCTGCCCTAAATGAACAGCACTGGTAATTAACAAAATCATTTTTTATGTTTCTGCAATGGTTAAGACACCAATATGTAGAAGATCTTTAACCCAAATGATATTTTTAATGCTAAAATATAATTATTATTTTTATCCATGAATTTTCAAATTTACTGATTTACAAAAAACCTGAAAAAATAGTGAAGCACATTAATATTTCTTGATTATTATGTCAAATTATAGTTATTTACTTGCATTCCTGAACAGAAAAATGAGTTTTAGTGGTTGAATGTTATGCTCGATCCATTTCTGACTTCTCAGAGAAGCCCAGTGAGTCGGCTCAAATTTGGGTATAAAAAGGTGAGTTCAGTTTGAAATTCCTCATTCCTGTTCAAAATGGTAAAACACTGAAAATGAAGGAGTCTGCATTAAAGCACTACATGATGCTGGATGGTCTTTGAGACAAATATGACAGGTGGTCTAATAAATTTGTTAAGCACTGTGCATTTCTTTACAAAAAGAAATCCTTGACATATTTATGAATAGAGAGGTTGAAACAAACAATTCTGGCATGAGGGAGACTCTTGTTAGGATTATAGCCATTAAAGAGTTTATGAACTTAAACTTATATTTAATTAGAATTTTAAGTAGGTATTTTATGGTTATTTTAATGTTTGCATGTATATGTATGTGTATGTATATATATATATATATATGTGTGTGTGTGTGTGTGTGTGTGTGTGTGTGTTTTGGGGGGAGGGTTACAAAATAAAATCTGTTCATTTTTAAAGTCTGTTTCTTTTTTTTTTTGTCTTTGGACATACAAGAAACAAAACTCTGAATATCTGAGTTTAAAAAAAGTCATAAATCTAGAAGAAAAAATCCAAATGATCTCAAATTTGGTTGTTAGAAACTCAAATAATTTTGCTTGATGAAGTCAGAAGATTCTGAGATCATAAAGTAGTACATTTACTATAAAACTAAACTGACAACTGTGGTTGGATAGCCCTAATGTACAATGATGTCTCCTTTATGGGATAATCACTTAATAATGTCTAAAATAATAATAATAAAATAATAATGGCCGAAGTCAAAAGTATTTTCTTGTTGATCAGTACCAGTAAAAACTACTATTTGATCAACAGCAGGACTTGTACAAGAAAAATACACTATATTGCCAAAAATATTCACTCACCCTTCCACATAATTGAAATCAGGTGTTCCAATCACTTCCATGGCCACAGGTGTATAAAATCAAGCACCTAGGCATGCAGACTATTTCTGCAAACATTTGTGAAAGAATGGGTCGCTCTCAGGAGCGGGGTCAGCGGATGCTGAGTTGCATAGTGTGCGGGGGTGGCCAACTTTCTGCAGAGTCAGTCGCTACAGACCTCCAAACTTCACGTGACCTTCAGATTAGCTCAAGAACAGTGCGTAGAAAAGTAGAGAGAGCAGAGACATTTCATTTGAAAGTTTTGAGCAGGAGAGATCCTGAGCATGGGTTTACATTTTCCACACCTTTACCACCAGGTAGTCGCTTATATTATCTTTGTTTTAGCTTGATGTGGTGTTTTTAGTCCTGTAGAAGTCTGCAGACCCACAAAGCCAATCAGAGGATCAGTGCAAGGTGGAAGCAGACAAAATGGCAAAAGCTGTATCGTAAATTAGTGCATGACAGAAAGTGCTTTTTTGGGAGAAATGAAGTGCTTTGTACATTTTCGACACAGCATACAGGCGAGCCAACGTCTTTCTTGGCCCATTTTTATGTAAAACTCGTTAGATTATGCAGATAAAATGTTCCCATCTACAGCCACTATGCTGTAGTGCTCCATGAGCTCGTAATAACCACAGGAGCAACTTTTACAGAAATCACTGGAGGCTAATGCCACTACTATAGCCAAGCACCTCATAATAAAATTAAAATAAATCCCAAAATATCCCTTTAATGAACAAAGGATGAGAACCACTGGTTAAGAACACAAGCAACCACACTTGAGCAGAATCTACACACAGTTTTGTTGTAATCTGAAACCAGTGATGCTGCCTGTACATAATCTGTATTATATCTTACATGGAATTCTTATGGTGATTTGCAATTGATCAGTAGATTTTAGTGCAGTCTTCATGCACTCTCAGGACACTAGCTGTCAAGGATGGTCTGTTAGTTGCAGAGGGAGATGTTGTAAACAGGGTTGGGACTGGGAAGCAGAGGCTAAGTCTCTCCTTTGTGAGGAAAATTAGTTTGACCGTTTTGCACCTCTTAACACACCGGCCCTTAGGCCTCAAACACAAACACACTCAGAATTCACGAACGTCACTGGGAGGACACCAGGGACTGAGGCTCAACCTTAGAAGGAAAAGCTTAAATGCAGGTTGTTGGGCCAAGAGAGCAGATGAAAACAACATCCCTCTAAATCAGCTGCTTTTCTTTCCATCAGCCCTCCTATCAATCCGTTTTTCCCCCTGAAGAATTCCCACTGCAGCTCTGCTATCCACCCTTTCACTCCGTCAGTTTTCAAACCACCCGTTTTGGTGTTGCCTCTGATTCTGTCGCTCTCTTTTCGCAGGCTATTCCTGGCATAATGTCCTCTCTCCCAGATGGCGCCTGATCTGGGGGACGTCTCACTCCGCTTCCCACATATGGAGCCCCTTCACATGGCAAGGAGGCTCTTGATCCCCTCCCCAACACTACTCCTTCTCTTCCTCCTCCTCTTGGATGGGGCAAAGCTAAAAACCTGGATCACATCCCTGCGGAAATCACATCCCTCTTTCAGCAGGTGGCCAGGTATTCTAACTCCAGGAGGCTGGGCTGGAACGACGTGAATGCACGACTCACAAACCCAAACTTCCATCTATTTGTAGCAGCCATGGCATCCCATGAGGCCACAGTGTGAAACGCCAATTAACAATGCTCTTTCCCCCTCATTGGGTCCTGAATCCACCTGATTATGGTTCTGTCATTTCATTAGAATATATATTACTTTAATAGATTCAATTCCATGATTACACAGATAAATAAGAGATAATCTCCGGGGTGTTCCTTGGAATAGTACATCAGCCAGAATGCATATTAACATTTTCCACACTCTGCATATTTAGGCATCGGGTTGTATGTACAAGATTGAATGCATGGGTTGTTGCTGTGGGAGTTAACAGCAATGTGCAAGCAATCTCTCAACCTATTAAAATGCAGCCATACACGGAGCTGACTTAAATGGATATCTAACATGCTTGGGGGGTTGTGATTGGACAGAGATGACTGTGGGAAAAAGAGACAGAGGTAGACATAAAGATAGCGAGGGAGCCAAACTGAGCTGCATTCATAAAATGTTTTACTGCGATGTAAAGTGCGCTGATTGTTTGTTATCAGAGCGAGGGAGTCGAAATTGGCCAACAAAAGCAGTGGCAAAGAGCGCTTATTAATTGCTTTGAGCCTTGTTGCCACCATGGGTGCAATAATGGGGTGTGGATTGTTTTAATCAGGCTTGGGATGACATTACAAGCTTTGAAAAGTTTGTGTGACACACCGGTGAATTTTTGGGTAACATGTAGCTCCCATGAGGGATGGCAATTAAAGAAAAAAAAAAAAGTGTCAAAAAAGAATGAAAAATCCCAAAACAGGAAGGGATTATGGAGGCATGGAGTTGCAGGGAAATGAAAGTGTGGTTCACTGATTGAGAGGAGGCATACACCAATGAGGATATGGCTCACACAGTCTGACTGAGTGAGCAGCAGGGCTGTGGAGTGTAAGCAGGTGTCCTATGGGAGAGAGTGTACCATTAGCAGATCATTTCCCTCTCCGCTCCAGCAGGCTCTCCTCTATCATACCTCTGCTGTCAGCACTGCCTCTGAGGATTACTGGGAAAGAGAGCAAGGGAAAAAGAGAGAAAGAGGAGGAAAGAGGGAGAGACTGGGCAAACGGGTGGTGAAGGAGAGTAGAGTGTGAAATTGAAACTTGCATAGCCCCTATGTGCCCTCAAAACTGTGATTATTACCCGGTAGACATTTATTTCTCCCCCTCTCCATCTGTATTCCCCTTGGGAGAGTTTCGCCAGAACATAACCTATATCTCTGAACTCAAGGTCTATGTGTACCAGAGGCTACGTTCAAGAAATAAAGTGTAAAATATAGGATAGGTGGTAAAAGAGTTGTACTGGACTTCCTTTCCAGGTCCGGTAACACAGAACAGACAGCGCTGAAAAATGTCTCTGTGTTTTGTTTTGGCGGAGTGGGTCAGTCAGTGACACCTCCCTTGATCCCTGACCCGCCATCCCTCTTGAGAGCCACGCTGGCTGGGGGCAAAGTGGTGGCCTGGCTGGCAACAAGCCTACTGTCATCAGAGATAAGGATGCCTCTCCACAGCCGGAGCCCAGGGATGAGGGAGGGGAGGAGAGGCTGCGAGGATGGAAGGTCAAACTGGAGGAGGAGGATGGACGGAGGGTGAAAGGGGTGAGAGGGGTGAGAGCAGGGTAATGGAGTGGGAGGAGAGAGAGAGAGAGAGAGAGAGGGAGATGAAGGCTGAAATCCTACACAGCCTTCAGCTGCTGGACATCACAGACATGTAAACGCCTGTATAGAGATATCCCAAAGGGCTTTTTGCAGGGACATGAAAGCAGACTGAAAAACAGAGGCAAGCTATAAATAACTGAGTGGTAAGCAGAGCACACTAGACCACATTAGAACATATTGCATACATGCATCCATGCATGTGGCCATATGCTTTGGTTAAAGGGCCATTGTATGCATGAACATATTACTCTTCTGCACAAAGCAGCTCAGTCATGTTCACAATGAAGGTCTCTGTAAAGCACGACATTCAAAGTTCACAGGGAGTGCATCATTCTCTCCATACTGCAGGCTACCTGTAGTTTTGGTGACACTTGTTAGTGGCATGGTAGACCTTTAAAACATAGACCTCAGGTCTCATTCTGCTACAGGCCCTCCAGACCTTATCTCCACTTGCTTTTTTCATGATGTAGTCTAAGAATTAAACCTGCTGAAATTTAGAATTTGAGGTTGCTCTTTAGATCCACACTTTCTTCTGTTCAACCATCACTGAACTGGTCTCTCATCAGTTAAAGAGACCTTTAAGCCTAAAAAATATCCCAAGCTTGAAAGAAGAAAAAAGTCTAGCAAGACAATGTTACCACAAACTTGCAATGTAAATGAAAGTCCTGAATGTCCTTTATACATTTCCATTTAAAGGGATATTTTGTCTTTTTTGGGCAGGACTGGTTTGAGCTTCCACTGGTAAGCTAGAAGAACAAGATGCCTTCATAGCAAAAAATCAAAGCACTGTTACTACCTTCGGTATGGCATACCTTTACCTTAACATTGTTTTGAACCTCTAGTTTTTTTAGCTTATTCAATTACATCAAGCCAAGTTGGCAATACAGCCAATTTCTGTGCCTGCCTTCCAGCTGGTCTTTCCTTAATGGGCCGCCCTAACTGGCACTGCCTCTGGCTACTTCAATAAATTATTGAAAAGTACCTCATCACTACACTTGCAAAATGCCAGTTTATCCCTTTAGCAGACATACAGTGGGGGAAATGGCATTTTTAAGGACTAGTGCACTGAAAGACAAGCTGCCAAGTGACTTGTAAAAATGAAACTAAAGAGAGACACAATGTTAAAAAATCAATATAAGAAGAATTAAAATGAGGTGAAGAAAATCAAATACATGGTATATGAAAGACAGATTTAATAGAAATGTTGAAGGCCAAACAAAAACTACCTCAAGTGTTGTCAGTGAAGCAGTGATGATACAGTGCCTATAAAAAAGTATTAAGCATCATAGATGTTTTAGAGTGATGGGTCGCCGGTTCAAAGAGCCGGCTCTTTAATGTGAACAGTAAGAACCGATCCTGTTAGAGAGCCATTTTTATATTTGTATAACTATTATTATTATTATTATTATTATTATTATTATTATATTATTATTATTATCATTTGTAAATAGATTGTGTGTGTATGTGTGTTATTTGATTGATTAGCAGGAATGATCTTTGATCCTCTACCACAGGCAAACCTTGTATAAAGGGCTCATGTTTGATGGTGTAACATTCATGTTTCATATCAGGTGTGTCATACATCCCAACCAGTGAGCAGATTTCATCCGACCCACAAGGTGTTGTGGGGGGACAGTACATTTTGAAAAACGATTACATGTTATTTTCATCAATTTTAAAAAGTGAGCATAGTTGGGGTAAAATACCTGACCAAATATCAATCATATGTTATAACATTGCAAAGACTGGCAGGTAAAATGAACCCAAGCAGGTACCCAAATGAAGAGCTGTTTGGGAGCCGAAAGAGCCGACTCTTTTTGCTGCCAAATGAGCTGATCCAAATTGCACAGTGTATGACCGGCTTTAGAGATGTGCTAGCAGGTAATGTACTATTAAGCGATTAGCATGTTTATCATTTAGTATCTTAGCAACAGCCTGTTTAGCATTTAGCTTGTTTAGCTTTACCTTAAATAGAGCTGTATATAGGCTATACATAGCTGCTAACTGTTTTAGTATTAGTTGATCTTTGCTTATATTACGATGGGTTTAGTACAGCGCTAATCATGCTTTACATTTGATACTACCTCTGTATAGCAGCACAGTGATTGTGTTGTACTCTGTTACATTCAGAGCTAGAAGGCTACATGCTGACTCTAATGGCATTTGTGAAAGGAGTTTGGCTAGCTGTCTACACTGTAAACCCGGATTTTGTTTCTAATTAAACTTTTTAGCAATCATTAATTATTCTTTCATGTTTTGTCAAAAAATGTTGACATTACTTATTACAAAGATCCAATTCAATGATCATGTTAAGCTGAGATAACTTAGTATGTTTAGTTCTTTAAGAGGGGGGAGGGGCTATTTCAAAATTTAAAAAAAAAAAGCATGGGTGAGACTGTCAGTGCATCTGCCGGCACCGGCGGGCAATGCTTCCACCATGACAGTCCACATGTAGCGAAGCCAGTGCTTTACCTCACCGTGTCTCCATCCCACCAGGGAG
Organism: Cheilinus undulatus; assembly: GCF_018320785.1. Lineage (NCBI taxonomy): Eukaryota > Metazoa > Chordata > Actinopteri > Labriformes > Labridae > Cheilinus > Cheilinus undulatus. Next base: position 41,017,564 of record NC_054880.1, on the reverse strand, counting down.
GGAGTAATCAGCAAATTAGATTTTGGAAGTGATCCGGATCACCGTCTGGATCCAGGAATTTTTTAAAGGATTCTTCACTATTGGGAGATAGGGCTAATGGTGGAGGTCTGCGCTCTCTGAGTGCTTTTCTAGTTTCATATATTTTTATGTAAATTAAACTTTGCATTGTTATTTCATACAACTTAGACTTCATTTATGTGAAATAATGATTTTTAATAAAGACTACTAATATACACTTAATGTGCCTACTGCATAAAATTAAGGTTCTATGTTAATACAACTTGACCTCTTTAGTATCAGCTTGGTTAAAAACTAAAGTGGTATAAGGCAATCAGTTTACTCATGGTTATTAGTAATGTAACTAATTCGGGTTTAGAGTGTACTTGGGGTTGCTACACCTTAAGGAGGAAAGTATATTGGCACTCTTTTCTTACTGATGGAAGTTTTTGTACTGTAAGACCAACTTAAAAACTCATATCTGGGGCGCACAGATAGCCTAGTGGTCTAAGGCGCTACCCATGTACACGGGCGGCCTGGATTCTTTCGGCCTGTGGCCCTTTACCGCATGTCACTCCCCACTCTCTCTCCCATTTCAGACTCTTTCCACTGTCTTCCTCTATGGAATAAAGGCCTGAAAAACCCAAAAATAAATCTAAAAAAAAAAAAAAAAATCTCATATCTTACGGTGGAAAAGTTGCTTCGAGCTGTTTAAGCATTTCTAGGACAGCATGTATTGTAGCATAGATGTTGAGAGTATTTGGTACTTAGTGGATAAACCTGGATGTTTTACATTGTGTTTTGCTTTCTGATATGTTTCTGCAATCAAACACCTGAATGGAGTGTTTACTCGCTAGATTGGGCACTATGTCCACCAGGACGACAGGAGATTTACCAGAAATCAACAGAACAAGCACAAATACACACAAATATTTGAACTTCAAAAGCATTTACTCAGAAGAAAAAGGTAGAAAAGAATGGCTCCAGGCAAACAGCTTGTGTATTTTTTTGTGTTTCAAAAACACAATGATAAACACATCTTCGGTGCTCTTCCTCTGAAAAGCCGTCCTTGTCAGAACATCAATGTCATGATGAATTAATGATTTGTGAGTTGTCAAACAGAAACGTCTCTGTCGCAGGTAGCTATTGACGAGCCGTCTGCCAAAGAAGATAAATAAATAGAGGTAGAAAGTGCTTCAACGTGGAGTCACAAAGTTGGTGTTAGACTTGTTGTGAAAAGAATGTAAAAGAAACAGCAGTTTCATGTAAGCATCACAATGTAAACGGCATCAGAAATATTATGGAAAACATGGATCAACATAGGTTAGAATTTGATTTTGATGACAACTTTCCTTTGCTGCTCTCTGACTGGTGTAATCCGACAACCGTTTATCAAAGAGGCCAGCCAATCAGAAGTTGTTTTGGACAGCCGCTCCTTTAAACAGAAGCTATTCTGGGTCTTCTTGTTTAGTGAAATTTCCCTCCCAGCTCTGCCTGATGCCCAGGGCCATGCTTGGAGCCTGCAGTAACGAAGCAGGACTGATTCCACCCGCTGAAAAAATAAAAAGATCTGCAGCAGCTTGATCTCGTATGCAGCTTGTGATTTATGTAGCCAACAAGAAACCACAGCTTTTCTTTAACCTGTTTTAAATTTCCAGGGATCTGGTGGACATTCTCATGATGCTAACTCACAGAGTTCAAGGACATGAACAGAGGAGCTGAATTATGCAGGCTAGAGTGCACATGTTTAGCCACATGCGCCGGTTCAGGTGCCACGTAAGGTCGGCGCTGCCAAGGCTGACCTGACTGACAGAGCCGCGGTCCATTGAGGGCAGGCAGAAATAAAAGCTTCGACCCGGATCAGTGAAGCATCCGACACACTAGCCTGAGCTCTTTGGGTCTCTGAGGCAAGAGCTGCCTCACTGTCACTCACTGTGTGAACGCGTGCAGTCACCAAAGAGCAGGAAACAAAAGCATGCAAAACAAAACACTGGCTTAAAGACTGCTGCAAAGACTCTGTTCTTTTTTTTTTCATTTTGTTATCATTATTATTTTTATAACAACGGTATAAAGGGAGGGATGGGATTCTGTGTAAGCACTATTATCTGCTGAGGTGTTTATCTTTCTCCTCATTTAACATGAAGATTTCTTATCATGTGTCTCATTGCTTTTTTTCACTTGTTGAAAGTGGCTGAGGCTCACTGTAATGAGCTGTTGTAACAGACTTTTAAACCAAGCAGTGTGGTGACATTTGTCTCTAACACTATCATGTAATAATCCACCTGTACTGCTCCAATGAAGCTGATCACTTGAGTAAATGAGCATTGTACTTTCACTATTTATAAAAAAGTGTACCGATTTCCTCACATTGTCTTTAACCACGACTGAAAGTCTGTTTCTTACTTTATTTTTCCTCCTGAGGAAAATGGCCCTCATTCAGACTCTGTAGACAACTGATCTAAGCTCCGCCCACTCTGATTTAAAATCTGGGGGAGACTTTTTCCCATCATGCTCTTGGGCTGACTGTTTAGATTTGTTTTACATGTTGCCTGATGTGAAGTGATCACTGCTGGAATTCCTTTGTTCATATTTCTAGTGGATGATTTTTGTTTTTGATGTTGAACACTTCTGCACCATAAGTGAAGTTACATGCTAAGTTGGTCACGTCCTGCCTGTGGCAGTGGCTGGACTATAGTAAAAGACGGTGTTCCAACTTTCAACTCAGGGCTGACTTAAAACAGCTGACATTGCCACAAGTATTCAGTGCAAGGTTGCAATCTTTATTGCAGCACCTATAATAAATATTCACCTTCTACACCTTTATTAATTTTAAGTAGAGATACATCACAAAAAAAAAATATATATCATGAAAAAGTTTAATATTTTTTGTCACTCTTTTCTACTGACTTGTTACACATAGAGTGAAATATTTCAAGCCTTTATTTCTTGAAATGTTGATGATTATGGCCTACAGATAATGAAAACCCAACATTCAGTGTCTCAGATAATTAGAATTTTACATAAGATCAATAAAAAAAGGATTTTTTAAACAGAAATGTCAGGCTTCTGAAAAGTATGTTCATTTCTATGCACTCAATACTTGGTTGGGCCTCCTTTTGCATGAATTACTGCATCAATGCGGCGTGGCATGGAGGCGATCAGCCTGTGGCACTGCTCAGGTGTAATGGAAGCCCAGGTTGCTTTGATAGCGGCCCTCAGGTCATCTGCATTGTTGGGTCTGGTGTCTCTCTCTTTTGACAATACCCCATAGATTCTCTATGGGGTTCAGGTCAGGCCAGTTTGCTGGCCATCAAGCACAGTAACACCATGGTCATTGAACCAGATTTTGGTACCTTTGGTAGTGTGGGCAGATGCCAAGTCCTGCTGGAAAATGAAATCAGCATCTCCATGGTGCTTGTCAGCAGAAGGAAGCATGAACTGCTCTAAAATGTCCTGGTAGATGGCTGCGTTGACTGTGGACTTCAGAAAACAGCCTGATCTAGGCAGATTTACACATATGCCATATTCGTTTTTCATTTCTCCATGATGGATTTAACTGGGTACCACTGACTTATACTTTTCAGTAACATGTTCTTTTTTTTTTTTAAAGATTTATTTTTGGGCCTTTTCATGCCTTTATTTGATAGAGGAAGGACAGTGGATAGACTCAGAAACAGGGAAGAGAATGGTGAGAGACATGCAGTGAAGGGGCACAGGCCGGATTCGAACCCAGGCCGCCCGCGTACATGGGTATCGCCTTAAACCACTCGACCATCTGTGCTCCCTCAGTAATATTTTCTACGAGTTGGTTGAATTGTTCTGTTGTCTTCGTGGTGTAATGGTCGCCAGGAAATCAACTAACAAGTGACTGGACCTTACTAGCAATATTGCCCAGACCTCCGTTGAATTATGTCAGTCACTTTAAAGGGGTTGAAAATGTATGCTTATCACTTATTTTACCTTCCACTTTTGTTTGACATTACTTTGAATAAATCTCTTGGGTAATGCATGTTTTAGGGATGTTCCCAGGTGACTTATGTCCTCATTTGTTTTAAAAGGAATTTAGAACTAAAAGTAATAGACTACTTCGTGAAACAAACTGGAAACATTGCCAACTGAATAACTTAGCTTACGAGTTTGGCTAAAGTCAGTTTGCTCTTTGCAAACCATGCTTGGCATCTACCTAACGGAAAGAGGTTAAAAAAGGTCCTTTCATGGCTGCCAGTGTTCTTGCTCTGTGTGTCACTTCCTTTAATGTACTCTGAAGGGAAAAAGACAGTTAAAGTGGCTTTAGAAGTAAATGGTAAATGGGAAACTGACTGTACTTAAAAGGCCTTGTCCTTGTCTTCCAACCACTCTAAACACTTTCTACAGTATGCCATAACTACAAAGACACTGTATTCTCACCATGGGGGTAAAGACGTTTAAAGGTACCCATAATATAATAAGATCACACACTTAGTAATGCATTGCTTTACCTACAAAGACACGATTACATGAAAACCCTCCTCAGCATGGAAGTACAACGTGAAATAATGGTGGCCTTTTAAATCGCACATGTAAAACATGACGTCGCAGTCATTGCATTAATGTCAGACATTTTTCCTCTCTTCTATCCCTTCATCTTTACCCTTTTCTCTGTGCCTGTGCTCTTTTCTTTCCTGTTGGCAGGTAACCTCACAGCCTCCCCCCCAGGAGAGAGGGTCACAGCACTGCTGTAAGATAAAAGCCCACAGCCTGCTCCTTTAATCTTTCCTTTTATTTTTGAGCATTTTTTCCTCCATTTCAGCCACCTTTCCTCCCCAGCATCCCCCTCCCAAAGCCCTTTTAATGACACTTTGATCAACACGCGGCAATGATTGGCCTTTTGTTTCTGCCTCTCTTCATGCTTGATTTCCAATCTGCTTGTCTTTTATGTCTTCCTTTTCCTTCGTCATTCTCATTTTGTCCCCTCCCTCCTCCACTCTTGTCCCTCAGCTCTTGTCGTCATGGTGTTTATATGATTTTGAGAGTTGATATCAGGACCCTGGGCAATATTTTACTCAGCCACACTTTCATTTTCCTCCGCCTCATACATCAATCTGTGCCTCGCTTTGTCTTTGTCCAGGGGGTTAGAAAAAGACAGCTCCAGCTAAAGTAAATTTATCTTTGTTTTAAATAAATTTGCTTTACCAAGCCAGGACTGCAGCTAGTGAAAGAGGGCTTGAAAATGCTATTTTTCCCTCTTGACTTTCTTCCATCCCTGCCATTTCATACAGACTTTTAAAAGAGCCTGTGTTGTACAATGTTTTTTGACACAGTATAAGCTCCTCTACTCGGTTAACCCACCCTAGGATTTTGTTGGGAATCATATAGGTTGTTTCCTCCAAGTGTGGTTCAGTTTAATACTGCATTGTATGCGTTTATTTTTATTATCAAAAGTTGGAAAGGGTCTCCAAAAACTGACCCATACCGTCCTACTTTCTTGGCACCCTCCCTTAAAAGTGCCAAGCTTACCTATCCGTCCCAACAGTGTGGAGGTACACACAAAAAGAGGGTTTTACAACTCAGCTGTGTTGAGCGACAAAACACATATCTGGACTCAATGAGATGTGGACATTAATTTGTGGCCACAAATCCGATTTTTCTGACATTTATGTGGACCTGATGTCACCCACTTGTTCATCAGAGATGGATATGGAAATGAATTAATGTCAAAGTTATTTTAATTCACTAAACATCAGTTGTTTCTCTGTATTGTAGGGATTTATTTAGCTCTATTCAATCAAAGTTAAGTTTCTGCTTGTATTTTGTGTATGAACTGTTAAAGTGTCGGATATGTTCACTCCATGAAGCGTTCATGTAAATAAATAACTGACATTAGTTTACAAAGGCTACCTTATTTAATCTGTGATAAATATTGGTGGACTCCCAATGTTTTGGTCTTTCCAAACAGCAGTGGTTCGCAACTTTTTTTTTTTTTTTCTTAAGGCGCCCCCAACTCAGATCTAAGAAGAGCTTAGCCCTCCCAGGACCCACGTGACAAAGCACATGTCAGTTTTTATTTTTTTACAAACAAAATCCCAACATAATAGACCTATAGGTACAAGTGTTCCTGCAAAAGGATCCATGTATAAACTATCCATTATTATGGTGGCATGTTAGGACAACTGCTTAAAAAATACATAAATGAATAAAGAGGATCTGTTAATTTTCAAGAAAAATATCAGTTCAAAAAGTTGTAAGTTTATGAGAAAATAGATTTTATTTTCTTTGTAGTTTAATAGTTTAAATGAACCAAAACCTTTAATGTTTTCAGATTTTAAGTCAAGAAGTTGAATGTCAAACAACTGTTTTAGGTTAGTTTTGTTGTTGTTGTTGTTGTTGTTGTTTTTGGTCAATATTTGCCTTTGCAACATTTTAAGTTTATCTTTTTTAAAACCTGAATTTTTTTAGTGTCTTATGTCAACATTTAAGACTTTTTAACTTGGAACCTTCAAGTGTTTTATGTTGTAAATGTACCACTTTTTAAACTTTAAAATTTAGAGGGGTTTTTTTTTTCTTGGAAATATTTGGCTTCATAATCTCTGATTACCCTATCTTTCCCCTATAAAGCCATGTAAAGGCTTATTTATGTTCTACATCTGGAACAGATATGGGCAGGCCATTCTGGCCGTACCCTGTACTCATTTCATCTGTTTTTTTATCTAATCTTTTTATAGTGGGGCAGCTTAACTAGGAATCCCATAACAATTGTTCATTTTGTGATACAAGCATGAAATTTGGTACAGTTATAGCCAAAGGCATTCCCAAAAGTTGTGGATATGGAGGCATCTTGAATTTTCAACATGGCGCCCATGGCAGCCATTTTTCAAAATGGCCGCCAATGATAACCGTTTTATCAGTTTTCTTTACCTTTCCTGCTGGGTTGGCTCAGTCTCTTGCCGCTCCATGTGTTCCTCTCTCTCAACCCTGAGTTCTGTGGAGAGCTCAAGACTGATAGAGGACTGGAGTGTGAGCTGAGCTTTAAGTTCCTCAGTGGTTTTGGAATAGGTCTCCTCCTGAAGGATCTTTCCATTCAAGAAGTCCATGTCCTCCGCCATCTTTCTAAAGGATGCCTGCTGTTCCACCACCAGGGCCATGGCTGCTTTCCGCTCTTCATCGGCCTGAACTTTCTCCTCGAGTTGTTTTTGGAGAAAGCTCATCTCATGTCGGGCAGCTGCAACCTCTTCATCATATTTTCGGCCCAGTTCTTCATTCATCATGATGATCCTGCCCTGTTCCTCCAGGAGAAGCTTGTTCTGGTCTTTTTCCTGCTGGAGATCAGCAGCAAACTTCTCCTCTCTTAGCTCCTCTATCTCTTTGTGGAGAAGGCTTTGGCCACTAACCTGATTTTTTAGTGCCTCCACCTCTTTGAGAAGATGATTCTCTTTTTTCTCTGATTTTTCTCTCAGGGCGTCCATCTCGTCAACCATCTTTTCCTGATCAGCCTTCAATTTCATGATCACTTTCTGGTCCTCCGTTGCCCTGTCCTCATAAGTCTTGATAATCCTCCTCAGATCAGTTAGATGGATATCGGCCTGATGTTGGACAGCAGCAACATCTGTTTCATACTTCTGACTGAGTTCTTGGTGTGAAACCTGGAGGTTCCCCTGATCCTTTTGAAGACAGCTGGTTTTCTCTCGTTCCTGCGCTAGATCAGCAGCAAACTTCTCCTGTTCACATCAGAGTCACTGGTTCTGCTCCCTTTCCTGTGCGAGATCAGCAACAAACTTCTCCTGTTCACGTTGGAGTTGCTGGTTCTGATCTCTTTCTTGCTTGAGATCAGCAGCCAACTGGTCTCGCTCTCTCTGGAGAAGCTGGTTCATCTCTTGCTCCAGCATGAGATCTGTTACAAACACCTCCCTTTCTGCCTGGAGAAGGTTGTTCTTTTCTCGTTCCAGCTTCTTCTGATCTTCCTTATGAAGACGGTCCTGGAGGCTGAGCTGACTCTTCAGCTCTTTCACCTGCCTCAAATGTTTTCGCTCCCTACCTGCTAAATTTCGCTTCAGGGTGCAGATCTTTTTGGTCATGTTTTTATGGAGAGCTGTCTGCTTTGCCCACAAGCCTTGGATGACTCTCTGACTGTCCATCGTCCTGTCCTGGGTATTCTGGACTTCCTTTTCCAGTTGCCATTGAAGGTTGTCAACCTGATGTATGTAAGTCGTCACCATTTCAAACCTTTGGTTGACTTCATCCAATGAAACCTGAAGGCTGTCCTTTTCTTCCTGGAGAAGCTGATTCTTCTCCCGTTCAAGCTCGAGGTCAGCAGCCAGCGTCTCCTGCTCCTTGTTCTGATGTGCAGCCATTATTACATGGAGGTTGTGGTTTAATGTTGGGGCTGAGATCTCATCTCTGTCCTCCAACACCCTGTCTTCTTCAGACTTAACCTCCATCTCAGGTTCAGCCTGAGGGATTTTGACCTCCTCAGGTTCATCCTCATCGACCTTCTGTTCTGGTTTCTTTGGGGCTTTTTTCTTCTTTTTCTTCTCATTTCCCTTTTCCTTATTGATAGCCATCAAAATTCCCTCCTCCTCCTCCACGCTGAGCCAGATTCTTGGTTTGATCTTCTGGCCCCCACTCATCTTTTCATTCGAGACTTCGTCCACAATGACAAAGTCCTGTTGGCGTTTGCTTCTGACAGTTTTTCTAGAGGAATCAAACTTCTCTCTTGGAGGAGCCATTACTTCATGGAGGTCATCCTTCAAAGCTGGGGCTGAGAGCTCACCTCTGTCCTCCAACATCCTGTCTTCTACAGACTTTACTTCCTTCTGAGCTTCAGACTGAGGGATTTTGACCTCTTCAGGTTCACCCTCATCAACCTTTCGTTCTTGTTTTTTCTGGGCCTTCTTCTTCTTTTTCTTCTCATTTCCCTTCTTTTTATCGGTGGCCATTAAAATCTTCTCCTCCTCCTCCACGCTGAGCCAGATTCATGGTTTGATCTTCTGGCGCTCACTTATCTCTTTATCCGAGACTTCGTCCACAATGACAAAGTCCGGTTGGCGTTTGCCTCTCATCCCAAATTTTTGCATCTCGAATATAAATGTTATTTAAATGACAAAAATTGAGAAAAATCTGATAATCTGGTTTAGAGATTGTATCAGAATAAATTGTGAACAGCTGACTTGCAGATTTCAAAGCTCTGAATGAAATCACCTCTGACTCTGAAATTATCACAATGAATAACCAGTGGAATGTTTGTTGGTGTAAAACATTACATGGCTTGGTTGTGTGACATTCAATCCATGGAATGTCATAACATTCCATGTGACATCACTGACCAATCAGCGGTGGCCTAGAGGAAGTCCCACCTCCTGATTCTTCCAGAACTGGAAAAATACAGTAAAAGGTCTTTTTTCGTCCCAAACAAATGGCCCTGAAATCAAAACTAACCTGTGCCATGAAATAAAGCTTTGCTTTAATTAACAGTGCAATGATCAAACATTTTCTCTCTTTCTGTTTTTTTTTTTTTTTTTTTTTTTTCTTCTCAGACTCCCTTAGAAAAGTAGATATAATAAGTAAACAGTCATGGGCTGCAAATCATGTATTTTAATCTTGTCAAAAAAAAAGCACTCTAGATTTATTTTGGGATATTTTGGTCTTCTTTCAGAGTTTTTTTTTTTTGGTAGTAATTATTACATTCTGAATATAGTTTTTTTGTTGATCAGTTCAGTTTTCTTTAGGGCAGGTTAATTCATCTTTTTTGTTCTATTGCTTGTCAGATATTTTACTGATTAAAAAACAGCTTTGAATTGCATGTATGTATAAATGAAAGATCAACAAGAAGAACATTCAGATTTTTTAAATATTTAAAACATATTTAATGTATTCACACCTCAAACATAATTTGATTCATTTTTGAAAAAACAAACATCCATAACATTAGTTAAAGCAATGGGCCTTGGTTTTCTATCATTCCTTTGTAAAGTTTCCTCTTTCTTAAAGTTCCTACTGAGTTAAGAAGATTCTCACTTGCACCAAAGTTTTCTTTCTGTGTGAAGAAATCATAAAGAAACATTGGCATCTGCTATCTTGGAATTTTTTCTCATCTGAGACAGCCACTCTTACAAATGGTGTTCCACAAGGCTCTGTGTCGGGCCCTATCCCGACAGATGGATTTGTTTCACTGACGCTCCAGTCAGAGCTCAAAACCAGGGGTGATCAAGCTTTTGTAGTAGCTGCCCCAAAACTGTGGAACAGCTCACCCCTTCATATAAGATCTGCCCCAACACCTGAACATTTTAAATCACTGCTGAAAACTCATCCTTTCTATTTGGCTTTTTTTTTTTTTTTTAAGATGAGATTGTTTTATCCCAACAGATTTTTTTCATTTTACTTTTGTAATTATTCTATGATGTTATATTTTAATTGATTCAATTTATTCAATATCATTTTTTAAAGATTTATTTTTATGGGGGCGCAGATGGTCAAGTGGTTAAAGGCGAGCACCGTGTATGCGGGCGTGGGGTTCGAACCTAACCTGTGGCTCTTTGCCGCATGTCTCTCCCCTCGCTCATCCCTGTTTCTGAGTCTATCCACTGTCCTCAATTATCTAACAAAGACATGAAAAGGCCCAAAAATAAATCTTAAAGAAAAAAAAAATCTTGTTTCATGCTTTGCCTTTTATACTGTGAAGCACTTTGGTCAACCCTGGTTGTTTTAAATGTGCTAACTTTCCAACATCAGCGCTAATCATAGAGCAGTGTTGACAAATGCATCCAACAGTTCATCCCAGACTTACAAAACACAACAAGGTAGAATCATTTTGAAAAAAAGGCAGCACTTAATCAAGTTTTCTGAGGAAATATTGCTGAATATTTGAGTGAGTTGTTAAAAAATACAAACATATCAATGATGTTAGCTCACTTGGCCTCAAAGACAGACAACAACAGCACAGTTGAGCAGAACTAAGCTCTCAGTTTTCTTTTAAGGTAAGAGGAAGGAGAATTGACCGGGGTTTAGCTTATATTCATCACTAACGTCATGCTTGTTTAAGCTAATGTAATAGTCCATCTTGTCTCTCTATTAACACACTGTTAGGACTCCAGTTATTTCTACAAACATATTCCATCTGCTGAGGATCTGTGCTGACTATGGTGAGCAACATTTAAGGCATAGTTATTAAAATTACTGCACTTTTCAGCCGAAATGAAGCTGTTTGCTGCTTTCCTTCTCATGATTGCAGTCACCGGCTCAAGCTTTGTGCCACCGGAACGGCAGAGACTCGCACTGATGTGACGTCACATGCATACTCTCCATTGCAGATGATTATTTCTCCTTTCAGGATTGGGTGGGTGTTGGGTAGACGCTTGATTGAAGACTTTTCTCGTTAGTTTTTTTCCAACTGAAGTGGAACAATTTTCACTCGAAGTGTTTGAGGGAAATCAAGACAACAAAAATGCAACCATTAAAAACGTTGTTTCTAGGCAACTGATTACCAACTTCAACATTACTTTCCTTTGTATTTCCTGCTTTTATAAGACTATGTATAAGAGCTTACAGCCAAAGATAGATAGGGAAAGAGATGGAGAACTTGCTTCTATAATAAGGGGACCATATTTCCAAGATTAGGCTAAACTTGTCTTCCTGAGACCCTGCATGTGCATATGAGGACATTACATCCTGACTTTAGTACAACATATTAATAATTTAGACAGATGGAATATCTTTGATAATAATCTAGAATATACACTGAACTTTAAGTCATTTGTAAAGGATTTGCTTTGTAATTTACAGGTATTTTCATACACATTTTGGACATTTGTTTGTATATTTTTAAGAAATTTCATTGTAAGCTGTGGGAGTAGTTTGCTTTGATTTTTAATTTTTTTGGTATTTTCATGAAAATTTGTTTGACACAGTGCACTGTGTCTGTGTTGATAGGTCTCAGTCAGGCTTGCACACCTGGCGTTTCCAATTTTACTCCATTCCTCTTTGAAATCTGCTCAAGCTCTGTCTGGTTGCTCTGGCTGGAGCCCTGTTGAATCAGGTCAGTCACTTTAAAAGGGGTGAATACTGATGTAGTCACTTTTTTACATTGCGTATTTCTATATAATTGGCATTACTTTGTAGAAATCTGTTGTCACTTTGACATTAAAAATGTTTGTTTAATAAAATCAATAAAAGGGTAAAACATCGAACAGAGGATGTCAGATATTTGTAAAGGCCGTTTATGGCTTTATACACAACGAGAGCAATCTTATAATCAATCCGGTAAGCCAGTGAAGAGGGTAACACAGGGATGAGGTGATAAGATCCCGCTTACGTGAGCTGGTCAGAAGCCTTGCTGCAGTATTTTGTACCATTTGCAGTCTGGAGAGGGATGAGAGGGATGCTACTGAGGAGCCGTTTTACGGCAGAGTGGGAAGCGGCTGGTATGAGATTAAGCACCAAGTTTGAGGCCATTGTCCCCTGCCAGGAGACGGTTGACTGCTACTTTCTGGCAGGGAGTGAGTTTTTGCCCCAAGTGAAGGAGTCCAAGTGTTGGGTCTTGTTCACAAGTGAGGGTAGAATGGGCTGTGAGATTAACTGATAGATTGGTGCTACGTCAACAGTTTTGCAGGCACTGTACCATAACGTGGTGGTCAAGAGAGAGCTGAGCCGAACAGCAATTCTTTAGATTTACTGGTCAAAGTATGTCCAAACCCTCACCTATAGTCATGAACTCAAGGTAATGACCGAAAGAATGAAATCAGGGGTACAAGCAGTCGAAATGAGGTTCCACAGGAGGAGGGTGGTTGGGCTCAGCCTTAGATTTAGGGTAAGGAGCTCAGCTATCTGGAAAGAACCCAAAGTAGAGCCCCTTCTCCTTCAAGTTACAGGTAGCCAGTTGATATGGTTCAGGTATCTGATCAGGATGCCTTCTGGGCACCTTCCTGTGGAGGTTTTCCAGGCACGTCCAACTGGAAGGAGACCCCGAGGCAGACCCAGAACTCACTGTAGGGATTATTCATCCCATCTTTTCCTGGATTGTTTGCTTAAATGGGTACATGGAGCTGTGCGTTGTCAGCGTACTAGTGTAGCAAAGGGAAGCATGCAAACGGGGGCCTTGGTTGGAGCCTTGAGGTACCACGCATGACAGACTGGCTATAGATGAAGTTCAACTGTCTATCTAAAATGAGTGTTGTAGATAGGAGCTGAACCCATGCAGAGTAACACCTCCAACACCAACCCCATGCTGTAGGGAGTTGGTTAAACCGTGAAACTGATTTGGTGGAAAAGGGGTACTTCAAGGGACTGCTGTTGATATCTTGGTGCCTGACACCACCACAGCCTACCTTTAGTGGTCTTGTGGTGTTCATTTGCCATCAGGGTAAATCTGGGGCTGTGGCTACCCTGGTCTCAAACTACACATTATCTATGCAGGATTCATTAATTTCAGGGACTATTTGAGGACTGTAATGTTTCTTGCAAAAGTGAAAGAAAGTCATGACTAGGGGATACTGACAGCACACATTAAGTAATGGAAGTTTTACATTGATTGTTCTTGAGTAGAGGATGCTTTGAATGTTAATTATCAGTTGCAGAAGCTCCATTTTCATCTGTATGTATGTGTCAGTCTTAAAGGAATGTGTGTGGTGCAGAAAGCAGATGGACACCATTGCTAACAAGCAAAGACACCCCTAATCAAGGTTTCCCTCACTGCTCAGTCTCAGCTTAAGGTCACCTGTGATTGATTCAAATGAGAGGAAGCGTAAAGCGATTCCTTGCATGTCTTTAAAGCCTTCCAGGCCTAAAGGGATACTTGTGTGTTTTTGCTTTGGTAAAGCTTGGGGCGCAGGGATTTCAACAACTCAACAGAGCGCAATTCATAGTAGAGATGACAAATTGGAGTGCTCCATATTCTCAGTCTCATATTCCTCAAGAGGGCAGCTGCACAGAGGAGTGTGTGCGAACAGCTGCACGAGTGTTTGTGAACATCCTGAAATATGTGGGAGTGCCGAAATCAATAAGTCCTCCAATTCAAAGCAGAAAAAATGAATGTGAACCAGTATTTCCTGTGACTTCTGTTTCTTTTGATAAGTTCTCTTTTGTGACTTAAGTTCATCTGCAGCTTCAGCTCAAAGCAGATTTTGGTTTATTAATTAAAGTTATAGCATTCAAAAGGCTGCACAACCACAAAGAGAATATTTACCAAGTAATTCCCATAACCCTAGCAATGCCTTTCAATTCAATCAATTTTCTGCATGTCTGGTAGGTTTATCTATTATTTTTGTAGAGTCTAAAAATATGTCAACATCCCTGCACATGCGCTGTCAACACATTATGAAGGAGACATGCTCAAAATCTGTCTTCCTTAACATGCTCTGAGTGAGGAGCTGTTTTCATTCAATATCACTCAGGACTTCAAGGTTCTTTACGAGGTCTAAATTCTTTTGGATATTGACTTTTTCCTCATGAGATTTTAAGAGCATTCTGCCTTGTAAGCCTTTGTAAAATCCCACAGATTATCCAAAAATAACACGTTCATGTGTCTTCTTAATTGCACCAATTTGAAGTTGATCCCTCTTGTACAGCCTCTACAACACTGTCTTATTAGGCTGACTACAAAGAAAGACTTTTCAGGCCAGATGATGATTGTGACATGATGCTTAAATCTACCACAGATATGATCAAATAAAGCGCTTACAATTCCTGATTGTTATGGAAAATGTATTTAAGGTATTTAGTCTGGAGCAGTGCTTTTCAGTGTACCAATTCAAGAGTACCAGTTCAAGAGTCTAATGTACTGTTAGGGATGAAAAAATTAATCCAGTTAATCATGATTAATCAAGATCTGATTTCAGTTTTTAAAAATACATTTATATTTTTATAGAGAGGGGTGCATTTCAAAAATACATTTCCTGTGATTTCATTAATAAAGTGGAACTTATAGATACTTCATCACAAAGTGAAATATTTCAAGACTTTTGTTGTGTTAAAGTTGAAGATTCTGTCTTACGGCTCACTAAAATAATAGAAAAAGTATCTCAAAATATTAGCACATCACAAAACGGACATATAATACAGAAAAGCTGACCTCCTGGAAAATTATGCTCATTTTTTAATCATTAAATGGTCGGAGCTCCTTTGGCATGGAGCCGATCAGTCCGTGGCACTGCTGCCATGTTGTGAAGCCCAGGTTACACTGACAGCAGCCTTTAACTCATCTGTATTGTTGGGTCTGGTGTCTCATCTTCCCCTTGACATTTCCCCAGAGACTCTCTGTAAGGTTCAGGTTAGGCCAGTTGGCTAGCCAATCAAACACAGTAACACCATGGTTAGCAAACCAGTTTCTGGTAGTTTTGGCTTCACTGGGGGCGGTCAGTATCTCCATGCAGCTTCTAAGCAGATGAAGTCCTCTAAAATGCCCTGGTACTTGGAGGACAGCATTGACTCTGGACTTGATAAAGCAGAGTGGACCAACAGCAGCAGATGACCCCAGACCATCACTGACTGTGGAAACTTGAAACACTGAACTTCAAGCACCTTAGATTTTGTACCTCTTTGACCTTCCTCCAGACTTTGGGACCTTGATTTCCAAATGAAATTTTAAAATTTACATTTTACATTCAGTCCTGAAAACAGGACTTTGGACTACTGAACAACAGTCCAGGTCTTTTCCTTCTCCAGCCCATGTGAGACTATAATGTTAACTGACTGTGGTGTCTCTTCATCCACTGAGTCCAGCCTCAGTCCACTCCTTATGAAGTTCCCTTAAGTTCTCGGAGCTGCTCTATTTGGCAATCCTCTGAAGGCTGGGCTCATCTCTGTTGCTTGTGAATGAATAACTATATTTTGTAACATTTTGGTTTGAGAGGTTAAATATCTCTTCTTCTCTTTTGGATTTGGCAATTATCGCCATTTTCAGGCATTTTGGGGAAAAGAACCTGCAACAAGAAGAGTCGTCCATCATGTCTCAGTCATCCACTGACAACACAACTGCAGCTTCTGATAAAGCCAGCAAAGCCTCTCATCCGCCGGTAAGCATAGTTTATCAATTTTCAAAAGCAGCTTGATGATAAATAAGCACTCAGCATGACTACTTCACTCGAATAAAAACCAGTGAACATATAAATTAATGATGGCCATGCAGTGATCATCAATATCATTAAGACTTGTACTCTCTTTCCCTCCACCAGAGCCAATGCCTTCAAGTGATTGATGAAATTTTCCTGTTCTTGGTGTATCTTTCACTTGGTCTAAAGAATAAAAATCTGAGAGACTGATTCAACATTCACCAGTCCACTGTCAACGGGATAATCAAAACATGGGTTAACTTTTTTTTTTTTACACCTTGTTAGATGCTATTTGGATAAGAATGTCTTCTGAGACAATAGAGTCACGATGCCAAGTGTGTTTGGGAAGTACTCAGTTACCTCAGGGCACATTCAGACCAGAGCTGCTTGGTCCACTTTAAACGAACTCTGGGCTGTTTTCCCAGATTGCACAGTTCGTTTGGAGTAGTGCGAAAGCTGACAAGAACTCTGGTGTGGACCAAACAGGCGCACTCTGGTACGCTTTAAAACGGGGTCACGGTTTGCTTCCAAATGAACCCTGGTTCGTTAGACGTGTGAAAGCAAAGTGGACCAACCAGCAAGCGGACCACGAAGCATATGATCTGCGGATTCATATATGTGATTGAATTAATTCTTGCAGCTATTTTTAATTTTAGTATTAGTTTTAGTCACATTTTAGGCATTTCTATCCTTTTTAGTTTTAGTCTAGTTTTTGTCCATTAAAAGTCCTCACATTTTAGTCTTTACTTTTAGTCCAAGCATTTATTTTCTTGCTTAAATCTGGTACCATGTCATAGTATTCCAAACCTGGGGTCCCTGCTTTCTACAGCTGAGAGGCAGAAAGATACAGCTGCATTGTTCTTTGATGAATGTACCCACAGTGGAGAAGTATCACATTTTGAATGTCCAGCGAAAACTAAATTACATTTTAGTCTAGTTTTAGTCATCTTGACCAAAACTCAACTTAGTTCTTTTCAGTTTTAGTCATCACAGATCTATTTTTGTTAGTCTTAGTCTAGTTTTTGTCATGGACGAAAAGGCTGTCAATGAACATTTTTAGTCATATTTTTAGTGGACGAAATAAACACTGGATTGAATACACTCAAATGCATGTTGGTACCTTTCTTGGCATTGTGTAGCCATTGCAACACATCATAGATTCTCGCTCACATGTTGGCTCACCTTTTTCTATGGTGCTGATTTTTTTCATTGTTTATGTGGCATAAAGACCGGTGGAAGGAAATTAATTTACAGTTTCATCTTCTTCTACGTCTCCCATTCCTCTTCACTGCTCTTTGTTTGGGATGACAGCGCCACAAACTTGTGCTTTTTTTACTTACTTTCGTCTGACACCCCTACTGGAGTGTAGGCCATCGACACGGGACCTCCAGAGTACTCGGTCACTGGCATTCAAACAGCCACAAACTTATGGTTTGAGTCATTTGACCAAGGGCCACGTGAACGCAAATCAAACCTTAGGAAAGTGCAACAATGTTGCCATTTGAGTTTTGAAAGAAAACCGAGTCCCTCGGACTATCAGGTGTGAAAACGACCTCAGTATAAATCCCACATTACTCTGACAGGAATGATAAGTGGGGCTGTAACTGTTATGTCTTCATTGTACTCTGGCTCCATCAGCGACAAAGAATTGTCCAGTCAATCAGGCATTATCCCACGTTTGGATAAAAACATGGCTGTAATGCTGGAAGGGGGATTCAGAATTGATGACTTAGGGCCATTTACAGGCCACCTTTTCTGAGTAAAAAGTCATAACTATCTCCAAATGCAGTGCTGGCCACTCAGGAGATTGCAAGGTTAAAGACGCATGAGGAGAGGGCAATTAGACGCATCAAAGAGATCAAACTGTTTGACACAGTTACTTCTCTGTTGCTGGCAGTATTAACCAGCTTTTTGCAGTAGCCTGCCTCTTAAACCATCAAAATAAGCCTCTGGTCAAGGCTTGGGCCAAAGAACTAACACTGACCTAACAAGACCCGTCAGTATAGTTGTTCCAGATCAGTTTGCTGAAAAGATAACAAGCCTTAATGAATTCTGAATGAATTCATGCGGAGACATCAAAGTTATCAGGTAATCAATGCTCGAAGAAGAGACTTTTAGTATAAGAAAGTGTTGAAAAATCCAACAACAGCAGAAACTTTTATGTAACCCCATGTGGCTGAACAGTAAACAGAAATGTTTGGGGAGATGCTGTTATTTGGCTGAGAAGGCAGGCCCAGTGTATATCCCTCCTGGTTGAAGGTATAATCCCCTCCAAAACAGTTCATAATTGAGCAAAACTTCATTAGAAAACAACTCAATTAAACATACTGCATCTGCCATTGTGAGGGGAAATAAAAGACATGGAATTCACAGTCACACGGGGGATTTGCAATATGCTCATTATTGTTTTAATTGTCTTACTGCTTTAGATGATTTTGAATAATAGCTGTTTTTCATCTAATTGATGTGCTTTTAATGTGTCTATACGTCTTGCATTGTATTGCAAATTTACATCTCCGGGGACATTGAAGTTTTCAAGCTCTTTATAAGCTGTAAATAGGTCAATAATAGAATGAAGTATTCATATACATTCAGAAGCCTGATAATTAAACTAAAATTGGACATCTAGAAGGAATAGATTTCTCTATTGTCTGCTCTTATAGTTATTAGGTTTTTAGGGTTTCTCTAAAACTATTCAAAACTTTGACATCAAACGTTGAAATCATGTTCTTGTTGAAAAAAGTAGGAAAAGCAGTTAGTTACTAAGGTTTGATCCATCTGAAATCTTTTTTTTCTTTTAAACGAAGGAGTTTGACAATGCTATCTTTACTGAAGTTATTATTTCAAGTTCAAAGTTCAATAATGCTTTCATCCATAACTATATACTTTTAATAAAATATTGTGAACTAAAGTGGGTTGGTCTGAGCCATGCAACTTCGGGGTTGAAAATGAGTCCCACTCTGGTATGTCTGGTTTTAGTCGTGTTGAAATTCTGTAGGTGTATAGTCAGCACCTCCAAGTCGGAGGTCATGGTTCTGTGCAGGAAAATGGTGGATTGCTTCCACCAGGTGGGGAAGGTGTCTTCTGCCCAAGTGAAGGACTTCAAGTATCTCAGGTCTCATTCTTGAGTGATGGTAGAATGGACTGCAAGATTTACAGATGGTTTGGTGCAGCATCGGCAGTATAGAAGACGTTGTACCGTACTGTCATGGCGAAGAAGAAGCTGAGCCAGAAGGCAAAACTCATTTTACCAGTCCATCTTTATCCCAGCCCTCACCTGCGGTCATTCATTCTGGGTAATGACCAAAAAAATAAGATTGAGAATTGAGAATGAGATTCCTCAGGAGGATGTCTGGGCTCAGCCTTAGAGATAGGGTGAGAAGTTTGGACATCTGGAGGGATCTTGAAGTAGAGGCGCTGCTCCGTTGCCCCAGAAGGAGTCAGTTGAGGTGGTTCAGGCTTATGATCAGGATGGCTCCTGAACCACCTCCCTGTGGAGGTCTCTCTGTTGCATCCAACTAAAAAGACTCCGGGGTAGACCAAGGACTTGGAGGGATTATATTTCCAAATACATGTCAGTACCATCTGCCTGGGGAAGCCTTGGAATCCCCCAGGAAAAGCTGGAAAATGTTACTGGGGAGAGGGATGTCTGGGTGGACTTGCTTAGCCTGATGCCAACACAATCTGACCTGGATACACAAAACAGGATAGATGGTTGTGTGAATATTCAGGATGTTACAAAAACCTTTGAGGGGTGCATGATAGTGGATTTCCATACTGATACCTATGTGCTTTTCTGTTCTTATTATTAAGACCACTAAGCTAGAGGGCTGCATTGGGATTGGGTCCCATGGGGATCCAACGCAAATCTCACAGGAGCGGGCGATTTGACAAAACCGGGGGATCGGGATGTAGTCTAGTGACAGGATGATGGAGTCAACAAATGATGTAGAAAAGAAGCTCAAACTAGGTCTTTACAACAGAAAAAGAAAACAAGGCAAGTCTGACAAGTTTTGTTTCTGCAGACAAGCTCTGGTGGAATAACAGATTAATATCTACTGAATACTAAATGACGTGACAAGTACAGTTTCATAAATAATTATTTCAACAGAAAAAGCTGGTTTTTGTGTTGTGAAAGTTCAGTAATGTTTGCTGAGAGTGGCTAAATGAGCTGTCCTTGGTGCTGAAACGCTGCAGATTTGACTGACAGCTGCTGCTCAGAGAGAGAGTGAGGGAGAGAGATGCTCTCCGTCGATGGGCGATTGTACGTACTTTTCTGCAGCTGATTCTTTTTTCAGTCATTTAGATTAATAGGTTGTTTGCAGTCACATGATATTCTTGGCCCGTTTTTGCACAAGGCACTGTTTTTCATTTTTGATGTATTCCGGGACATTTTTGTTCCCCCTTTACCGTTGGAACGACACCTGGTCTGCGTTCCGGGACCTGAAGATTTACAAATTAGGCACTGCCTATAAATCTCTATTAATAGCTTATAAAATAACGTGTTTTCTCCTGCGGGATGGGAGAAGACACAAAATCACTGCATCTCTATTATTGTGTGGGCACGAATTCTCAGGGTTTTGCGGGTGTGGGCGAGAGTACACGTTGTGGGAACGGGTGGGAGTGTAACACACGTTGCAGTTGTGGGCGGTAATGGTCAGAAATTCAGCAGGAGCGGGATGAAGGAAACAGTCCCGCACAGGGCTCTACACTAAGCCTCCCACGTCCCCGTCTATATTTTTTCAATCATGACAATCAACATTTGATTCTACTATAAACAACTGCACTGGAAAAGTTCTTTTTTCAAATAAAGCCATTCATTTAGGGAGAACAAATAATATTTGTATTACATGTTATATAGATCCTGAGCATGGGTTCGCATTTTCCACACCTACACCAACAGGTAACTCAGGATGTCTCGTTTCTCTGCTCTCTCTTTCAGCCCGCTGACTCTCCATCTCTCCAGTTCTTCTTCGGTGTACTCCGCTTCATACAAATATTCTCTTATATCCACAGTAAGCAGCACATCATCATCACTCGAGTTGATATCACTCATATTATCTTTGTTTTAGCTTGTTTTGGTGTTATGCCTGTGGAAGCCCACAGACCTACACAGCTGATCAGAGGATCAGTGCTCGGGGGAAGGAGACAAAATGGCGAAAGCTGCATCGTAAATTAGTACCTGACACAGAGAGGTTTTGGGGGAAATAAATCGCTTTGTACATTTCGGACATGGCGTACAGGCGAGCCAACATATTTTCTTGGCCTCTTTTTACGTAAAACTTGTTAAACTACGAGGACAAAATGATCCCATCTACAGCCACTATGCCCCAGATCTCTTTGAGCTCGTAATAATTACAGGAGCAACTTTCACAGAAAACACTGGAGGCTAATGCCACTACTATAGCCAAGGACCTCATATGACCCAACTCCAAAAATCCTGAAATATCCCTTTAAGGGTGTAAGTGTGATGCGTCCACACATATCATGCCATGTTGTCTCAGAGGGAACTGGTCATGTGACCTAGTACGTTACGTCCTGTGACTTGTAAATGCAGAAAAAGTGTTTTCATTGCACTTTTGTGACATTAATCTATCTCGAAATGTCTGAAAAACCACCTCATGAGAGCATAAAAACTTTCTAGTGATATTTGAGAGGATTTTCAAATTTACAGTGTTTCCATCACCCGTTTTAATTGTGCTATTTAGATTATGCACATTGATAGCGAATGACAGAATAAGCTGTTTTGGCATTGTTTGACAAGATTTGTCATATTTATATGGGTTCAACTCATTCAGCTCTGCTGCTCATCCCACAAATGCATGATCCTTACGAATGTGGCAGCATTCACAAGGGAAATAAACAGGCTTTCCAACAGTATACGTTTTATTTCCAAGAAGTATTGCAGAAGCACAAATTTGCGTACCAAACAAAAATTTGTGCTGACTTTATCATTTCATCGTCTCCTCAGAAGAAAGCAAATGAGCTATGGGTGTCAAAGCACCCACTATGTTAATGCTACAGTACTAGTTAATCCAGAAGTTTCCTTGGAAATCTTTGCTTCTTTTATATAGTGATTCACCTAAGAGGGATTTACTCCAAGACTAGAAATGGCGGTTATCTAACTATGACTCATCAAACATCGTCTATGGGGGAAGCAGAGAGAGAAAGTAGGGGGTGGACAGAAATAACCCTTTTCTTTTCATAAGTCCATCTACAGCACTCTCTCACATCACTGAATAACGCTGACTGTTTGAAGTGGTACACAAGGTAAAGTACTTATGTGATAGAGCCTGATGACACACAACCCCTTATACAGGCCAGCCAGTCCTTAAAGCTGGCAAATAACAGGTTACAGTTTATAAAAACATCTAGCTCTATATAACAACATATAGTTGCACCTTTCTAAACTGTTTGAAATTATTTTGTAGAGCTTTGGGTCTCAGTAAGATTTGAAATCTCAGGGTTTAATTGATTTTCAACAAAAAGCAGTTCAGTCAATAAAGGAGCCTAAAGAGAGAGAGAATGGGTCAATATAGGAGTATGCTCAACAAACAGTTTTACGTCAGGAAAAAATAGTCTGGAACAGTTTATGGGTATAATAGGAGATGCATGTGTTGTCAATTCCACCTAAAGCTGAGAAGGGTCAAACTAGAACACCCTGTTTAGATATGTGTGTATGTGTGAGTGGTGTGGATGTTCTCAACAGACATGCATCTACATTGCATCCTTCATTATTATGCAGATTGGAGTTTAGTGTCGTAAACATTCATTTTCTTGTTTCTCAATGAAACTCATGGACGGTATTGTGTCTTAGGGCTCTATGGATCACTGAAATCAATCTCAGACACCTGTGATCATTAGTTTGCCAGGTGAGCCCAATTAAAGGAAAACTACTTAAGAAAGACATCCCACATTATCAAGCAGACCACAGGTTTCAGCGATATGGGAAAGAAAAAGGATCTCTGCAGCTGAAAAGCATCAAATAGTGCAATGCTTTGGACAAGATATGAAACATGAGATATTTCACGAAAACTTAAGTGTGATCATCGTACTGTGAAGACATTTGTGGCTGATTCAGAGCACAGACGCGTTCGTGCAGATAAAAGTATAATGAGGAAGGTTTCTGACAGACAAATTCATCATTAAGAGAGCAGCTGCTAAAATGTCATTACAAAGCAGAAAACAAGTATTTGAAGCTGCTGGTGCCTCTGGAGTCCCACCTACCTCAAGGTGTAGGATCCTCCAGAGGCTTGCAGTCGTGCATAAACCTACTATTCAGACCCCCCTAACCAATACTCACAAGCAGAAACGGTTGCAGTGGGCCCAGAAATACATAAAGGCTCTTTTTCAAACAGTCTTATTTACTGATGAGTGCCATGCAACCCTGGATGGTCCAGATGGAGGAGTAGTGGATGGTTGGTGGATGGCCACCATGTCCCAACAAGGCTGTGACGTCAGCAAGGAGGGGCGGAGTCATGTCTTGGGCCGGAATCACTGAGAGAGAGCAGGTAGGCCCCTTTAGGGTCCCCGAAGGTGTGAAAATGACTTCTGCAACATATACAGAGTTTGTGTCTGACCACTTTCTTCCATGGTACAAAAAGAAGAATCGTGCCTTCCGTAGCAAAATAATATTCATGCATGACAATGCACCATCTCATGCTGCAAGGAATCCCTCTGTGTCATTGGCTGCTATGGGCATAAAAGGAGAGAAACTCAAGGTGTGGCCCCCATCCTCCCCTGACCTCAACCCTACTGAGAACCTTTGGAGCATCCTCAAGCTAAAGATCTATGAGGGTGGGAGGCAGTTCACATCAAAACAGCAGCTCTGGGAGGATATTCTGACATCCTGCAAAGAAATTCAAGCAGAAACTCTCCAAAAACTCACAAGTTCAATGGATGCAAGAATTGTGAAGGTGATATCAAAAAAGGGCTCCTATGTTAACATGGAACTTTGGCTGCTAAGATGTTTTTGATTGAAATATCTTTTTATTTCACTAAATAGGACTTTCAAATGCTGCAAATTCAACATATGACCATTTGAAATACTTTACAACCTATAAAATGTTTTGAAACTCTGTTGTGCATAATAATTTGTAACAGTGCATTTTGAGTTTTTTTAAAGGTTTTATTAGGAGGTTTTTTCAATAAAACTTAATAAAATTCAATACTGACTGTCATTTGCATCGATTATTTAGCGAAATCTGAGAAAAATATTATTTGCATAATAATTTGGAACATTGTGTATAGAGCAATCGGAAAATATTTAAACTCACTTTCCCAAAATAACAACAGGAAAGTTAATTATATAAAATGTATAATTTTATATCATAACTGATGAACAGGTGATAAATGGATTTACAGATGTGTGGCCAGCTGTTAAAGAAGGCCCAGTTTACCTTAGCAATGGCAAAATAACCACTCTCTTGACACTCTGCACTTTAAAGACATGACATTTGATCTGGCTTACATGGTATCATGCGATGCTTAATGCTGTATTTTCCATCATTATTTATTGCCAGGTTTTTATTTTTATTATTATTATTATTTTTTTTTTTTTTTATGACTTGCTGGTTTATGCTATTATATGTTTTCCTGTGTGGTTGCTGGTGTCTTTTGTAGTTTGTGTTTTTATATGCTCTCTGTGCAAGACAAATTCCCTCTGGGACAATAAAGGTTTCATTCATCCAACAGCCCATGAATGGGGGAGTTTTATGACTTTGTCATAGTTAGATAAATGAGTATGGTAAAACTAGCTTTATTAACCCTTGATAATGAAAAAGTAGGTAAAAGTCTGAAGAAAAACATCAGGAATTACCCTTCATGACAATAAAATTGAGTAAATGTTTGGATGCATGATGCCTAGGGCTCTCATAGCATGGTGTGATTCTTCTCTATATGAGCTACTCAGCACTGATAGGGGAGCATACAGGGGTCTAGCCTTGCAATCATGACCCTTTTAATAACAGGATGAGAGAGTACATATCAAAATCAGATTCTGCTCAGAACAATTACCACTTTAATGACATCCACTTTTCTCTGTACTCACTTTTCCTGAACTAGATCATCAAGGATGTCAGGGATTTTGGATCCCTCTCTGTACGCTGGGTAATTGAGACGCCCACAACCTTATGGATGTAGCAAATTGGAGTCTGAATGAAGCTCCGACCTTCAATTTTCTCTCTTTTCATCATTTCCTTTTTATTCCGTCTAAGTGGCTTGATTTCCTCAAGGTTCCTCTTTTTTTCCTCCCCTTGTCTCTTTATTTTTCTCCTCCCTTTCATTTAATCACCACAGCATCTTTGTTATTTCACCTTGCATCTCATGATTCATCACTGCCTTTGATAGGGTACTAGCAGACTCCCTGTGCTGTTTGAACTTAGCAGTTTTTACTGAGAGGAAACCCATCTGGGATTCATGTTTTGTTTAATCAACTCATTATCAATAATAATATCAGGTATGTATTTTTTATGCTTTATTGTGTCAGTTTGTATAATTTATGCAAAGCAAATTTTCTGTTGTATATTTTATTCCTTTTTTCATATTTATTTAACCTTCACTTACACAAAATAAATGAAGTGGAAATGCCTGGCAGTTAAATGCTTCCTCAAGTTATACACCAGGTAGACAGTGAAGTACGGTGGCTGGTAGTAAAGAAGAGCCAGGTTGGTTTTTGCCAATGTTGTTCAGAAGCAAAGGATAAACGAGGGGCCCGTTGAGCTGGACCTTTGACCTCCAAAATGTAATTATTTCACCCTTAAGTCACTTCGTCCTTACTGTGGCCTGCAAAATGACAGTGCATGAGCATGAACAGCCAAAATCACATACAGTATCTATCATAGATAACCATAATTTCCATTACATTTATAATGGTAGCCTTCAACAGTCAGCACTGACTGTGACTTCCTTTTTCTATTAATCACATCTTGAGCTCTTTTCAAGACAGTCTGGCTGCAGACCGTTAATGAGAGACACCCTCGTTCAGAACAGAAATACACACAAAGACCTTAAAATAAAAAGGGTTAAACTTATGTGTAGGTTTGGGGTAAGGGTTATGATACCAAGAGTTCTAAACCTGGCCTGAAAAACCTGATTGTAAAACGTTTACTCAAGCAAAGTAAACAAGCTTATGCTGCATGAAAACATCCTAACATAGCTCACTTTCCTGCATAAGCTACATAGATAATGTAGCTACATAGCTAATAGCCAAAGCTAAGTTCATAAAACAGCTGCATTAGCTTCACATCTACAGTACCTATGAAGCTAACTTATCTTTAGCTACTTTGCTAAAGCTCACATTGCTAAAGCTAAATTAGCAATGTAACTTTGTCACCAATGTAGCTAATGCTAAGCTCACAAAGCAGCTGTGTAAGCTACATATCTAGGTCATTACTGAGCTTTATTAGCTTTAGCTACATGTTTCTAAAGGTAATTCAACTTTAGGTACTGGAGCTATGCAGCTGAGTAGCTAACATAGAAGCGTAGTCCAGGTCGCTTAAGCTAAGTTCACAAAGCAGCTACATAAGCTATGTATCTATGTTATGCTATCTACATATCTAAGTTAGCTTTAGCTTTGTTTTCCTAAGCTTCCTAGCTTCCTAAGCTAAGCTGTTATGTAAGCTAGGTAGCTACAGTTTCTATTCAGCTACTTTATATTTAGCAATAAAGCTCTCACTGCTAAAACTTACTATGCTACACTGGCTGATGTAGTAATGTTAATCATGTAGCTAACGATTCTATGTTAGCTTTAGCTGAAGCTAATAAGCTAGCTAGGCACTGTTTTTGCAACTACTTCTCCAAAGGGTCTACATCAAAGATCTCTGACTTTTGTCCTCTATTTGATCCATGAAATGTTGCTTAGTCTTTAGGGTATGTGTTTTTATGAATGTCACTGCCAGACTTTGTTTATAAATAAAGTTGAATTCAAAAATAACTAAAACTGAAAATATGTTTGACCAGAAAATAGCTGCACTTCATTTTTAAGATAAACGGCATCTCAGATGAATTGTTCATGAGGGGGCATCGGAGATGTATGACCTACAGGTAGACCCTCACACTCTTTTTTTGTTTTACCTTTTGTTCATATGATCATGTACTAGAGGGGGGGTGTGTTGAGTATACTATATATTTTGCAGCTTTGCCATGTGAGATGTACAAAATGACTACAACATGCCCATCAATGATAAATTTCACATTTTAAGCCGTCAGAACATAATTCTCTCAGGAATCATTCTCTCCCACTGTCTCCTTATGCCTCTCTCACAGCAGACAGCTTGTTCTCCCACCAATCCAGACAACTGTCCTCCAGACGTGCGTTTTTGTATCAGACAGAGAGGGAGGGAAGCATGAATGCAAAGTATGAATGCGCAGTCAGCCAAGGTGAGTTAACAGTGTTTAGATGGAGTAGTTTTAGATGAGAGCGGATTATTTAGTTCCGAAGAAAAACAGAACTGAATCTGTCATCTGGCAGTGGTTTGGATTTCAAAAGAAAAACGTTGAACAAAATATAGTAATCTGAAAAGAAAAGAAAAAAAAAAAAAAAAAAGTGGTAAGAGTATGCCAGCAGTAGCTCATCACATCACCAAGGACATGGCCTCAGTAAGTGTTCATAATATAATATATACAGAGCATACATATATACATAGATAACACAGGCCTAAGTAGCAATTCAATAATAAGTAGCGAGTCCACCAGGTTATTCCCCCTGCACCTTCCTCCAATGGATAACCCACAATTCCACATTTTGCATGTGCAGCAGTTATGCTCTAACCAGTGGTGTGCCCCAGGGTTGGAGTTTAACTTTATCATCCCTCTGCCACTGTGGCTGGTGGATGATGAAAAAATCTACCAGCTTTTAATTCATCTCTCTTTGTTCTGGCAGAAAGTGTTTTCAGATGCATTTTTGATAAACTATCTAAAGAGAAGTTTTTGAAATCCAGACAGAGTTCCCAAATTGCTTGGGGATGCGCTATATGGAAAGACGTATTCAGACACCTGTCATTATAAAGGTGGCCCCCCTTTTGTAGCTATAACTGCCTCCACTCTATTAAAAGGCTTTCCTCAATATTCTGGAGTGTTTTGTGGGAATTTATGTCCATTCATTCTGTAGAGCATTTATGGAGCACAGTCATTCCAGTTCATCCCAACGGTGCTCGATGAGGTTGAGGTCAGGGCTCTATGTCTTTATAGTTCTTGCTTTGTGCACTGGGGCACAGTCATGTTGGAATAGAAAGGGGTCTTCCTCAAACTGTTGCTACAAAGTCTTGGTATGCTGAAGTATTAAGACTGGCCCTCACTGGTGGTAAGGGGTCTAGCCCAAACCCTGAAAATAGCCTCATGCCATTATCCCTCCTCCACCAAACTACACAGTTGGAACAATGCAGTCAGGCAGGTAATGTTCTCCTGGCATCTGCCAAACCCAGTCTGGAGTCAAGTTAAACACATGTCAACACACATGTTTCCAGCTCAGCAGCCAAGGTCAAGCTTAACAGCATTTCTTTTGTCCTGTTTTTTTAAATCCCTGATAATACGCCTGGTGAACACTGGTGGTTTCCTGGTCTTTGGGACACCCAGCACAACCAGGGGCTCATGGCAATACTACTATCCCCCCTGACAATAACCTAGGCCGTGCTTTCTCTCCACATCCACTTACTTCACCCTAAAGGTTTGGACTCCCTTATTTTTTCAAAAGATTATTTTCCCATGCAACTGGTAGTATGCAAGGACATCCAAAGCTCGACTGGACTGGGGTTGTGTCAATCCTCTGTCCTGACCCATGGTGCCCTCAGGCGGCTTACTCACCACATCTACGCCTTACTGCAGCCTCAAATATTGGCTCAAATATACCTAAAAGTTCTGCAAAGTACTGTAAGTCGTTTAGCGGTTATTTTCAGTTTGGCTTACTATGTCCTGTCCATAGGGATATATTTTCTACCTTTTGTGCTGTCCCATCTTCTTTAAGAGGCCACACCACTGTTGTGTGGGGCTAATACACTTAGTGCTGACTAATACCTCATACAACCTCACTGTGAAAACACTGCTCTGCCCCTCTGATGCCTATTCTGATGCTATCAGGTTCCATCTGTTGCTTTGATTTCTTTATCACATAAATCATTGTAACTAGGACGTCCTGAGTGGGCACTACTGATCTCTGATTCAGATAATTTCAGATAAATAATTGAACAACTAAACATCATTTTCTCACAACTTTAACTAAACTTAAAAGATTAATTTAGAGGTCAGTAAACAGCTTAACTCACAGCGACATCACTTTCATTCCAGTCATGTAAAAGCCTCAGGAATTCAGGAGGATGTTGTTTTTCTGTGTCTTGCTATATAAAAGGGTTATATAACAGCTTTGATTGTGCAGGTACAGTCAATAATAGTACTGTACATACACTTTAAAATCACACATGCTGGCACATTATCAGCAGGCGTCCATTAGCCTCCCTCGGATGCATCTCCCATTTCTAACTTTGGATTTACAATGGATGCAGTTCATGCTGAGGTCTCTAATAGACTCTCATGATCGCCCTATGGAAAGAAAAACAGAGTTTGAAATGGAAAAGACAGAACTAATCAAAGCTAGGCCCTCTGTTTGTACTTAGAATGGGTATTTTTGAGCTTTTGGAGGATTTAAATTTTATTTCTCATGGTATGCAAACATGCTTTGTGTTTTAATGAGTATTAATTAATGTTTTACACTGCATTTTCTCACATGATAAATTACAAATCTCAAGCAGTTTGAACTCTTGTCAGTGTGATTTTTACTAATTTGACATTTAGCCACATTGCATGCTTTCCTAACTAACTGTTACGACCAGTCCTTTGACTTTAAGTTCAGATAAACAACACTGAGGCAACTGCAAAAGAAGAAAAAAACAGAGAAAAAGAATAAAGTGAGGAACCAGCTCATTATTACAGCTAATGCTCTTGAGTCACTTATCACTAAGTAACAGCACAGATGCAGGTGCTCCTTTATAAACAGTTGCAAAGTGTGTTGGAATAATGAACGCTCCCCTGCAGACCTCCTTTACTTTCTGGGGACGATGGTAACACCTGCAAAGGCAATTACAGACAAGGAGCAACAATGCACAGGATTCAAGAGTGTTCACAGCATGATTTCTAATTAAACTGTAGGGCAGAGGGATCGGGGAAATAATCCCCTTCACATTGTGTTATTGGACAAATGAAATAAGGACAAACGGACCGTGGGAATGCTAAGATGAAAAGCTGACGCACTCCACTTTGGGAAATAATCAAAAAACACATTTTAAACATGAATATGAAGCTGCTCATTTTATGCTTTGCAGCTTTCTTACTGTGTCATTTTGAATGCACCTATAATAATAACTGTGGTGTTTGTAGAATAGGCTCAAATATCGCCTGGAGCAATCTTTGTCTGATACAGAGCTGAATGTACAAACATGGACCGGGCGTGTCTGTCTTTAGACACCTTTATTGACCCAGCTGCTCTTTATCGAGAATCGGTTACACCCTGAGACGTTGAGTCTGACTGAGCCCAAAAGTCTCTAAACTGTTTCCAATTCATTCAGAAAGTTACAGAATACTGGGGTTCTGTAAAGGTGCATCTCTCATGTATCTATATTGAAACTGTTGCTTACTGTAAATGATTAATTTTTAATGATTTGCTTTCACTATAGCAGGGATACTACATAGATGTGTGTATGTTCTGTCAATTTCTCTGTCAATATCTGTTAAATCTGGCTCCACTCACTAGGCAGTAGCCTTCTTGAACATGCTTTACTCTTATGCAAGCAAGTCGAGGTATGCAGCTTTAAGCCGTTCATTGCATATCATACAATATTCTTATAAATTGCTTTCTTGCCTCTGCTGTATATTTGATAGACAGATGTGAGAGAGTTGCCCTCTAAACCAGTGCCTCTCAACTGGTGGGTCAGGTCCCAATAGGGGGTCACGGAGCAGTTTTCAGTGGGTCACAGCTAGGTGTCTGAAAAATAAAAGATGGAGTCCTGAAGACCTTTTAGGGCATGCATCTATACCTTACCTGTTATCCTGTTTTACTGTAACCTACTGAGGAGTAAAGTCCATAGAGAGCTGCATAACGTGCATCATGGCGACTGTAGACACATCAGTACACAGCTTTAGTCGATTTTTTAAAAGAAAATAACTCACTTCTTTTCTTTGTTCTTCTTTTTACAGAGTCAGGTTCTGATAAAACTGGCGCTTTAGCAGCATCCACGCTAATCTCTTCCGCCATAATTGCACCAGCCTCCTGTTGCTGCTTACTTACGTCCCATCTGCTTTGCAAGGTTAGTTTTACTGTGAAATTGGGTGCATTTAAATGTTTGATCAATTTTTGAAGAGTTCATTTGCGAAAAAACAGATAACTCAGTTGTTTTTTAGATTTTGCTCCAAAACGGATTTTAGATCAGAAAACAGCTCAGTACAAAGTTTTAAATTTAACTCTCAGCTCATTATTCACCAGAATGGCGTTTAACTATTTTTGAAAATGAACTCTTCGTTTTAACTAATTTATCTCCTCTTCCTGCAATGAATGGCTACTTATCCCATGATAATGAAGTAATTTCACAAGTTCTTTGGAAAACTGGCAAAAACTGACACATAATGATGGGGAAATAATGTAGAAAATATGTCAGTTATGTCCCTTTTTTATATCAGGTGTTTTGGTCCAGTCACGCTCCAAACTGCAACATATTCAATGAACTAAACATGTATTGTTAAAAATTTTTGGAAACTTGGGTCGCTGAATTGTTGTAAGACAGACTGGTGGGTCCTGAGGCCGGACTGGTTGAGAACCACTGCTTTAACTAGCACTGTTGGAGCTGTCCATGGTGCTGATCATGTGACTATTGAGATTAAACAGTGCGACTTAACCATGCACTGTGTCCTGACTGAGGCCTCAATCTCTTTGTATGAACCAGGCTATCAAATTTGGGATTTTTTTTCCATCAGTCACTTTACAATGTATCAAACAGGCTGCATCATCAGGACATGCTGCAGGCTGCAGGTGTGTTATGATCGAGGTTATAAAAAAATTCGATTTTTCTTTGTTTTTTATTGTTACCTTTTGTTTTAGACATCAGTTTAGTTTTTCCTGATAGTTTAATTTTAATTCTGAAAAAATACTTCATATCAGTTTTTTTTTTGTAGTTTTAACTTTTTTTTTTAGCAGTCTGTCAGAGGGCAGACCCCAAAGGGCTCCTTACTTTTTTTTTATTTATTCAATTTTGATGTTAATATAAACAACTCAAGATCTAAAATTTACACTTGTGTAAAGTCTTCTGCAATCAAATCAGGCCATTTTATTCTCTCCAGAGTGTTCTCATAAAGCTTAGGTTTTATTTAGTTTCTGTCAACTAAAAGGATTTTTATCTTTTAGTTTTTGTTATTTAGTTAGTTTTAGTTAACTATAATAACCTTAGTCATAATGATGTGTCATAATGTGTAACCCACGGTGCATGCACCAATGGGCACTTGCTGTGTTTTTGTAGCGGACACATGCAGAAAGTAGAGCGCAGCGTAAAGTAAAGGAGATGAACAGCTGTGTGGTTTCTCTTGGTTTGTACACAGTGGGCCTACCTGCCTGTCTCTCCTGCTTTCATCAGAATCAGCCTGTCCCATGGTCTCAGCAAGACAGACTCACCAGCGTGAAAAATCTCAGTCAATTTCACACATTTAAGTTTCACAACTTAGCCTGCAAACACTCTCATCTTGAGCCAGCTTGAACCAATCAGATTTAGCAAAAAAAATACAGATCAGTCCAAGTAAGAATACCCTGTCAACTTTGAAAGTATCTGGCCGAGTCTCAGTGTGGTGTTCTGCTCAGCTATCTGCGCTGGGCCAGACTGGCTCACACAACAGCCATACAGACAGTATTTACCTACTACCAGCTGGCTAAGCCTTGGATGAATCAGAAGGGCTGGAAGTGGTTCCAAACCTCCTGATTGCCACCCCACCCTGCTGGGGATCTGACAGGGTCACTAACTGCAAGACTAGAATACTGTATCCAAATAAGGAAGATGATATACAAGTTATTTGGGTTTTGGCTGACATCCCTATTTAATTTTGATCCTTTTTTCTTCAACATCAACATCGTTCTCTTAATATGACCTTCTCCAGTACATACTACTGTAATGAATGTTCTGAATGGATAAATATGTGTCATTATATTTAATAAAGCATATCTTAAAGTTGGATATCCAGGTTTCAGGAAGAAGCTGCAGAAAGAAGTCTATATCCTGACACTTTCTCATGGTCAGACAGGCAGGGGTGATACGTGTGTGTGGGTGTGTGTGATTGAGCATTTGTGTGTGTCACAGCCAACCCTCCTGGGCCCCGATGTGCGAAGACAGCCGAGCACCTGAAGAGCAGTAGGTGATTACCGGCCTTAATGGGCTTAACAAGCAAGACAACGGGAGGTCTGCTGTCCGTCATTCAGAGGCGAGGAGGTGAGAGGAGAGCACAAGCCATTAGCAGCAAACAGGCAAAGACAGTGTTCAGGAAACGGTGGCGTGATAGCGGGATGAACAAAGGAGGGACAAAGGTGTTGTATAAGGTGGAATAAAGGGAGCTCCTGTAATGAGCTACCCAGTCACAAACAAGAGGGTCAATTTAGCGCTCTTTGACTCTGAATAATCAAGGTTAAATTTGTCTCTTAACCCAACTTACACTCTCTATTTGTGTTTCTAAAATGTACTTTCCCCTTTAACATCTCCAATGTTTATATATCTGTACAACCACTCTGTATCAGTCTATTTTTTTACTTATGCTAGACTGTTGGAAGAGCATATTAACAGCTCTGTTATGCAGCACTACAGCTCTCCAGCTGCGGTTATCAGAGCCAGACTCTCCACATCTATTTGTCATCATATCTGTTAGTGTGAGTGGAGCTCAAGCCCACTGCTAGAGGGAGATGTAAGGTTAAAATGCATCACCATGTCGCCCCTTCTCCCTTCTGCACTCTCTGATTCGGTGAAAAGCTGGGATAATATTCCTTCTTCTTGAGACAATTTTAGCACGATTAGTTTTATTTTGAAATTCTTAAGTATTATGATCCTATAAACCCCAGTCCAAAAAAGTTGGGACACAGTGCAAAGCCAAAATAAAACAATGCATTGATTTGAACATCCTTTGAAACACATGTTGAATAGCAGACAAGATATTTAATGTTCAAATTTATCAGCTTTATCATTCTTTAATATACTGATATTCTGAGTTTGATGCCAAGACACCTATGACTACTCTGAAGGAGTTACAAGCTTCAGCAGCTGAGATGGGAGAGACTCTGTGGACAACAACTGTTGCCTGGGTTCACCAGTCAAAGCTTTATGGGAGAGTGGCAAAGAGAAAGACACTGTTGAAGAAAACTCAGATTAAATCCCAACTGAGGTCATCATCAGGTATGTGGGAAACTCCATGGTCATGGGGCTTTTTGTCAACAGACAAGACACTGTGTTTGGCGGACACCAAACACTGCACAACTTATTTCATACAAGTAAAGATAGCAGTGACATGAAAAGGACCCCCTTCATCCTCAGACCCAGCCTTTATCTGGTTGTTGGGTGGTAGCGGTTTGCCCAGGTGGGTCCCCAGTGTCTGTCCAAACTCTTTAGCGGCGTGTTTCTCACGCACCTCAGGTTTCAGCTGGAATCCCTTCTCCCAGTCAAAGCGGTTCATGGGAACGAAGGAGAGTGGCTCTTCTCCCGGGAGGCCTTGCAGCCGTGTATGCCAGCCCTCCAGCATGGTGGGAGCGTGGAGAGGAGCCCAGAAGATCAGAGGGGCAAGAACTTGGAAGCCACAGTAGTGGAGAATGCCATTCTGCAGAGGCCATAGTGTGACATCACCATACCCACTGTGAAGTACAGCGATGGTAGCATCATGCTGTGGGGTTGCCTTTCAGCAGCCGGTCCTGAAGGCTTGTAAAGGTAGAGGTTAATATGAATGCAACAAAATATGGGAAAATCCTGTAGGACAATCTTATTCAGTCTTCAAAATCACTACATTTTGTGAGATATATTCTCTGGTGAGATAATGAGCTGAAGCCTACAGAGATGGTTTAAAGACAACACGATGAATGTTCCAGGGTGGTTGAGTCAAAGTCAATCCAATAGAGAATTTGCTGCTGGATTTGAAACTAACTGTTCATGCCTGATCCCTGTGCAACCTGACAGAGCTTGAACAGTTTTGCAAAGAAGAATGGAGTAGAGTTGGATTGTTCAGATGTGAAAGCCTGATTGAGACCTGGCCACACAGACTCAGAGCTGTGACTGCAGCCAAAGACTCTTCTAAATACAGTAGTAAGGGAAACCCGCTAAGTTAGTCTGCTGTAAAACACTCAATCCTCACAAATAGACTGATAAAACCTACAACACTTTTGGTTTGTCTGCTGTCTTTTAAAGTAGTAGTGATAAAGTGGTTTGGGAATAGTGAAAGTCTGTGAAGAGGCTGTTCTTTGGATGTGGATGAGAATAGATGTGGATGGATGTTAATGTGCCACAGTGTGATAAAGAGAGCTATAACACCTGTGTCTCACCACAGCAGTTCACGGAGCCTCAGATCGGCAGATGAAATATGACATTGTCTGGTGCACTGGCATCAAAGCTTAGAAGTATTAAACTTGATTTTATGTGAGGAAAGACTGGCACAGCTGACAGCAAAAGTTAACTAAAAAAAGAACAAACTTGCTGAGAAACTCCTTTCGGGATCCATTTTTTGGTGGAACCTTTAGATATTCAAATAAATCCCAATCTAACAGACTAAAGTAAGACATCAAACTCTCATGTACCTGTAAAATATCAAATGCGTAACTAGTATTTCCATGTATCAGCGTGTTCACTCTACCTCTGTAGCATTTTGTGCAAATTCTAGCAAAGTGCCAAAGTTAGGCTGCAGTCTAACAGAGGTGAATATCTTGGTAGATTCTTAGAGAAGTTTTAACATTTGTTTAAATCCTGGCTAGGCAGTCTCAGATTGCATATTCACGAATGGAAACAACAAACGTACAGGCCTCATGCAGAGTCCAGCCCCTCTCCAGGAGTTTGGTTCTAGAACCAGAGCCGTGCATTTAGGTGACCCAACTATAATCAGTGTTGTTCCACCCTTTGCACCAACTCCAGCTCCTTCCCCGACGGAGGGGTATTGCTCCACGTACCCACAATCAGTCTGCACCAGCAGGGGGTTGGCACACCAAGGCTGCTAACATTGCCTGCTACCTGGTGCGCGCTGTACCCAGCCACCATGCCTGTCCCTGCAGATGGTGAGTCCATGGGGGGCAGTACCATTTCCTTCTTCAGATTGAGCCTGACAAGGCCCCATGAAAGAATCCTGGCCACTGGATGCTCACCGGCTCCCTCCCAAGTCTGGCTCCATGAGGGTGCCCCGGTATCCCACATCTGGATGTCTGGATTTGATTCCAAGAGGTTCAAAAAGAACACAGAATAGTCAAAACTGAATGTAAACATCATAACAGAAACACAAATAGCACCGCGACGTGGAAACCTAGAAACTTGTATGTCATCACTCTTGAACATCTCCCCCATGAAGAGTTCAGTCTTCCTTTTGTTTCCAGAGGTTGATAATTTGCTCCCTTTTTTGGAGTAAAAGGTAGATTACTGTTACCTTGCAAAGCATATGGAAACCCCTGTTTTTGTGTTTCTCACTGGCAAATCCATCTTACAAAGCTCCGGTCTGAACTGTTGGGCCCAGTTACAAAGTGACAGGACCAATCAGGGGAGTCGTGGAGTGAGAAGAGGCCAGTGCAATTATGATGGAAGACATTAGCGTGGATGCTGCTAAAACGTCAGTTCTATCAGAACCTGATATTTCTTCATTAAAAGAAGAACAAAGAACAGCAGTGAGTTGTTTTTTCTTT
The DNA here is from genome assembly GCF_018320785.1 of Cheilinus undulatus. Classification (NCBI taxonomy): domain Eukaryota; kingdom Metazoa; phylum Chordata; class Actinopteri; order Labriformes; family Labridae; genus Cheilinus; species Cheilinus undulatus. Next base: position 40,980,676 of record NC_054880.1, on the reverse strand, counting down.
CAAAAATGACAAAAGTCATGTACTGACATGTCTACAGTCGCCATGGTTTGAGTTTTACAGCTTCATGGAGTTAATTTCTCTGTGGTGGGGCTACGACATCACATGTTTTGTTGCTCTTATTGGACCGTAAAGATGTGACAGATAGAACATTCATCCCATAACCCTCCAAGTTTTGTTCTTTCAACGGCTCTGCCCTTTCACAAACGCCATCTATGAGAGGTTTACCAGATGGTTGTGTGTAACAAATCCATCTGGTGTGCCAAGTTAACGACAACCATGACTGATAGAAAACAGAACAGTGCAATATTAGCATTAGCAAGCAACAGAGCACGGTGTTTGCTGACTTTATCTGTCCTCTCATGGCACATCAACAAAGTGCTTGGTGACAAAATGGTAATGTTAATAGTATGGATCCATTAATTGCATTAGCATTAGTAGATCTGCAAATATGTAAGATTAAACTGGCATACTCTCTGCATTAAAATGTTTCCTCTTTTGGCTGTGTGTAGAACAAATGTTATTTGTGGTCGTCAGTGCATTTATGCACCAGTCTAGTTGTCAAAAGAGTCAGATTTTCATAGTTAACCTTTGATTTTGGAAATTGGATGAAAAATACTCAGAGATTATGGCGTGAATATCTCAAGCTGCTCTTGCAGACACCCCATGGAAACTTTAAACCTAAAGTAAAGTAATGATATTAAGGCCTTAGCTTCACTGCAATGTACTGTAAAGACTTGACATCTGTTAAAAGTATGCAAAACCAGAAGTACCTCATCAGTGGTTGATTTGATTGGTGTTTCAGCTGACCAATCAGCCGGTCAGCCAGCAGGGGGTCAGTTGTAATGTCTGTGCAGTTGTATAGCAGTGACAGAAATAATCGTAGTATCAAAAACTTTAGTGGTGAGAGTCTGTGAGAGTACAGGCTGCACACTGGAGGATCTGGTTTTGATAAGTAGCCGTCATCAGTCTTCTCTTAGAAAAGGAAACCACACAATTTTCTTGAGATTCTTGAGATTTAGGAATCAGAATTCTGATTTTCAGCCTCTTTTTAACCACTTCATCAAACACAAAGTTGAGTATTCAAATTGCTGTCAATGACATCCGTTGTTCATATAAGCAGGACGTCTTGTTGAGCTGATTTCATTCTCTGCTCGTTGATTAATACGTACCTTTTATCGACACTCACACTGAATGGACTGTCCCCTGATCAGATCTTCCTCTGTTAAGCTGCTGTTTAGTTCACATTCCCTAATGAACCCCTGTCCTGATGGAGCCATTGAACAAAGCAGATTAGATAGGGATTCTCACACACTTTATCTCTCAGCGTTGATTATTTCTGTATCTATGCGTGTGTTGGTGTGAGTCCATGCCCTGTTCTCCAGTAAGCGTCTTATTCACAGTGTGTGTTTGCTTTGTGAGTCATCATTCTGAAAAGATCCAACTTTACTTTGATATTGGGATCATTTCTGCATTTTCTTGTCTTTTATCCTCCATGTAGGACTGTCAACTTTGAAGAATTTCTACTTTTAGGCCTGTGCCCCCCTCAGGCCGTTGTAACTGTTTTGCTTGCACACTGCATTTACTGTGAAATAGAGTCCGTTTATGCTATAATACCTTTTTAATAAGGTAAAGGTGAAGTGGAATAAGTACTGTATGGAAATGCTCCATTAGGAGGTAAAGCAATATAAAATAACCTCTTTAAATCCTTTAAATACATCCAGGCACTGATGTTGCCCATGCTTACCAATGACAACATGCATTTTTCATTGTAATTGAATCTGGATTTATGCTACGATTTCCAGAGTTTTCTATGGATATGTCATAACCTCTGGCCTTAATCTGAACATACAATGTTGCATCAGAAGAAGAAATGAAAGGACAAGGACAAATGGAACCAGAAAGAGGGTGATAGGAGGTAAGAAATGGTGAGGTAAAAGATGAGGGAGGAGAAGAAGAAGTAGGTAAGAGCAAAGACAAACAGGAACCTGCACAGGGACAAAAACAGTAGTATTAAAAAGAGAAGATACATTAAGAACAATGAGGGTAAAGAAAAAAGATCAAGAGAATGGAGAAAGATGAGAAGAAGACAAGAAGGGGATCGTGGAAATGAAGAGGGAATGAGAATAGAAAAGGTACAATCAAATGAAAAATAAAGAAGCAACAAGACAAAGAAAATGCAGAAGCAGGAACATGAAAAAGGATGAGACAGGGGCATTGTACAAGATGGAGGACCAGAGGAAGAGAAGGAAGAAGAGAGTGGAGAGAAGGGACAGAAGAAGAGCATAACACAGGGTATATACAGCAATCCTTAAGTTAAATTTAATACCTTTTAATACCTTTTTTACTACCTTCGAAATGTTTTAAAACCATCATGACACTGAGTTGCAAGTGTTTATCAGCAACCTTTCTAACGTTTACGCAGATTTTGACATATACAGTGCTTAACAAATATATTAGACCACCCTAACCCTAACCAAAGTAAGGTTTCTGCCACAGCTGCCCTAAATTAACAGCATTGGTAATTACCAAAATCATTTCTTATGTTTCTGCAATGGTTAATACACCAATATGTAGAAGCTCTTTAACCCAAATTATATTTTTAATGCTAAAATATAATTATTATTGTTATTCATGAATTTTCAAATTTACTGATTTACAAAAAAAATGAAATAATAGTAAAGCACATTATTATTTCTTGATTACTATGTCAGATTATAGTTATTTACTTGCATTCTTGAAGAGAAAAATGAGTTTTAGTGGTTGAACGTTATGCTTGATTAATTTCTGACTTCTCAGAGAAACCCAGTGAGCCGGCTCAAATTTGGGTGAATTCAGTTTGAAATTCCTCATTCCTGTTCTAAATGGTAAAACGTTGAGAGCTCACTCAAAATGAAAGAGTCCGCATTAAAGCACTTCATGATGCTGGATGGTCTTTGAGACATATATGACAGATGGTCTAATACATTTGTTAAGCACTGTATGTAACACTATACGCAACAGAATAGATTTAAAGACTCACCGATGTTGACCACATATTGCACATTTATTTCACCTCGTGAATAAAAATGTAAAAAACGACATAAAATGTGCAATAAAGAGATAGTTCCAGCACACTGGCTGGCATTCACTGCATGAACTGTTGAACTGCTATTGATTTTAACATAAACGTGCTATAGGCCTAATATGAACTCATGAGCAAAAGAATCTTATGACAAGTGTCTTAATTGCATGGCCTTTTCTTCAATAATTTTGTCCATTTTAACCGTTTCCTCTTTTTTCTCTAAGTATCTCCTTCTGAGTGTATTGGATTTAGTGATTAGCTGGGCCGTTTTGACGAATGGCCCAGCCTTGTTGATGCCATCAACAAGCTGTTTTTTGAAGAAGGATGCTAGTCCAAATCTGATGATGTAACCGGTTTTGTCTTTACCACACGTGAATGACTTTGCGATGTCAGAGTTGGGAAACATTTCTTAAAACAGCTCCACTATTCCTTTGTTGGAGTTCAATGAATGGTGTTTAACTGCAGTGTTTAGACACCACACAGCCTCCGCGCGCGGTGTTGGTGTGGCGCCCATACTCACCCGGAGGTCTGACGCAGTTGCTGGAGCCATAATGTTGGCTAGTACCATGGCACTAGTTTGCGGTGGTGGTGGTGGTGCAGCAGCACAGAAAGTTGAGAATGGTAGAGTTAACTGCTTTTGCTGACCACACATTCCATTTTTATGTCTAGTGGATTGCACATGCGAACGAAATGCATTAGCTCCCATCCAGTTGAAGTTGATGGTTTTTTTACAAACCGAACAATAAGCCTGCTGGTCACTCCCTACTACTACTCCCTGAATATAACGCCATCAAACATAGCCTACAAAGTTGAGACTTCAGGATTGAGATGAGGATCTTCAATTATGTGCCCAGACATGCTAGCCCACGTTTAAACAAACTAACGCGAACTTTAGCAGATAGAATTTCAATCAGAATAGGACGCCTCATAGCCTGTAAAAATAATACCTATTTTTCAAAAAATAATACCTCTAAAACCACGTTTAACACTTTTAATGGCCTTAAATTTGGCAATTCTAATTTATCACCTTTTAATACTTATTAAAACCCCGCGGACACCCTGTAACAAGATGACAGACAGGAAGAAAAAATAAGAAACAAGAAGAAAAAATAATACAAAGACTCTCAAGAAGAAGAGGGTAAATAAGAAAGGCAATGAAAAGAAGGCAAAGGAGGAATCAGATGACAAGGAAGGTTGAGAATAAGAGGACAAAGAAGAAAGGCAAGTGAAAGAAAGCAGACAGGTAGAAAGAATCAGATAACAGAGGGTCAAGAAGGACCAGCATAAAGGGCCAGAAGAATACAAAGAAGAAGGTAGGAAAAAGCAGATGAAAAAAAGGTCAATAAGACGACAAAGAAGAAAGGCAAGAGGAAGTGGGCAAAGAAGACACTCAAGAAGAAGAATACAAAGGGAAATTAAACAAAGACAAACGAGAAGGAAGGGAAGAATCAGATGACAAAGAAAATCAAGAAGAAGATGCCCAAGAAGAAGGGCAGAAAAAGAGAAAGAAGGAAAGGAAACATCAGATAAGAAAACAATGTCACAAAAAGAGGACCAAGACAAAAGGCAAGAGGAGGAAGGCAAATACAACGTTTGAAAGATATCAATGACAGAGGTTCATTAAGAAAAGGACCAAGAAGAATGGCCAGAAGAATCAGATGACAAAGAAAGTCAAGAAGAAGAGGACCCAGAAAAAGTACAGAAAGAAGAAGACAGAGAAGAAACTCAAGCAGAGGAAGGTGAAAAAGAAGTGGAAGAGAAGATGTCAAAGAAGAAAGGTAAGAAGAATCAGATCACAAAGAATGTCAAGAAGAAGAGGACTTAGAAGAAATGCTAGAAGAAGGCAAAGATAATAGTACAAAGAATCAGATGACAAAAAGGTCAAGAAGACAAGGGAGAAGGGCTAGAAGAAGAGAGAGAAGGGTAGGAAAAATCAGATGAAAAAAGGTTGAGACGAAGACCAAGAAGAAAGGCAAGAGGAAGAGGGCAAAGAAGAGGGGCAGAGCAATGACAGAGGGTCAAGAGGAAGACGACGAAGAAGAACAGCCAGAAGAATTGAAAGAGGAAAAGAAAGAAGGATAATATGACAAGGAAGAGTGAACCTGACACGCCAGATGGTTTTGTTTCATACATCCATCTGGAAAACCTCTCATAGATAGCAATTTGGAAAAGGGCAGAGCCTTTGAAAAAAGACATTGAGGGTGATTGGATAAACTTTCTGTCTGTCACATCTTTAAGGGCCAATCGGAGCAACAAAACACTCGACGTAGCCGCTACTGAGTTGCTCCCCTACCACTGGGACTCCATACAAAACTGCATAACCTGAACCATGGAGACTGTAGACAGGTCAGTACACGACTTTTGTCTTTTTTGAAAAGAAAACAACTCACTGCTGTTCTTTGTTCTTCTTTTAACAAAGAAATGTCGTCAAGTTCTGATAAACCTGGCACTTTAGCAGCATCCACTCTAATGTCTTTAACTATAACTCCACCGGCCTCTTGTTCCTGCATGCTTACGTCACGACTCCGCCACACCCGAAAGTACTGCCCCTCGATGCTGATTGGTCCTGTCACTTTCTAACCAGGCCCAAACGGTTCAGATGGGAGCTTTGCAAGATGGATTTTCCAGTGAGAAACACAGACGGGCGTATCCATCTGCCTTGAAAGGTTAAAGAAGAGGACCAAGAAGAAATTTTAGAAGAAAGAAGAGCCAGAAGAAGACAACGAAGAAGGTAGGAAGAATTGAGAAGATATACCAGGAAGAACATACAGAAGAACGTCAAGAAGACAATAACAAAGAACAGAAGAGTACGAAGAATCACATGACAAAGAAGGTCAAGAGGAGGAAGACATAGAAGAAGGGCAAGAAGAATGCATAAAGGAGCAAGAATAAGAAAAAGCAAGCAAGAAGAACGAGTGGGGCAAAGCAAAGATGGGGAATGATGATGATGAAGGAAAAAAGAAAGAAAGAAGATGACCATGCACAAGTTTGTGTGGATAGAGAAATAAGGAAATGAAGTAGAACAATCCCCAAGCTGAACTCAGGCATCTATATTTATTTTTTGTTGATTTTCTCTGTTCTTTGCAGCAGATTGAATGTACTACAAATAACCTCACAAAAGACCAGACTCGCTTATCATCCTAGGCTCTTTCTTGAATCTGTAAAGAACATTTCTTCTTTTTAAGTTATTATTAAAAAATGATAAGCACTGAGCAAGTGCCTACAAAAGAGCATGGCATGGCAGTCCCTGCAAACATTGAAGTGATAAGAGAAGGGGAGACAAGTCTGGTGTTCAGAAATAAAATTAAAACCAATAGTATGACGGGCTTCACAACAAACGATTTGATATATTTAGAACCTCAGAAATTTACATGAGATGTGCACTGCAGACAGATGGACATTTACACCAGCTGAGAAGAAGAGCTACAATTTGGCTCTCCATATTAACACAGCATCCTCCTTTCAGCTCTCCTCTCTGTGAGCCGTTTTCCTCTCCTTCACTCTCCCCTCTTCCAACATCATCTGTTCAAACACTCTGGGTATTGCCCCCAACTGTTTGAATAAGACTGCTGAAACATGACAGGATGGCCAAATTTACCCAGGCAATTCACAGAGCCTGCTGGACATGATCACAGGGCCAAAAAGGCTTAGAGCTGCAATTCAATGCATGTATTTGGTTGCTAATTTGCATGGGAGTCATCAGCTTCCCTTATACATGTCGATGATTGCACACATGCTTAGGGGGCTGGAATGGGGTGGGGGTGTTCCACTTTGTAAATTCACAGGGCAATTATCTAGCAAATATGATAGTTATGACTCATTTACATTATTTGTAATGGGGAGTGGGGAAATGAGGCATGACTGCAGTGGCATAGCATGTCCTAATTGTGGCGGGTTTTCCATCAAACACATGGAGCCACCATGCATCCATTCTCAATCCAGATGACTGTCATAGAATCCTGCTTTCCATTAGTTTTCTCTTGATTGCAGCTTTCAAATATGCATTTTCATGATTATGTTTGGGATGATGTACAATAAGCCAGTTGCTACAGCGTAAAGGAACCCCAACGGGGTGAATCAGTGTGCTTCAGCATAACCCTGGAGGGGTTTATTTCTCGAATGGCAACTCATTTTTGGGATGGATGCATAATAGAGAAATGCATATTTTAGTTCAGCATATTGGTTGGAATCCATCCATCCACTTACCCAACCAACAGTTGTATGTTCCTGATTTTTTCCCCCCTTGTGCTTTTGCATGCTTTTTTCAATTTCTGCCAAAGTTCAAAGGCTCACATTAAATTTACATTCCCTATATTCGATGCTATAATGGCACACAGAGGGTTTTTCATCTAAGCTATTCCTGAGGCAATGGGCTGTCAGCTTGAATCTTATATACAGAATGAATGGAAATATAATGCACTTATCAAATAACATGAATCTAGTTGCAACCTACAGCATAGTCATGACATTTTAACTGCCCCAGGGGTTGTTAACCTGTTAATCTGTCCACCTCTTGCCTTTTACAATGTGATGTTACCCTTAAATCATACAATATTTTTAGGGTCCAAGCACCAACCTAAGGTCAGCCAAGACCCTATTGCAGTGATACTCAACATGTGGCTCTTTTGTGATGATTTGTGGCTCTTTTATGTCTTCATTTGAAATAATATTCCCCCAGAAAACCTTTAAAAAGGGAAAATTTCATATTAAATTATTCATATTAATCAGTCTTTCCCAGACTTATACAGAAGGCTTTAATTGCCAAACTAAATTGTCCCATTTATCCCATTTTTGCCCTTTTTCACCCAATTACGTTTGCCATTAAATATCACTTTTTTCCTACATTTTTGCCTCTTCTTTTTGACAATTTTAACCCATTTTTGGCCCTTTCTCACCATTTCTTCACCACTTTTTCCTATTTAAGCTTCCTTTTGCCATTAAATACCACTTGTTTACACTTTTTTCGTCCATTTTTGCAACTTCCTTTAGCCATTTTTATACCATTTTATATTACCATTTTTCACAATATTTTGCCCATTTAAGCTACCGTTTGTCATTAAATACCACTTGTTTCCCATTTTTTGCCCTATTTTGCCACTCTTGACTACATTATTCCCATTTTATTCATTTTTCTCTCTTTTTTGCCATGTTTTTGCCAGTTTTGTACCATTTTTGCCCCTTTTCACGATATTTTCCCCACTTTTCACCTTTAAGCTACCATTTGTCTTTGAATACCACTTGTTTCCTTTTTGTTTGCCCTATTTTACCTCTCTTGACTGCTTTTTGCCCATTTTAGTCATTTTTTCTCATTATTTTGCCAAGGTTTTGCCAGTTTTGGACCATTTTTGCCCATGATTTTTTCTTTAAGCTGCCATTTGTCATTGAACACCACTTGTTTCTTCTTTTTTGCCCAGTCTTGCGACTTCTTTTAGCCACTTTTTTAACATTTTTGCCACTTCTCACCATTTTTTGCCCATTTAAGCTGCCTTTTGGCATTAAATACCACTTGTTTCCTATTTTTGCCCATTTTTGCTACTTCTTTTAGCCACTTTTATACAATTTTTTCCCTTTTTCACCATTTATGGCCCATTTAAGCTACCTTTTGGCATTAAATACCACTTGTTTCCTATTTGTTTGCCCTAGTTTGCCACTCTTGACTGCTTTTTGCCCATTTTAATCCCTTTCTTCCTTTTTTATTGTCACTTTTGGATCATTTTTGCCACCTTTCACTTATTTTTATTGCTACTTCAAGCCGTTTTGCCACTTTTCACCACTTAGATTGTTGCTCTTGCGAAGGTATTTTTCAACAACGTGGCTCTTTGATTGAGCAGGGTTGAGAACACTGCCCTATTGTATCAGAATATATTATTTGTCTGGCAGAGTAGTTGCTAATTTGGGAGCTTCCCCCACTGGAAATTTTTGGCATTTGGACCCAAAAGAGAACTAGTTGGGAGCTATATGCATGAAAATTGGTACATCATGATTAGATTAAAAAAAATATATCTTGGGGCCATCTTTTAAGATTTACAGGAAGTGCACTGTAAACAGCTAAATGTCAAATTTTGGCATTTTTGGGCGCTTCACAAGTTTCATATTTTAACAAACTACTCCAAGGGATTTCATCTGATTGACTTCAGAATTTAAGGTTTGAGGTCTAGGGTTGTGCGAACTGTAAGATTTCACCATAGGGTAGGGCCGTCACAGGAGCTCAAACTTTACTTTTTCTTTTACATTTTTTTGCAGTGGAAAATTCAACAATAATTAAATAATATATCTTTTTAGTGTTTTGGTAAATCATCACCAAACTTCACAGGGAGGCTCACGCACCGATCCTGAATAAACGCACACTTCAAAATGATTACTTTGTAACAGCGCCCCCTTGTGACAGTTGAACATTTCCCCCTCTTGTTTTTTGAATTTCTCCTTTAAATATTCAGCCCCTGCACACCATTCAGCCCAGGCTATAAATATCTTGCCAATTTGACAGGAAGTATGTGCAACTCTCATATAAAACATCTGACTGGCCTCAAATTTCTCATGCAGGATCAAGGTCTGCCCCTTTACGTATCAAATGTTAATTTTATTGTGTTGATGCGGCACCCCTACTGGCAGCATGAGCTGATACAATTGGGAAGTTTCTTTATGTATGAGCAATCCTTATCACGCTGTTTCAGAGGAAGTGACTGTACCTCTGACTTGCATGAAATCTCACGATAAGTGTCTGCCCCTCTACATGTTTCAATGTTTATTACATGTTTTTGATAATGCGCCACCCACTGCAAGAACACAGAAGCATCTCCAGCATATAATGTCCTGTTTTTTTTCTTCTCATTTTACACTATAAATAACGGTCCAAGGAGGATCGACATGTTTTCCGCCACAGCACACAGCATCGATTGCTTAAACCAAACTATTCCCAAGGGCCCTCACAGCTGCTTGCTAGTTTATTTTGGAAATTTGTTTGCAGAAAAAGTGTTCATTCCCTTTCACATTTTTGCACTGTCTTTAAAAAGGGTCACTGACTTCCTGTTTGGATACAGATTTGCCACTGACTGGACTCAGCCTGAGCTGTCTGTCACAAATCACTGCAGAAGAGTGAGCGTGAGTGCATAACAGCACAACCTAGACATTAAAAACAAGATTTTACTGGTGACGGTACATATAAAAGTCTACTGCTCACCACTAGTTTTGATCCGATTCCCATGCATATGTCTGATTGACATAGAAACAGGTAGCAGCAAATGTCATCATATTTGAATCTGCACAGCTGTAACAACCGTAAACAACCTACAGCAGCAGAGAGCTGTTGCAGCAAACTGAATACTGTATATCTCTTGTCTTGCAGCTTTAGAACTCGATAGTGCATAAGTACTCAGGTGCATGTCTAGTTTATCGTAAGATCCAGCGCTGTCTAAAATCAGAGCTGTCCCAGGTCAGCATCAATCATGTCAGGATCTCCCCCCTCTCTGTCTCCACCCTCCCAGAGCTGAGATGTCTGCTAAGATGAAAGCGTCAGAGACAGATGTACAGAGCGTGTCTGACTGCGTTCCACACAGCAGGATCAACGTCATAAGATGGGAAAATGCTGAATGTCAGTTTTCCCTCTTTTCAGTCAGCGGTGGGTTGCTGGTGGGTTTGTCAGCATTCCCATCAATGTGCCCCCCACTCTCCTTTAAGCCTTAATGACATCAAACTCGAGCTTGAACGGGAGACAAGGGAACGCGTGTGATGTTTTAAACCAAAGGCTGCTGTTGTTTTGCATGACTGAAGCAACAGAAAGGTTAGCTAAAGGTCCAGAGGAATAAAGAGAAAGACATGAAAGAGAAATGAGTGTGAGACAAAGCCTTCTGGTCTCAATCAGGATGGTAAACTGTTGAGTGGAACACCTTATTTTTGAATTAGCCGCTGATGGGAGAACAGTGATAGGACAGCCGCTTCACTCGCAGTAGAGTGGAGGGAAGCTCTAATGGAAGTGGGATTGCCTTTTTTTCACCAGCTGAGCCTTGTGGCGTTGTCTTTTCTGGTCTCAAATTAGCAATTTACATGTCTCTTCCTCCTCTGGGTGCTGTCGTTTTTTCTGCATTTTAACGCCTCTATTTTTGACCAGGCGGCAGGATCAGAACAAATTGAATTGTGAGTGGAGGGTAACCTTGAAAAAAAAAAACAGGCTTTGAGGATGATTTAGGGGTAAATGAGCAGAATTCACCTTCCAGTTCTGCTGTGCATAATTGGACAAAACAATTTCAAGTGAAACAGGCATTGTCACCTGTGCATCCGCTGGTGCATACGTAATGGCCGAAGCACAAATAAACAACAAAATACCTAACAAGTCATTGCTAGTCCATTTGGCAGTGCATTGCTCCATAATTTCATTTATTTTCTGTTTACAAAAGCGAGTTCAAGCTGCTTTGAATATTGAAAAGGCCTGTGTTCCCAAGCCCAAAGCTTACACCCAAGGTCACCCAGAAGGGGATAAAGGGGAGAGCTACCTGGGGCACAATCGTGGTCCATTCTAAAGTTAAGCTGTGATAACCATATTTATTTTTAACGTGAATAATAGCCATTCTTATCAGAGCACCAAAACATGAATTTCACATATTTATGCTGTAGTACAATATAGCTTTTTCAAAATGTAAACGCTTTTTATTCAACCAAAATTACCTTATTATTAGTAATGTTAACAAAGGATAGATGGACTAAACTATTAGAGTAATGTCAGGCTGTATAGCGAGGCCATGATGAGCACAAATGTCAGGATGTCAGAAAATAAAACAGAAGACACTGAGACAACTTTTTTGGAAGTATGATTAGATGGGTATTAGATGGGTATGGGTAGAAATTGGCAAACTGTGTTAAAAATTGCAAATATCGTCAAACAACAGGGGCAACATGGACTCAAAAAGACAAAATGACAACAAACAAAGTAGGCAAAAAGTTGCAAAAAGATATGGCAGAAATGGGCAAGATAGGGGCACACAGTGGTAAAAAGGGTAACAAAATTGGTGTAAATTGGTAAAATTGGAATAAAGGTGGAACAAAGGTGGCCAAATATTGGAGACTAAACAGGTTTTTAAAAAGTGGTAAAAAATGACCAAAAAATGTTAAGAAATGGGCGAAAGTAGTAGAAATGGACAGAAGCAGCAACAAGGGGTACAATTTATCAAAACTGGCAAGAAAGGCAAAAAGTAGCGAAAAGCAGCTAAACTACGCAAAATAAGATGTTGCAGAAATGACCAAAGAAGAGGAAAATAGACAGAGAAATTGGTGGAAAAAGGGCAAAAAGTGAAAAAATGGGTACGGAGTAGGGCTGTCACGATATCAGATTTTGACTTCACGATTATCATGGGCAAAAAATGTCACAATAACGATATCACAAATAAAAATTTAAATAATAATGGGACAATCAATCAAATTTCTCTTTCACTTTATTTATGTTGTGTTCTCTCTTTTGGCAGATGAATTACACTCAAAATACCTGTCTAAGGAGGTACTGAGACAGTATGAAAACAGTAACTGTGCAACTGCACATAATAAGTACAATTACACTCAATAGCTAGTTAAAAGGTAACCAGATGAACTGATAAACAGAAAATCCACAAAGTGCAACATCTGCTCTAACTATCAACTGAAACAAAATCATTTCTAGATAGCAAGGGACACAGTATTTGTGTGCAACTGAAGAATGACAACTAATAACTTTAGAATAATCCACTGTCTACTGAACAATCCCTGGTATATTTTTCTTTTTCTGTTTCCATTCTGTTTCCAAACTGTGTTCAAGTGGCATTGGATCATTTACACAATATTATCATATGTACGGAAGAGTATTGGGGCCACAGAAAAAAAAAAATTTCGAGACGAAAAGTTTTTTTTTTCACTTGTGAGAAAAAAGTCAGAATTCTGAGAGAAAAGACAGAATTCTGAGATTAAAGTCAGAATTCTGACTTTATTCTTCAAATGAAAAAAAGTCTCAAATGTTTTTTTTTCAGAATTCTGACTTTAATCTCAGAATTTTTCTCAGTTTTTCTCTATTTTTCCAGTGGCCCTAATACTCTTCCGTACATTTGCACATTTTTAACATATTTAAATTTTATATTATAATACCACATTTCATCAATACCAGTATACTGCGACAGCCCTAATACAGAGCACGAAAACTGGGGAAAAAATGAAGCAAAAAGTGGCATAATAGAGACAACAAGGCCAAAAACGGGGGGAAAAATGGAAAACAGCAGCTAAAGACCAAAAAAAAGAAGAAGAAATCGGGAGAAAAAAATGAACAAAAAAGTAGCAAAAAGAGTGAAAGAAATTGGTTAAAAAAAAATCGGACAAAGGTGGCATAAAAGCTTTTAAAAAGCAGGAAAAATGGGCAAAGAAAATTGAAGTTTAGGTGAAAAGTGGTGAAAAAATGTGGCAGCATTGGGTGAAAAAAGGCAAAAAGTTTGACATTAATAAGGTAGCCATTAATAATCTATCATTAACTATCTATCTTAGGATCTAAAAATGGGGTAAAAGTGGCAAAAAATTGGGCAAAAAGTGGTTTAAAAAAGGTGACAGTAATTGTTGGAAAAGGGTAAAAATTGCATAAAAAGTGGGGAAAAAGTTCATAAAATGTTGCCAAAGATTGGGTTCTAAGATACTAAAATGAGTAGAAAAAGGGGCAAAAATTGTGATGAAATGGGCAGAAAGTGAAAAAAAAAGCAGCAAAAAGGAGTTAATCACACCTGACAAACAAGACAAAGTAGCAAAAAAGACATAGCAGAAATGAACAAAGGGTGATAAAAATCCAGAGCAATGGGTGAAAAAGGGGAAATAATGGGCAAAGAGCATGAAAATGCTCTGTGGGGTTAGCACACAGACTGCCCCTCTGCCCTCTAGGAGGGGCTACAGGAGTCTACGGACCGACAGCATCAGGTTTAGGAACAGCTTTTTTCCCCACATTTGTCTCCTTGATGAACATTTTTAACATATTTAAATTTTATATTCTAATACCACATTTCATCAATACCAGTATACTGCGACAGCCCTAATACAGAATCTAATCTAATCTAATCTAATCTAAACTAATATATAAAGTGGCAAAATATAGATAATTTAGCTAGAGAGATAATATAGCTAAAGACTGCAAAAAGATGTTGAAAATTTGGCAAAAAAGTGGTGTAAAAACTGAGAGAAATTGTTGAAAAAAACGGAATAAAAGTGGCAAAAAAGTGGGAAAAAATTGGCATAGAAAATTGCAATTATGGTCAAAATTTTGAATTTCCCTGAATGAATAATATCAGAACCCAGTTATAGTTTGACCCACTTTTCAGCTCCAAATGAGGGAACAGTTAGCCAGGGTGCTAGCACCAATGCCACTGATCCAAGCTGCATTCATTGATATCATCACTAAGGCCGGCCACACACTACAGGATTTTAAGGCCGATTTGGGGCAAGATTTGCCTCCCCCAACGATCGTGGGGAGGCTCGACAAACGACTGTTTGTCTGAGTAGTCTGCATGTGTGTGGTGTCAACACGATTGTTTTACTGCTCCAAATTGCGTCGTAGCCTCCAAAATCCCAAATTGTAAGTATCAAACATGTTTGATATTTACGATTCTAGGTTGTAGTGCTGCTGATAGAGTACCCACAACAACCAATGACAGTGAGCAGACAGGGTAGCGTCACAGCCATGACCACAAGTTTAACTTAATTTCAGCCATGATTTCATCCCAAATCTTTCCCTTGTATTATGGTTTTTACTTCACCTGTAACGCATACCAGCAAGATGAACATCTGTGTTTTTTTTTGTTTTTTTTCTGAAGTCACGTGATCACGTGAGGTTGTAGGCAGGTCGGCAGGTGTGTGGTCTCCAGTGATCTGACAGTCTGGCTGAGTCGTCTAGTGAGTTCATTCAGAGGATTAAAAATGAAAAATCTTTGGAAATGGTCCTGAAGTCTGTGGTCTCTCACGGTTTTAAAATCGTTTCAGATTAAAAAAACGTCTAGTGTGTGGCCGACCTAAGTCAACACTGGAGAGGGCCGATTCTCTGGGGTTTTCAGGGGCCCAGCCTTTTCTGTGGGTGGACCTACTCAGACCTGTTTAACAGACATGCATCCTTCACAAGCACACCTACATACATCACAGGCCTGTCACAGTCATGCATGTGTGCACGTTTGCGGAAGGAAGAAGAAAGGGAGGGAAATATATCAGACGCAGCAATCCACCTCTGTTGGTTTCTCCACTCATCCCACTCTCATCTCACTCTCGCCTGCATCTATATATCTTTAGCCATTTAATTAGCCCGACAGGTAATAAATTCCACGTCTTATGTGCTACTTTATTTATTTATCCATCAGCCTTTTAGAGGCGTACAGAATCTGAAGGGCCAGACTCTATTATAAGGCGAGTAGCATCTCCAGCCTTTTAAGGTTTGAGTCATTAGCAAATCAAGTTGACAGCGTGACATGTCGGGGGCTGTTCTGTCAACTTCAGCAGCTGTTGCATGCAACATTAGCACAAAATAGAAGATGTATTGCACATGTATATCTTGCACATACATACAGTTAACATACTTCTAGTGTGTGTTATCTTTTATGTGACATTTACACGTGGAAATGATCATCCAAGTGTCTGGGTATGTGTGCGTGCGACTGTGCATCTGGCTGGCCTGATAAGAGCTCTTGCAGCCGGGTCCTGCCACGTCGTGCCACATCATTTAAGACTCAATGAGCTGTCAGTGATCTGGCTGCTGGAGGACATATGTGTCAGCAATGGGATGCAAGCGAGGTCAGGGCACTGGGAGTTTCCTCTCTGTTCACTGGTCTAGCACAATGCTCTGTCAGCATGTTGGAGATTAGCAGGGCTCAGTTGTTTCAAAAGTCAAATTTAGGGGCACTGATGGCCTAGAGCAGAGGGTCTCAAGTGGTGGATTACAGCCCAAAAGTGGATCATGGAGATGGCATGAATCCATTTTTATTTGACCCTTTTGTGATGTGATAGCAAGTAATGTGTGGTATTTTTTTTTTCATATTTATCTCATTATCTTGGCATGATAACACTGTTTTTTTCTATGATAATATGTTAATTTCTCAAGATCTCTTGAAAACAATCAACATTTACAAGATATTACTGAGCACAGGATAAACTAAAATGCATGCATCCTTGTCTTCTAAGGGCATCTGTAGTAAAAGTTTTATAAACATGTTTGTCTTATTTGTAAACAAAGTCTGGTAGTAACAATACTCAAATAGCCATACTGCAAACATTAGACTAAACAACATTTCATAAACAAATAGGTCTTTTCAAGGATTTAACTATGTAGGCTATAGGCCAGTTTTAGAAGTAGTTACATGAACATTGGCTTGCTTTAGCTTCTTTAACTTTAGCTAAAGCTAACATAGATATGCCAGATATGTAATTAACATTACTACATAAGCCAGTGTAGCTTATGTGGTAATGTTAGCTTAAGCAACTAGAACTTTAGCGATGTGAGCTTTAGCAAACATAGCAAAGGCTAATGTAGCTAAGGAGAACGTACCTACTTTATGTAGCGTTATGTGAGCTGAGCTTTAGCTATGTAAGCTACTTAAGCTAGCATACGCTTGCTGCACTGGAATGTTTTCATGGAGGACAAGGTTTGTTAGCAGTCTGTTTACTTGGTTTTATTACAAATTTTGTCATCAGGTTTTGCAGGTTAGGTTGTTCACTTTAATTAAACCTTACCCTAACCCGAAATGGAAGTTTAATTTGATATTACCCCCAGGACATCTGTGCCCCCAGAATAAAACTGTTTTCCTTTGAGTGGTTAAAAAGTTTCAGAAATTTGGATCGTGAATTTCTCTCTAACTAATTAAGACCTAAAGTTGCCTAAAAATGCTGTGAAAAACCCTTAAAACAACCCCCAAAAAGCTGAATTTCACCTATCCATCCATTTTCTATACCGCTTATCCCGTTGGGGGTCGCGGGACGGAAGCCTATCTCAGCTGGCATTGGGTGAGACCCAGGGTACACCCTGGACTGATCGCCATGACTGTTGATTATTAAAGTAGTAAAAACATTCTCAAACTACATTAGTGTCCTGGCAGTAGTGGCACATTATGGCAAAGAAAAAACAAGTTTAAAAGCCCACAGAAAAGTAGAAGCCTGGACGAACACACGCCATTCCTGTGTGGTCCGTTTCCACAAAGCAGCCTGGTTTTGTTCATCACAGTTTGCCATAGTTTAGCACATTAAACTCTGATTTTTCTCAGGTGATGTCTGTCCAGTCTCACTCATTGTGACATGAAAGCCATCTATTTGAAGAGATGTAGATTATTTGGCTCATCTCAGTAACAAGGCCTCGTCTTTTGGCTTCCAAAAGAGCTGCTGTGGTTCACATTTAAAAGTTTTGTGAATTGTGCATCATTACTCTGTCTCTTACTCCACAAGGTTTATTTTCCAAATAGTATGTCACTGTTTCCTTTAAAAGCATGTTTATGACAAAACGAGGATGTTTTTGCCAATTTGCTCAGCACAAGACTCTTTAAGACTCCACCTTAATCTGACTGGACAACATTAGGCGGCCTAGAGAACCGAGTCATGTGGGATATTGATCAACTCCAGGCCAGGTAAATTTTTGGTGAGTTACTTTTGTGTAAAGTGTAGGGGACTGAACTCAATGCAGAAATTTAGGGGGATAAACATTGCTTGCGGGTCCATTTTAACCTGGCAAAACAGATGGATTCACCTGTTTTGTTTCTCACTGGCGAATCCATTTTGCAAAATCTCCCATCTGAACTGTTTGGGCCCAGTTGGAAAGTGACAGGACCAATCGGCGTCAAGGGGCAGTACTTTTGGGCATGACGGAGTCGTGATGTACACAAGCAGCGACCGGTGCAATTATGGCGGAAGTGATTAGCATCGATGCTGCTAAAGCACCAGTTTTATCAGAACTTGTCAACATTTCTTCTTTAAAAGAAAAACAAAGAACAGCAGTGAGTTGTTTTCTTTTCAAAAACGTCAAAAGTCGTGTACTGACATGTCTACAGTCGCCATGGTTCGTGTTCAGCAGTTGTCTGTGGAGTTTACTCCTCGGTAGGGGCCACAATGTCACATGTTAAGTTACTCTGATTGGCCCGTAAAGATGTGACGGACAGGACTGTCATCCAATCACCCTCCAAAAGTTTTTTTTAAGGCTCAGCCCTTTCCCTAAACACTGTCTATGGGAGGTTTAACAGATGGATGTGTGAAATAAATCGTTCTTGGTTGTCAGGTTATGCTTCAGTGTGATTAGGATTATACGGACTGTTTGAATCAGTGATATCCTAATCTTACCCAAATGGTTTAACAACAAATGCTTAAGGCTGATAAAAGATTTAAATAATTGTACTTACTTGATCCAATTTGATTTAAGAGTCTTTTCCTTGAATAGCTTGTTTTTCAAGATTTGATCCCATCAGATATCTTTAATCAGATCTGAATTCATCAGGGCCCCTCATATCTCTAATCTCTGTCTCATCCTAACTGGACTCACAGTGCTGGATCCAATTCACTTTGGTGACAGCAGTGTGGAAGTGCGTGTGTTAATATCATTAGCTCTCATCTCTCACCATTAGGCTGATTGGCAGAGATATAGAGTGGTGGACCAGCGTGGATGCGCTGATTAAATGCCTACAGTGAAGTACGGTATGACATACATGCTGCCAGCATGACAAAGATCTGTTTTCTTTGAGTCCAGCAGGTCAGTGTTATGCGTCACTGTAGGTATACCGACCTTTATGTGTTTCAGGGTGTTGCTTTATGAAGCTGAAATCATCTTAAGGTCTTGACTTCAAACATAAAAAGAACTAAAGGGGCACCAGCTTTCAACTTTTAGGGCCTCTCCTTTCTTTAGACAAGCTAACATGAGATGACTCACAGAAAGATTGCACAGATATTGCAGCTTAATCTTCAAAAATGAGACAAAATAAATGATGGAATTCTCAAAGCACCCTCGAGAGGTGAAACGCACCCAAAGCAATTATCGTCCTGGTGCTATGGCAAAACTGTCTGGGGCTGAAAAGAGGTGATGTGCTCCAGCCTTTTTAAGTCAAATCAGTAAAAGCATTTGACAGACTTTTGGTCGCTTTACTTTCGTACTCAGACTGTCCAGTCATATTGTCAGCAGATTGTAGACATAAATGACAAAAATCATAACCGCGTGCTAAATGTTCACATTATAACAACAATCTAACATTCACTTTCTTTCTCATTGCTGTCCATGGTGCAAAGCCAATGGATTTAGGATAGAAGACATGATAGCAGCCAAAAACAAAACCATAAAATTCCCCCTGCTGACTGGCTGTGGTAAAGTCCACTCCCTCAATGTTAAAGGGCACAAATTGTGCAAAATCACTTTTCATGGCCTTGCAAAGCAGATGGATAGGCCGGTTTCCTTATGTTTTACTGGCATATCCATCTTGCAAAGCACCTGTCTGAACCATTTGGGCCCGGTTAGAAAGTGACAGGACCAATCAGCGATGAGGGGCAGTACTCAGGTGCAGCCGAGTCGGGACATGTGCAAGCAGCAACAAGAGACTAGTGCAATATGGCAGAAGAGCTTAGTGTGGATGCTGCTAAAGCGCCAGCTTTATCAGAATTTGACGACATTTCTTAGTTAAAAGAAGAACAAAGAACAGCAGTGAGTTGTTTTCTTTTCAAAAAATGACAAAAGTCGTGTACTGACATGTCTGTAGTCACCATGGTTTACGTTATTCCTCGGTAGCTACGCACACACACCTCGATAGCAGCTACATCATGTGTTCTGTTGCTCTGATTGGCCTGTAAAGATGTGACAGACAAAACGTCCATCCAATCACACTCCGAGTTTTTTTTTTAAATCCTCTGCCCTTTACCAAACGCTTAGTATTGAAGGTTTTCTGGATGTGTGAAACAAATCCATCTGGTGTGTCAGGTTCCCTTTTTCAGGGTTTTCTAAAAATAATATGTGCCCCTGCTCTGTCCTCAATCCCCCCCAAGAATCAGAAAAATGCATACTCACACACGTTTTATATCATTTTAGTTAGTCATCATAGTTATATATCATCTTGTCAATGCATGCCTTAATGTCATCTCTTTAAGTTCATTCTATTCACTTAACAAATGCTATATCAAGGGGAATAGCACCATTATTAACAGCTCTGTTGGTAAATGCAGCTCTTGCTCAGGATTAGTATAATAGAGGAAGAACAGAGTGGCAAAGACTAGCATTAGTGTCACTGCATGTTCCATATCTGTGAGTCTGCTTCAAACTGAAGAAAAGAATGTTTTTCTGGAGTCTGTGCCAACCTAAGGGATCACATTAAACCAACATGCAATAGTCTACCTTAGCCTGGTGGACAAAAAAAAAGAAATCAAATTCAAAGCTGGCAGGACATGAATGAGTTGTCTGCAGGTGATCCTTTAGAACAAGGGTTTATATACACTCTCCTCCAAAACCATTGGAACAGTCAGGCCAATTCCTTTTTCTTTGCTGTAGACTGAAAACCTTCAGGTTTGACACAAAAAGAAGAATATGAGAAAGAGCTCAAGATTTAAGCTTTTACAAAATGCCTGTTCCATAGTATTTAAGTCTGAAGGTTGACTTGGCCAGTCTAAAACCATCCACTTCTTGCCCCGATGAACTCCTTTGTTGTTTTGGCAGTGTGTTTTGGGTCATTATCTTGCTGCATGATAAAGGATCTCCCAATCAGTTTGGTTGTATCTTTCTTGAAACTGACAGACAAGGTGTCTCTGTAGACTTCTGAGTTCATGTCTGCTGCCATCATGTGTTACATGATCAATTAAGATTAATGAGCCCGTCCCAGAAGAAGCCACGCAAGCCCAAGCCATGACAATCCCTCCACTGTGTTTTACAGATGAGCTTGTATGTTTGGGATCATGAGCAGGTCCTTTCTTTCTCCAGACTTCAGTCTTTCCATCACTTTGGTAAAATTTCATCGTTGTCTCATCAGTCTATTTATCATCTTGTCAATGCATGCCTTAATGTCATCTCTTTAAGTTCATTCTATTCACTTAACAAATGCTATATCAAGGGGAATAGCACCATTATTAACAGCTCTGTTGGTAAATGCAGCTCTTGCTCAGGATTAGTATAATAGAGGAAGAACAGAGTGGCAAAGACTAGCAAAGACTAGATGAGCTTGTATGTTTGGGATCATGAGCAGGTCCTTTCTTTCTCCAGACTTCAGTCTTTCCATCACTTTGGTAAAATTTCATCATTGTATCATCAGTCTAATCTAGTCTAGTCATTAAAACTTTGTCCCAGAATGTTTGAGGGTGGTCTCTGTACTTTTTTGGCACATTCCAGCCTTTCCTGTTCTTCTTGCTAATGAGTGGTTAGCATCTTCTGGTGTAGCCTCTGTACTTTTGTTCATGAAGTCTTCTGTATAGACGGTGAGACTTTCACTCCTGTCCTCTGGAGGTTGTTGCTGATACCACAAGCTGTTGTTTTAGTGTCTTTCTTTACACCTCTCACAATTTCTCTGCTGTCAGAGATTGATGTTTTCCTTGGTCTACCTGTTCGACATGTGTTACTGAGTACACCAATTGCTTTTGTCTTGTTCAGGACATTCCAAATGGTTTGCCAATGTTTTTGCAAGGGCCCTGATTGATTTCCTATCTTCTCGCAGTTTCACAGTTGCTTGTTTTTCACCCATAGACAGCTCTCTAGTTTCATGTTGGTGATACCTCTAACTATAAATGCAGTCCCCAGAGGCAAAACCCAAATCTGAAACTGAGCATGGACATTCAGCTTCATTTACTGTGTGAATAATCAATGTCACTGGACACACCTAGGCAACAAAACATACCTGTCAGTCACATGTTCCAATACTTTTGCTCACATGAAAAATGGGTGGGTTTAAACAAAGGGTGCCATCTTCAAAGTGGTCCATCAGATCCAGACGTAAATACCTGAAAATAAAAGTTGAAATGTTGGTCTCTTGTCTCATATTCATCTTTTGATGTCAAACCCATTTTTTTAAGTCTACACAAAAATAAAGGATTTGGGCCAACCGTTCCAATACTTTTGGAGGGGAGTATATTTGGCACTTTTATATACAGCCAGAGTTTGTTGAGACTTGTTGACGCATCTCTCCATTCAGTCAATTTTAACCATAAAAATCAGACCAAGTGCTGTCTTAATCACATGAATTTAGTGACTTTATTGATGCAGTTTAAGCTAGTTTCCATACAGAGCTGATGCGTTGCACACAGATTTGAAAGCTATTGCTAATTTTAACTATTTGGGCCTTTGAATAAGTACAGAAAGTAGAGTGTGTGACATTCAGCAGGCAAGAAAACAGTGCCACACGTCTATGCAAATGTGAAATGCCTCACCAGGGTAGCCATTGAAATACATGGGAATTCAAAATTTAACCCCCGGAAAATTAATGATGACATCCCAAGACTGCTGCGATTTTTACAATTACGCTTATAGGAACTAATGCCAGATGGATGTGTTTCACACATCCATCTGGTAAACCTCCCATAGAGAGGGCAATTGGATGAATGTTTTGTCCGTCATATCTTTACGGGCCAATCAGAGCAACAAAACACGTGACGCCATAGCCCCAAACCGAGGTGCACCGCTACCTACGAGTACACTTCATAGAGAACTGCATAACGCGAACCATGGCGACTGTAGACATGTCAGTACATGACTTTTGTGGTTTTTGAAAAGAAAACAACTCGATGCTGTTCTTTGTTCTACTATTAATTAAGAAATTTCATTAAGTTCTGATAAAACTGTCACTGTCGCTGGCAGCATCCACGCTAAGCTCTTCCGCCATAATTGCACCGGCCTCTTGTTTCTGCTTCCTTTCGTCATGACTCCGCTGCGTCTGAAAGTACTGCCCCTCGTCACTGATCGGTCCTGTTGCTTTCTAACTGGGCCCAAATGGTTCAGACGGGAGCTTTGCAGGATGGATTCGCCAGTGAGAAACACGGAAATGGGCAAGTCCATCTGCTTTGCAAGGTTATATAGGAACCATAGATGGTTACTTGGCTGACCTTAATTTTTAACCATAATAATGAAAAATGGTATATAATATAAGGACAACAAGTGACCATATATGGTTCCATGCCTGTTTACATTAAAAAAAAAATGTATGGAGTCTATGCATTTTCAAATGTTAATAATAATGACACCTAAAAATGTGTTTAAGTAGAAAATATTTATTTAATACACATAGTTATTTCTGAGTTACATACTGAAATCATAAGGAGAAATCCTGCCTCTCACAGAGTCATCTCTGATGGCTGCAGTGTCTCCTTACAGGGTCAGCGAGGCTGTCTTTAGACATGACTGGCTTCAGAATGCTGTAAAAGGAATAGGGGTACCACCAGTTTTTATCTCATAATTCCAACAGGAAACCTAAAAAATAGGAAATATTGAATTACTAAGGGGAATTTTAGCTGCAATGAGGCTTACAGAAAATATAAAACTAAATATCTGCCATTTAAGTATAAAATAACTATTACACTGCAGAAAAACTGACTAAAATCTCATATATTACACTTTTATTACACTATTTTTCATATAATTCCATCTGAAAATCTGTAAGAATAACATATTAAATGTCTCAATTAATTTAAGCAGAAATAAGCCTCACAGTCAAAATAAAAATTGGAAGAAAACACATTAGTATAATAAAACTGTTATGAGGTTAAAAAACATGTTTATTTTACTATTTATACCTTGAAATCTTCTTTACATGAGTGTTTTACCACTGGATCACTCTTTGTGTTTTTACAAGCCTTTGACAACATCTAACTTCACTGATGAGAACTATAATCCTATACCATAATGAGTTATTATTCAATAAAATACCTTTAGTATGGCTGACAAGATGAATCAGCCATATGTGTTAATAAACATGTCATTTTACAGCCTCTAACAGGTGCATGGTATCATATAGGGCCTCCATTTTTCATGCTGAAGGTCAGTAACTGCTAGAAATTCTGGAGGAAACAGGAAGTTTAAGACCCTCTGAGCCACTGCTGATTGGTCAGATGCTGTAATAACACTTTCCATGATGTTGACTGATCTCCAATGATTGGCTAGGAAAAATAATACTGTTTCTACTGTATCATGAAGAGCTGAGGGGAGGCCATGAAGGAAGTCAACTGAAGTGACCATATATGGTTGCTTCCCCATACAGGGTAGAAAAAAAAAAAAAAAACATCCTCCTACAGGGCTAATGGACTTGAGTGTATAATGCTTTTGTGGTCGTCTAACCTCCCAGTGCAACACTGCAGGTCACACTTACCTAGAGCGGTCATCCGTTTGAACTAATCCCACTGATATGCACCAGTACACCACCGACGCAGTAGTGGGAACAATATAGGGTTAAGTATCTTGCCCAAGGACACATGACCATGTGACCTCAGGAGCTGGGGATGGAACCCCCAACGTTCCAGGAAAGAGGTGACCGACTCTACCCTCTGAGCCTCAGTCACCTCAAAATCACTGTGTCCTTAGGGCTAGACAGTTAACCCCAAATTGTCCACACTGCTGCTTCAGTGCTATGTTAATTTGAATGGATGTGAGTGGGTTAGCTAAAACTTGTGCATACTTCAGATTTGTATGTGTTTCATGTTGTGGCTGGATGTTGTCTGTCCGTACATTTCTTCTCTCTCGTGTTATGACACCACTGGCATACACATCTTTACTGTAAGAGTTGAATATATGTCACTGTGTGTGTGTGTGTGTGTGGGTGGGTGGGGGTGTGTGGGTGTGTGTGAGTGCTTGTAAGTGTGTGAGAGCTGGTGAAGTGCTTGATGGAGGGCCATTACATTCTCGTTAGTTCAGCTTCAGTGCTCTGGGTCTGGAGCACAGCTGCCCTTGCTCCCTGAACACTGGCAGAATCGGACCCAAAAGACCACCCCTACACCCCCCTTTATCCCTCTCTGACTCCCCTTCCATCCCTGTCCCACTTTGCCTGACCTATTCCTCTACCCAACTGTCGGTTACTCCATCTCCCTATCTCTTATTTCTCTCTTACACTATTTTTTTTCCCACAACACTGATATTAGTCACTGGAGACTGCTGTGATGAGGATTTAAATCATGTATCCCCAAGTGTCAGCAGCCACAGCCTGTATTTCCAGCTGAAACAGTCAGCTCATACTGCATCTAAAATAGTCAATCGTTGCTCAGTGGGGGCACATTTCCACCTTTAAATAGTAGTATTAAAGTCTAACAGTGCAATTGCTATCAACACAGAAAAAGGTGTCTTCTACAGAGTGACCCACTTTGCTTCTTTCAACATTAGGTAACTCTAGCAGCCATACTTCCTTATCTCCCCCTTAAACTGTGTTGTATTGTCTTTGCCCCTGTTTTGTTTCTACAGGCTCTTTTTTATGTCCTAGTATGGAAGTCCAACTGTTCCACAGATGTGACATTTTTTACTGGCAAACCCACAATCTCTGGTCCAGGTGGTTTTCTCCACCGCATCTGTAGCAGTTCCTCATGTCCAGCTGGGGCTTTTGCAAGGCCGTAGCCTGCTAGGAGGTTTGGACCTTAGTCATTTTTTTTTCCAAAACAAGACAGAAAAAGCTGGTACCAAACCACTTAGTAATGCCACAAGATTATATCTCGGTCTAGAGTACCTCATATCCTGCTTGGAAGTGGGTGTGGGTTTGTGTCCGACAACGGCATCAACAGGAGGAACATTGTTATGGTAGGTGAGGCAGAAGGCCGTCTCAAGGACTCCTGAACTAAAAACAAATCGAGGTAGCATCAGCTCATCAGCTCGGCAGCCCCATCCCCCAAAGTTTTGTTCTGTACTTGTAGCTATCAGGTCCGTTTACTTTGGAGAGAAGACCTTGACTGATATTTGGGTATGAAAAAACCTCATACACATGTACACTGAGTGTATCCTGAGATGCAGAGGCTGTTTAACAGATGATGAATGAAAACAACTCCCATGAACCCACGCTACTAACAACGTCATCAAACACTTGCTGTTGCCAGATAATTTTTCGGCTTTCCAGCCAAATAATTACTCCAAATTCGCACAAATCTATAAAAAATGGCTTTTTAACTGCTATTTTAATTGAACTGACAACTTACCTTACAGTTTTTTTCAACTGCATAAACACTAAAATCAAAGGTATTACACAATTATCAAAACCTTACACTCAGGGAGCAAAACATTGGCTCAGACATCATGTCATCAACGTCGTGTTCAGATTTTTTTTTCTTTTTACTGTAATTGATATTTACTGAGCTTACAGTGTTATGCACACTACTGTAGTAGCATGAAAACTGTGGCATGTTTTGTTGTTATTTTCCATGCTGACATGTTGACTGATTTGGGTAAATGGAGAGAAATAAATTATATTTTCGTCAGCCTGCAGCATTGGTCTTGTGTCGTGTTTGGTGAATTTATTGTATATTTGATCTTTCTCTGTGTACTTCTCTTACAGTACTCTAATCACTGAGAAGTAGAATTGCTATAAGTGTTTTAGGTTAGAAACAGCAGTGTGTAACTGGTTCAAACAGAATTAAGTCATATGAAATGTGTGTGTTACATATGGTAACAAAATGTGTTTTTTATAAATAAGTGTATAGTTTTTACAAAAGTGTTTCATTTTGCAAAGGATCTGAGGTGTTCTGCTACTTGTGTGTGTGGTTGTGTGAATTGTGTGTAGTGTTTTGACAAAATGAGCCCTGTTTTCAAAATCGCATTTAAGCAATCGAAAAAAACTGTAAAACCACTGGTGGCGAACTCTCTGTGCCCAAACAATACCACAGCGGGATCCTCTTCTCTTCTTCTTCTTCTTCTTCTTTTAACAGCGGTAGGAAACTACTTCAGTTCATAACAGCCACCTTCTGGTCTGGAATGCACAGCAGGATCAGCCAGCCGACCCCAACCGACCTTTCTGAGATGTTAAGTGAGCTGGGAAAATACAGCCTTTACGGCCGATGCTTGATTATAAATTGCGGGCCGACATGCCTCTCCAAGGCAGACGTTGGCGAGACGTACGTGTGCTGTCTGGGTTATGTATCAATGCATATTGAATCTAATGAAATGAGTTCGGAAGCTATTAATCCATAGTTGCATGACTTTGAATATGAGGGTGTAGCAAGCGTTTTGCTTTAAAGGAGGAGGCTGGGGTGGAGGAGGTGGCCAGCAGCAGCAGCCTGGTGCATCAGAATTGATGCAAGCAGGGATAGGTGAGAAGTGCAACATATTTAAATGGACTAATGTGTTGATCCTGATGAATGTCACGAGCAAAAGCATACTTTTATTTTGAATTGTTCCCAGTTCCTCAGTTAGGCTATGCAACAAATCAAGTCACTCGTAGGCAGTGTTGGTCAAGTTACTTGGAAATAGTAATTAGTTACCGGTTAGTGATTCCTTCTCCAGGAAAGTAACCCAGTTACTTTACTAATTACTTATTTAAAAAGTGATTACTTACTTTACTAATTACTTTACCTAGTTACTTTTCAAAAACATGATGCACAACCTGAATACACTATAAAGCAATGCCTGCCTCTAATTCTCTTACATGCTAGGGTGGCCTTGTTGCGCTGTAAAGTGGGATTAATCCAGTGAACTGTTACACCCATAAAACTTTTATTATTTACCGTCCAGATGTCAGCAGTGGTGGAAACAAAGTCTACATCTCGGAGCACAGCCTTCAAATTAGCGTCCATTATGTCGTATTCTCTCTCAAAGTATGCTGCAAATGACTTTCTCTGCGGCAGCTTGACACCGCTTTTGGTCGGTATTTTTTCTACGATGTGTCGGAATGATTCAGAGTCTACAGTGGAAATGGGCAACATGTCTTCGACAATATAGCCAGCGACGCTTCCTCAGTGCAGCGGCACTAAGTCCTGTCACCTTTAAGTCTATTTTCACCTGTTTAGCAGGAGAGGGACCCTTGGAATTGGATGTGGTAGCCGCAGCGGTCATGTCAGTGGGGGTATCCGGGGGGTTTTCAGTTAGTTTCACATTCCTGTGCCGGCTTGCTAGGTGCTTGCTCAGATTTGAGGTGGAACTTTTCGCTGTAGATGAAAGTTTTCTTCCCACGCAGTGTGTACAGCATACGCTAATGTTTTTGTCATCTTTTACCGAGTCAAACTCAAAGTAATGTCGGTACTTCCAAGCATTAAACGCAGCATGGTCCTGCTCTCTCCCGTGCTCCATGTTGTCTCTTGTTGATCGCTACACGTTTCTGTTGCTTACCACTGACGTTGCGCATACGTCATTGTCACGCGACTTACAAGACAGTCTCACAAAACGAAATCACGGTTTAGTAACGCAGTAACGCAGCCTGCTTGTGGGAAAGTAACAGTAATCTAATTACTATTTTTGCAATTGTAATCCCTTACTTTACTCGTTACTTGAAAAAGTAATCTGATTACAGTAAAGCGTTACTTCTACTGCGTTACTGCCCATCAGTGCTCGTAGGCAGACTTGTTTAGGTAAATTTATGAAGAATGGCAGAGCTGAAATCAGTCTGATGCTCTAAATCAGCAATACTCAACGCATGGCTCTAGAGCCACATGTTGCTTTTTTTATGATGTATTGTGGCTCTTTTATGTCTCAGTTTGAAATTTTATTCCCCCAGAAAACCTTCCAAAAGGGAAACGTTGACCTTAGAAATTATCCATTGCAAGTCACATTAATCAGTTTGTTTCGCACTCTTAGAGTTTGCTTTATTTGTCAATCCTAATTTTTTTGTCTGTATATTTCCATTGCCCTTACTTGCATTTTTTTGCCACTTGTAATCAACTTTTAATGCTTTAAGCCCACTTTTGCCTTTTGATGCTACTTTTTCCCCATTTTTGACCATTTTCCCACCTTTTTGCTGCTTTTTGCTTGTTTTATTCACTTTGCACTCATTTTTGCCATGGGTAGGCCCTTTTTCTGACCATTTTTGCCTCCTGTAACTCACCTTTTGTCACTTTGCCCCGTTTGACCCATTTTGCCTTTTTTTTTTTTTTTTTTGCTGCTTTTTGCCCATTTTTCCCACCTTTTGCTGCTTTTAGCTCATTTTAGTCACTTTTCACTCATTTTTCTGCCATGTTTTTGCTGGTTTTTTGACTGTTTTTGCCACCTGATACTCATTATTTCATCAATTTTCCCTCATTTTTTCCACTTTCTACCTTTTTTCCCACTTTCTTTCCCCATTTCTATCACTTTTCAAACAGTTCTGCCATTTTTTCCACCATTTTTCCCACCTGTAACTCATCTTTATTGCCACTTTAACCCATTTTTGCTGCTCTTCACCATTTAGATTGTGGCTCTTGTGAAGGTATTTTCAAACAATTTGGCTCTTTGGTTTAGCAGGGTTTAGTAACACTGCTCTGTTTATTTCCAGGACTATGTCTGAGAGAATTTCTGCCTCTCTGCAATCGTTGTTAAGGACACAGCCTCAGAAATCTGACAGGAAACCTATAGTTGAATTACCTCCACACCATGATGTCTTATTTATAGGTCCTCCTGGTTCTCCTGTCATCTTTTCTGGGTTTGAATCAAACAACTTGTCAAAGAAAAAAACAAACAAACTCTAAAGCTGGGTGACAACACCAGAGAAAAGTCCAAACAGAAGAGATGGATTAAAAGTTTTCGCTGGGGTTTTGGGGTTGTTGTTGTGTGTGGAGTGGAAGGAAAAGCTGCATCACCATACGCCGAAAAAAGACTGAAGTCAGTCAGCCAGAAATACAAGTAAGAGTATTATTTATCCATGGGCGACCTTCCTTTTAAGTGCTCTTCCCTGAAAAGCATGCAGATACAGAAATGCACAGAGGGTGAAAAACAGACACACCCAGGCTGACAAATGCATGCTTTTACTCAATATCTCTCTATTCTCATTCAAATCCTGTGGCAAGCAGGGACTTTGAGGACAACACTTCCTTCCTTTTATCACCTGAAATACATTCGCCTCAGCAGCTGGTGGAGAAGCTTTATCTAAATGAAATCTATCCCTGCTACTGATCTGGGTGACGTGATGCCGCTCCACATCTTAAACAAGCAGACTGATACCAAAAGTCGGAGGAGGAGTGATGTTTTCTGTTTGTTTCTGTGTATGTTCTGAAAAAGAGAGCTACAGAAAGAGACATTTTTATGCTATCTCTCTATGAAGGTTCTGGATATTTTTGTCAATGCATCCTAAGTGAAAATGCTTTTTGTTTGTTTGTTTATTCCTGGCAATAAAAGGTGACCCTGATTTTTCACTTCCAGTGCTTGTTTGTGACTCAAAAATTGCCGACGTGCCACAAATAATCCAAGAAACCTCACATCATTGTGCCTTTATTCCACCAAGACGTAAATGCAGTGCACATAATAGTATTCACATGCTTGGATGTTTTCCATTTTATTTTAAATCAATAAATATTCAGCTCCTTCAAGTCAGAATTTAGTGAATGCACCTTTGGCTGCAATCACAGCACTGAGTCTGTGTGGATAGGTCTCAATCAGGCTTGCAAATCTGGACACTGCGATTTTGTTCCATTCTTCTTGAAACTGCTCAAAGCTACATCAGATTGCACAAAGATTAGGCATAAACAGCCCTCTTCAATTCCAGCCACAGATTCTCTAGTGGATTAAGGATTTGGCTTTGACTCAGCTTCTCCAGAACATCCACCTTGTTGTCTTTGAACCCTTTCTGTGCAGCTTCAGCTGGATGCTTCAGGTCATTCACTTGCTACTCTTCTCTGAAGCTGTAGTTCTCTTGCAGACTAAATTAGATTGTCCTCCAGGAATAAACTATATTTTGCCTCATTCATTTTACTCTCTACCTTTAAAAGCCTCCCTGGGCTGACTGCTGAGAAGCATCCCCACAGCATGATGCTGCCACCACCATGGCTCGTGGTGTTGTGTTTGTGGTGATGTGCAGTGTTTGGCATCTTGTCTGATGGCCAAAAAGCTTCATTTTGGTCTCATCAGACCAAAGAACTTTCTTCCATTTGACCATGGAGTCCCCCACATGCCTTTTGGTGAACTCAAGTCCAGATTTAATGATGTTATTGTCTTTGCCACTCTCCCATAAGGCTTTGACTGGTGAAGAACCATGAGTTTCTCCCATCTCAGCTACTAAGCTTGTAACTCCTTCAGAGTAGTCATAGGTGTCTTGGTGGCCTCTTGCTCCTTCTTGCACAGTAGCTCAGTTCGTGAGGACCTAGGCAGATTTACACGTGTGCCATATTCCATCCATTTCTTGATCATGGATTTAACTGAACTCAGGGGGATCTTCAGTGCCTTGGAAATATACAGTACTGTGCAGAAATTTTAGTCATGTAAAGTGCTAATGGTTCTTCACAGGTCCTAAAGTTCCACTACCCCGGGCTGAAGAGAGGAGGGAGGGCGGCCAGAGTCAGTGTCGACACGTTTGACATGTACGTGTGTCGCTCAGCACCCAAGGTCGAGCTTAACAGCATTTCTTTCGTCTGGGCCTTTGCACCCCTGGTAGTACGCCCAGCAACCACCAACAGTTTTCAGGTGCTTAGATCATACACACAACAACCAGGGGGGCGTGGCAACCCTCCTACCCGAGGCGGGCCTCCCCGGGGGGCACCACAGAACTTCAGGGGAGGCACTGAACCTTAAACCAGAAAAAAAAGTGATTTGCTCTGCTAACTTCTGCTGTGTATGGAGCAAAATGAAGACTTATAGACTTATAGTTACTTTAAGGCAGTGATACTCAACGTGTGATTACTTGTGGCTCTTTGATGTCTTCATTTTAATTATTATTCCCCCAGAAAACCTAAAAAAAAGGGAAATCTTTTTGCCCCTTTATACCATTTTTTGACACTTTTCATCCATTTGAGCATTCTTTTGTCATTAAATACCACTTTTCCTACTTTTTGCCCATTTTTGCCACTTCTTTTTGACACTTTTTTCCAATTTTTTGCCATTTTTCACAGTTTTTTGATTTTTTTTTTTTTTTAATTTTTTGGCTTTTTTTTTCACCCATTTAACCATCCTTTTGTCACTAAATACCACTTTTTTCCTACTTTTTGCCCTTTATGCTCATTTTTTCGCCTTGTTTTTGCCACCGTTGGACCATTTTATTGCCACCTGTTACTCATTTTTTTGTCACTTCTCACTCATCTTTTTTCACTTTTTATCCCAATATTTGCCCATTTTCACCCATTTTTTGCTGCTTTTTTTAACCATTTTTACCATCTTTAACTTATCTTTATTGCTGCTTTTAGCTGTTTTTGCCACTTTCCACCTATGAGTTTTTGGCTCTTGCAGAGGTATCTTTCAACAGTTTGGCTCTTTGGTTGAGTAACGCTGCTTTAAGGATTATCAGAGCAGAATAATCAGGTAGTATTGGCAATAAATTCATTACTGAAACCAAATAACTGATTACCTGGTAAAGACAGATGTTTAAGAACATTTGCAGACCAAAATATCAAAGATATAAAAATGTGTAAAAATACTTTAAATCAGACATAAATGTTTGAAAATACGGTTGTTTTTTTTTTTTTTTTTAAATCTGAATCTTTATGTGGGTGGGGGTCCATCTAATGAATAATTTTCTCTTAGGGGAGGTTCACTCTCACACACTTTGAAAACCCCTGCCCTAGGCTATTTTTAAGTGCCAAATCTACCCATAACACCGCCCTAAAGCTGAGGTTTTTGTTATGTTTTCATCAGATTATTTTCCCATGCCCTTGGTAATGTACAAAGACATCCAGAGCATGACCTGGGTTGTGTCAATCCTCCTTCCTGCCTGATGGGGCCCTCAGGTGGGTGTACTCGTCATTACACGCCTTACTTCAGCCTCAAATTTCGGCCCAAACATGCCTAGAACTTCTGCACAGTACTGTATTTGTATCCATCCCCTGAAATATGCCTTCCAGTCCTTTTCTCTGAGTTGCTTGGAGTGTTCTTTTGTCTTCTGGGTGTAATGGTAGCTGGGAATATTGATTTAGCAGTGACTGGACCTTTCAGACATAGGTGTCATTATACTACAATCACTTCAGACACATTCATGGTACTCAGGTACTCCCCATTTCACTGACTGTGAAGCTACTAGCACCAACTGGCTGGACCTCTGTTGAATTCAGTCACTTTAAAGGGGGTTAATACTAATAGTTACTTATTTTTCCTTGCATATTTTTGTTTAAAACTGATTTATAAAATCAATGAAAGGTTAAAACATCCAGTGGGGTTAAATACTTTCTATAGGGACTGTACACTGTAGATGGAAAGATATCGATATCCTTCTGAGTGGAGTTAGCTTCATTCTTCAGAGGTCAGTCCAGGATATTATTGTGTGTTTTTTTGAGGGGTAACTGCATGTCCTAAGATCCATCTAGCACCCCTAATGAACATAATTGGCTCAGACGAAAACATTTAAGCGATGATGAGCAGATGGCATCATTCACACTGGCTGCATAACAAGAGGCTTGGAGGAAAGAAAAAAAAAATAGCCAGTGAAACTTGAAAAATACTCCTCTTAACTCAACACATCACAGTGATAATCAGATGTAAATTAGCTCGCTGAATAAATCTTTGATTAGCTTCACCACGTGTAGTGTCTGTTGTCCCCAGATTGCTGCCGCTTGCTGCAAACACTCTAGCATCCCATTGTCTTGTTAGAAGAGTGCTAATACCTTTTTGTTTTGTATTTGTACTTCCTATACAGTCCTGCCACTCTCCAACAGCCACTACAATAAATCTACTGTGCCAATAAATCTATGCAAACATGATAAAAAATGCATGCATACATTTCAAAGACATGCATTCAAGTGTTTGTTCTGAAGATAAAAAAAAGCAAAGCTGCAAAAAATAATAATGTTTGCAGAGGTTGACAGGTAAGTCGTCTCTTTCTCCTGGCTCGGCTAATTAAAGCCGGCACCAATGGGACGGAGAGGGATAACACAGTATTATAGCTTAAGGCTTGAACAGATGCTGCGCTTTGATGAGCACTGAGGTTAGCCTATCACACGTTGTCTGCAATCATCAGGAGTGCATGGGCAGGTCAGCTTTAATTACAGGAAGAACAGCAGAGATAGCTCTCAGTCAAAAGTACTCTTTATACACTCTAAATCAGGGGTGTCAAACTCAGTCACAGCAGGGGCCGGGTTCTGAATTAAGTCCAACCTGAGGGCCTACCAGGGTCAACAGTTAACCAGAAACTGTCAACATCATTTTCACCACTAATGAAATATGGAAAAAAAGAACTGACGATAGATGATTTTGACATTAAAAATAGACAAAATTGTACATTTAAAGTCTCAAACCCTGAGATAAAATCTGAGATAAAACGTATTTGTTAAAAAAAGGTCAAAGCATGAAAGTGAAATCAAAATTAAGTTTTTAAAAGGCAAAAATCTTAAATAGGAAGTTGAAATCACAAGTCCTATAGGTCAAAATATGAGATAAAATTAAAAAAAACACAAGTATTAGACATCAAAATACGAAATAAAATTTGAAATCATGAGTTCAAAAGGTAAAAATAAGATATAGAAGTCAAAATAATCAGTTTAAAAGGTCAAAATATGATATAAGATTAGAATTATGGGTTCTAATTTTTTTTACTGGGGTTTTAAAGGGCAAAATACGGGATTAAAAGTCTACATCAGGAGTTGAAAAGGCCAAAATGTGGGATAAAATTTAAAATCATGAGTTGAAAACGTCACTTGAAGTTTTAAAATGTCATTCTAAAAGACCAAAATATGAAATTAAAAGCCAAAATCATAAGTTTAAGTTCTTATTTTGAGATGTAAAATTGAAAATTTGACATGAAAACAGAAATTAATCTTATTTTCCCACCTTCTTGGCTTTTTAACTGATCATTTTTCTCTTTCCTTTTTCAAATTTGAATGATTTTACAAGGATATTTCAAACCAACAAGGTAAAAGTTACATTTTTATACCGGAGTAAATCTGCAGACCTCATACGGGTGGGCCAGTCATGATAAAAATATCATATGATCTTGCGGGCCGGGTATAACTGTACCACGGGGTTTGAGTTTGACATCCCTCTTCTAAATAATTAAGAGTAGACAGCTGAAGATTCATTTGGTATTAGCTCATTGATTAAGTACTTTATGTTTTCCAAATAGAAAAAGTTCATATATAATGGTAGTGTTATCTAGAATATTTAAAGTATGATATGTGGCATTTTAAGCATTAATATGGCAGATATCTATATCCAAAGTGAAGTCCAACCCCCTCTGGGTTTGTTGTTCTCAGCTCTGTGTTCACACTAACGGGTCAGTGCATCCTGCAGCGTGTTTATTTGTTGCTCAGAGGCTCAGACATGTTTCCTTTTTTTTCCATATGTTATCCACTCTCCCTGTGACTGTTAGCCCCACCACCATGTGAGGGAAAAGAGACAGCCCCCTCCACTCTAGGATGTTATATTTAGAGGCACAGCGCTGGAGTCTTGTCAGTGCAGGACTGAAGCACCCAAAAGACCTCCAAAGTGAAAAACACCAAGAAGGTTCCTGGTTCAAATCTTGGTCTAACAGGGCCTGTTTGTGTTGAGTTTGTTTCTCCAAATGCATGTGCCAGTCCTCTCTAGGTACTCCGGCTTCCTCTCAGAAAAAAAAAACAAAAAAAAAAAACATACTTTTTAGGGTAATTGATGTATCTAAATTGCCTGTAGTTGTGAGTATTACTGTTTTGTTTATTTATTTGTTTATTTACTTTGTGTTGCTGAATTTCAGCTCTGTGATTGACAGGAGACCAGTCCAGGGTGTACACCACCTCTCATTATGGCCACAGGGGTTGCCTCTTGGCTTCCATTTGTGTAACAGTTTTTATTAAATGCTAAAACACTATTTCCCATTCTCTGAACCAAACAGACAGTTGCCTCAGTTCATTCATCGAATCAGCCCCCTGCTGGCAAAACCTTAAACAATTTTCCCCGTTTAGACACTCTCAACTACATCTTTCATTGTAATGCACTTGTGATGCATAAAGGTAACTAGTTGTAGCAGAAGTTTGACAAAATTAAAGCACAGTCGTCACGGTTTCAACACAGCCAGTCATCACTGGAAACACTCGTGACTGATACTGTGTGCTGAACCAGTTCAGACCAGTTCAGAGAGCAAACGTGAGTTAAAGTTGATAACAGGGATGGATGGAGACAATCTGAGAGTCTGAGGAGGAGGGGTGTGTGAGAGGTGGCAGACTTCGAGGAGGAAGAAGAGGAAGAGAGGGAAAATAGAGCAGAAGACTAACAATGAGAAGGGAAACTCCAGGGAATGCACAATATTAGCAGATGGCATCGGCAAATATTAACTTATTAAAAAAATACATTTTCATGTCAGCAGATAATATCTTCAATTGATTTTTTTTTTGGCTATAAAAATCTGCTAATATCAGCTGTAAATCTGTATGAACAAATATGTAAGAGGAGTTTAAGGCTGAGGCAGACATATGACTTTATCATTATTCTTTGGAAATTAAAATGTGTTCGATTTTATTTGTTTATTTTAAACTTTGTTTTTTTTTAAGAGTGCAAGGTTCAACCCTTTAAAGCCTGTTGTATCATATTTGATAAATATTTTATTATACCTCTATCTAATCAATATGATCAATAAATCACTAAAAAAAACTTCTGAATGCAATCTGATGAATGATTAAAATGCCCTCAAGTGGATTATTAGTTACCAAAAACACCTGATGTATCAAGTGACATACAAAAAATATATATGGTAAACTTTATGGAATTTTATGGTTAATGAAAAAATAGAAGAAAACATGACAAAAGATATATATATACATATATATATATATACATATATATATAATGAACTTGACTTATTTGCTGTCTTACTAGTGTCTCAAAAAATAACTTTTTCCTGGAGCGATCATTGACCACAGTATTTTCTGTTTCTCTGTCTCTTCTCTGTAGTGTTTGACTTTGCCTGCTGTGTAGCAATGGGAGAACAGACTCTGATTCTGAGCCCTGTTAAAGCTGCTTTGATGTGATTGTTTGATTTTGACCGCAGAGTCAGAGGTTTTGTGAAAATAGCCTGAAAACGAGAGTTGTGCTGTATGTTTAGAGATAAAAGAAGAAGATCTAAGTCTTAGCAATTGTGAAAAAAAAATCAAAATAAGTGTGATAACCTGTCAAATGCTTTGTATTATTTTATGCTGATGACACCATTATTTATTGCAGTTCATCATCGGCCTATTCCAACAGAAGTGTTTCCCAGTGCACAAAGAAAGGACTGTAAACAGGGGTGTTGCAATGGTATAGGCAACCCAAGCAATAAACGTTTTCCACTGAGGGCCACATGCAGATATATATGAGGATGGTAGGGCCACTTTCATATTCCTGGCCTTGAGGATGTTTAAAGAGGGGGTATTATACTTTTCCAATTTTTAAAACATAAAGTCACAATGTTGGGTGTCCATACTCCACGTATGCAAATGTTCAAACCGCAAGATAAACGTATGTGGCAGAAATCTTGAAATTAGACTGTAAACTGATGAAAACGGTTTGTTGGAAATCTCCCAAGACGAGATTTTGATGGAGCGAACTGATGAGGTCATCACAATAGGATCTCCTGACTGGTTCCTCTGTGCTGACGGCAAAGAGGAACAGACCGCCCCCACAAAACCTTTTAGCCATTTAGTAACACAGTAATTAAACACTTACCAAACAGATAAGTCCTGCTCTATCCTTCACTGCTGCTGGTTTTCTTCCCCCTCTCTCTCCAAACTATCAGGGTCAGACTCCGAGTCTAACACGTACAGACGTATATCAAAATTCGCCATATTTTACTCAGTCGGATGGTTCATTCAAAGTTTAGAAGTACTAGCATAGCAATATAGCCACATTGGAGGGGGTGGGCACAACACATTGAGTCCTGCCACCGGCCAGCCTCCGGAATACCGGCCAATCGGAGGAAGGCAGGTCCATGGAGCGGGGGGTGTTAAAGAGACAGCAGCGAAAATGGAGCGCTTCAGACTGAGGTTAAAATAAGGGTTTTTCAGGACGCCAGTGTGAGAAACACGAGGAGTTTTTGAGCTGTAAACCATGTGAAGCTACTATGTTTGTATCAGAAAGATGGTGTAAAGCTTTGAAAAAAGGCATAATACCCCCACTTTAAACCAATCAAACAACAACACAGGATCAAGCAATGATAGCTAATGTTGCAAATGTTAGCAAAGATGCTAGCAACAACACGGGATCAAGCCATAACGTCAAGCTACACCGTTGCATTCAACAGACCTGGATTTGTCCCCAAAGCTACATCTAAGCTAACTAATGTGATCGTTAATGGGTCGCCAGAGACTGCAGACCATGGATATCGGTGACAATAGGGGGCTTCAAGACATCATCTGGGTCACCTCGGATGACCTGCACCACAGAACATCTATAAAGAACTACTGTCACAAGAATCCGTGAGCTGTATGACAGCTAAAAAGGCAACTAAAGTGGAGCAGCTGGCCCGAGCTACATTCATTACACTGACGAGAGACCACAGGACATCAGTCAGCAACTTCAGCTACCTCGGGGTAACAGCACATCTGATCATTCACTTTACAGTAAGTTATTTTCTACCTGATGTGTTTGTCTGCTGGGCTCGTTTGCAGTTTATAAATATAATTGCTCAGTGAATTAAGACACTCCGATGATTAATCATGATTAATCACAGCATATTGATTCATTTTTCAAATAGATTAACAGCATGAAAATAAACATGTTACTATTTTTGGTTGCAAATGTGTTCCCAATTTACAGTGTTGTCACAATTTATTGATAAAAAAGGCATACATTTTTTTTTTGTCAAAATGTTTGTTTACTGAATTAACATCGTGGCATGGCCTTGTGCTGCAACTACTCAGTTCAACAAAGTTAAGCACAATGTTAATGTTCAAATGTGGGACATATTTAATTTTATGTCAAGAAGTTGGTGATCGCAAATCAAAAATGGACTGCAGGCTGCATTTGGCCCCCAGGCCATTGTTTGGACAGCTCTGGCCTAGGCCCTCGAGGTGAAATCACCTCTAAACACTGCAACGATAACAACCTCCAAGACACCTTCTGCCTGGGGCCTCCGGAGTGTCTAGAAACACCCCTGGCTATAAAGACATGGTTTGATGAGTTCAGTGTGGAAAAACTTAACTGGCCCACACAGAGCCCTGACCTCAACCCTATTGAGCACCTTTGGGATAAACTGTAACGGAGATTGTGAGCCAGGCCTTCTAGTCCAGCATCAGTGCCTGACCTCATAAATGCTCTACAAAATGAATGGGAACAAATTCTCTTGGAAACACTCCAGAGTCTTGTAGAAAGCTTTTCTAGAAGAGCGGAGGCTGTTATTGGTACAAGCGGGGGACCGACTCCTTATTAACAGACATGCTTTTGAATACAGTGTCATTAAAGTCTCTGCTGAGGTAATAATGTCAGGGTCAGACGCCTGAATACTTTTATCCATATACTGTATGTACTTATATGGCACATGCTTAATGACTTGCTAAGTTTACGGGATTCTTCCCTATCCTAATGTATAAACTTTTTGTAAGTGCCTCTTTTACTGTGCCAGTTATTTGCTCTTCGATGTTGACTTGTTGCCTGCGTGTGTTTGCAGACTGCCCCGCTGATGGCAAGTTTAAAAGTGGCTGGTTTTGTTACATTATCTGTAATTGCTTACGTGTGTCTCCCTGCTGAGTAAACCTAAACTACTCTTTAATTACAGCATTACCTTGCAGTTGAGATATCAGAGACATCAGCTGAAGGAAAGCAGTGCTGTAAACACGTAGCATCAGTCTGCTGCAAATACATATCCACCTAAAGGGTAGCAACGTTCACTGATCCATAGCGGTTTAATTTCAGGCTGCAGCAGAGAGCTCCGCTGTGCTGCAACTTTCTGTAATGCTTGGGAAATGTAGCTTGGTGGGTGCTATTGCACTACTTATGACAGTATGTGCCATTTGAGTTTTTATCCATACAGTCTATAAACCACAACGGTTTTATTTATCCACCAGTCAGTACCAGGACTGCTCAAATGATGAATGATTTTATCACATTGTGGACGAGGTTGAGAGGCTGTCTCATTTATTTATGTGTTTATTCGTTTATTTATTGATTGATTGTGTGTTTGTTTTAGGCACAGTTTCCACTTCACTTCATGTAGGCCACAAACTTCATGCTTGGCACTTAACATTGGAACGGGATGCTGTAAATACTAAATATTTAATGAAATCAGTGCAGGGCGCAACTATCTTCATATATATTCAGTACACTTGCTTGAGGGGTGGATATTTACTTAAAGCCAGACAACATGACTGCAGCATAATAGGGCCAACGCTTAAAAAAAGAGAAAGAAAATGAAGCAATAAAGGTACAAATGGCCAGTTAATCACTAGATAAGCAAAAAAGATGTTGTTTGCCATGTATAATGCAGGATGTCCTAATCACATTTTAAGTTTTAACAGGATTTGGCAAAATGCAATTCTATGCTGCAAGGAAAACAGTGATATGTGGTTTACTTTTTCTGGAGAGTTTGTGACTTTATAACCTCAAGGGGTATCTGTCTGTCTGTCGGTCTTTAGATCATGCTGAATTCTTATTTCATTAAAAAATGTTCTATTAACCTCCTGAGACCTGAGCTTCTCTTTGGAGTGTATTTTTAGGTTCTGCTTCATATATATATATATGTATATATATATATATATATTTTTTTTTTTTTTTTTCAACATATATACAGTTTAATAATAGACATTTCTTCTCTATTTTTCCCTTTTATACAAAATGACAAGGTTTTACATTTAAGTGTTGAACTTAGACCTTTATAAACCAGGATTCAACTATGGTGTGATGTCTATCTGGTGAGCAATGCTTTTCAGCACCATGGACAGAGGCAACACCTCCTGAGACTGCATACTGTAAAATAGTAAATAATAGCCGGGTTCCCTCTAGTCGCCGGGTCCCAATTAACCACCGGGTGTAGCAGTGCATTTTGATAAATACTTGTCTGTTCCAAATAAACACTGGGTGTGATTTATTTAAAGTTCAGGTATGTGACTTTCGATGAGAACCGTATAGCTCTCGACTCCCCCTCCATTCCTGTTCTTCTATGTTTTTGACTCATGGTTTAACTGTTTGAGCTCCGTAGCTCCGCCCCTCTCCTTACATACCTCCTCGCGGATGACAATTTCCACTGAATTGAATACTGACGGCGGCAAAGCGCTCGTGGAGTGATTTTGCTCTGCTTTTCGACTGAATCAATGGCCGAATCACAGGAAAAAAACACTTCATCTCATCATGAACAAATTCTACACAGAACTGAACACCGCTGTAATTCTGCCATTGAATCAACTTCTCACTGAGCTGAGATATGGAAGCTACAGCGGCCAATAGGAACACTCCCTCTGACCTGAGCCTGATTGGCTGTGAGTACTAGCCTCCTCATTGGCTGGGGCACCCCCTTCCCTTGCTGGTTTTCTCAAGTGAGATAGCAGCACCATGCCCCTGTGGAGCAAAAAAATAAACCAGTATTTAAAGTGTTTAGAGAGTATTGAGTTGATAGAGGAACATAAAAGTATAACTATGGTACTTTAATCTTGGCTTAAAAATGTAAAGGTGATATTCATACTGGTGCAAATAAATAGTTGAATTAAATTTACCATATTTTTCCATTTTTGCTAAGCAAGATTTTTGTGAGAAAGGAATTAAACACCTGTCCCAAATAAACGCCTGGTCTGCTCAGTGATTGAAACAAATAAATGCCTATTATTTGGTATTTTACTGTAAAGTATCTTTTTACTAAGTTCAAATTTATTTATTTATTTATTTATTTATTTATTTATTATTCACTTATTATGTTTGTAAAGTTAAGATTAAATCTACATATTCAATTACAGACTTTGTGAAAACATAACCCAAAATAACATTTTCAGCACCTAATGAATCCAATTAAATTCATTTTATTTTAGTTTATAAACTGAAAATTGAAAATTAATTGTGTGTTTACGTGTGTGCGGGGAAAAAAAATCGATGATAACAGTAAATCTGCGTCAGCCGTTGTTGATGTGCAGCAGCAGTTCATTAGCAGCAACAATTCATGGAGTTTTAATTTGAAAATAAACTTTGTTTATCTCCTCATTATAGTCTCTTTTTAATTGTGCCCTGTGTGATGATCAACAATTACTGCAGCGGT
Organism: Cheilinus undulatus; assembly: GCF_018320785.1. NCBI lineage: Eukaryota > Metazoa > Chordata > Actinopteri > Labriformes > Labridae > Cheilinus > Cheilinus undulatus. The sequence goes on along the minus strand of NC_054880.1, from coordinate 40,938,523 downwards.
GCACTGTAGCTGCTGCTGCACAAGGCTTTCAACCTGTTGATCTGCTCACAAACACGTACAGCTCATGCAAACGCACACACGTTAGGTTTGTGTTTCCAGCAGGCCCTGGAAGATTCCAATTACCCAAAGCTTCACTGATCCACAGCAGCACCGCCTACTGTCAGTGTGTTCGTTTAACTGGTGCTAATTAAATATTCATTTCAACAATCAGGGGCTGCAATGTTGAAGGGCCATTGATTGCAGTGTAACAAGAGCCTTTGCATATCACATGTGACCTTTAGAAACATGTGCTTCTTCCCCCTTTTTTGACTCTTCCTCCTGATGTCTATTTTCATCCCTACCTCCTTTTTTGTCCTGAGGGCTTGCAATTAGTGATTGTGCTTCCTCTCCAAAATGCACCGCTGATCAAGGAGAAGCAACCGCCCCGTGTGAGAGGAGGAAGCGGGAGGGGTGATCAAGCCACAGGACAATCCCTGAGATTTCATTAAAGCTCCATTTAGGTTTTCATCTGCCCCAGGGAGACAGGAGGGTGGAAGGAAGGCAGCGGCGGTTCGGATCTGTGATTTCCCTTGTTGAATGTCGAGAGAGGTGTAGAGGTGGGAGGGCTGGATGTTGCCTTGGCGACCACAGGTGTGCACCCTTCTTCAGCGTGGAGGTTCCTGTTGCTTTCTTAACAACCTCTCTCTCTCTGAGATAAGCAGAAATCGTCTGTAACAGGATAATTTTTTCAGCCTGATGAATCTGTGCTCGCCTCCAGATGATCAAACAAAACCAAAGGAAGGATACAAATCTGAGTGAAAGTAAAAGATTAAATTTAGTGTTTTAACTTTGGTGGCGTGCTGTGCAGCAGGAACAGAGACATGTTTGCATCAAAGACTCAGTTATCATGCTGCTAAAGTGAGATATTCAAGCTGCCGTTTCATTTTTTAAATCTCCAGCTTCATGTAACCTGCTTCCTCTCTCCGTTGAGCCAAACACGCCTGTTTGAAGTAATAAATTATCGATGCAGGTTTTTTTTTTTTCTCCCTACTGCTAAATACCTTACACGCATCACTGCTAGTCAGGCTCACACAGACGCAGAGTCACACTCACACAGAGTGCATACTGTAATTAAAAGAGCCAGTCTCAGGGGTGGTTTAACTCTGTTCCATTTTGGCACAAACCACATGATTCTGACAGCCATAGCGCGCTCTTATCCTCTTGTCACACATATAGAAAGTCGCACATGTGGAGTCAAATGTAGCACTTAATCCAGAGGATTAAAGGTGTTTATCCTCAAGATTATCTTATGGAAAATGCTGTCTGTATATCCTCTATGGCATTTTTTAAACATTTTAACACATTTGCATTTTGCAAGCAATTTCCCACTATGCTAATGTAATGAATGCATAGGAAATGATGCATTAGTGTTCAGAAAAAGGATGTTTCCTGTGTAGAAGAGTTGCCTGTGGCGAGTTAGCCAGAGGCTAGCCAGCACTTGATGTACCGTCGGCTCATTAGCCTGTGGCAGTAGCACTTTTTTGTGATTCTGTGGTGTACAGAATTCAGACTACAACCGACTTTCCCTTCATCTTCTGCTGAATTTTTGATGCATGCAGTATCGGTGACCCCTGTAGTCAAAAATAGGGAGTGTATTTTCAAGTGGAAGACCTGGATATGAAACCAGACTCCTGCATTGTCGCCAAAAATCCATCAACACACTCGGAAAAAGGGGGCAGACGGGTTTTATCTATTAAATATTGCACTTTCCAGATGTATTTCAGTACAGTGCGAGCACAGCAGTGAAAGTGTGATGAACCCATGATAAGGAGATAGGAGGTTGTGTAAATGAACATGAATAATGCATGCCCCTCCTTTGGGCGGCTGGCAGCTGCCTTTGAGAAGCCTGTTTTCAAAGCGGGCCTCTCAGCTTGACGCACACGCAAACTTTCCCATGCTGTGTTATGTGAGGTGAATACAGCACAGCGATATGTGGCACCGGAGTCCTGTGGATAGGCATATATTGTGAAAAAGGCGAAAGGAGATGGCATAGTACACAGCAGGAATACAGTACAGTGAGTTAACATGCTCTTTAGTTCAGTAGAATCAATTGTCAGCACAGCTGAGTGTCTGTTCCACTTGTCCAGCCTCCAGTCTACTCCTTGGTTAGATAACAAAATTATCATATGTGACCATGAATGTTCAAATCTATTCATAAACCATTAGAGCTACTGTAAATATTCAGGCATTTCATGGAACTGGAGAGCCATATGACAGGAGTAAGGTAATTAAATACTGAATTTAAATTCAACAGGTGGCGAGGAAACAACTCCAAGGAGATGTTTGCTTTCTGTCTGCTTCAAGTGGATTCAGGCAGCTGTTTGCCAACTAAACACTTGTTACGCTGCCAGCCAGGGTACAGATGGATGCCAGATTAAAAGATAAATATGAATAAATAAATAATGAAATAAAATAAATCCAGATGTTTCCATATAGATATCGATGGCTGATATTGAAAAATTAAGAGGCTGGCCATCATCAGCCCTACGAAACAACTACTACAGGGTGGTGTGTATTAGGTACATTTAAATCACCATCTGTACTTCTTCTGTAGTCATTTCTCATTCATGTTTTACGGTAAAGATTTTTGGAATTCTCATGACAGAGCAGCTGCTAAAACCAAGACAATATATATATATATTCACAGCAGAGAGAGAAAACTCAAGCAAAAAGAATGAGCATCGCACTTAACTTATGTATGCATGGATGGATGGATGCATGGATGGATGCATGAAGGATGCACGGATGGATGCATGAAGGATGCATGGATGGATGAAATGTGTGGATGCATGGATGGATGCATGAAGGATGCATTGATGGATGCATACTTGGATGCATCAATGGATGCATGAAGGATGCATGGATGGATGCATGAAGGCTGCAGGGATGGATGCATGAAGGATGCATGGATAGATGCATACTTGGATGCATTGATGGATGCATGAAGGATGCATGGATGGATGAATGAAGGATGAATGGATGGATGCATGATGCATGCATGAAGGATGCATGGATGGATGCATGGGAGGATGCATGAAGGATGCATCCATCCATCCATCCATCCATCCACGCATCTGTCCATCCATCCATCCATTATCTATTTATCCATCCATCTGTCCATCCATCCATAATCTCTCTCTTCCTTATCATCCATCCATCCATCAGTAACCTTTCCATTCCTAATCCATCCATGCATCCTTAATCTTTCTATTCCTATTCCATCCATCCATCCATCCATCTCTTGTCCATTAATTTAAATTTATTATTTTTACTTCACAGTCATAGTTTTGTTATCCGCTCTGTTTGCTCAAGCACTTCACAGTTATCACTGAAACCTCAGTGTCCCTAATGGCTAATTGGATAACCCCCTTTGTTATTTATAAAATAAAAAAGTAATTGGCAAGGAGTCAATTTTTTCATTTACAACACGTTCCACATCATTATGCAGACGACATTTTCCTCTGATTTTCTAAATATCAATGCAAATGACATAATATTTTTCACGTCATCAACAGTTAGAGTATAATGCAAATGTTTTTGAACAAACTTCATAATGATAACTATTATTTTTTTAAAAATAAAAACCTCAAAATGCACTTTTCCACATGTTCCACATTATTAAGCAGGCCACAGGTTTCAGCAATATGGGAAAGAAAAAGGATCTCTCTGCTGCTGAAAAGTGTCAAATAGTGCAATGCCTTGGACAAGGAATGAAAACATAAAATATTTCAGGATAAATTAAGCATGATCATCGTACTGAGAAGAAAATTTGTGGCTGATTCAGAGCACAGATGGGTTTGTGCAGATAAAGACATGAGGAAGGTTTCTGACGGACAAATACATCAGATTAAGAGAGCAGATGCTAAAATGTCATTACAAAGCAGCAAACAAGTATTTGAAGCTGCTGGTGCCTCTGGAGTCCCACCAACCTCAAAGTGTAGGATCCTCCAGAGGCTTGCAGTCGTGTATAAACCTACTATTCAGCCATCCCTAACCAATGCTCACAAGCAGAAACGGTTGCAGTGGGCTCAGAAATACATGAAGACTCATTTTCAAACAGTCTTGTTGACTGATGAGTGCCGTGCAACCCTGGATGGTCCAGATGGAGGAGTAGTGGATGGTTGGTGGATGGCCACCATGTCCCAATGAGGCCGGGACGTCAACAAGGAGGGGGCGGAGTCATGTTTGGGCCGGAATCATGAGGAGAGAGCTGATAGGCCCCTTTAGGGTCCTTGAAGGTGTGAAAATGACCTCGGCATAGTACATAGAGTTTCTGACTGACCACTTTCTACCATGGTACAAAAAGAAGAACCGTGCCTTCTGTAGCACAATTTTCTTCAAGCATGTCAATGCACCATCTCATGCTGCAAAGAATCCCTCTGTGTCATTGGCTGCTATGGGCATAAAAGGAGAGAAACTCATGGTGGGGCCCCCATCCTCCCCTGACCTCAACACTACTGAGAACCTTTGGAGCATCCTCAAGCTAAAGATCTATGAGGGTGGGAGGCAGTTCACATCAAAACAGCAGCTCTGGGAGGATATTCTGACATCCTGCAAAAAAAAAAAAAATTCTAGCAGAAACTCTCCAAAAACTCACAAGTTCAATGGATGCAAGAATAGTGAAGGTGATATCAAAGAAGGGCTCTTATGTTAACATGGAACTTATCCTGTTAAGATGTTTTTGATTGAAATAGCTTTGATTTCAGTAAATATGACCCCCTGATGCTGCAATTTCAACAAATGACCATTTTCAGTTCTTTACAACCTATAAAATGTTTTAAAAAGCTGTTGTGCTTAATAATGTGGAACAGTGCATTTTGAGGTTTTTATTTATTTTTTTTAATAATTTTTGTCATTATGAAGTTTGTTCAAAAACATTTGAATTATGCTCTAATGGCTGATGACTTGAAAAATATTCTGTCATTTGCATTAACATTTAGGAAAATCAGAGAAAAATATCATTTGCATAATAATGTGGAACGTGGCGTATTTAAACCTAAATCAATACAATATGTCATTTTTTAAATTTTGGTTTCCTGTTGATGCTATCTGAAAATGCAATAGCAGAAAGCAAGGACAGTGCAACAAGAGACTGAGATGTTCTGATTGATGTTCTAAGTGCAGTGGTCTATTACAATCCAAATCAACACTCTAAACTGTGAGTACCAAAGGCATGAGGATGTTACATATAATCCCAAAAGTAAAACAGGTATTTACTGTTTACAGAGTCATTTAATTTCATGCTCTGATCAAAGACGGTGTCAGTTTAGAGTGTCAAAGCTGCACACAAACTCCCCCTGCATGTAAAATCTTGATGTGAAGGGAGGAACAGATATGAAAAAAATCACATGCAATTGTGTCTGCGGTAAGCCTGATTTGACAACAAAAGCTTTTGAGCTAAATAAGCAAATAGGGCAGACTTTTTATTAAAGTGGATCGGTATCCAGCGTAGCAGTCTCACCTCTGTTTTGACAGAAAATCGCAGATTGAATTCATGAATATAAACACAGACTATGACAGCCGGCGAGGAATTCTGAGTTGGAACAGGGAACGTCTGCGAAAAGAGGAAATGAAATGCAGCCTCGACTCTCGTGTTTCGTCTCACAATGTGCATGAGCAGAGACAAAATCTGGCAATTGGCCTCCTTCTGCCTTCTCCCAGTGCTTTAGCTGCTGCTGTTGCTATTACAGTGCGTTCACAGCCAAATGATGGCATATGTCAAATAAAGACACCATAAAAAAGGGAGAGTCTCTAACTGGCACAGCTGTTTCTGCATCAGCATTTACAATCCAGTTTAAGCAGGAAAACGGGAATAATGAGGCTGTCAGGCCACGACACATATATCCTGTCCATGTGAACACACTTCATGATTATCCATGTGACTCTGTGCTGTGTGTTTTCATCTGGAGACAATTTCATACACACAGATCAATGGTGGGAGATAGTAAAACTATGACTCTGCACCCATGGGAGATAGTATTGATTTATAACTGAACTGTGAGACCTTTTACTCAGCTTCTTCCAGCATGGATGCACATACCCGAACTCTCTAACACATACACTATATGACCAAAAGTATTCACTCACCCATCCAAATAATTGAAATCAGGTGTTTCAATCACTTCCATGGCCACAGGTGTATAAAATCAAGCACCTAGGCATGCAGACTGTTTCTACAAACATTTGTGAAAGAATGGCTCGCTCTCAGGAGCTCAGTGAATTCCAGTGTGGTACTGTGATAGGATGCCACCTGTGCAACAAGTCCAGTCATGAAATTTCCTGGCTCCTATTCCAGTCAACTGTCAGTGGTGTTAAACAAAGTGGAAGCGATTGGGAATGGCAGCAACTCAGCCATCAAGTGGTAGGCCACGTAAAATGATGGAGCAGGGTCAGTGGATGCTGAGGCCCATAGTGCGCAGAGGTCGCCAAATTTCTGCAGTCAATCGCTATAGACCTCCAAACTTCATGTGGCCTTCAGATTAGCTCAAGAACAGTGCATAGAGAGCTTCATGGAATGGGTTTCTATAGCTGAGCAGCTGCATCCAAGCCATACACCAGCAGTGCCGCCACTGGACTCTTGAGCAGTAGAGACGTGTTCTCTGGGGTGATGAATCGTGCTTCTCCATCTGGCAATCTAATGGACGAGTCTGGGTTTGGCAGCGGTACTTGTCTGACTGCATTGTGCCAAGTGTAAAGTTTGGTGGAGGGGGGATTATGGTGTGGGGTTGTTTTTCAGGAGCTGGGCTTGGCCCCTTAGTTCCACTGAAAGGAACTCTGAATGCTTCAGCATACCAAGAGATTTTGGACAATTCCATGCTCCCAACTTTGTGGGAACAGTTTGGGGATGGCCCCTTCCTGTTCCAACATGACTGTGCAGCAAGCAAGCTCCATAAAGACATGGATGAGCGAGTTTGGTGTGGATCAACTTGACTGGCCTGCACAGAGTCCTGACCTCAACCCGATAGAACACCTTTGGGATGAATTAGAGCAGAGACTGAGAGCCAGGCCTTCTCGTGCAACATCAGTGTGTGACCTCACAAACGCGCTTCTGGAAGAATGGTCAAAAATTCCCATAAACACACTCCTAGACCTTGTGGAAAGCCTTCCCAGAAGAGTTGAAGCTGTTATAGCTGCAAAGGGTGGACCGATGTCATATTAAACCCTATGGATTAAGAATGGGATAGTTAGAAAAGCTAGATAAGCTCATATGCCAGTCAAGGCAGGTGAGCAAATACTTTTGGCAATATAGTGTTTGTAGTCCCATACAGAGAGACATGGAGTTATGTGACTATTTAGCCATCACAGTCAGCATAGTTTGTCTCCTTCAACTTTATTCTCTCCAGGAGATGGAAAATGAAGCTTTTTTTATGAGTGTTAAAAATAGTTTGTTTGTTAGATGTTGAATTGACTTCATTGATTGAATAACACAGAAACACCAGAGCCAGGAAATGAATCATTGAGTGTTTCATACCTTCTTAATCATTCATTTCCTACATGAGTGAGAAACAGTAAGTAGTAAAAGTGTTTTGGTTTTGCAATGATTTCTTTAATGGTAGCTTTAAATGAAAAAACTTTGTCACATTGCACAGTTTTCAGTAATTTCTGCTCAATTTTTCTGACAAAGGTTGCAGATGAAGCGTAGTAGTAGTCCTAATGTGCCAATTATTATGAGGGATTTATTCTGTGTGACTTCAGTGCTAGCTTTTATCAACATACACTACGTACTTCCTGGTGGGTGTCTCGGCCACCCACCCAAGCCATCCTACAAAAAATCCAATTACTGGCTTTTCCTTCCTCAGTACATTTCCTGTTGATTGAAAAAAATGTGTCTGTAATTATAACATGCTATCTCCTGTTCACTTTAAAGAGGGTTCTACAGAAAGGATAAAGTGGACTAAATGGCATAAGAGAAAGGGGGTGAGAGGCATTGGCATTGGAATCCTGACAGTAGTTAAAAGGAAATATATACGAATATTAGCATTTTAAAATAAAGAAGACAATACAATTGTCTTCATTGAATGTATATACAGTGCATTCAGAAAGTGTTTAGACACCCTTCTGTTCTAAATTCTAGGTTGCAGTCTGATGATACAGTCATTTAAATACATTTTTACTCTCATGAATCTAGTATGACAAAGTGAAAACAGAAATTCAAATTTTTTTAAAAATTTACTTAAAATGAAGAAACTGAAATATTGCATTAACTCAAGTATTCAGAACCTTTACTCAGTATTCAGTTGAAACACCTCTGGCAGAAATTATAGCCTCGGGTCTTTTCTAATTTGAAGCAACTAGAATGGCCGTCTGAGGCGGCAGACCCATGCCTAAGCAGCGCCACCGAGGAACTCACACTCCCATTGGTTACTATGGTGTTTAAGATTTCAAAGTCCGAGAAAAACCAAACGGGTGCGCGGATCGTCGCCAAAATCTAATCGATTCTTCCCTGTCACTATCCCAATATTCCCTGAAAGTTTGGTGAAGATACAACTTTCTGTTCTCGAGTTATCTTGTACACATACAAACAAAGAAATGAACAAACAAACAAAGATACGGAACCCTTTACATAACCCCCTGCCGATTTCATTGGCATGGGTAACAAGCTTTCCACACCTGGATATTGGAATTTTCTGCAACTCTTCTTTGCAAATCCTCTCAAACTCAGTCAGGTTCCATCAGTGGACAGCCATTTTCAGGTTTAGTTTAGTTTGTAGTTTATTGTATTTATCATTTTTGATAAATAACAACTCACTGCTGTTCTTTGTTCTTCTTTTAACTAAGAAATGTCGTCTGTTCTGATAAAACTGGCGTTTTAGCAGCATCCACGCTAATCTCTTCCACCATAATTGCACTGGCCTCTTGTCGCTGCTTGCTTACGTCACAACTCTGCTACCCCTGAAAGTACTGCCCTTTGTCGCTGATTGGTCCCGTCACTTTCTAATCGGGCCCAAACAGTGCAGACGGGAGCTTTGCAGGATGGCTTCCCCAGTGAGAAACGAAACAGGCAAATCCATCTGCATCTGCAAATCCATTTTGCTTTTTTCTATACCAGCATGACTGTGCCCCAGTGCACAAAGCAAGGACTATAAAGACATAGTTTGATGAGTTTGGTGTAGAAGAGCTTGACTGGCCCACATGGAGCCCTGACCTCAACTTCATCGAACATTTTTAGGATGAATTGGAATGGAGATTGCAAACCAGGCCTTCTTGTCCAACATCAGTGCCTGACCTCGTACATGCTCTAAAGAATGTAAATAGTCTTTCTCAGGGCAATTTTTAAACCCTCCGCCCACTCAGTGATGTTTTTCATGGTAGAAGGTAGCTATTAATTTTGCTGGCTGGATAAGGGTTCCTCAGTGTCTCTCATCATGGCAAACAGCAGCAAAAATGCAGTATTCTGCAGTTTTGAACATTGGCACTATTAGTAACTGTGAAGAGAAGACAAAAAACATTTGTTTCAAACTAATGTACCTGCAGTTTTTAGTCCACTACATCCATCTCTTAATAGTTACAGATGAGTAGTTAGTGATACAACTCATAATACTTCCTTAGAGGAAGTGGAGGAAGTGAGTTACTATTCAAGGCAACGGTGTGACCTGGGGGCTATTCCATAATTTAATGAATTTAGACTCTTTAATGACTGAGTGTAATGATGTAAAGGCAGTTATTACAGTATTCATATGACTGAGAACCGCTCTGGTTCTTTCTTTTTAATTTTCCTTCAACAGGTCATTCATCATGACATCTGGTTTAAATCTCAAACAAACTGTGCTTTACAGTGTCCATCCATCCTTTTCCATGGTGAAAAGTATTCTCCATCTTGGATGTTTCATTCTTTTATTGATTTTATAAATGGTCATGGTCAATTTTATTGAAAACAACATTTACAAAAAACTATTTCATGTCAAGTGAAAACAGATTTCTACAAAGGCATGCCAATTGAATAAAAATATGTCAGGTAAAATAAGCAATTGCATAAATATTCACCCCCTCTAAAGGGACTAATTCGACAGAGGTCGAGCCATTCGGTGCCAGCAGTCTCACAATTAGGGAAATGGGGATTACCTGAGTGCAGCGAATGTGTCTCAAGTGATTGTAATATAAAGACACCTGAGTTGGTAAGGTCTAGTCACTGGCTCATCAGTATTCCTGGCTACCATTACACCATGAAGCCAAAAGAACACTCCAAGCAACTCAGAGGAAGGTCTATTGAAACGTATATGTAAGGGTATGGTTGAAAAAATCAAAGGCACTGAGCATCCCCTGAAGAAAAGGAACAGTGGAATATTTGTTAATCTGCCTACAAAATCAGTGACCGTGCAAGAAGGAGGCTAGTGAGAGAGGCCACCAAGACACCTATGACTACTCTGAAGGAGTTTAAAGCTTCAGCAGCTGAGATGGGAGAGGCTCTGAATATAACAACTGTTGCCTTGGTTCTTCACCAGTCAAAGCTTTATAAGAGAGAGTCAAAGAGAAAGACACTGTTGAAGGGCAAGTAGGAGAAAGTTCTGTGGTCTGCTTTTAGGCTGTCAGACAAGGCACTACGTTTGGCGGACAACGAACCCAGCACATCATCCCAATCACACCATCCCCGCTGTGAAGCACAATGGTTGCAGCATCATGTTGCAGGGATGCTTCCAAGCAGCTGGTCCTGGAAGGCTTGTAGAGGTAGAGAGTTAAATTAATGTGGCAAAAATATCATAAGATCTTGGAGGACAATCTTATTTAGTCTGTAAAGGTCGGCTCAGGCTACACGAATTCAGCCAGATTTAAGCCGGACTGCAACGTCATAGCTCATCATCAAAACTCAGGCCCAATTTAGAGCATGGGGAATGACAAACAGTCTTGTAGTGTGACATAATTAACGACGTGCCCAAGACGCCCCATGACCTCGATTCAACAAGACTAGCATGTCAGAATTTTTCATACATCGTCGTCTAGTTTGACACTCTGACCCGAAGTTAACAATGTGAATCCTGATGTCTACCAACAGGAAAACATTTGCTCATTATCTTTGCATCATCACATTCAAGATTTACCACTTTGATCCCCTTTTATTCCCTAAAACTAATGTGTACATTTTATTTTACATGCATACCTTACATGCATACTAAAAGCAAACACTAATTTCCTAAAGCGTACAGTAGAGTACAGAGCAATGAAGGCATGGAATTCCTTACTACTGTTACTGACTAAATTAACACAAACATTTGTTTTTAAAAGTCATATTAAAAAACACCTTGGCACATCATATTTGTAGGACACTAGGCACAGAGTGTTCGTAGTTTTCTTATCCTAACCTTTGTATTAATGTTTTGTGGCTGGCATTTTATTTTTGACAGAAATGATTGTAAAGTTTGATGGATATTTTAAGTTTCTGGATTTGTGTGAAGTATTTTTTTAATTCTCTTCCCAATATGTGATGGTTTGCACAGACTGTGTTGCTTTCTTGCAAAGTTAAATATATATATGATATGTCTGTAAATATGTTTGTTTTTAGCCTGGATCCCAGGGAGACTAGCTGTGCTCCAGGGTAAAGCTAATGGGGATCCAAATTAAATAAACAAATAAACAAATACCTTAAGTTTTATCTGAAGGAGATCCAGTCCATATTGTCCTCCTTTTTATACATCCATAACTGTTCTCCATATCCACAGTTGTTTCTTATTTTACTTTTTTACGAGCAAAAAACCGCTACAATCACATCAAGCGCTTCTGTTGCAAAGTGACTGACACTCTTTGGCCCAACCCCTGACAACCTGTGAACTCGCACCCAGTCACGGGGATGGTGGTGACGTCAGCATACAGTGAGCGGATCACTCTTATGGCCAATGTGGCCAGGCTGTTGGCCAAGACAGGACAAAACTTGGTCGCATAGTCTGGCATGGTGCCATCGTGAATGACCAAAAAAAATCGTGTAGTCTGAGCCGGCCTTAAGAGAACAAGTAAGTTTATTTTCCAGCAAGACCATGACACTAAGCATACAGCGAAGTAACACAGAAATGGATCAAAGACAACAATGTGAATGTTATGGAGTGGTTGAGTTGAAACCCAGGTGTCAATCCAATAGAGAATTTGTGGCTGGACTTGCTCTTCACGCCAATCCCCAACAGACCTGACAGAGCTTTAGCAGTTTTGCAAAGAAGAATAAAGTTGGATTGTCCAGATGTGCAAGCCTGACTGAGATCGAATATTTATGCAGTCACTCATTACCTCGGCCAAGGAGGTTATGTGATCGGGTGGGTTTGTTTGTTAGATTGTTAGCAACATAACTCAAAAAGTCATGAATGGATTTTCATGGAAATTTCAGGAAATGTCACAAATAGCATAAGGAAGAACTAATTCGATTTTGGGACTCATCCGGATCACCGTCTGGATCCAGGAATTTTTGAAAGTATTCTTCACTATTGGGAGATAGGGCTAATGGCGGAGGTCTGCGCTGTTATCACTTTTCACCAGGAGTAACTTCAATCCCAGTAGCATGCTTTTGGTGTGTTTCTATTCAAAGTTTTGGAGGTTAAAGAGTTTGAAAGATGCATGCCCGGTCGAGGAGACGAGTCGGAGCGTAACAGAGAGAAAGACAGCGAATTGTAGCGAGAATACCCACAATGCTGGGAGGAATAGAGGAACATTCCCCCTCTGACATGACTTTCAGTTGTCCGGTGGGACCATGGGTGCTTCCGCCCTGACCGTCCAAACATAGCAAAGCCAATGCTTTGCCTCACTGCGTCTCCACCCCACCAGGGAGGGAGTAATCAACGAATTAGATTTTGGGAGTGATCCGGATCACCGTCTGGATCCAGGGATGCTTTTAATGGATTCTTCACTATTGGGAGATAGGGCTGATGGTGGAGGTCTGCGCTCTCTGAGTGATTTTCTAGTTTTACACAGTTTTTCACATAATTGTATTTAATTGACATTACTTTGTAGAAATCTGTTTTTGCTTTTTACATTTAAGACATTTTTTGTTAATGTTTTGTCAAGAAAGCCAAATTATATTGACTGTGATTGGTTTATAAAACCACAATAAAAGCAAACAAATTGAAGGGGGCGAAAACTTTCTGTATTGTTGAGAATTTTTTTTTTTCTTTCAGATCAAATGTGTGATGCACACATGCATGCAAGAAATGTTTTTATTGACAGAAACTAAGATTGATTATGATAACATGATATATTTTCATTTCACATTTCATACACAGAGTAGAAAAACTCGATAAAGGAATGAACGTGGATTGCTGGATGGACTCTGCGCTGCTTAAATATGTTTGTGCATGCATCTAAATGAAAACAAATGAAAGGACGACTCCATCAGTCGCTAAAACAATCAATGAATTATTGAATGAATGTATAAAAATGTGACAACAAAGCTGATACTGCAAGCAAAGCTGCACCATCTATGCACCTTTCAATAACAAACCGCCCCATGACTAACGTGAATCAATGCTTTAATGTTTTCAACCTGTTCTCAACCCTCTCAATCTCCTTTCTTCATGTCAACCCACGAGGCTGGTTCCCATTAAAACGTCCTGCTATATTGGAGCAGTCGCCCTATGATTCGATTATGAGTCACCCTGTGTAGCTTAAACCCTTCCTAAGGGGTGGGCGAGAGCAGCAGACAGGCAGCTGGGCGGTCAGACATCAATAATACAGAGCCACATCCCATCGTGGATGAAATATACATGAAACCTTTTCCACAGACCATCTATGCGGTGTGAATATTGGACGTAGTCTGATGTGTTAACACTTGTCAGAACACACGTCTTTCTGTTTCAGTGTTAGCGCCGGTTTAAATGCCACGCAAAGGGCCATGTCACTGTTATTTAAGGCCAGATAAAGGAGTGGCATTGATAAAGACTCTGACAAACGAACTATGCTTTTTCTCTTGATTTTGCTCAGCCGTAAAGGCTGTTGTGACAAGTCTCGCCAAACTCACTCGGAAATGATTAAACTGGAAACTTGTTTTTCCCCGTTTCCTGTTGAGAGCTAATGGCACATGACAGAATGTGTTAGCGGTGCTGTCTGCCCTTCTACTTCTCCTTCGGTTCATTTTTCTCTGTTCTCTACGACTTAAATCTTCTTTGGAAACATCACTTCACACCCATCCTCGCTCGCCAACATTTTTCCTCTTATTCCTCAGCACACAAACTTGCAACACACAAGAAATCACACACACAACACCCTTCATCCTGTCCCTCTAATGATGGTCCATCTGTAGTCCTTCACTTCCTGCTTTGATCTGCTACCTGATAGGTTGAGGGTCATGCCAAGTATGATGTATGATTGGTTGTTTACTGCTTCCAAGGGGGATGGCTCTGCTGGCCTGAAAGCAAGACCTCATTACCTGGGACATATGAGAGAGGCATGGAGTAGTGGGAGATTAAAGAACACACAGACAGGTGGGGACGAAAACAACAAAGTGCCAGCCAAGTATGGAGAGAGGAGGTGGAAACAGACATGAGGAGACATGAGAGGACATGAAAACAGTCCATGGGAATAAAAAAGGAGATGATATGAAGTTGGAGTGAGAAAGACTGATAGACTTAATACAGCAAGAGAATAACTAACTAAACCCCAAGACCACTTTTTTTGTTTCATCTATAACCCTTTGTATATGTGTATTTAGCTGTATTATCTCTCATTTATAGCTCATTTCCAAATACATATACGACTTATATATAAGTCTAGATATACCTAAATGAATTAAAAAGGAATGAAATTTGCGTTTGGTGGATTATTTCTTTGCTGTAGCAACACTTCTTGGCAATAAATCTTATGCTTTTGGAAAGCCTTTTTATTTCCCTTTATAATGGTGCCACATTTGCAAGGAACATGCATTTGTGGGATGAGCAGCAGAGCTGAGTATGAGGTTTGCACTTGTGAAAAAATCGAAAAATCTTCTTGCTGAAAATAAGGTGCCTAATTTAAGTTCAGATATGAGTCCAGATTCCTCCTAAGGGGCGCCACCTTCCTCACTGATAAAGTGAGATTTGTCACCATTGGAGGCAATCTCAATGCAGAGATATATCAAGATGAGATTTTTCAACCAGTGCCCATCTCATATCTCCACAGTCTGTGACCGAACTCTACCTTCTTAGATTAGAATTGGACTGCTGAAAAGTATGAACATGAACAGCACTCAACACTTGGTCAGGACTCCTTTTGCATGAATTACTGCATCAATGGCATAGAGGCGGTCAGTCCTGGGCACTGCTGAAGTGTTATAGAAGCCCAGGTTGCTCTGATTGTTGCCTTCAGCTCTTCAGCTGTGTTGTTGGATCTGGTGTCTCACATCTTCCTCCTCACAATACTCCAGAGATTCTGTATGACGTTTAGGTCAGGTGAGTTTGCTGGTCAATCAAGCAGGTATTGGTACTTTTGGCAGTGTGGGCAGGTGCCAAGTCCTGCTGGAAAATTAAATCAGAATCTCCATAAATCTGGGAAGCATTAAGTGCTCTAAAACTTCTGTGTTTTTATTAGCCATAATCATCAAAATAAAAAGAAAGAAACTCTTGAAATATCAGTCTGTGTGTAAGGAATCTTTATATGAGTCACACATAATGTCTGATTTTCACCATGCAGTAGCTGAAATATGTGTTCAGGGAATAAACAGGACTAAGATTGAATCTCCAGAAAAAAAAGTTGGCCTACCTGGAAGGCAAAATATTTTCAGAAATATGTAAATAAAAGGATGCATGACAAGTTGGACAAGCTAAGCTTAGCTAAGCTAAGATGTTTAGCTAGTCAAATATGTGTTAGTACATCAACAAACCTGTTTTTTTTTTTAATATTTTGCATGTTGCAAAACATAACAGGACAATTAATAGACAGTTAATACATAGTGAAGTGACACATGACACAGTTTAGACCAGGGGTCTCAAACTCAATCACAGTAAGGGCTGACATCTGAATTAAGGTCTAACCTGAGGGCCCAACAAGGTTTAACCAAACAGTCAACCTCATGTTCGCCAGTAATAAATTATGGAGGAAAGATTAGCACTGATGACGAGTGAATTTGAGATTTAAAAGGTCAAAGTGATAAGTTAAAAGGCTCAAACTTTGAGAAAAAAGTCAAACTTATTAGTTCAAAAGGTCAAAACACAAAATTAGACGTTAAAATAATGATTTTAAATGGCAGGTATGTAAAAAGGAAAGTCAAAATCATTTTTTAAGGCAAAAATATGACTTAAAATATAAAATAGTGCTCCTAAAAGGTCAAAAATGAAATGAGGTGGAAAAGTCAAAATATGAGATAAAAAGTCAAACGTATGAATTGAAAAAGCCAAAATTATTAGATTAAGTCAAATTTTAAGCTGAAAAGGTCCAAATATGAGACAGAAAATCAAAATAATAAATGTTAAAGGTCAAAAAAAGAAATAAAGGTAAAAAAATAATAGATTGAAGTCATAACTGTGCAATGCAAAATTGAAAATATGAAATGAAAACAAATGAATTTCTTTTTGGAAATTTCCCTTTATCTAATTATTTTTACTATTCTTTCTTTTTTCACATTTTCATGACTTAAGGATATTTGATATCAAGAGTAAGTTTACATTTTTATACGGGAGGAAATCTGCAGACTTCATGTTTTAGGGCCAGTTATAATAAGAATATGATATGATCTTGCGGGCCGCTTGTTACTGTACATGGGGCCGGATTTGGCCCCCGGGCCTTGAGTTTTACACCTGTGGTTTAGACAGTAAAATAAGACAGGACAAGAACAAGCTAACTAACATGTGTTTTGAGTTGAAGGTGTTGAAGAGCTATAGTGCCTGGGATGTTTACTATTTTGTTGATTTTAGAAATCAGTCATGGTCATTATAGGTTGGCTTATGTTACCTAAAACACAAAAATAAAAAACTATAATGTTAAAGTGAAAACAAATTCCTACAGAGCATTATCAAGTAAGCACAGTGGTGGCAGCAACATGCTGTGGGGATGCCTCTTGGCAGCTGGCCCTTGAAGGCTTGTAAAGGTAGAGAGTAAAATAAATTTAGGCAAAGATATAGTAAAATCCTGGAAGGAAATCTTATTCATTCAGCAAAAGAACAACAGCTTGGGAGAGGATTTATATTCCAGCAACAATGACCCGAAGCATCCAGCGAAGGCTGCACTGAAATGGTTCAAAGACAACCAGGTCAGTGTTCTGGAGTGGCCAAGTCAAAGTCATGTTGATTCGCCATTCTGATTTGAGTAAATTTTTCCCTGAGTCTGTAGTTAATGGCCTGAATTTGTAACCTTGCAAAGCAGATTGATACGCCTGTTTCTGTGTTTCTCACTGGCAAATCCATCTTGCAAAGCTCCCGTTTGAACCGTTTGGGCCCAGTTAGAAAGTGACAGGACCAATCAGCAATGAGGGGCAGTACTTCCAGGCATGGCAGAGTCGTGACGTAAACAAGCAGCAGCAAGAGGCCGGTGCCGTTATGGAGGAAGAGATTAGCGTGGATGCTGCTAAAGTGCCGCCAGTTTTATCAGAACAGACGACATTTCTTAGTTAAAAGAAGAACAAAGAACAGCAGTGAGCTGTTTTCTTTTCAAAAACAAGTACGAGTACTTACATGTCTATAGTCGCCATGTTTTGCGTTAGTCCTCTGTAGCTGCACATACGCAGCTGGATAGCTGCTACGTCACGTTTTATTGCTCTGATTGGCCCGTAGAGATGTGACAGAACATTCATCCAATCATAGTCAGAGTTTTTTTCAAAGCCTCTGCCTTTTCTCAGACGTTTCCTATTGAAGCTTTCCGTGATGGATGTTTGAAACAAATCCATCTGGCATGTCAGGTTACTGAATTTGTGGGTTGCAGCGGTCTGTGTCAATCTGAAATGTTAGCGTGACAGTGTTGGACTGTGGGTAGTGTCTGTAAAGTAACATAGACTGTATGTTGTGGCTGATATTGATGGTAGGAAGGCGTGAAGGGGCATGTCTCATCCTTCTGCCTTGACTTTTTAAAGATATTTTTAGAAATTCCAGCTGCAGACACATGTCAGCCAAAACTCTAGAGTTTAGTTACTCTTTAACCATCGCCCAGGTGCATTTTTGGGTGAAAAAGTAAAAAAAAAGTCAAAGATGAGGTTGAAAACTCCGACTTTCCTCTTCTGATCTGAGATGAAAGTAAAGTGAGGGAAAGAGGGAGATAGAGGGGAGAAACAAAGACTGATGAAGAGAGACAAAGGGGATGAGCAGTCGCTAAAGGAGACGGCACTAATGATACTGCATTCAGTGTCACAAGAAGATAACAACAAGCGCACGGAAAACAAAGCAAGAAGCCCTGAACTTCAAAACAATTTAATTGGAGGCGCTGGATGCTACAAGTGTGTGGGTGGTTGGGTTTACTTGCCTATGATCTATCCTCCTCCCAACAGCTTCTCAATTTGAATTTTGAATAACGCCTTTTGAATCCAAACTTAATCTCTAGATATAGACCTTTGTATTGATTCCATTAAGACACCTTTTGAAACACAAACACTTTCCATTCATTTCCTCGCTGTATTTTTTGTCCTTTACTTATTTCAGCAGTGTTAAAAGAGTAAAGAGGATTAGAAGGAGAGGATACAGCCAAGAGATTTCTACTGGGACTCCATCATAGGCCAGTAGGGATGCAAAGGCTCAGAGAAGCCAAAGTCTCCGAGGAGTTCCTGCGGGTGTTAAAATGAGCATTACGGTATTTATATCAGGAAGTCTTAGCGGCAATATTGGTGGATACACACTGCAAGAGTTCAACATTTCTGCTGCTAATTAAGCCTAAAGATAGAGGAAAAGTTTTCTAGATCAGACTTTGTAAGAAAGCCTCTGAGAAAACTAGAGAGTGGGATTTTCCATCCCAAACTTTAGAGTTCTTTTTGTAGCACTAGCATGTCTGTAACTTGTAGCAAAAACATACCATGGTAAAGAATGTATGATGATGGATATTATATGTTTGTCCCTGAAGATACATAAGCACAAGATAATTACCATGTGTGTGTTTTCATCTTCTGACAGCATGTTGAAGCAAAGCTTTGATATGTCTCTATAATGGAGACAAAGCTTTTTGATGCTTCCAGGTATCGATCCAGCCTGTTCTGTTCTCGTGTATATTTCTGAGTGCACCTATAGGACTGCATGTCCTGTTTTTCATCTATTTTTTCTTGTTTTAATCAAAACAGGCTAGAAATATGTGTAGCTGTACCAGACTGTGAAAGCCAACAATGTGCATACATACACTCACCGGCCACTTTATTAGGTACACTGTGCTAGTGCTGGGTTGGACCCACTTCAGCCTTCAGAATTACCTTCATTCTGAGTGGCATGGTTTCAACAAGGTGTTGGAAACATTCCTCACAAATTTTGGTCCATATTGACAATGATAGCATCGTGATGATCGCCATGATGCAAATCTCCCTTTCCGCCACATTCCCAAGGTGCTCTATTGCAGTGGTTCTCAACCTTGGGGTCAGGACCCCCTTGGGGGTCATGAGACACAAAGAAGGGGTCTAAAACTAAGAATATTTTTTTGTAATTCCACTGTTGCCAATTAACACCAATTTTGCCAAATTTTAACCAGTTTTCATCATTTTTTCCCACAATTTTTAACACATTTTTGCCATTTAACACTTCTTTTTGCCATTTTAAACCCTTTCCACCATTTCTTTTGCCTGTTTTTGCCACTTCTAAACCAAATCTTGCCACATAAGCCAAATGTTGCCTCTGTTGACCCATTATTGCCACTATTTATCCCATGTTGCCACTATTTATGCCCAATTGTTCCCATTTTAATCATATTTCACTATCTGATATGCCCATTTTTGCCAGTTTGACCAATGTCTGCAAATATCTGCCCATTTTTTCTTTCTCAGTTAGCACTATTTTGCCAGTTTATATCAATTTTTCTTCCCATTCAAGCAGATTTTCAACCATTTTTGCTAATTTAGAGCCTTTTCAGCCACTTTTTAATGCCCTTTCACCACTATTTATGCCCATTTTTTCCACTGTAACCCATTTGGCCTTTTTTGGCTATTTTTTGCCGTTCTTATATAAATTTTTTGCTACTTCTAACCCATTTCTGCTACTTTTAAGATCCAAATTCACCACCTTTTCCACCATTTTTTTTGCCATTATTAACACATTTTTTCAAATTTTAACCCATTTTGATTATTTTTTTTAAACAAAATAGATTTACATTTACATAGTCTATATACTACACAAATGATTTAAAGAAGATTTTTTTTAATTGATAACAGTGGTTATTTTATCAGATTAAATATAAAATATGGAGATCACAGCTTAACTTTACAATAGACCATGATTTTGTTGACCTCCATGGGCCCCTAGTTTGGCTGGGCCCCAGAAAGCCCTCCCCTTTATACCCCCTCATGGACGGCTTTGTCTCCACATGACTATTCTTGAATGTGCATGGCTGTGTTCAACCACCTTCAGGTACAGTGGGGGTCCTGGGTCTCTGGCACTTTTATTTTGGGAGTCACGGCTGAAAAGGTTGAGAACCACTGTTCTATTGGATTGAGGACTGGTGACTGTAGAGGCAATTGGAGTACAGTGAACTCATTATGTTCAAGAAACCAGTTTGAGATGATTTGAGCTTTGTGACATGGTGCATTTTCCTGTTGGGAGCAGCCACCAGGAGATGGGTACACTGTGGTCATAAAGGGATGGATATGGTCAGCAACAATACTCAGGTAGACTGTGGCATTTAAACAATGCTCAGGTGGTACTCAGGGGCCCAAGTGTGCCAAGAAAAATCCCCCACACCATTACACCACCACCAGCCTGAACTGTTGATACAAGGCAAGACAGATCCATGGTTTCATTTTGTTGACGCCAAATTCTGACCCTACCACCTGAATGTCGCAGCTGAAATTGAGACTCATCAGACCAAGCCATGTTTATCCATTCTTCTATTGTCCAGTTTTGGTGAGCCTCACTTTTCTTGTTCTTAGCTGACAGACCCGGTGTGGTCTTCTGCTGCTGTAGCCCGTCTGCTTCATGGTTCCATGTGTTGTTCGTTCAGAGATGGTATTTTGTGGTTATTTGATTTTCTGTTGTCCTTCTATCATCTCAAACCAGTCTGCCCATTCTCCTCTGACTTCTGACATCAACAAGGCTTTTCTCATTCTCACAAATGCTGCTTACTGGATATTTTTTGAACTCTCTGTAAATTCTAGAGATGGTTGTAGGTGAAAATCCCAGTAGATCAGCAGTTTCTGAAATACTCAGACCAGCCTGTCTGGCACCAAATAGCACATTCAAAGTCACCTAAATCCCTGTTTTTCCCCATTCTGATGCTCAGTTTGAACTGTAGCATCTTGTCCTGGCCCCGTCTACATGCCTAAATACACTGATTTGCTGCCATGTAGTTGGCTAAATAGTTATTTATGTTAATAAGCAATTGAACAGGTGTGCCTAATAAAGTGGCCGGAGAGTTTAGTTCAATTGAATGCATAAAGCACCCCTGACCAGACATACTTTCCGTCATATTTTTCATTTCTAATTCAACAGTGCCAAAGCAGAGATACTTATCCTTGAGAGGTCTGCTAAGACATCCACTTGAAAACAGATGATTAAAAAGTTTCAGGGCTGTCCAAAGATAAATAACATAAGAAGAACAGGGGAGATGAGTAGTTTTGGTCTATTTCTCTTTTGGCCCCCAACTGGTATTATTCCTCCTCATCTAAATCCACTGACTGGGTTTGAAACACAAACAAAAATGAAAGAAAGCATTGTTTTTTATAAAGCCAATGAAATGCTTCTTATGGCCCAGCATGCCATATTAACCACGTCTCCTGTGGTGTTTAAAAAAAACAAACAAAAAAAAAACTTCTCACCTCCCATGTCTGCTGTCTTGAATTTTGGATTCTTTTCAATCAAATTAGCAGCCTGCAAGTTTCTTTTCTAAATCGTGTATCATAGTTTCCTTTAAATATATATAAGTGTGACTAAATGAGAGGGAAGAGTTTTAAAAACTGGGCACACAATCTGAGAGCATTCGCCACCTGCAGGGTGGGGGTGGAGTGGTGGCCAGCTCTGTTTCTGTCTGACACATGCTGGTGTTGAGGGGAAACTGTTAAAGCTGATTCAAACAAGGCTAAAATGAAGCCTTTCGACCGGCTAAATGAGTTGAGTTTGAGTTGCTTAATGATATATGCTTAATGACTAACAGATACAAACACTCGTTCATCCCACTGTCAGTGAAGCTCATAAATGAGCAGACTGCTCAGGATGTACAGACAAGACAGTTTGAGGCCATGTGATGCTGAATTTGCACTGAGATGCTAGTATGCACTTTTTTTATCTCATCTAATCCTGTTGGCTATGTATTTTATATATTTTTATTTATTATGCAACTGGTTGTTCTTTGACCACTTCTGGATGAATGAGATAATGTGCCAAATGAGCTGTATGTGTTGTCTGTGCAGCAGACCCCTCTGCCTAAGACAAATTTCTCCCAAGGGAGACCAATAAAGACACTTTGACTTTGACTGAATATGATCTAAGGAATAAAATAACAACCTACATCACAGCTCTCATAACTGACACGCCAGCTGGACTGTTTCATAGATCAATTGCATTGATGTATTTCACATTCACCTTGGAACCTTCCAATCCAAAAAGTGTTTGGTTTGCTCTTGCTTCAATAAAGAATTGTGGTCCAGTTCTGATAAAGCTGCTGCTGTGGTTACATACAGGCTAATCACTCAAACAGCAGCCATCCCGACTCAAACTACAACCCCTCATAATGATTGCAAAGTCATGCCAACGCAGGTCAGGGGAGGAGCTAAAATACATACTTTCACTTTTTAAACCTATACTTTTAAACCAGTATTTCCATTTCTCATTCCCACATCCTTCTCCATTTTTAACACTTCTTTGCTGCTTTTGGAACTTCTTGACTCCTTTGGCCACCTTTTGCCCATTTTGAGCCACTCTTATGAAACTTTTTCTTTTATCCCATTTGTATCCTTCTTCACCATTTCCCACACTTCTAATTTTTTCACTGCATTTTTCCCAAATTTACTTTTATCGCCCCTTTATGCCCATTTCTGCATCATCTTTAGGAACTTTTTCCTACTAAGCCATCTTTGGCCATTTTTTTTGCCCATTTTTCATCACGTTGTACCCATTTTTGCACATTGATGACACTTTTTTTTGGCCACTTTTAACCTATTTTGTATTGTCTTTTTGCAACATTTGTCACTTCTGTTTGCAACATTACCCCATTTCTGCCACATTTTGCTCATTTCTGCAACTTTGTTTTAAAGCTATTTACCCATTTTTTTCCACTTTTAATCTATTTATGCCACTTTTCTCCTATTTTTGTCACATTTTGTCCTTTGTTGCTACTTTTAACCAATTTCTTTACATTCTTGCCACTTTTCATCCACCTTTTGTCTCCTTTAACAATTCTTTCTAAAGAGTTTGTCTCATTTATTTCTGCTTTATTATCTGGCATCCTGACATTTGTGCACATTACTGCCTAGCTATGAAGTCTGACATTATTTTCCTAATCATTTAGTTCAATGTGCCCATTCACATTATCATCACTTGTAAAAAGTTAATGTATTTTGTGATAAGGGTTTACAATTTAAAATAGGCTGTGATTAATCTGCTCATTTTGCTCATCTCCATGGGCTACCCATATGGCTGGGCTCCCTTTATCTCCCCCTTTGGGTAGCCTTGATGGTGAGGAGGCACTTAAACCAAGGACAGTTGATCAAAGTTAAGTCAGTACCACATATGGAACTACTAAGACCAAAAAGAGAAAGAACCCCACCCCCACCCCTAAAATGTTAAACTCCACCACAAACCCAAAGGTCAGAAAAATTGTTAATAACTGCTGAAAAAACAAAATCACTGACATGTATCACAATTGGTGCATCAACCCCAAATTCTAATGCAAACCCACTCGGGTGGCTTCTTTAAAAAACACTTTCATGCCTCTGATAAGTTCACCACCCACTCCACTGTGGTACAGCAACAAAAACTAAATCATCTGTGCCACTGAGATAACAAGAGCATCTTGCAGTCACACAGCAAAGACACACAGAAACTCTTTCTAGGCTCAGATTATGAAGCATAATTGGATTGCATAATAATCCGCTCAAGTGATTTTCTGGATTACGCTGCACTAAAACGGTGAGGGGTAGGAATGTAAAGTGCCGGTGCTATCTTTCCTGATAAATATGATTTGTGTGATGGATTGTGATTAAATGATTACAATAGCACAATGCTTCTCCTAAATTGACATGTCTCTGCTTCATTACTCATTCTGAATTGGTTTTCTTTTTAGGCTTTATAATAAAAGAAAAAAAACATCAAAGTAGAAACCAGTTTGTTGTAATAATCCCCATTTATCAAGATTTCAGATGGCTCTATCATTCCTCATTGTTATGAAGAACAGACAAAACTGACATCCTTAGCTGGTTTATGACTTTGTCATGGTATGATGAATTCCTTCTCAGGTTGATTGTTTTCAGAAGCAAGCATATGAAAATAAATTTCCTGCTCCAACCCCTCTTAATCAAACAGGTGTTCGTATCAGGACACAGTTGCTGACAGCCAATTCTGCTCTGAGATAGATAGGGTGCAGTTTATAAAAAGGTGGAGGTTTTTTTTTTTTTTTTGCCATGGAGACTGGAGTTTTTTTATGTGAAAACGATGATGCTTTGTAGATGTGCTTTACTGCCTTTTTGGCAGCTTAAAGATAAACTTATTGGCACTTGTGCTGTTTATCTGCAGCACATTTAAATAGATGTTTGGAAATTCAGAAACATTTCAGACGTTCAGTCCTAGTGGAACGATTAACCCTGAGCTGAACTACAAAAGCAATGTTTAATGATCAACTCAAACAAGGATTTTAAAAATGCATCCGTTTGACTTAACTGCAGGTGTGGATAAATTCCAGTTTCTTTTATGGCTGATTTTGATGTGCAGTGTTTGGCATGATTACAAGTAAACTAGCACACATTTACATAAACTGACAGGCTTACCTTGAAAACCAACCACCTCTACTTTTCCAGCTGAAACTGTTTAAAAGAGCCAGAAATGACTGACATGATACTCTGATCTCATCCAAGAATGTGTAAATGTACCATTAGCAATCGAAGAGGATGTTTGCAGATATATTGCTCGCATTGCAGGAGGCAATACAGCTGTTTATCTCTTTTCTTAATAACGCTGCCGCTGGATTTCTGACCATTACCACACTCCCAACAGCACCAGCAACAGGTGTCACCGATCCAGCCTGACAATCCATGTTTTAATCAAAGTTATAGTAATGTTAATGTGTTCACCTAATCATAATCATCGTCATGTGTAACAGTGCCACACATGAATAAAAAAGAAGCCAGGTGCCACAGACTGATTTACCTCCTGTTAATGGCTAAGTAATAATGACAATAAAGTAGTAATAGCATTGTCAAAGTAATATTTACAGACCTGATATGCACATCATTTATTTTTAAGTCATACAGAGATGGAATTTTCTGATTTCTAGAGAGTTTGTACCTCAAATAAACTGCTGAACACTCCAACAGCTCTCTAAGACAGTGGACAAATCTTTGCTCTATTCATACCATGCTGTTACTGTCCTTGTCGTTAAATGCTTAATGCAATAAGGCCAATTTGCTTAGAAATTAGTGTTTTTTTTCCAATGATAACTGCATAATGGCTCAGCATCTCTGTGCTCTGGTGCGTATGTGCAGTATAGGCTGACAAGATGAAAAGGTGAGCAATAAAGTTGTTTTGTTGCACACATTTATCGTGGAGCTTTAACACAGCATCACATCAGATGCAAGTCAAATAATTTGTACTAGTTAATTACATGTAAAGCCAATGTAAAGATGCGAGTATATGCAAGTTTGCCACAGGTTGCGCAAATGCCGCAAATATGCAGAGCAAATCCCACAAATTGAGTGAGTAATTCTTTTGAATGAGGCAAATCTGTGTGAATCATGCGTCGTACACTTCATTTGCTTAATCCTGAGAGTTGGAAAATTCTACACTCAAGTAAATCGCATATATGGGCAACCAGGCTGGATATCCTCTGGTGACGTACGTGAAATACCAGCCTTGGGGGGATGAGGTTCATTCAACCTGTAAATGGAGGATAGACTTGTGGTGTCTGTCTGTGGCTACTATATAAACTATATGACACAATATGCCTGTTATACAGGATCAGGAATAAAAAGAAGCCCGCTTTGAGACAAGTGAGTGAAGAGGTCAGTTTTCCTGGTAAGTTGTGAAAACATTTGTCTGTCACTTGATTTCAGTCATCTACTACCAAGTTACCACCATGGTTTTGGGCTTTCCACAGCAGCAATCCTCTCAGTGTTGTTGATGTCAACTATGTTTGTTGACAACTGACAGAAATGTCCAACGTGGGGTGAATAAACCCCTCACCTCTTGTGTCTTTTTGGCACTCCTGTACATGGGATGTGACATGCAAGTTGTTCAAATTTAAAAAAAAATTAAACTCCCTGCATTACGTATTCAGATAAAGGTGAATAGGTGATCATTTGTGTCTGGTGTGAACCCAACACCAGCATACTTTGATCAGGGATTGTGGAGCAGGTGTATTCTCTAATCCAAAAATGCCACATATATTTCATTGTGGGCATGTTTGAACAAAGTCCAGTAATTTTCCAGCTTTGTTGCTCTCACTCTCTAAATGGAAAGTTCTCCCATAGACTGGCATTGCTGTGGTTGGATTTTAAAAGGACAGTAAAAATCCTCTTTTCCACATCATTTGGTAAATTACATCTTTGTAACCACTTGCTTTCCACACATAAAACTGATGTAATGGGACTCACAGTAATTTTTTGTTCACCCGCTCCTGCAAGATTTGTGATACAAATGCAGACCTCTACTGCAGAATCCTAAGCCTGTTGTAACTTCCGTCTTTTAGCGTGTTTGAGAGTGAAGGCCGTCTCCTCTTCAGCTCTGTGGTGGAGTGAGCATTTGTTTTATACCAGTGTTAATTTTGTCAACAGCTTTTTTTTTTGCATGACAAAAACTAGACTAAGACTGACAAAAATAGATCTGTGATGACTAAACTGATGAAAAACTAAGTTTAGTTTTTGTCAAGATGACTAAAACTAGACTGTTTGTAATGTAGTTTTCATTGGATATTCAAAATCTGTGATATTTCTGTCAAAAAACAATGCAGCTGTATCTCTTCTGCCTCTCAGCTGTAGAAAGCAGGGACCCCAAGTTTAGCAGACAGCATCAAACACAGCACCATGACTTGGTACCGGATTTAGGCAAGAGAATAAAAGCTTGGACCAAAGTAGGGACCAAAATGTGGGGACTTTTTATGGACTAAAACTAAGACTAAAATTAAAAATAGCTGCCAAAATGAACACTGTTTTACACAGGGGAAGTGGAGGATGACGTCACAAGGCATCAGGACACGTAATGAGGGGCAGGGAGGGGGGGCAAACTAAAGTAAAAAGGGGCCACAATTTTGGATTTTATTGAATATCTGTACATATATTTCTGATTTTATTTTGGCACCAGTTTTGAACCAGGACACCCAAGAAATTTTTCGAAAGGTATCAAGGACAACTGGAGCAACACTGTGGTGTGCAAATCGAGACAGACACACACCAATTATAGAAGTAAGAAAATATGCACCTGTTAAATTAGAAGTGCATGTATTGATGGAGATATTGTAGCTATGAAGTGTGGCACAGCTGAACAGCTGTAAATGAGATTATCCATCCATCCATTTCTTTCTGCTTTTCCAGGGTCAGGTCGCAGTGGCAGCAGGCTCAGCAATTCAACCCAGACATCTCTCGTCCCAGCAACATTCTCAAGCTCCTCTGGGGGATTCTGAGGTGTTCCCAGGCCAGATGAGATCTATGATCCCTCCAGCAAGTTCTGGGTCTACCCCATGGTCTCCTTTCGATTGGACATGCCCAGAAAACCTCCACAGGGAGGCAACCAGGAGGCTTCCCTATCAGATGCCCGAACCACCTCAACTGGCTCCTTTTGATGTAAAGGTAACCTGACATGTCAGATGGGTGTGTTTCACATATCTATCTGGAAAAGTTTCAATACTAAGTGCAGAGGCTTAGAAAAAAAACTTAGGAGTGTGATTGGATAAACATTTTGTCCATCACATCTTTACAGGCCAATCAGAGCAACAAAACGTGCAATGTAGCCGCGACCGAGGTGCAGCTACCAAGGAATAACGCAAATCATGGCGACTATAGATATGTCAGTAGTCAACTTTTGTTGTTTTTGAAAAGAAAACAACTCACTGCTGTTCTTTTTCTTCTTTTAATGAAGAAATGTTGTCAAGTTCTGATAAAACTGGCGCTTTAGCAGCATCCACCATAAGCTCTGCTGCCATATTTGCACCGGCCTCTTGTTGCTGCTTGCTTATGCAAGACTCTGCCGCGCCCGAAAGTACTGCCCCTGGTTGTTGATTGGGCACTTTCTAACCGGGCCCAGATGGTTCAGATGGGAGTTTTGCAAGATGCATTCACCAGTAAGAAATAAGGAAACGGGCGTATTCATCTGCTTTGCAAGGTTAACGTAAAGGAGCAGCGGCTCTACTTCGAGGTTCTTCCGGATGTCTGAGCTCCTCACCCTATATCAAAGGCTACGCCCAGCCACTCTCTTGCAGAATCTCATTTTGATCACTTGAACCTGCGATCTCATCCTTTCTGTCTTTACCCAGGGTTCATGACTACTGGTGAGGTTTGGGATGAAGATCAACTGTGATTGAAAGGTTTGGCTTCTGGCTCAGCTCCCTCTACACCATGACAACGTCTGCAAAACCAAAGATACTGCATCGATCTGCCTGTGTATCTCACCCCACTTCTATCTTCACTCGTGAACAAGACCCTGTGGTCTTTCTCCAAGTGACCCCCCCCCCCCCCGGAGGGAGCAACTTTTAATGATGTGCTTGCTAATTATACATTTGTTCCAGTGTCATCAAAATTTTGTTGTTGTTTTTTGCCTTTTTAAAATACCTGTTCAGGCTGATTTGTTGTTTATATCTGCAGTCCATATGTAAGGGACTTTAAGGGCTTTTATAGTCAGTCCAAAGTGGACCCTCAGGGACTTGTAGTTTTGCTTCATTTTCTATAACTGGAGGTTGCTGTTTGGCTGCAGCTCAGTAGAATCAAGCAAACCATGCAATGGCTGCGTATAATAAATGCATATGTATTGCTTTCATTGCTGATTTTAATCAGAATGGAATAAAGCTTGAGTGCTGTTGGTATGCATTAACAGATGGTGTCAGTTTTGCTGATTTCCCACTAAATCATATTCATGCAGGCAGACAGAGTGAGGATGTAAGAAGTGAACCATTTCCACCATTTACCTTTGCTATTAGAGCACATTGAAGCTTCTTTGAGGAATATGTTATAAAGGTTGCTATCATATGTACAGGAGCTTTCACAACCCATTTACACAACTCTTCACTGGCTGCAGATCCAAGCTAGCACCAAGCCCATTCAAACAGCTGAATATAGGTTTCCCTTTGTGACTTGGGACACCATTATCTTGTTATCCAGCTCCATGAAGAGCTTGTTTCCAGCTTGTTAGAAAGACATTAAATCTCAATGATCATTGCCATACAGGCTACACATGCGCTTTCTAGAGACTGTTAGCAACCATGAGGAAAGAAAGAGCACATAACAAGATACATAAGAGTGGGTGTAATGGAGGAGCTGGATAAGAGGAATAATAAGGCTAATATAAAACAGCAGACATGGTAAAGGTTTGAAATAAATCCACAAAATCAAGGGTCAAACATCTTAAACAAACATGCAATTTAAAGAGAAACACTCAAGATGCTCCAACCAAGATATTCATTAAGAGAAAGAGTAGAAAGTAATGTAATTTATTTTAAAGATGTGATAAGATAAAGATGCCAAAATGCACAAAATAAAAAAAAAAACTGAGACATTTCTACATGAGAAAGCAGTGTAAGAGAATGAAAGTGAAAGCAATAGGCTTTCTGCCACTAATCCCAACAGAAAAACACTCCGATTAGACTCATCCTTTCCTCTGAGGATTAGAAGCTTTGATAAAACCTTCAACCCAAAACCAAATCAATTTAGTCAGGGTGTAACATGCACAAGCAGTATCTCCCTTTTTTTCCTCCCTGTGGAAAAACCTCTCCGAGTGAAGCGCTGTGAAATGAGCAAATCTTTTATTTTGTCTTGTTTGAGCCACTTTATCAGACTTTCTGCTCTCAAAAGCTTCCCTAACACAGCCTGATGTCCAAACAGCAGGATGCTATGTAAACCAAATTTAGCCGGTGGGTTTACAAAATCTCTCAACTTGTTACCGGCTAAATATTAAATCACAGTTAGATATGGATGTACTGTTCTTTGTCGTGAGCATCCCCAGGCTGCAAAAGGAGAATCTCTTGAAAAGCTTAAGAGCCATCAAGTGCGACGAGACAGAGGACACTGTAATCAAAACAAGTGATGCGACCTAAGTGACCCCCATAAATGATTCATACAAGGACAGAGTGTTTGTCAAAGTTGTCAGGCCCTTAATCACAAAAAAGGTCAGGATTAATTGACTTCTCGCTGGGAAACAATTTGGATTGCAAAGCTTGTTGCTAAAATCAGTCTTTAACAGCCCTGCAGACATTTAACATTGAAGGTTTAATTCGTCTTTTATGGCTATAGGAACGTTTATTATCGGAATATAATAATTTAATTTACTTTATCATTTCATCTTCTCAAGTACACCTGACAATAACGCAAGTATAAACTCCCAAACAAATGCAGGACATGCATCAAAGTCAAACTAAACAAATAGATGATAGATCCCATTCAACAAACATTAAATCACCATTTTTAGCCGTGATAGGCAAAGCTGTCCGGAAGGGGGGTTAAAGGGGAGAGCTCTCTGGGGCCCAGCCAGATGGGGGTCCATGGAGGTCTGCAAAATCATGGTCCAATGTAAAGTTAAGCATATAGTTTAACCCTGAATAATGACCACTCTTATCAAAGCAACAGAAGTGATTTTTTTTTTTTTTTTTAATTTATGCTGTAGCACTATAAAGCCTTTATCAAAATGTAACCCCCTTTTAAAAAAACACAACCTTTTTATAAGCGACGATGAACAATGTGGACAGGCACATTAAACTAAATGATTAGGAAAGTAATGTCAACGTCAAAGCTAGGCAATAATGTGCTTAAATGTCAGGGTGCCAGAAATTAAGATAGAATAAACTGAGACAATCTTTTTGGAAAGAAATAGATGATTTGTGAAAAGAGTGGATGAAAAGTGGGAAGAATTGATGAAAATAGTTTAAAAAAAAGGCATAAATGGGTTTAAGTAGCAACAAAAGGCAAAAAATAAAAAAAGAGTGAAAATTGGCATGAATGGATTACAAGTGTCAAGTTGCAGAATTTAGCAAGGAGTGGCAAGAATACTGGTAAATATTTACTAAAAACAAGGCAAAAATTGGAAAAAAGTGAAAAAAAGTGGTGTCAGTATGTAAAAATGGGTACAAAGTGAAAAAAACAGGCAAAAGATGGCTATAGAAGTCAATTTTTCTAAAGGATTTTGCAGATATGAGCAAATATAAGCAAAAAGTGGTGAAATAAAAATAAGAGTGGTAGAAATGGGTGAAAAAGGGCGCTAATGCCGTAAAACTGGAATAAAAAGTCCCAACAAAGTGGTGCAAAACAGGCAAAAATGGGCAAAAGGCTAACCTTACAAAGCAGATGGTTACGCCCGTATCCATGTTTCTCACTGGTGAATTCATCATGCAAAGCTCCTGTCTGAACCATTTTGCCCCGGTTAGAAAGTGACAGGACCAATCAGCATTGAGGGGCAGTACTCTAAGGCACGGCGGAGTCGTGATGTAAGCAAGCAGCAACAAGAGGCCAGTGCAGTTATGGAGGAAGAGATTAGCGTGGATGCTGCTAAAGCGCCAGTTTTATCAGAACTTGATGACATTTCTTCATTTAAAGAACAACAATACAGCAGTGAGTTGTTTTCTTTTCAAAAACAAAAAAAGTCATGTACTGACATGTCTACAGTCGCCATGGTTCGCATTATTCCTCGTTAGCTGCTCGTGCACACCTCTGTCGTGGCTACGTCACGTGTTTTGTTGCTCTGATTGGCCCGTAAAGATATGACAGACAGAACGTTCATCCAATCACACTCCGAATTTTTTTCAAATCTTCTGCCTTTTCCCAAACGCTTGTTATGGAAGGATGGATGTGTGAAACACACCCATCTGGCGTGTCAGGTTAGCAAAAATACAAATATGGGCAAAAAGTGGTGAGGAAAAAAGTAAGAGTTAGAAATGGGTGAAAAAGGGCACAAATGTGATAAAACTGAAATAAAAAGTCCCATCAAAGTGGTGCAAAATGGGCAAAAAGTGCAAAAGACAGAGTAAGAAGGCAAAAAGTTGCAAAAAGCAGCAAAAGTGGGTTAAAAAGTGGCAAAAGATGTGGCAATAATAGATGGAAAAATTGGTTCAAAATAAGTAAGTTATTTTAACATCAATACCCAATAATAGTTGACACTTTTTTGCTCTAACATGAAGACATGGAATAACTGTTAGCCAGGATGCTAGCACCAGTGCTACAGATCCAATGCACATGTGTTGACATCATCAATATATTACAACTGCAGCTCATTCTCTCAGTTTTTGAAGAGGCATGTTGGAGACTGCAGGGTCAGCTGTAAGAAAGTTCTGCTGCTTCTTCGCCATCAGACAAAATGCTACTTTTGGTGGACATCAAACACTGCGCATCAACAAAAACACAGCATCCTCCACTTTAAAATCACTGTGGTAGCAGCGTCATGCTGGGGGGATGCTTCTCAGCAGCCAGCCCTGGGAAGCTGTAAAATTGGGGAGTAAAATGAATATAAAACAGGGTAATTTTACTCAGTCTGCAAAACAGTCTTGGAGAAGATTTTATTTATTTGTTTATTTTTTCCCAGGAAAGACGAGGACCTGAAGCATACAGCGAGAGCTACACAGAAATGATTTAAAGACAGCAAGATGTATGTTCTTGAGTCAAAGCCCAGGCCTCAGTCCAATAGAGAATTTGTGCCTGGACTTGAAAAAGTCTGGTCATACCTGACCCCAGTGCAAGATCACTGAGCTTGAACGGTTTTGCAAAAAATTCAGAAAGAAGTTGTAATGCCCAGATTTGCAATCCTGATTGAGGCCTCAGCGCTGTGGTTGCAGTCAAAGGTGAAAACGACTGTTTGTCCGAGTAGTCTACGTGTGTGGTGTCAACACGGTCATTTTACTGCTCCAAAATCCCGAATCGTAAATATCAAATGGGTCGTATTGCCGCTGACAGAGTACCCACAACAACCAATGAGTGCGAGCAGACCGGGTAGCGTCACAGCCAGATCATTCGTACTTTCAGCACGCATAACCATGAACACAACTTTAACTTAATTCCAGCCAGGATTTCATCCCAACTCTTTCCCTTGTTTTTATGATTTTTGCTTCACCTGTAACACACGCCAGGACAGCCTGTTATGAAGAGACAGCAAGACGGTATCGATAGACATCCGTGTTTTGTTTTTTTTCTGAAGTCACGTGATCACACAAGGTCGTAGGCAGGTCGGCAGGTGTGTGGTCTCCAGTGATCTGACAGTCTGGCTGAGTCGTCTAGTGTGTGCATTCAGAGGATTAAAGATGAAAAATCTTTGGAAATTGTTCTGAAGTCTGTGGTCTCTCACAGTTTTAAAATTGTTCCAGGTTGAAAAATCGTCTAGTGTGTAGCCGGCCTAAATGCTGAGTTGAAGGGGGTGAATATTTGAGCATTCACTTATTTTAAGTAACATATTTTTGTTTGATTGACATTACTAGTAGAAATCTGTTTTCACTTTCATATTTGAGGGTTTTTTTTTTCCTTGTGGAAAAGCCAAAATATATTGACTATAATAGAAAACCTTGTATAGGCATGTGTTTATTGCGTATATCTGACAGTAGAACATTTTTATCCGTTATGTTTCTGCAGATGCCTCTAACAGTACAGAATGTCATATTTCTTTCTTGTGAGCTTTTACGTATGCTCCAGAAGAAATGCTTCATGATCAGGTTGATGAGGGAAAATGTAGCCATCATCCCAGATGTGCAGATGTGGCTTATAAGACATTATTTCCCAACAACAAACACACACTGATGGAATGCTGCATTGATAGCCATTATTTTTAAATACAAATACTGTTACTGTTGTAGCTCAAGGGAACAAAACTCTTATTCAAGGCCAATTTGGTTCTGCAGAACTTTTCTTTGTAATTTAATTGTACTGAAGTTGTTTACTGTTTATTCTTTGGTCAGTAAAATTATCTTTTAAAAAGTTGACTAACTTGATAAGTTTTTCTTTATAATATATTATTCAGTGGTTTTCTCAGTAGATTCCAATTTTCTGTTTAATATTCTGAGTGTATGCCCTAAAAAGTATGCATGCATTAGGTGAAGTATTTGCATCAAGCCCCTTGTGATTTTTTCAAATAACTTTTTAAAGCATATTTTTCAGATTTGATCCTGTCCACTTTCTGTAAATGATCCCAAGCTGACCTTGGGTAAAAGTTTGGTTATGCCCTGCAGTGATTTTCACCCTAAGGCAATCCACCTTGACCGATGCTATACAGCCATACCAGTATGTGTGAGTGTTTGTAAATGTGTGTGCTCTCCTTTCACAACAAATCAGCAGAGAAAAACTCATTTTTCCCACTGTGGCCCAGCGCTGGGAGTTTGAGCATAGTCTTAACCGTGCTTGGCAAGCAGAACACACAGTGAAGCACAAGTCCTGAGAGACCTGGCAGCTAAAGCTAATCACTGCAAAGACATGACACACATCTGCCGGCGCCCACACAAATTTGCACATGCAAATGCAGTCCTGCACACATATACACAGGCTATTACACACACTATTAACAGAAGAGGGATGCAGAAGCGCAGAGGAACGTACTTCTGACCAAATTGGATTAAGAGTGTCATCTAATATGGAACAAGCGTGAGAGGGTTCCCATGAAACTTTGCTGTAAGAGGGATGGCGGCATTGAAAAATGAGCAGAATGCTTTTTGGTTAGGAGACAATTCAGATTCATCACGGATGGGAGGACAAGGAGGGATGGGGGACATGGGAAGAGAATGGAGAGAGGCCTCTACAGTCAGGGAGATGATCCTCCTTATGAGCGCCCATCCGATTACAATCAGTGCCCACGCTTCGATACATGCAGACAGGCTAAAAATATGAGTACAGATGATACATGAATCCACTTTGTCTCCATTCTTCTGACTCCTTCTTCCTTCCTAATATTCCTTCTGTCTCTCTTCTATCCCTGTTTCCTCACTTTTTTTTCCAATTTCCTCCCTTAGCACTGATTATGCTTTTGTGAATTTGCTGGGCAAGCATTCTCTGCTGGCCCATTCCCTTCTAATAAATTCCCCATCTGTTCATATGGGCCAGTTTGATGCTGTCTGTCCCTGGGGTGGGCAGAACCTCAGGGGCAGCTCAGAGCGGCGATGCCCACTGGCATACCCATTATACTGCCCAAGGCACTGGGCATTGCCCATGGTAGAAAATGGCCATGTGTCCTTCAGCATGGTTTGACTAATAGGAAGCAATAACGCCAATGCTGAGCATGAGTTTGGACTCAAAAGTTGCAGTGCGTAAGCAAATTACAAAGGCTGTGCATTAGAAATTCTTT
The DNA here is from genome assembly GCF_018320785.1 of Cheilinus undulatus. Lineage (NCBI taxonomy): Eukaryota > Metazoa > Chordata > Actinopteri > Labriformes > Labridae > Cheilinus > Cheilinus undulatus. Next base: position 40,902,833 of record NC_054880.1, on the reverse strand, counting down.
CTAATTCACAAATAAAGAAATAATGGCACACCAATCCATCCAGTATTAGGTTTATACTGTATGTCTACCACAGTGATGCATGTCTTCATACAAGTATATAAATGGCTATGACCGTGATCCAGCATCTGCAGATGAGTGCAAACTCTTCATGACTTTAATTTATATTTTTATGAAACAAATCTGGCCAAGGCCTCTTGTTCCAAGAGGGTCTTTGTTTGGACTGGGGGTGTCAAATTTACAGCCTGCGGGCAACTTCTAGCCCCTGAGCGGGTGTCATCAGGCTCACAAGATGTTTGGGGGAAAAAGATGTGGATTTAAAAAATATGTATTAATTTTCAATTTTTACTAATTTAAGTATTTGAAATACAAATTGTTTTGCAGGTATCATGAACCATCTACAATTATAGAAAATTATAGGATGCAGTAAATGAGCTTAATATGGTACATTGAGCTCTCTTTATTTCAAGGAGGAGCATCACAAAAAAAAGGCACACTGCAGAATGCACATCAGCAAAGCTGCTTCATCACCTCAGCTTTGCAAACACACTATCCAAAAGAGAGGCTGACACAGAGTGTGCGGTTTTCAAGACTGAAGGAGAAATATTTTTTTGTGTTATTTTGATTTTTTTTTCCTTTTAAGATGAAGAACTAAACCACCGCAGCACACCTGCACTTTCTCTCTCTCATAGAGTCCAGTCCTGTCTGCACCTATGAGTTTCTTGCATGTCTGGCCTTAATGAATGTCAGAGGTTTTTGCCTTGTAAAACAAAACTTCTTTCCCTAAATGGGCTCATGAATCTTCCAATTTATCCATTCATCCATTCATCCATCTTATTCCGCTTATCCGAGGTCGGGTCATGGGGGCAGCAGCCTAAGCAGGGAAGCCCAGACTTCCGTCTCCCCGGCCATTTCGTCCAGCTCTTCCCGGGGGATGCCAAGGCGTTCCCAGGCCAGCCTAGAGACATAGTCTCTCCAGCGTGTCCTCGGTCTTCCCTGTGGCCTGCCCAGAACACCTCACCAGGGAGGCATCCAGGAGGCATCTGGACCAGATGACTGAGCCACCTCATCTGGCTCCTCACGACGCGGAGGAGCAGCGGCTCTACTTCTGAGTCCCTCCCGGATGGCCGAGCTTCTCACCCTATCTCTAAGGGAGAGCCCAGACTCCCTGCGGAGGAAACTCATTTCTGCCGCCTGTATTCGAATCTTGTTCTTTCGGTCACTACCCACAGCTCATGACCATCGGTGAGGGTAGGGACATAGATTGACCAGTAGGTCTTCAAATTGATGTAATCCCTCATGATCATAAATCTGTAATGCCAACCTTATGTCAGGGAATCCTGGCAACCTGTTTCACAATTTTTCATGAATTCCCACATTATTTCAGAACATGAATGCAACACTCCTCGTAGCCTAGCAACAGTCTACCTAAAGTGTACTTCAATAGAGATACCAAGAATAAAACATGTCTTTTTCAACTGTAGCTACAACTGTACAAATTTAATTTTTATGCATTTGAAGATATGGGTAAGATGTAATCAAAATTATTATTTACAGAATTAAATTTTATTTTTTAATTCTTTTTATTTTATTTTTATTCAAGTGAAAAAAACAAAACAAAACAAAACACATTTCTACTACCTCAGGTTATGTTCACATACAGCTCTGTTGTGTTTTTATGCACTTTTTGATGTGCCCTGCCATACAATATGATAAGATACAATATGATCATGTGATACAACACATTAACCACACCATAGCAACCTGAGGCAGTCATATTTTCTGAGCAGGGAGTACAGTGTTGCTAGCCTAAGGAGCCTGCTGGCTTAACTGACACAATGACTGACGCCAGGTTGAAGACGCGAAACACAAGACAGTCTTATCTCCTTGCTCACCTTAACACTGAAAGTTGAGTGTCACAAAAAAAAAAAAAAAAACTCACTTTCCCCCTGTTCTAACTTCTATAAACTAATGTCAGAAAATTTAAATAGCATAAAAGATAAGGAGCCACCCTCACCCTCGCCCACGCACCCGCAGGGCATGGATAGTTCTGTATTATTCTGTTTATTCAAACAGTGCTGGTCTAATTAAACAAAGCTTTCTATCAGATGAAAGTCCATGTTAACTTGCAGGTTTATAGTCAAGTCACAGATGACTCTGTCTTCTTATGGGACGTTATGGGGTTGGAATGGGTATTCAAGTCATTAGTCAAGCCCTCTGCTGTGCATTAGATGGTTCAGGCCTCCACTTTGTCCATTAATCCCTTTTAATTGGACACCTCATTGGGAATTAACCCCAACATAAGATCTGCAAAGAACAAAGGAGAACTTTGCCCTCTGCATTTTTGGAAGACCACAGGATGGGCCACTTGGGGATTGTTTCTGGGCCTCATGTGGCCCACGGGCCGCTAACTGAATAGGCCTTACATATCGTATCACATGATGCCATATGACTGTACAATATGCTATGTTATGATTCGATACAGTACAGTACATACCAATGCAATATGATTCATTGCAAAACAGTGTAATACAGTACACTGATATGATTCAGTAAGTTCAGATTAGACACCATTTAATATGATATTTTGGCATATAGTACATTATTATACATCACGATATGATGAGATCCACAAAGCATGGCCTAAGATAGCGATTTACTCTGAGTACAATGATCTTCTGTAGTTAATCTAATTTATATAAAGGCATAGGACTAAATAAAAAAAAAACACAAAATCTTGCTAAGACTTAAAGTTCTGGAGTAATGTATTCGGTCTCTTAAGTTTAATGCCATTTTCACCTTTGACCATGCTCATCTATTTCTATTCAACTATGTCTGATATTATACCACTGTCTAACCTAGCTTATTTCCTCTTCTTTGGTCATTAACCTCCACTCACATTACTCTCATTCATGTCACCATGAGCTGCTGTAAAGCCATGATGCAGTGAGTCATTTGGATGGGTAAAATATGGTCTTTTTAAAATTGAAACATCAATTATCGGCACTAGTGATTTGATCTGAGTGTTAAGGTTTGATCTGTAAAGTCTTTGTGTTCCAACACACTCTGGGCTAAAACTGGTACTGACCACAGGCCCAAAAAATAGAATTACCTTTCACTTTGCATTATATTCCCATTCAGTTGAAGAGAATTGATTCTATGGATCTGCTTGAATACTGAGAAACAAATTAATATAAAACTGTTATTTTATGTAAACAGTATCATTTTGAGACCTAAATACAAGGCCCATTTAAAAGCAGTAATATTGTTGTCAAACCTGTTAAAACATTCAGAGAGGAGGCAGTGTTTTATACGCTGCACTCATGGTTCAAAAGGTGCAGGGTTAACTGTGCTAAACAGGATAGGACCTGTGGGGTTATTGGTAATGTGGGTGATTGAGTGCATAGACTGAAGGACCATAAGTGTGCCGGCACAATGCTGTCAACCTGTTAAGAGGAGGTAGTCGGTGTGTGCGTGTGCGTAGCTGCTGTAAAGAGATGTTAAGGAGCTTGTTCCATCATGCTGATGAGCTCTGTAATGCAATGTAGTTGCAGTTCCCAGACAGTAGTGAGGACACTTTACGGAACATCATCTCCATTATCGGTGTATGCATTAACCTTGAGCACAGTGGCGGGCAAGGGAAATGGTCTACACACCTACACACACACACAAAAGAAGTACACACAGCAAACATCTATGTATGCATACATATACAGTTTTCATATGGAAATTTCATAGACTCATTTTCATGTAAGCATTTAGCACTTTGCAGAGCTGTCTAGAGGAAATGCTCTGTGCATTGCATGTGAATGTACGCACAGTAAGTGAGAGGCATCTAGCTACAGACCTCTATGGCGGGGCATTTTAGCTTATCTGTTGCAGACCTCTAAAGTGGGGCGACCTCAGCTGTGGGGCAGGAAGTGACATATCAACCCTTGTTGGGCTTTTCCTCATTTTGTGGTGTTTTCTTTTTTAATTTTATTCCCTAACCTGTTTGAATTCCTAACCCTCTTTGGGTTTTCTCTGGTTTGTGGTGTGTTATTTTTAATTGTATCCCCTGTACCCTAGCCTTTAGGGTTTGGGTGCCTAACCCTAACCCTTTATAGGTTTCCTTTGTTTGTAGTGTCATTTTTAAATTTTATCCCCCATACCCTAACCCTAACTTTTAGTAAAATTACTCTAATATAATTAGTTACTTTCCACATGTGCTATAAAGACATAGTTTAATGAGTTCAGTGAGGAAGAACTTGACTGGACCTCACAGAGCCTTGACCTCAACCCCACTGAGCACCTTTGGGATGAACTGGAACAGAGATTGTGAGCCAGGCCTTTTTGTCCAACATCAGTGCCTGACCTCATAAATGCTTTACAGGTTGAACGGGCAGAAACACTCCAAAATAGTTTGGAAAGCTTTCCAAGAAGAGTGGAGGCTGTTGTAGCGGCAAAAGCGGGGCCAAGTCTATGTTCAAGCAGGGCTTCTCAATCTTTTAGACCCCCAGAATAAAGATGCCAGGGACCAGGAACCCACACTGTGCCTGAAGGGGGCTAAACACAGCCATGAACATGTGCAGAGCAGACAGGGCTGCCCATAAGGGAGGATAAAGGGGGGTTAAGGGGAGGGCTTTCTGGGGCCCAACCGAACTGGGGGTCAGCAAAATCATGGTCTATTGCAAAGTTAATCTGTGGTACCCATGTCTTATATTTAACCTGAATAATAACCACACTTATCACAGAAACATTTTTTTTTAATCATTTCTGCATAAAAGGCTTAAAAAGTGGCTGAAATGGGTTAAACTGGAAAAAAAACAATCTTATCTGATTGTGAAATGTGGTTAAAAAGGGCATAAAAGTGGTAAAGAGGGGTTAATAGTGGCAATAATGGGCCAACAGAGCCAACAATAGGCAGAAAGTGGAAAGAATTCGTTAGAAGGGCCAAAAAAAAAGGGCAGAAAAAAAGAGGTGGAAAGGCTTTAAAATATGACAAAAATGTTTTTTTAGTGGCAAAAAAGTGCCAAAATTGGCAGAAAAAAGTGATAAAACGGGTTAAAATTTGGCGAAATTGGCGTAAAATCAGCAAAATCATGATCCATTGTGAGGTTAAGCAGTGGTATCTATATATTAGATTTAACCTGAATAATAACCACTCTTATCAAAGAAATAAATATCTTTTTTATTCATTTGTGTAGTAAGTAGTCCTCTTAAAAATATAAATCCCCTTTCTTAAAAACATAATTAAAATGGGTTAATAATGGCAAGTAATGGTGGTTAAGGTTGTGAAATTTGATTTTAAAAGTAGCAGAATTGGGTTAGAAGTGTAAAATATTAATTAAAATGGCAAAAAATCACCCAAAAATGGCAAATATGGGCATACAAAGTGGTAAAAGAAGTTAAAAAGGTGCTGAAATTGCTTTAAAGTGGCAAGAATAGGTGCACATATGGAAAAACACACTAAAAATGGCAAAAAAAAAAATGTAAATGGGGTTAATAGGGGCAATAATGGGTCAACAGAGGCAACAATAGGCAGAAAGTGGCAAAAATTGGTTTAGAAGGGGCAAACATGGGCAGAAAAAAAGTGGTAGAAAGGCTTTAAAATTTGACACAAATGTGTTTTGAGTGGCAAAATGAGTCAAAATCCACAAAGTTGTTGGGGGAAAGGTGATGAAAAAAAGATCAAAATTTGGCAAAATTTGTCTTAAGTGGCAACAGTGTAATTGAAAAAAAATATTCTTAGTTTCTTTAAGGCATATGGAGACCCCCTTTCGATGTCTCATGACCCCCAGTGGGGTCCTGACCCCAAGGTTGAGAACCACTGTGTTAAAGTACATGTATGTGGATACAAATGAAAAACAAACACCTTAAAAATGCTGTCTCGGTCATCTTTGACATCCAGTGGGAGCACAAATGTACTTCCTGTGTCATTCAGTAAACTCTGTTGAGAGTTATGAGTGATATCATGGTTGTTTTTGAACCAAGCTTAAGCTTAAGTTGAGAGCAGTACCTTTTTAGAGCTTGATATCCTGTTACTTTTGAATGCTCTGTTTTGTATGGGCTGGGTTGCTTTGAAGAGACAGATGTAACTACATCTGAATCCCATCCTCATTTCTGATCATTCAGGGCAGGCAGCAAGACTGCAGACAAGCGTGCCGCTGCTGTTTAAGTTGAAGAAGTGGAACCAGAAGCATCCCTTAGAGAGAGATACTGCATAATGAGCTGATCCTGGAGTCAGGATCCTCCATTGTCAAGGACAAACACTGTGAGCCTGCTAATGCTCCTCTAAGCATGTGTGTGTAGGTTCGTCATATTTCTAATGCTGCATTGATCGAGATGTATTCAGTGTGGGATGAGGCTTTGTAGAAGTCACTCTGTACAGGTAAACATCCTCACTTTTGAGAGACAGTAAACACAGCTAATGAGCCATAGTCAGGTCTTCAGCGCGTGCCTTCAAGTGGTTGTGAATTCTTGTCGAATCAGATAAGGTGCTCTTCATTTTGCCACAGAGTGTATGTGGTTTGACGCAGACATAAACCAATGCAAACGAGAGCTTTGACAGATTGTAACCGATGGCAACCACAGCAAGTAGAACACTACTGCAATTAGGGCCTGTGGAGGTCTCCTGGGAAACAGAAACACTCCAGTCTTTACACATTTCTGTGCATGCAGTCACACAAACAAACATTCGAGAATCAGATGGTTGTTAGCTGGGAAACAATAGCGACTTTATTTATGTCCTGTGAGAAAATCCTAGCAGAGCTTAACATGCAATGACTCACATGCAGGTAAGGCTGCAGGCGGAAGAATTGAAGACATGTTTCCTATTTGAGGTTTGTTGTTAAAGCAGCGTCACTTGTAATTGGTTTCCTGTGTTGGAGAGTTGAAGAAGGGGTAAAGAAGGGTTTATTTCTGAACTGTAAACAACCTTTTATTTCTCAGAGGAACCGTGTATGTTCTTGTCTCGGTGCAGTTAAAAATACTGAGGGGATAACGTGTTTGTGCACATGGCATGAGATCTGCTGGATGTAGCGGATGGCCGTTTAACAACCTCCATTTTTATAAGTGGTAAGTAAAGGGGATGTGGGCAGCAGTTGCTGAAAGCTGCCCTTTACAGCCTCAGCTTCTCAACTGTGAAATCTGACTCAAGCTTGTGTGACTTGAATTTAAAGATCCATCCCCTATTTTGTTTCTTTAGCGCTTCATAATTTATTAGCCATGAAGCACTGTGGTTGACATTTTGATAAATACCACTAAGATACTTAGGATACAAGACTTACATATGTAACATGGCAGATACTTTTATCTGAAGTGATTTACATTTGACTGAATGCACAGATTGGACATATAATTTTCCCCAAGTGAAATGTTAAAGGGCTTTAAACTCAGTGATATACAGATGCATGCATACAATTATACAGTTTAAGCCTTTTCTTTCATTTTCACTTAGAATTTGCAAAAAGCTGATTAAATGACCATTTTGTCTCGCCTGGACTTATTATCTAAAAAATCTTGCAAAGCATCAACCCTGTGGTGCCAAGCCAAGCTCCATACATCCTGTTCTTTAGGACAGCCTGGGGTTTAAGAATAAGTATGCCACAGGAATATCACTTGAATTTTAAAAATGTAATGGAAACAGAGACAAGAGACAAACAAAAGAAAAATTAAAAGTTCAAGATTTGTGTGACACACAGTAAACAATTAAGACTAAGACCTTTTTTGTGCACATGTTCTCCGGTCTCCCCGGGAAACAAAAAGTGAAAAAAAAAACAATTATTCTGGGACAAAAAGTCACATATTTACAAAAAAAAAGTCTTTGCGCTTCTTTCTGTCAGCTTTATTTTAGACATCATTCAAGCAGTAACTCAGAGGGCCACTTCCCAGGCTCTCTGTCTCTCTTTCTCTCCATTCTGAGCTATTCTGGCCTTCCCCTCAAGGACATTAGTTTGACAAAGTATGATGCAACGATGGAAGAGCCTGCCATTGGTTGCCCCAGCTCATCACAGTTTAGTTGTACCATGAGCCGATAACTTAGTGTAGCAGTTAGCTTGGATGTAGCTTTAGTATAGCGGCAGTGTTAGTAGAGCAAGACCACATTTCATTATATACTAAAAAGCAAAGAACAGCATTAAAAGCTTTTGCTCTTTGGCCAAGCTGCTTTGGCATGAGTTTAGTTGTGAGGTAAGGGGGAGTTTACTGTAACCTGGTAGCGATTAGCTTGGATATAATTGCCTATTACTTATATAGATGTGATATATACAGTGCTTAACAAATTTATTAGACCACCTGTCATAAAAACAAGAAAACATAAATATTATAGAAATCTTTCAAAAACTTTTTTAAAACTAAAAATGTTGTTATTTATTTGGCAGATAAACTGAAACAACTAAATAGTCCTTTTTTACACATAATAACCAAAAAACTTCATATTTTGTATGGCCTCCCTTGGCCTTGATAACAGCTTGCATTCTTGCTGGCATTGTTTTTATGTACTTTTCCATAGTCTCTTTTCTTATTGAGTTCTAAATAGTTTCTAGCTGTTCCCACAGACTTGCTTTAGATGAAACTTTTGTGTGATCAGTCTTTGAATCTACAAAATCCCAAATGTGTTCAACAGGATTCAAATCTGGACTTTGACTTGGCCAGTCCATCAGTTCCAGTACTCCAGATTCCTTTTTCTTGGTCAAATAGTCTCTGCGCAGCTTTGAAGTATGCTTGGGGTCATTGTCTTGTTGGTATATGAACCCACGACCAATCAGATTCAGTCCAGAAGGGATTCCATGATGCACTAAGATGTTGTGGTAGACGTTTTTGTTCATGACACCCTCCATTTTAACTCATTTGCCCACGCCGTATCCACAAATGGAACCCCATACCATAATGGAATCTCCACTGTGTTTCACTGTGGGTGCAATGCATCTGGCATCAAAACGTTCTCCAATTTTTCTGCAGACATAAACACGACCATGCTGACGAAAGAGTTCAAACTTGGACTCGTCCATCCAGAGTACCTTCTTCCAGTCATCAACAGCCCAGTGTTTGTGCTCCCTGGCAAATCTGAGGCCTTTCTGGATGTTTGCAGGTCTCAATAATGGCTTCTTAGCAGCTATTCTTCCATTAAGCCTTGTTCCCTCAGTCATCTGCTTATGGTCATTCTGGAGACTTTCTCAGACTCTGATCTAGAAGCATTCATCTCTGCCTGTGGTCACCTCTCAGCAGTGGTCTTCCTTCTGTCTCTAGTACTTAAAATCTTGAGGTGTCTGACATCTGCTTCAGTTAACTTTGATTTCCTGCCTCTTCCTTGGCGCATTTTGTAAGTAGCAGTTTGGGCAATTGACTCCAAAGCATACTTGACCACACTGTGAGAACACTTTATGTCTTTCCCTATATGTCTCAGAGACCATCCAGCATCATGAAGTGCTTTAATGCGGACTCTTTCATTTTCAGTGAGCTCTCCACGTTTTAACATTTTGAACAGGAATGAGGAATTTCAAACTGAATTCGCCCAAATTTGCTGTTAATGTAGGGCAGCTGTGGCATAAACCTTACTTTGGGTGGTGGTCTAATAGATTTGTTAAGCACTGTATACATATTCTATACATTTGTAAGAATTTCTAAAAATTTCTTCACTTTGTCATTATGGGGTACTCAGTGAAGATTAATGTGAATAAACATTTTTTGACTGTAGCATCAGGCTACAACACAACAAAACTGAAAAAAAGAAAGGGAGTCTGAATACAAAGCACTGTATAATGTGTACATATAGAATTGTTAGTCACAATTGGCTTCGTGTTTGTGTTTTTATCTGCCTATTGCAGACCATATAAAAACACCAAAAGAAAATACATTTCATTCCCCATGTAAAGAAATGAAACTGACTCTGACACTGTTTACATGTAGCCATTACTGATCCAGGCTCTAGTGCCAAGGTAAAAGGGAAGGCAATGATACGGAATTTACCCAGAGCAGCAAGAGCTTGGGTTTCAATCTCCGTGGATAATGTGATGTGGCATAGCCAGATTGTAGAGCCAATGCTTTTGTAGGAAATTGCCTCATTGTACAATGAATATGTAAAAGAGACAATAAAGCCTGTAGAGATGCTGATTCCCAGAGGTCTTCCTGAAGGTAGCAGCTCCCTACAGCACTGAATAAATCCAGCCACTGAGCATGCACTTTACATAAGTGCACCCCACGTACGCATTGGTGAAGAACAAGACATTAAATGTTCTATTCAATCGCCCTGTCATGCTGTGCCGAATGTACATAATAGGGCACACAGGACATATAATAGCACTAAAACATGAGTTGGGATTTGTTATGTATCAGTCGCTCCCTGGCTCTCTCTGCTTTGGTTAATTAGAGATGATGGGCAGATGGTCTGCATTTCTAAACTATGTGTGCTAGAGACAGGTGTTTGTATGTTTCCTCTGCCAAAGCTTCAGTGGACTAAAGAGGAAGCATGCAACACAGAAGAGGACAGAAACAACATGTGAATGACACGTCAAGAAACTGATATTTCTAGAATTAATGACTTACTGCAACACATTTCATTTTAAAAAGCAACTAAATAACTGAGAAAACTGATATCACTGGCTAGTCATACAGTAAATGTACAAATCCAAGAAATAGTCTATCATTGCTCCACAGGGGTGGCTAGCCCACCGCTAAAGGGTCCACTGTTCAGACAGTTGAAACTCATTAAAGGGGATATATCATGCAGAGACCCTTTTTCAGGCTTTTTATTACAAAAATATGTGCCCCTGGCCTATCAACAATCCCCTCAAGTACCAGAAAAATCCATTAACTCCCCCCTCTCTTTCTCTACCTTTCAGAAAATGTGTGCTAAAACAAGCCATTCTCAGATTTTCCCCCCATGATGTCATGTGGGGAGTTAGCTCAGCCCTCCTTGCTTGAAAGAAAGTTCCACCCTCCTCTCCATTAAGTCACATCCATTCCCTGAGGGGGGCGGAGTCAGACAGCACAGTAAAACGAGAAGACACAGAGACAGCTCGTTCTGAGCAGGGCTGAAACAGAGAGCATTTTTAAACATGTAAAAATCCAACACTGAAGTGTCTTTTTCAGCAACAGACTCACAGGCATATTTTGGGGACCTCTGATACCAACATAAAGTTGTCTTTAAAGGGTAAAATATGTCCCCTTTAAACTACTTGAGCCCTGCATCAGACTCATTTCTTAGTCCTGCCTACAGAATAGCAAAAATAAAAGTTCTATTTTCAGGCCTTATATTTACGTACTATTTGTCATACGTTACTAAAAAGTCATACGGAGGTAGAATTGTTTCTTGATCTATGGAAGTTGAATTATCTTTACTATATTTGTGCTGTGCTATTACCGTCCTCACCTTCAGATGCCTAAAGCAATAAGGCCAGCTTGCATGGAAAGGGTATTTTCCCAGAATAACTGCATAATGGCTCAGTGTCTCTGCACACCAGTGCTCCATTATTTTGCACTGCACACTATAACAGAGGCTAAAAGCTGTGGCTCTTGTCTTGTGTACAAACTTGTAGTGCACACATTTAGCGTTAGAGCTTAAAAACAGCATCACACCATTTGGCTGTAGACAAATGGTGACAAAGATTCTAACATGTTTATGCAGCACAAGCGACTCTAAATACCAAATACTGGCAGTTTAACTGTGAGTTCTATCAGCAACATGTGACATCTCCTGTGTTATCTTGGTTAATATGAGCACAGAGAGACTATTTAAAGAGACATGGGGGAGAGACATGCGGTAAAGGGCATCAGGCTGGATTCTAACCCGGGCTGCCTGTGTATATGGGGCGCGCCTTAAACCACTAGGCCACCTGCGCCCCAGCATTTTGGAATTTTGCAGAAAACCTGTACATATTTATGATTTTTTTCATGGCTCCAGTTTCGAACTAACCTGACACGCCAGATGGATTTGTTTCACACATCCATCTAGAAAACCTTCCAGCGTTTGAGAAAGGCAGAGCCTTTGAAGAAAAACTCTTAGGGTGACTGGATGAACGTTTTGTCTGTCACATCTTTACAGGCCAATCAGAGCAACAAAACATGACATAGCCGCTACCAAAACTCCATAGAGAACTACATAACGCATAACATGTTTGCATAACGCGAATCATGGTAGAGTGTTCTATGCACTCTGCATCTGGGGTCCCTGCTTTCTACAGCTGAGAGACAGAAGAGATACAGATGCATTGTTTTATGAAGGATTTACCACCAGTAGAGAAATATCATGGATTTTGAATGACAAAACTACATTACATTTTAGTCTAGTTTTAGTCATCTTGAGGAAAAATAAATTTACTTTTTGTCAGTTTTAGTCATCAAAGATCTATTTTTGTTAGTTTAAGTCTAGTTTTTGTCATGGAAAAAAAAGGCTAGAATAGTTTTAGTCATAGTTTTAGTCAACGAAATTAGCTCTGTGCTATAGCAGCGTCCAAGCTAATCTCTTCCATCGTAATTGCACTGGCTTCTTCTCATTGTTTGCATATGTCACGACTATGCCATGCCTGAAAGTACTGCCCCTCGATGCTGATTGGTCCTGTCACTTTCTAACCAGGCCCAAACATTTCAAACGAGAGCTTTGCAAGATGGATTTGCCAGTAAGAAACGTGGAAATGGGTGAATCCATCTGCTTTGCGAGGTTAGTTTCAAACTAGTACTCCCAGGAAGTCTTCTGAGAGGTAACAAGGATAATTGGAGCAATGGTGTGGTGTGCAAATCAACAGACAGATTCCAGGAGTAAGATGTATCTAATACAGTATCCCAGAGAGCATTTTAAGTTTTCAGCTACTGAGCTTACAATAGTTGTTAACCTTAACTGGGCTACCTACACATAAAGGCAACTAAACTGGGACTGAAAAGTGAAAGTTGACATTTTCTTTCTTCTGTTGTATCTGTCACACTTTTGAATAGCTCTGTGTGCATGATGTTAGTTTTTTAGGGGGACATAACACCAAGAAAACATGAAACACTGTAAAGAAATTCTGTCCTTACATACAATAGATAGCAGCTGTAGATCTGGAAACTTCACTTAGAAGAGAAATGGAAAATGAGCTTGAGCTTGAATAGCACTTTTCTGGCCATATGACAACTCAAAGCACTTCCACATTCACACCCTTTCACTCCATTTACACATTGATGGTAGATGTTGCTATGGGGGATTTGCAATCAGTATAAACTAATCCCATTCAGATGCATCCATACACATGTACACGCCACAGATGAAGCAGTGGGAGCAACTTGGGGTTAAATGTCTTGCGCAAGGACACATGGACTTGTGACTGTAAGAGCTGGAGATGTAACGTGATTGAACCCGAATGCATGACGACTGACTGTACTGAGCCACAGTCGCCCCAATGAGAAGATTCAGATTAGTTTCCCTCCTGCCATTATCAGGAATCCTGCCCCTCCTTGATTTTAATTGGCTTGTGAGGGAGACGTTATGTTGACGAGTTCAGGAGTGCTGTGAGCATGACGACAGATGAATGTTTGTCCTACCCAGGGTGCTAGATTGGCTGCACTAGATGGGCTTAGTATTGAAAGTTAACACTGCAGGCACTAAAAGTTGAGTTGAGTTTATTTATTCACACACTATAAAAATGAATCTACAGTGCCTATAAAAAAAAGTATTTACCCCCTTGGAAGTTTTACCCTTTAAATAATTTTAAAAAGCAATAATGGTCAACCTAATTTGGCTTTTTTAATGATTACAAAAATAATAAATATTCATCTTCTCCAAATCAGTGTTTAGTAGATGCACCTTTGCCTGTTATCACATCATGCTTGGGGTCATGGTCTTGCTGGAAAAGAAATATTCTCCCAAGCCGTAGTTCTGGTGCAGACTGAATAAGGTTTGTCTTCTGAGAAGCATCCCCACAGCATGATGCTGCCATTACCATGCTTGACAGTGGGAAAGGTGTGTTTATAATGTTATTGTCACTTTGGTGACCTCTTTAAAAGCCTTTTGAATGATGCTGTGGATACTTAATGTAGATATCCTGGATTGTTATTGAATCTGAAAAACATTTGACAGGCCTACGTTTGACTCGGTCTCTCTGAGAAAAGCTTTAAATGCCCTAAATTATTTTCAGATAAAGCTGGAATTATGTTTGAAATTATTCAAACTACATTTTTATTTTGTAATTCTGTCCCTTTCTGAGAGAAAAAAGTTCTTTGCTTGGATTATAATTGCTCAACAGGGCAAATGTTACCAGGAAAGTGCACTATTTTTTTAGAATCCTGTTGGGGTCCAGAGGGTTAAGATAAAGTATCCTTAGTTGAAACTCTTATATACTGTATAAATGTGTATTTTTCACTGCCTCCAAGGACAGAGAGAGGTCTAGGTTGTGTGCTGCCTCTCAAATAAGACCTTTTATAAAAATTCTCTGTGTGCCTGTGCTGTCAAACTGCTTCAGTATTTTTGACAGAGAAACATATAAATGTGCATATTTCTACCAACATACCAAATACCAACATACACATGGATGTCATGCAGAAATCTGTCTGTGAGAATCAAACAATGCCAGCCCATGCATGCATTTTCTCCCTCTTCATCTTTCAAACACACAGAATCAGCTCAATTATTTCATGCTGTCATTTCAAATAGATACATCACAGCATTAAGCATGTCTAATTTTGGACCGCTCAGCTCTCTAGTGGTGGTAAATAATGAAAAGTGTTGTCAACTAGAGAGCCCAGGGCTCATTGTGTAACGTCTGCCAGTCTGGGCTGACTAACTAAATCAGTCAGCAGTGTGATATATTTGTTTACCAAATCTTTTGACAAGGGAAACATTATGTAACGTGATGGGGCTGATGTTTGCTGGTACGTGACTGTTTTCATGTCCGAGGCTCCCAGAATGACAAGTAAAAGATATCAGAAATCGTCGACTCTGCAGAGGCAGAGGACTAAACAAACACAGAAACATCTGTTTTCTTTGTTCAGTCATTTTTTGCAAGATGCTAACTAGCTGTCCTGTTTAATTTCAGGAACTTACATGAACATCACAGTTGAGTTACTTAAGCAATGATAGTATAAAACACAGACGTAGCCTCATTGATGTCACCAATTGGTTTCTGAAGTCAAGTTCTGAAGCCAAGTGATGTTGGTTGCATTGTTGGAAATGTCTCAACCTTACTTTCAATCACAACAAATGGGGCATAAAAGAAAAGTCTCTTAAATGTTTTAGATCATCAAAAACCAACATTAGACAAAAATAGCCCGAATAAATACAAATGTCAGTTTTTATATTATGACTTTATTTATTAATCTTTTAATAAACCTATCTATCTCCTAAACCTCATAACTGGTTGTACCACCCTTGGTGGCAACAACTGCAGGCAACCATTTGTGAAAAGAGGCTACTTTACTTCGCAGAATTGTTTGAATTCAGCCACTTTAAAGGGTTTTTGTAACCTTGCAAGGCAGATAGAGTCGCCCGTTTTCACCCAGTTAGAAAGTGACAGGACCAATCAGAGTCGAGGGGCAGTACTTTCAGGCTCGGCAGAGTCGTGATGGAAGCAAACAGCAACAAGAGGCCGGTGCAATTATGCCGGACGACATTAGTTTGGATGCTGCTAAAGCACTGGTTTAATCAGAACTTGACGACATTTCTTCACTAAAGGAAGAAGAAGGAACAGCAATGAGTTGTTTTCTTTTCAAAAACGATACAAGTTGTTACTGACATGTCTACAGTTGCCATGGTTTGCGTTGTGCAGCTCTCTAGGAGCTTACTCCCCGGATTTGAGGCTATGACTTCACGTGTTTTTGTGCTCTGATTGGCCAGTAAAGATGTGACAGACAGAACGTTCATCCAGTCACCCTCCGAGTGTTTTTTCAAAGGCTCTACCCTTTCCCAGATGCCGTCAACAGGAGGTTTACCAGATGAATATGTAAAACAAACCAATCTGGCATGTCAGGTTAGGGTTTTCGAGCATGAATGGCTTGTTTAAGGTTGTGCCACAGTCTCTCAATCAGATTGAAGACTGCACTTTGACTAAGTCACTCCAAAACCTTGATTTTAGTGTTTTTTTGTAACATTTCCCTGCTGAGTGTTTTTGGGCTTGAACATTCAAACTGATGGCTGATCAGGATTCTCTGGTAGAGAGCAGAGTTCATGGTTACATCAATCATAGTAAGTGGTCCAGATCCTGCAGCAGCAAAGCAGCCCCAGACCATCACACTGCCACCACCATGTTTGACTGTAGGAATGATGTTCTTTTTATCAAATTCTGTGTTATTTTTAGACCAGAAAGAACGGGAGGCACACCTTCTACATGTAAAAATTTGTCTCGCCAGTTTACAGAAAATTTTTCCAAAGTTTTGGGGATCATCAAGATATTTCTGGCAAATGTGAGACGAGCCTTTATGCTCTTTTTGGTCAGCAGTGGTTTTGGCCTTGGAACTCTCCCATGGATGCCATTTATGCCCAGTCTGTCTCTTATGGTTGAGTCATGAAAGATGACCTAAACTGAGTCAAGTGAGGCATGCAGGTGTTTCATTGTTGTTCTGGAGTAATTTTGCTAGGCCGGCCGGTCCTGGGAAGGTTAACCACTGTTACAGGTTTTCTCCATTTGTGGATAATGACTCTCACTACAGATTGCTGGACTCCCAAAGTCTAAGAAATAGGTTTGTAACCCTTTCCAGACTGATGGATGTCAATGACTTTTTTTCTCATCTGTTCCTGAATTTCTTTAGTTTACAGAATGATGTGTCGCTTTTTAAGATCTTTTAAACCATCATTTAGAAACTGCATTTTGTGTTAACTCAGGTTATGGACACAGGCAATTTGTGAGGATGAAGGTAAAAGCTGCATACATTGTGTAGAGTTTGTTATTTGCTGTATTTGAGAAAAAAAAAAAACAACAACTTGGTATTCATGTTGTATTTCTTCAGCTGAGTTTCACAGCCAGAATGGTTGGTTAGAGATTCATCTTTTACTCATTTTCTTTAAAATCATGCTCTTCACTTTCTATTAGACACACTTTGAGCTCTCCTGACCATGAGGAGACCTTGTTTATTGTAGTTTAAGAGTGGGTCCTTGTTACAAGGTTTACAAGATTTCTTGGTTAGCAAGGGACTTGATTCCAGGTGAAAATCATTCAGAGAAGAGGCTACTTTTTTTAAATCAGTGGGTATAAGGTGGAAATCTTACTCTTAGATAAACTCTGGGCCACTGTTGGTACAGTCCCCTGGAAGGAAAGCCACTTTACAACCGATACTTCTGTTTGTGAATTCTAGTGCAAATCTTTTATCTTTGCAATAGGTAAAATGAGAGCGGCTCTCTGAATGGTACTTAAAAGGACTCTTCAGAGGGCAAACAAAAGATAATCAAAAGGTTATAAAGTTTGCAGATGATGTTATGTTATTGCAAAGAAGTCCAGGTGGGGGGCAAGAAGTAATTCATGCAAAGAGTAGCACTATCCAAATGCCAGAGTTTTGTGTTGTTTGGGGGTGGGGGTGAGGGGGGTCCAAAGCTACTTTTCTATCCCGAAAGCAGTAACACATTCAGGCAAAAAAAACATAAAAACTAACACAAAGACAGCAAAACACATTGATTTAAAAGTCTGAAAGAGTTGAGTCAGATATTGCTCATGTATGTTTTTGGCTCAGTACAGTTTGTCACAATTTGTCATGGTGAACTCTACGTTTCCACTGCTGATGTCTATCCAGTCTTGCTCACTACAATGGGAAATAGGTATCTTTTCAGAAACCTGGATTATTTAGCTCAGCTCAGTAGAAAGAACTGACATTTTGGCTTCCTAATGGCCTGCCATTTGGTACCAGTTTGGCCTCTAAACGTGTATTTAATAACTATAAAAATGGAAGGAAGGAGACTTGCCCTTAAACTGGAGCCAGCTCCTTTGGTTTACATAAAAGAGCTCTTTCATAGATGCTGCTAACTTGAGACCAACGTATCAGTACTCGGTTGCTTGCTCCCCAAAAGTAATTTGCTTAATAGTGTAACGCTGCTTCAATTGAATGTATGCTCTTAAAAATAAGGAGAAAAGCTGTTAAAAAAGGCATAAGTAGCCTCTTAGACCAGTGCAAACTCTTCAAGGATCTTGTCTTCCTTTTTAGAATCCCACTAGTGCACACTATATGGACTAAATCATTTGGCCACACCTGTTAAATTTTGAATTCAGGTATTTCAATCAGGCCTGTTCCCACAGGTGTATAAAATCAAGTACCTAGCCACATGCAAACATTTGTGATACAAAAATCAGGTTGTTCTGAAGAGTTCAGTGACTTCAAGCGTGGCCCTGTAATGGATGCCACCTTTGCATTAATATATACATACATACATGCATTAACACAGTCAGCTGTAAGTGATATAAGAAAATGGTAGCATTAAGGAACAACAGCAGCTCAGCTGAAGCGGATAGTCATGTAAAATCACAGAGCGAGGTCAATGACTGCTAAGGCTCATTGTGGGAAAAATTCAGTAACGCTCTGCTGATTCTTTGGCTGAAGAGTTCTGAAATTCCACTGACATTAAAGTAAGCACAAAATCTATGCAGCAGGAGCTTTATGATTGGGTTTCTATGGCTGAGCAGGTGCATGAAAGCCTCACAGTCCAATGCCAAGTGTTGGATGGAGTGGTGTAAAGCACACCAACACTGGACTGCGGAACAGTGGACTGTGGAGTGACGAATCATACATTTCTGATCTGACAGTCCGATGGGCGAGTCAGGGTTTGGTTGTTACCTGCCTGACTGCATTGTGCCAACTGTGAAATTTGGCAGAGTAGGGATGAATGTATGGGGCTGTTTTCAGGGTTTGGGCTAGACCCCTTATCTCCACTGAGGGTCAGTCATAATGCTCCAGCACACCAGTTTGGACAATGCTATGCTTCCAACTTTGTGGCAACAGTTTGGTGAAGGCCCTTTTCTAGTCCAACGTGACAGGTGCCCCGGTGCACAAAGAAAGGACTATAAAGACATGGTTTAAAAACTTCAGTGTGGAGAACTTGGCAGTGACCTGAACTTAACCCCACTGATATAAAGTGGAATGGGCATCGTGAGCCATGCCTTTTCATCCAATAAGTGCCTTACCTCATAAATGCTCCACAGAATGAATGGAAAAATTTCCACAGACACCAAAATCTTGTCAAAAGCCTTTGAAAAAGACTGGAGGCTGTTATAGCTGCCAAAAGGCAACGCCATACTCCACTAGTATTTGAATGCAATGCCATTACAAACCCTGATGGTATAATGGTGAGGTGGCCAAATCATTTCTCAATGCAGTGTATTTAGAAATTTTCTGATAATAGTTTCAGAGACGGGTCCACATGGAGCCTTATCATTCACTTTAGTCCAAGTCTTTTCATCCCCAACCAGTGTTTTACACTGCATGCACCCTCTCTGACATTTGCATGTCATTGGGACCACACCTAACCTGACACACCAGGAAATCTCTCATGGACTGTGTTTGGGAAAGGGCAGAGCCTTTGAAACAAAACTTGGGAGGGTGATTGGATGAGTATTGTGTCTGTCACATCCTCACGGGCCAATCAGAGCAACAAAACATGTGACGTAGCTGCTACTGAGGAGTAAACTCCATGGAGAGCCGCACAACACAAATCATGGCGACTGTAGATTTTGTCATCTGTAAAAAGAAAGCAACTCAATGCTGTTCTTTGTTTTTCTAAAGAAGAAATGTCATCAGGTTCAGATAAAACTGACGCTTCCCCAGCATCCACGCCAATCTCTGGTCTTTTGTCACTGCTTGTCTACGCCACGACTCCGCCACACCCACCGCCACACCCACGCCCTCGACGCTGATTGGTCCTGTCACTTTCTAACGGTTTAGATGGGAGCTTTGCAAGATGGATTCACCAGTGAGGAACAGGGAAATGAGCATATCCATCTGTTTTGAAGGTTAAACCACACCACTACAAACAAGCTTGTAGGAATGTTAAAAGGAGACAAAGCTGGATTCAGTTATTTTGAATTTAGCTGCTGGACAGTGTGTGGGTGTGTGGGGGTGTGTGTGTGTGTGTGTGTGTGTGGGTGTGGGTGTGGGCAGGAAGTTTGAGACCCTTGTTGTAAAAATAATGTGGCTTGAATACTGTTTAGTTCATAATAAATATGCTGCCTAAGATTTTTTTCTAACACACTTTTCATTTCTAAGCAAACCCAACGTAAGTATCATCATGATAATCCATAAACAAATAAGTATTGTGTATGAAACTGTGCACTGTAAGTGTATCATCTCCTTTAAATACATTTTGCCCCAGATAAAAACAACCCTAGCACCCTAAACAAAGCCTCTTACAGGGACTAATTTGCTTCTGCACAAAGCTTTCTACTTGTTTGCATTTCTGTCGCTCTGATGTTCCACAATCCCTGTCAGGGTAATGGGCCACATACGTAATAATGCAGACCGCAAACAGAAGCTATTATAAAGAACATTGAATAATAGATGCCTGCTATAATGGGTACAGCAAACTGTTTAAAAACCAGAGCTGGCTACTTGCTACAAAGCCATTCATTAAGAGTTCAGGCCCAAAAGGAAATTAAATTCTTTATTAAAGGTCTGTCAGGTGATAAAATATTACTTTCCTAAAGAGAGAGATGAAGTGGGGGGGGGGGTCTTTAAGACTCACTGCACAGTGCTGTGATCACCTGTTCACCTGTTTCCAGTGCCTGTGCATAAGGCCACCAATGCACAGTCATCCCTTTCAAAGTAAATTCAAAGTCAGCACTTCTTTGGTAAGTTATTATCAGGAAAATAATGCTTAATAAATCCTCTCTTTTTGCGTTTCAAGCTGTGATTAGATGAAGAATACTTGACAGACTCCGACATCACTCTTCATAAGACATCGGCGAGCCTGTGAGATATGAACGCTGTAAATAGACCCACTGGATGGCTCAATAAGTGCCGCGTGAACTGGTGAAGTGGGTGCAGGAAGAGAACGTTCTTTTGCTGGAGGCACATTATGCTTTGTAGCTGTAAACTGTGTATTTATGAGTTGGCATTTGGCCGAGTTCACGCAGAGGTCAGCATCGTAGATGGTTAGTGTGTTTGAGCCCCATGTTCACTCAGGTGTCAAAAAATGAAACCCCTCTGTGCAAAAGCTGCACAATAACCCGCTGGTTGCATGACGTAGAGAGAAGATACAGAAATAGAGACAGAGGATGCAAGAATGGAAAAGACACTCTGTATGCTCACAGAATAACTATTACTACATTTAATCCATTTGAGTTTTTGTCATACATAATTCACTGTTATCTTTTGTTTTCACATTTTACAACTTTATTTTTCATCAGCCTTAAAGAAGTTTAACTGTAAACTTTTTTTACTTTAGGCTAAGTGTTGAAAGATTTCCAATTTGAAAAAGCATTTTTCTAAGAACAGATCAAGAATCTGTCAGTGTGCCAAGAAAACTGTATGAAACTTATGTTTAATGAGGCTTAGAGGGATATATATATATATATATTTTTTTTTTTTTCTTTCAGGTTGGATTGTATGAGGTACTTGGCAATAGAAGATGTATTATCCTCAGGTGATTTCAATGTGTATTGCCCCTTTATTAAGAAAGTGCTTGGGGAGGCTAGGCTATATAGCACTACAGATGGGTACAGTAGAATAATTTTAGCACGTTTAAGGTCAAAACTGTAAAAAAAATGTTGCTTCAATTGTTTGCTATGTCAACATTTATGACGGGTTTTATTTTTTCACCTAGAAGCCTCTGTGTTTGGCATTATTTTGCAATACAAGCAAGAAATGTTTCCACCTCAGCATGTGTGATGAGCATGGACACTAAAAATCCCATAATTACATCAAACATTACAGAAAATTAGATTCGCATGAGATTAGTATTACCTGTAGACTTATGTACATGCACTGAAAAATGGTCGGTAATTTGCCCTGTTAGGTTACTTTACAAATTACAGGTATGGTCGGTTCACATGGGATTGCCAACACAGACGTACCATGTGATCATTACAAATTACCACCCAGACAGCACACGTACGTCTTGCCGATGTCAGCCTTAGAGAGACATGTCGGCCCGCAATTTATAAAGTCTGACAAGCATCGGACGAAAAGGCTGTATTTTCTCAGCTCACTAAATGTCTCAGCAAGGTCGGTTTGGGGTCAGCTGGTTGATCCTGCAGTACATTCTAGACCAGAGGGTGGCGGTTATGCACTGAAGTAGTTTGCTACCGCCGTTAAAAGAAGAAGAAGACGGAGAGGATCCCGCCGTGGTATTATTTGGCAACAGAGAGTTTGCCACCAGCGGTTTTCGGTAAGTTGTCATTTCAATTAAAATAGCAGTTAAAAAGCTATTTTTCATGAATATGTGCGAATTTGGAGTAATTATTTGCCTGGAAAGCCGAAAAATTATCTGGCAACAGCAAGTGTTTGATGACATTGTTAGAAGTGTGTGTTCATGGGAGTTGTTTTCATTCATCATCTGTTAAACAGCCTCTGCAGCTCAGGATACACTCGGTGTACATGTGCATGAGGTTTTTTCATACCAAAATATCAGTTGTGTTGTCCGGGCAGAGGTCCCTTGGTAATACTAATCACATGCAAATGGACGCATGAAAGTGTATTTTGTATTTACCCTTAGAGCTCACAGCTATTTTTTCACCATCATGTCTTGTCTGGACTTTTTTCTTAAAAAGATTGTAAAGCATCAACCCTGTGGTGCACAGTCAAGCTCTATCATTTTTTTTTTTCAGGACAACCTGGGCTTTAAGAATATATCTACTACAGTAATGTCACTTGAATTTTGACAAAGTTATAGGTCTCTAAAGACAAAATAAAAAACAAATTGGAATTTGAAACTCAAAGATTTTCATTGATAACTCACAGTAAACAATAGTGACAAAGCATTTTCTTTGCACAGACTTGTTCTCCCATCTCTTGAGGACAAAACAGTGAAAAAATAAACATTCTGTGACAAACAGTTTTCAAAATATCTGCATATATACAAAAACAAAGTCTATGCGCTTTTTTTGCAGTTAGATACATTTGTGCCATTCCTTTAAGCAGTAGAGAAGCAACTAGTCGACTACAACTCCCACAATGCTTTGCATCTCAAGCATCTCAAATGTTGCCCTCAAGAAATATGGCGGAATCCACCGAATAAAGCCAAGATAAAAGATCGAAAATGGATTAAAAATGGGCAAAACGCCGTGGATTTAATCTTTAAAGACCCTGAAAAGTCACCAAAGTTCCAGGCTCGCTAGAATGGCTTCCTTAAAGACTACGGAGACATTGATGGTAGCAAACGAACGGCAAAAATGTCAGCTTTCAAAGGAAAAAAAGAGTAAGCATCTATGACGTATGGTTCAAAAGTTAGCAATGTTTTTCTGAATTGTGTCACTTCTTGTTGTATACGTCAACCCTGTCTTCAGAGACCCCAGGAAGTTAGCCAAGTTCTGGGCTCACTAGAAAATGTTCTGTAAGAGCTACGAATACATGAAGCACATAAATAGAAAGGCACAACAAAGAGCTTTCACGGGAAAAAACAAGCTAGTGCCTATGACTTAAGGTTCAAAAGTTACTAAGCAATTTACAAAGGGGTGTGCCTCCGGCACCCGTGCCGCTGGAGCTCTAAGGGTTAAATTACTTCATATTTATGCTGTTCTGTCTTTTGGAAAGTCCATCCATCCAGCCCACCCAGATGTCCCTTTCCCCAGCGACACTTTCCAACTCCTGCTGGAGGATGCCGAGGAGTTCCCAGACCAGACAGGATACGTAATCCCTCCAAGAGTTCTGGGTGTTCCCCGAGGTCTCCTCTCAGCTGGACTTGCCCAGAACACCTCCATAGGGAGGCGGCCAAGAGGCATCCTGATCAGATGTCCCAACCACCTTAACTGGCTCCTTTTGATGCGAAGGAGCAGTGACTCTACTCCTACCTCGCTCTGGATGTCTGAGCTTCTTATCCTATCTCTAAGTCAGTGAAGCAACTGTAAAGTCAGTGAAGTTTAATCACTACACTGCCCCCTGCCTGTAAAGTCTTTGTACACAGTCTGAGTTAAGTTTTGTATTGACACTGCCCCCTCCTGGTTGAAAAGAGACCAGTGACCATGTGCTAGTTAATTGCCATAGAGGCAGAGGGTCATGTTCAAGTTTGTTTCTTCATATTTTTGGCTGGCTGTTTGTAGTTAGCAGTGTTTTAGCTAGCAGAGCTGTTAGCTAGAATAGCTGTAAGTTATTGCTTTATGGTTTTTGGCTGTGCCTTATTACCTGTGCTTATTTTTCCTAATGCATTGTGTAATGTGTGCTATTGCAGTTTTACAAAAAATAAGAATACACATTAAAATCATTGAAAGGAATTCTTGATAAATGACAAGAAAAGTTACGACTTGCAGTTCTTGGACTTCAAGCTCTTAGCTGACTGGCTAGCTTTGAGCATCAGCCACTCATAGCGATGGCAGTACATATGTTTCATATTATAGCTTGTGTGAGCAACCTAGTTAAAGGGATATTTCAGTATTTTTACAGTTGAGTTGTTTGAGGAACTTAGGGATAGTCGTGCCATTCACCTCACGGGATTTCAGTGAGCGTTGTCCCTTGCCCCCGATGCTAGTGCCACATATGGTAAAGCTACTTCATATAATTTAGTAATTTTAAGGTAGAAATGGACCAAAAAAACAACACTGGCTGAATTTTATGGTGGACTGAGAACAAAGAAAAGCTGCTTGGTGTAGCAAAGGAGTCTACAAACTCATGAAACTCATTGGCTGGACTTTGATTAAACAAAAGTCACACCAGTATTTGTGTAGGTGAAGGCACTGTAGTGGATATAAATGGACACAGTGAAGTCAAACAGCAACACATATGCAGAGACGATAAGACAACACATGCACATGAAACTTTTCCTACATCTTTTTCTGCCCAAACAAATCCTCTTATATGTGATCACAGTGTGGGATTACAGTATGGGGTTCATCTAGGTCCAGGGTTGAGTGGTAGTCTGTCTGTTAGCGTTCTTCCACAGTGTCTTCCAGCACGCAGGGGTCAACTTTCTGACCAGATCAAGGCTCTATTGTCTTTCCTGGGGCAGAAGATGAGCTCTTTCATTGCCCTTTTCTGTTTGTAGCTCTCCTATCCTGATACGTTCCTTGAAACCAAAATCGAAAAACTGAATGAGACAAGAAAACTCAGGTAGTTGCTGACTGTGCTTAAACTTGAGCTGAAGCTGGGAAAGTGAGACAGCACAGTGGAAGGCTGCTGGTATGGGGACGGAAAGGCCAATGAGGAAAGGTCAGGGGGCTTTTATTACCTGTGGCCCCGCTGCACAGTTAACTCAGGTCATTCTCCTATCTGAGAAGAGAATGTGTCTTCTCTGTAGGTGCTGTGAAGGATCCTGGGATGCGGAGTCACTCTGTTTTATTGTATGAAATTTCTCTCCAAAACTACAAATGCTTCTGAGGCATGGCAGAAGCATTCTCATTGGTTCCTATTAACCCCACTCTAGCCCAGCTAGAAAGATTTCTTTCCAAATAAAGGCAGCATCCCCCAAAAATGACAATTGTTGAAATAAAGGGAGGGTAGGATATTTGAGCAAAATCCAGAGAATATATTCATTGAAGAATCAAATAGATGAATTCATTATAATAGAAAGAACCCTAACAAATGACTCATTTGATGGATACAAAGTCCTGCTCTCAGCACTCCTCTTAACTCATTACAATGATGCACAGCACATAACTATTTATATCTGAGCCTAGAAGAAAGAATGCTTCCTCTGTGATCCTAATCCTCAAGCCTCCTCATTCATAACCCAACTTAATCTTATTATTACTGGCGTTAGAGCATTCCTATTATACCTGGATCAAAAGATGAAGCTACAACCTTTTAATCGCTCAGTAATTAATGTGGGGATTTCAAATGATTAGTCGTTGCAGACCAAGTGAGAATACTCCACATCCATTACATTTTCTGCAGCAGAAAGCTCATGCAGCCCACGTTCATTTCTTGCCTAAATTAAGGAAATACTCAAAGCCGTAGTTGCCTGATGAATTATGGTTCAATTTTCCATCAATCTCTTCCCTGTGGAGTTAAATGAGCCAAATTTTCTCTCATTTCCACTCCCAGACATAATGGAATTGAAGCCATTAACACCTTTTCCCCAATGTGATAACGCCTTAACAACAAGTGTTTTATGTACGCTCTGCTCTGTGAACTGTCATATCCAGGACCAACTTCAGTTAAATACAGTGTTTTCCATTTTTTTTACAGCACGCCTGCTCATTTGTCTTTCACATTGACTGGGATCCCTTATTAATTGACTCTTTTGTCCTGTCTCCCAGCCCGAGCCTCTCTGCTCGTCTGTTCTTCTGTTTTGTTCTGCCATCTGTACACATTGAAAATCAAAGCCCCTCCTCTCCCTACCCAACGTTGTCTGTCTCGCTCTATCCTTTGTTCTGTCCCTACAGTTGTCAGACAAAGACGGTAATGTGAGCAGTTTGCAGCTCTGTTGAGGGAATTGAGCTGTTTGGAGATCAAGTACTTTACCTTTTGTTTTATTGTCACCACTGGCACTTTGATTTGTTAGACCTGAACAAAAAGACTGAACTCATAATCCTAAATCTTACTGTCAGTCATGTTATTAATGACAATGACAAACCCTGCAAAAAGGATAGAACTGCTCCCTTTAAAAGCATGCTTATGATGCACGAAGAGGCTAGCCTCTTAGCTTGTGGCTAATTTGCCCTTATTTATTTATATCAGTGACATCTCTGCACACAGCATGTAAACACATAGACTCAAGTAGTTCTGCAACAGATGGCAGCTGATATGTATAGGTTGATAATCATGGGTCAGAATGCATGCACGCTGCGAAAGTATGAGGATAGTCCAAAGAACTTTTACAAAAATGGATGTAAAAGTTTATTTTTTCAGTGTGCATGGTGACTTTTTATCAGTCAGTTTGTCTTTTCTCTGTCAACTGTCTCTAGGGTTGCCAAAAATTCTGGTGCCAAAGAAGGGACACGATATTTTGTTTTCAGCTCAGCTCCACAGCCTGTGTATGATGCATGACTGTCTTATGAAAGCAAGAAATGTGCATCTGATCTCCAGAGTTTTACAAAACTCAAACATGTGCACAGAGCTCTAAGGATTCATCACAGGCCTGGCGCGCCACAACCTGGGGCTAGAAGTTGGGGCGCCAACCAAGGTCGTTATAGTCAACTCAAACTAACTAAATGACTAAAACTAAAATTCATAAATCATTTTAGTTAACTGAAACTAAATAAAAACTAAGCTTTACCAAAAAGATGAAAACTAACTAAAACTGTATAATGCACTTACAAAACTAACTAAAATAAAATAAAAATGGAGACAAAATATCCTTAGTTTTAGGCTTTCCCAGATGAATGTGAAATAGCCATGCAATGAATCTATAAAACAGTCTGTCTGGTTTGTCAGGTTAATGCTTCCAACTTTGTGGCGACAGTTCGGGGAATGCTCCCCTTTTCTATCCCAAACATGACTTCACCCTAGTGTAGAAAGCGAGGACTATAAAGACATGGTTTGATGAGTTTGATGTGGAAGAACTGGACCTGCCTGCACAGAGCACTGACTTCAACATCACTGTGCACCTTTGGGATGAAGTGGAATAGAATTTGCAAGCTAGGCCTTCTAGTCCAACATCAGTGCCAAATCTCTACAGAACAAATGGGCATGTAACACCTTCCACAAAAAGTGTAGGCTGATAATATACAGCTACGGGGGCAGCATCATGTTAAAGCACATGTATTTGAATACAATAT
Organism: Cheilinus undulatus; assembly: GCF_018320785.1. NCBI lineage: Eukaryota > Metazoa > Chordata > Actinopteri > Labriformes > Labridae > Cheilinus > Cheilinus undulatus. Next base: position 40,875,108 of record NC_054880.1, on the reverse strand, counting down.
CAATACAGTCCCTGTTGGAGTAATGGTCAGATGATGAATACTTATGTCCATATAGTGTACATTGTATGGATACACTATATGGATAAATTGTAGTTGTTGTCTTTGGAAGTGGGAAGTTAAAATAACCTTCAAGTAATCACACAAAAGCAATGATAAGCAAAAATAAATATTTTCTGTTCAGGAAAAAATGTGATTAAATAAGAGGGCCTTGGAACTTCAAATGATAAAAAAGCAATGAATAAATGATAAACAAATGTAAAAAGCAATAGATTCAGTTCTTGCATTTTATTTTGGGATCCTGTGCAGTTTGGCACATTTGACCTTTTATGGGCTTTGTTTCCCAAATGGCCAATCATACCACAATAAATTAACCTTGCAAAGCAGATGGATACGCCTGTTGCTGTGTTTCTCACTGGCGAGTCCATCTTGCAAAGCTCCCATCTTGGCTGTTACAAAGTGACAGGACCAATCAGCAACCAGGGGCAGTACTTTCCGGTGCGGCAGAGTCTTGATGTGAGCAAGCAGCAACAAGAGGCCGGTGCAGTTATGGCGGAAGACATTAGCGTGGATGCTGCTTAAGCATCAGTTTTATCAGAACTTGAAATTTCTTTGTTAGAAAAAGAACAAAGAACAGCAGTGAGTTTTTTGTTTTCAAAAACGTTGAAAGTCGTGTACTGACATGTCTACAGTCGCCATGGTTCGCGTTATGCAGTTCTCTATGGGTTTACTCCTCGTTAACGGCAACGGCGTCACGTGTTTTGTTGCTCCGATTGGCCCACAAATTTGTGACAGACAGAAAGCTCATCCTATCACCCTCCAGGGATTTTTTCAAAGGCTCTGCCCTTTCCCAAATGTTTCGTATGAGAAGTTTTCTAGATGGATGTGTGAAACACATCCATCTGGCATGTCACATTAACAATGAAGCATTTTTTAAGACAAAGAAAACTCACGAAGACCCTCGTAAATGAATGTCTTCCTTTTCAAACATGAAGAATTGGAGCAACACTGATGGCAATCGAAAACACCTCTCAATTTAAAGGAAGTAATCTTTGTGTCTTTCTTTATCATAAAACATCTAAAACTCATTCCTGCAGTTGAAGGTTAAGTGCTGACACCTTTTCTTTTAATCCAGGTTGAACTGAGTTCCGTTCTCTCACTGAAGTAGACTCAGCAAGGCCTTTCTTTATGTAATAATTCTCCATAATATAAGGTTACCCATGGTTCCTTCAACACACTTTTCAATCACAAAAGATTATTACAGTAATTTGACCTTTTTTTAATTGATATAGGTTCCGTTTACTTGCTCACAGTCTATCATTGATCCACAGTCGTCCTCTGGCTCCCCGTCCATCCAGCTTTACCCTGCAGGGTTTTAATATATGTTTTAGTCCTGTGACAACCATTGCAAACACACTTAGCGCTTGGTGTGAGCATGAGTAAAGAGTTAGGCTTGACAGAGCACTAATGGAATTCTCCCATGAGTCTTTAGAAGCCTTTCATATGTCTTAATGAGAAAACGCACAACGACTGCATAATGTGTGAGTGCGTGCCGTCTGAGTTTGTGTGTCTATGTGAAAGCAAAGATAGTAGTTTTGGTGCTAATTCTGCATTAGCGGCTAAGCCTCTTAGCCACTTCCGAGCTAGGCCCCTACTCTGTCTGAGGTTAACACTGTTGTTGAGACCCGTCACCACAATTATCCCCAATCTTGTCATTCCTGCCCCTTCTTCCCCTCTAAGCACCTCTCCTGACTTAAATACTAGAGCTAAATTACCCAGCATGCTCCCTGCTGCTCGCATATTCACTTTATTTATCATTCAGGGACCAGCTTACTGTTATTGATCCCTCCCATGTTAATTGAGGTAAGGGGTCTTTTTCTACCAATTCTTCTATTGATCTGAAATGCCATCAGTCAGAGGCTTAATTAAGCAGCTAATGGAGGGAAATGCCATTGATCCCATGGTGTCGTGGCATTTTTGTATGTGTGTGTGCATGTTCAGTGGTGTGTTTATGTGTCTGAGTATTCCCAAATGTCACAGACTGAAATGTGGTTCATATTTTACCCTCACACGGTAGCTAAACTAAGGTACAAAAGCTGCATGGGGCCGACAGGCCATTTGGCATGGCTTATAAATTCTTATAAGACTGACAGAAAATGTTTCAAATGATGTGATTTTGTGGGTTAATCTTGGAGAAATTACTATGGATGAGCTATTTAGACATTGATGAAACCATGTGTTAAGAAGTGGCATATTAATTGATGAGATTGGATTTGCTACGTTAGCTTTGATCTACATTAAAAGCTACGCTTCTGATTTTTCAAGATCAACAGCATTAATCGCAATTAATTAAGGTCCACAATGCACACTATTGCATAAGCACTTACTGTGATTAAGCTACTGCATCTCACTGCAACCATAGTGGCTGTACAGTAAAATAAGTCCACCACTGCTCCTAAAAGGGATATTCTGGTACTTTTTGAGTTGGGTTGTATAACTTGCTTGACAATAGTAGAGGCACTAACCTCCAGGGATTTTAGTGTGTGTTGTTCTACCTACCAACCTCCAGTCTTGCTTGGTGAGAAGGGAAATCCGTCTCTTTTAATGCTCAGAGCTCACATGGCACAGGTCTATGTCGCGGACACACCTCTAGGCAACTTTTGAACTGTAAGTCGTAGGCACTAACTTCTTTCTTATCTCTCTTGTGCCTTTTTAAATATGTTCTGCATGCATTTGTTGCTCTTACAGAATATTTTCTAGTGAGCCCGGAACCTGGTTGACTTTCCGTGGTCTCTGTCGTATATAACAAGAAGTGACACAGTTTACAAGAACATAAAGAACATTTGAACCATAAGTCATAGACACTTTTTTCCTCCGAAAGCTGACATTTTTGTCATTCATTTGCTACCCTCCGATGTCTCCACAGCCCTAAAGAATGCTATTCATGCAGGCCCAGAATTGGTGACTTTCCAGGGTCTTTAAAGATTAAATCCATGACACTATATACAAAAATAAGCGTCTTTTTTAAAATCAATTTTTAATCAATTTTTGAACATTTACTTTGGCTTTCTGCCATGGGCATCACCATATTGTCTACCCACAATGCATTGTAGCACTCTAAAGGGAGCTAGCTACCATGGTTAATGTTAAAGAGCCGTTTTGTAGAACAGGCTCATCCGTGAATGCTACATATCTACTCAGTTGCTTAACTCACAACCAGTATTTGGTTGATTGTATTTATTTACTTAAATTAAAAGCATGTTTGTGACAACATGAGGATTTTTAAAAATATGTTAAAGGGCTCAGCTAGCGTCTTAGCTTAGCGCGACTCCTCATTTCCCTTTATCTAGATGGATGGCACTAGACACTAGGAGGTCTGCAGGACTGAGTAGTTTGTGATATTGATTGCCTCTGCAGCAGGTAAATAAAAAAAAATGTAAAGTGTAGGGATTATACTTGATGTATTTTGACAGTTTCTCAGTTTTATTGAACAAGTCCATTTAGAGCCATGAAGTGCCAGCTTTCCTCTGTTCCCATTATTTCCTAAAAGTTTTCCCTCACTTCATGATCCCCAGTGGACATTCAAGATCATGTGATTGCAAACAACCTATAAAAGTGGGTCTGCATCCAAACAGGAAGTCAATATTCTTAGTTTAATACAGTACAAAAATCCAAAACAACACCAAAACAGTTTTAAATTGAAATAAATGGACTTGAATGATGTGAATGATGTAAAATTAATTATTAATTGTAAAATTCGTAACCTTCTGACAGGCCTACTGTTTTTATAGAGGTAGTAGGATTATCAATGTTAGCATGTTTTGATAGGGGAAATACATACAATACAATATATCTCAGTCATGCCGATGAACCGCCGTCAAATTGTGAAACTATAAGTATGTTGTCACCACAGAAGAGAAAGGGCTGGGCATGAGAAGGAGCTCACTTGCATTTAAAGAGACACACACCAAAACTTGTGAACGGCTGGTTAGATCTGGTTTACACAGGGTCAAAAACCTCCTCTTGTGCCTGTTCTGTGCTATATTTTTACCAAATCATCCCTGAGATGTTTTATTTAGCTCTCAGGGTAGTGTGTTAAAGGTGGATAGGGGTTATAACATGTCACCTTTAATCACCTGGATGTAAGATAAGTGGGCTGTCAGTTGAAGCACAAGTTCAAGCAGGTGGAGTCGTTGTAATGGAGATGTCGTAAACACTGACAACCACTGACAGAGAGAGAAAGTGGTACCATTAAGTCATCGAGAGTGTTGGTCTGCTTGGCTCAGCTCTTCAGTGTCGGAGTGGAACTTCCAGAGGGGCAAGACTCAATCTGAGCAGACGTCCATCACAAATGCCTCTGTTGCACCACTTTAACACGTCCATCACCTCTGCAAGTCTTTCATCGGCAGATCCATATTGCAAAGCTTCAATCTGAAAAAAGCCGTAGCTACACTGACGCACTGCAATGTGCACCAAAACATCAGACTCAAGACTGCCCCAGACAACCGACATGATCTGAGATATCAGCCAGTAGACTAAAAGATGCTTTTGTTTATGTCTGCCCAGGATAGGAATCATGGTGTTTTTCAGAGACCCGGGTTATTTGGCTCAGCCAGTCTGCTTTTTTATGGCTCAACAACACAGAACAACTCCCTGGTAACTTGTTGTCTTAAATTAAGTGTAACCAGTATACTCCATTTTCCTAATTGGTAAATGGACTTGAGCTTGATAGCACTTTCTTAGTTTCCTGACTACTCAAAGCACTTTTTACTCATCAGGTCTCATTTACATCTATACACTCCACATTCAGACACTGCTGCCATGTAGAGAGGCAACCAGGCAACTGGGGTCAAGAGTCCCTCCAAAGGAGCCGTGACAATCAACTCTATCTACTTAGCCAGAGCTGCCCACATATCACTGTTTTCTTTAAAAGCATAGTCATGACAATTGAGGAAGAAAAGCTGTTAAAGAGGCGAAGGCAGCTTCCTAGCTTGTGGCTAATTTGCTCCCATTTGTTTGTGTTGCTATCAGCTTAACTAGTATGAACCAGTATGAACATGTGTGTTAGAGGCAGTGGAGATGTGATAGGTGGGTGTGATCAACTTAGTCCACAATTCTCCATTTCATGCGATATTGTCACTGCACACAAACACAGGTTTGACAAACTAGGATTGAAAATTCTGTTTTAGAAATCAATGTTTAAACTTGCAAAATTTAAGAAAATAAGACCAGGGTAGTAAACTGAGGTAGTGCATCTCTTCAGTAAAGTCATTACTGATGTCAACAGTGTGTCTGGGAGAGCTGCAGGGCCGGTTTTATCCATTTGGGGGCCCATGGCAAAGACCTTTATGAAGCCCCTCCCCCTTTAGCTGAAAGCATAAATAATAAGCAGAAAAAAATAGAAAGCATCTTTTAAAGCCAATAGAGCCACAGAGCCATACAGTATAAACACCCAAGTACCCAACCATACTTCATGCCTTGGCTCATTCTAATATTTTATTTCAACTATGGATGAATTGATCTATGGGGCTACCTTACATCCCCAATTTGGATTGTGGCTCCCACTGAAGTATTTTAAGACAATGTGGCTCTTTGGTAGAATAAGGTTGAGTACCAATGGTATAGACTGTTATCAGACACATAGAGAAATACCAAAATTAAACTACCTTTATTTGGAAAGCTCGGACAGCCTGAACAAAGAAATAGAGGGGTTATGAAACTATATATTTTTAGATATTATATACCAAATGTATACTTAACTAAATGCATTGATGTTTTCCAAAATCTTTTCCATGAGCTCACCCCAGCAGACTTTTAAATACCGACACAAAAACTCAGACTTGGATTAAAAAAAGGGTGGCCACCTGAAGGCTCAGGAGGGGACAGGAAGAGGACCTTCAAAGAAAGCAGGGGAAGAAAGAGGGTTAGCCAGATAACAGGACATGTTACATGCTCTCCAACTAATAATTAATCAATTAATGAGGCCTTTTAAGGTGTGATAAAACAATTTGGCACAAACTCTGCACCCCCCACCCTACACCCCTTCAGAAGGGGGGCCTGGGCTCGGCCTTGGAGTTAGGGTGAGGAGTTCAGAATCGGAGGGAACTAAAAGTACGCCACTGCTCCCTCACATGTTAAGGAGCCAGTTGAGGTAGTTCAGGTACAGGATGCCTCCTGGATGCCTCCCTTTGGAGGTTTTCCCAGCACGCCCTTCTGGGAGGAGATCATGGGGAAGACCCAGAATGTGCTGGAGGTATTATATATCCTGTCTGGACTGGGAACACCTGGGGATCCCCCAGCAGGAGTTGGAAAGTGTCGCTAAAGAGAAGGATGTCTTGGTTGACTTGTCCAACCCAGCCCTGGATAAGTAGAAGAAGACAAACTTAGCACAAAAGTAAGTAAAAGTAAGAAATTTGTGTTTGGTAACAAATCATATACATTTGGAAAGTCTTTTTATTTCCATTTTAAATGGTGCCATATTTGTGAGGAACATGCATTTGTGGGACGAGCAGCAGAGCTGGGTATGTGGGTTGCCCCCATAAAAATCTCCCACACTACTTTGTAATGGCATCTCATTCCTCAACCAGCATTTGTTTCAAATCAGCTAACGTGGTTATCGTCATTACTCCACAAGTGTTCAATGGGATTGTGGTCAGGACTGCTGGCAGGCCATTCCATCCGCTCTCAAGATATTCCGATTGAGGAATGGGATGCCATCCAACAGCAGTGTGTGACCAGGCTGGTGACCAGCATGATGAGGAGGTGCCAGGCTGTTGAGGCTGTGTATGGTTCTTCCACAGGCTGCTGAGACTCCTGTTTGATGCATTTTTACAAAAAAGAAATAATCTACCAAACACAAATTTCCTTCCTTTTTGTGCAATGTTTAGATGGATGGATGGACGTACTACGCGATTACATTACTTGCAACCCTTGGGGCTTAGCTTCCCCTGTCTCTCCATCCTAGTGACATCTCTGGTTGAGCTCCAGTAACATGCATTGTGTACGGGCAAGAATATTTACAAGAACACTCATGGTGCAGCCTGATTTGTGATTGCAAGGTGAAACAGCAAAAATATTCCCGGCTTAAGTGAGCCACAGAAATGATGTATGTGCTGTTGTTTGCATAAATGGCGAGCAGGTGAGTTCTGTTATCTTCATCTTTGAAGATGTCTTGTTAGGATGCACATGCTAGAGTGGTATAGCACTTGGTATCTAAATGCCAAAAACAGATAATAATGCATTGTTTTAACAACTCCTGAAGGATTAAATAAACGTTTTCTGTGAAAGAAATTCAAAACAACAAACCTTTCCTAGCTGTTCCCAGAATTCCATTGTCAACCATATATAAAAAAAGAGTTATATATTTGCCTATGTATTCTTCTGCCTGCAATCAGCCGTGGAAAACTCTGCTGTTAAGGTGTCTGATTGAAGAATGAGGGCTGTAATGATCAGGAGGTAAGGAATCAATAAAGAGTTTAACCTGCCAGAAAAGATGAGTCACTTTGGAGACATCTACACTGCTTGGTTCTACTTTCTACCAACTGAAGTGACACAAACAGCAGGAAGAAAGGACAGCCCCTCTATTACAGCTCTACTCCCACTTGGCACATTGCACCACTAAAAATATGATCCAAAGGTGAGGTTAACCATCTCTGCTTCTGAAGAAAATGTCAGCAAGCTTTATGCTTAATGTATGGAAATAAGGGTCACCCATGGAAGATGGATTTATCAAAAGCTGGTGTAATATGAACGCAGGAAAGTGCACGTCAAGCTTAATTAATGCAAAAATCAAATCACAACTGTTCTCGTTCTGTTGCTGAGGAAAGGTTAAACCTGCTCTAAAACAAAGCTGTTTGGATTTGTTATCCCATGAAAGAAAACGGGCGTCTTTTGACAGGCTGCAACTCAGCCTTAGACAAATAGAGACATTTTAAATTTTAGTAGGATCAAGACATCCAATCACACAAAGGGTTGCCATGCATTAAGGTCCATTCCTGTTCTTTTTAACCTACCTTTTCTTTATCAAACTGTCAATGTCCTTATACAAAAGCTAAAACACCCCCATGTGGATCCTGAAATATCAATCAGGTGGCCTTCATAGCCTGTAGAGATCAGTTATTGGTGTAGTGATTTTCTACCCCGATTACTTCAAATCTAACTTAGCAGTGAAACAGCAATGATTTCATGGGTTACAGTAGCACCCTGTGGTATTCCTTCCCTACTCTGCTATACCTTGTTATCTTACATCGTGAAAGCTTCCTGGAGGGATGGCCAACTTTTCAAGGTGTCTCACATTGCCCCTGGTTTACCCTCCAGCACCACATTGCCTATAAATATAGCATCTTGAGAATAAATGATTGAGTTGGAGGCTGGCCCACCCATAGACATGACTGGGCCCTCCAAAAGCCCAGTGAATGGGCCCTTCCTGCATCTTCCTGCATTGGCTGTGGTATTGCTACTTTGTGTCTGTGTCTGTAAGCTTCCAGATAACAGATGAAAAACAGATAAAATGAACACAGAGTACTGACCGCCTCTTGTCACTGATTGGTCCTGTCACTTTCTGACTGGGCCCAAACAGTTCAGAAGGGAGCTTTGCAAGATGGATTCACCAGTGAGAAACACAGACACGGGCGTATCCATCTGCTCTGCAAGGTTTTAAATGAGCCTTATCCCGCAAAATACAGGTGAATTTCAGCCGGGAACAGGTACCCTAGTGACTCCAGCTAGCCACTTTGGTGGGCTAAATTTATCACTGGCACAACTTCTGTACTGAAAGTGCCTGTGTTTTTTCATCAGATGAAATTGTTCTTCTACAGTATTGATTTGGGTACAATTTTCCTTAAATGCCTGCAATGTGGCTCAGCCTCTCTGTGCTTATGCGTGTTTATGCATGATAAACATGTGGAGTATTGATCATGCACTAAAAAGCGTCAGCACTGTCTGTGTGTATGCACGCTCCAGCTGTGCATGCGAGCCAGGATGTACACTTTATAGAGGGGCACATAAATGACGACAAACCCCAGCATATGTGTGCATTATCAAAATGTAATTGGAATGTGTATGCTGAATATCTTTGCAGGTAATATTATTGATCTGTCGTAAATCGATAATTGATGGATATAAAAAATGACAGAAACACTGAAACTTTAAGTACCCATTACAGAGGCCGAGCGATGAGCCTGCAACAGATAACTCAGGAGTCTGGAAGAATTCATCTGAATGAAGTGAAAATTCTCTTTTATGACTTGATTTATTCCACTAATATTAAACAATAAAGAGAGATGTCTAAATCTTTCTCAACTGAAAACTCCATGCAGCAAATTGAAGTCATATATTATTTTAACTGATAATTTAATAATTTTAAAGCATAATTTTACACACATTAAAACATTTCCACCATAAATAATGACAGGAGTTTAGAAGAATAGAGGAAACAGAGGGTTGACACTCAGGATACTTTGGCAGAGATCTGTCTCAGTGAGAATCAGACATATTCATGAAATTTGCTGCAGTTTTAATCCTTTTTCTTTTTCCTTTTCAAATAAGATATTTAACAGTCAGTGTTTTATTAGTAGTATAAACCTAATATCCATAAAAACAAAAATCCAAGAATTATTTGATTTTTTTATGTCAAGAATAGTTTATTTTTTTGTCAAGTATAGTGTTAGTAATATAAATGCTATAGGTAAAACCTGAAAAATCAGAATCAAGCGTGTGTGTGTGTGTGTGTGTGTGTGTGCATATTATTCATGATTAATAACAACATTTATTGGATAGTTTAAGTATATTGCTGTTTTTAGATTTTTTAAAGGTTGTTGTTGTCAAGTGTTTTTTTTATTATTTTAATTTTATGTGAAGTGTTGATCTGAGTCCTTATCGATACCACTATCAATACTTTCTATAGTTTGGTGGAAAGACAAAATAAGGGCAACTATTTAAACCACAAGTGGTCTTAGCTGAGTCGTGCTTGAGTTAAAAAGCTATGATTTAGTTTGACACATCTATCCATCCATTCATTTCCTATATATCCTATATTTCCTATATATCCATATCCCGTTTGAGGTCGCGGGACATCTGTTTATATCCCTCAAATATAAACACATATCCACACTGTGTTTATTGACATTTCTCATCAAAAACTAAAATTTACCATTTATGTGAAATTTCAACACACATTTAATACAGTTGTCTTATTCACTGAGGTTACCTGAACATATCATATTTTCCCTCTTCAACTTGTAAAGTTCACTAATTAACTTCAATTTTAATCACAAGCATTAACGGGTTAATGTTAACAGTCTGAATATATATTTTTTAAATCAGTATTTTAACATCCATGTAAGTCAGTTTTACCTAGAGTAACTGTACTTCTACTTGAGTAAAACACTCTTGTAATTTTTCCACTTTTGTTGACTACACAGTGGCTCATAGAGAGAATGATTCCACATCACATCCCAGAACAGCTGTTGGACACAACAAGAACTGGAGTGTTGATGTGTCAGGGTCGATTTAAACTCCATTCTGAGTGAAATGGTCTTCAGCATGGAAGATATGAGTACTGGAGAGGATATAACACACATATGCCTGATTTGCCTGCCAAAATGTTCTGTAATTTTACACAGAATCTCTAAACAGAGGTTGATCCCTTGCAATCCTTGCAGGAGCCTCTTTCGGAAACTGGACTGCCAGTTGTGGCATTACGTTCCCCTTGCTCTAATACAAATAACATATTTCAGCTAAACTTAGTAAAATGAACATCTGGAGATACAACAACATTGAATAGATTGAGCTCTAAAACAGAAACTGAGTTTGTAAAAGAGATATGTTTCTTGTTCATGTCTTTTACCATGGAGGAAGCAGTCTTTTTGACCTATACTGGAACCAGTACCCAGGAGTGACAGCGTTTTGCCTCACTTTTAAAAGCTGGCACATCATGCATCTTTTCATACAGAAACACCTGCCCATCAGCGTTGACATCCTTCACGCTGGTCCTGTGCATGCAGCGCTACTTGGTGCATATGTGTATACCTGCAGAGACACTTAAAGATAAAAGCTTTTCCTGTCAGGAGAGTGTTGTTACTTCACGTTATAGTGCTTTTCAGTCACCCGTCCTGTTCCTCTCCACCGTGAGAGTGCACCAACGTCAGCGGAGAAAATTATCCCATCCTTGTGTAAATGTGTGCCATCATCTGGACAAGGTCAGTACTCTGTTTAGAGTGTTCCTGCACTTTTTGTCCCCTTCTTCTCACACTGAGTATCTCTCTCTAAATCTCTACTCATTTTAACACTTACTCTTAAAACAACAAAGCTTAAACAGCATTTTTAAAACCTCTGCTGGCAATAAAAAACATGTGAGTTTACCCAGCTCTCTGGCTCTGGTATGCCTGAGCAGACATTCACTTGGTGTCTTTCTAGCATGATGCCCATGTCCTCTCTCTAACTACAAGATTTCACATCAAAGATTCATTGGAATGTAAGCGTTATCCTATGAGGAACACTGTGCTCTAAGCCTGATGCTGCTTTTCTTTTACTGTCTTAATGTAATGTGAATATGAGTATGTAGAGCATTTCAACTGCATGTTGTCCTTCATCAGTTATTCTCTTTATACTTACAGACCAAGGGTGTTGTCAGTTTAACAAATTTTGTTGAACTGCTACCCCTTTCACAGCTTTTGTTGCATCTCAGCTTTCAATTTGTAATAAACAAGATAAAATAAAGTTGGATAAGCACTGGGTGCATCAACATGAAACACTAAGCACTGACTTCCATTGCACAGCCGAGCGTTTTACTGTTAAACGAAGTTGATGTTGACTCTCTCCATCAGCTCTATTTGCCCAGTTTCTTTCTTAATGTTCACTCATGAACACTGACCTTTAGATGTTGTTCTGGGTTCTTTTGGGACCTTCTGGATGAGTCGTCGATGCGCTCCCGGAGTAATGTCGGTTTATCACTGTTCCAAGTATTCTCTATTTGTGGGTAATGGCTCTCACTGTGATTCGCTGGAGACCCAAACCTTAGGAATGGCTTTGTAACCCTTTCCAGACTGATATATGTCACTGATTGGGTCTCATTTGTTCTTGAACATCTTTAGATTGCAGAATGATTTGATGCTTTTTTGTCAAACAATGTGATTTCTCGATTTAACAGGTCCCATGGTACATTAAAGTGTGACGAATATGCAAAATTTAAAAAATAAGAATGAGGCAGATACTTTTTCACAGCACTGTATCGTTCTATATCATTTCTACATGCTAGAATGTGTTAATATTTGACCTTAAGATGTTCTGGCAGTCTTACTTTAGCAGCATGAAAGATATCTTTGAAGCAACATGTTCTCAATTAAAGCATGGCAACCACATAGTTGAAGAGTTCATGCATTAAAGCCCCCCATGGGGTCAGCTGACATTTAAATGTAGGAAAGAGCAATGGTTAGACACAGTAGGTCCCTATTATAGAAGACATTTCTGAATGTCATAGTTGGGAAAAGGGAGATATAGTGAAGTCATCTCAGTGCTTCAGTTTCAGTGTCCTGGTGTACATAGCATCTAGCTTAACCCACTGGCTGAAAAATCAACGCTGTTTTATACTCGGGTATCCCTTTTGCAGCTATAACAGCCTCCATTCTTCTTGGAAGGCTTTTGGAGTTTCAGTGGGAATTTTTGTCCATTCATTCTGTAGAGCATTTATTAGGTCAGGCACTGATGTTGGACCAAAAGACCTGACTTGCAATCTCTCTTCCAGGTCATCCCAAACTCCTCCACCAACTTTGCAGTTGGCACAGTGCAGTCAGGAAGGTAATGTTCTCTCTGAGCACCTGCCAACCCCAGACTCACACATCTGACTGTCAAACAGAGAAGTGTGATTTGCCACTCCTCAGAGCAGGTTTCCACTGCTCAGTCCACTGTCAGTGTGCTTTTCACCACTCTATCGAATGCTTGGCATTGGACTTGGTGATGTGAGGCTTGCATGTAAATGTGGGGAAAAGGAAATTAATTATTCCTGCTGCGCATGTAAGCAGGATGCGCAGCACTATATGAGATCTTACACGGAAATTCAAGACTGAAGGAGCTAAATTTGTTAGTGGAAAAGTCATTATTCTCAGTGGATATCTTTGTCACAACAGGACTGCATTAGCAAAGCATTTTTGTGTTTATACATGAAATGTCACTGCCAAGCTATAGCGGTGATGGCAAGTGAGTGCACTACTATCTATTATAATGATTATATAGTGAATGTGCAGGTGTGAGATTATTTGCCATCCATCCGTCTTCTTCTGCTTATCCGAGGTTAGGTCGCGGGGGGCAGCAGCCTAAGCAGGGAAGCCCAGACTTCCCTCTCCTCAGCCACTTCGTCCAGCTTTTCCCAGGGGATCCCATGCATTCCCAGGCCAGCCGGGAGATGTAGTCTCTCCAGCGTGTCCTGGGCCTTCCCTGGTCCTCCTCCTGGTGGGACCTGCCCAGACCACCTCACCAGGGAGGCGTCCAGGAAGCATCTGGACCAGATGCCTGAGCCACCTCATCTAGCTCCTCTCAACTGATTAATTGATTAATTGCTTCAGAAATAAATCAATTTTGACTGAGTGACTGTTAGGGTCTTTGCCATGAAATTAATGCATGGTCCTTCAGTCGCAGTGGTGTGTTTACAATGTCTGAAGTGGGCCATTGCAAGCATTCGCGAGTTTCAATCTGTGGTCTAAACTGGGGAACAGGAAGTAGTGATCAGGAGACTGTCAGACTCATTGTTGTCATAACAGCTGTGTCTTTTGGCAGTCTATGGTAAAATTTCTGCAGTTTTCAAATCTCTGCTGAATCGAGACTCTGTCGGCATTAGCCTTTGGCTTGGCGCTAATGCTAGCGGCTAATGCTGCTCCATGTCATTAGTATGTTTTCTCTTCTGTGACTCAAAGAATCCATTCTGTTAAAACTCAGACTTTTATCCTTCCTTTTGTCTTATCCTCTGCTAAAACACAGAAAAAAGTATACTTGGTTATTTTTTTCTGTGACAAAGTTTTGTCTTTCAGGAAGTTGTAGTTGCGCTGTTTTTGCTACTTCTTGCTTCTTGATGGCAGAACACAAACCACACCACTGACTGATGCTTGTTCGAGGGGCACCATGTAAATTCTTGCCCAGGGCCCTGAGAAACAAAGAAACACCACTGGTAGCAGTAGCATTCATGTGTCCCATTTGGATATGCCAACTTATAAAAAAGTCAGTAAGAATGTGCAACCTGCCCACGATAATTTTATTGGCACCCCTTTAAAATCATCAGATCTGACATGCATAAGGTCTTTAATCCTGATGGTTCTTAGTGGTTTTTAAGTTAATTATCATTATTAAGATCCATTTTTAGATGTACTGTATGCATTGCTCTGGCCATTTTCTTCATAGGGATTCAGATAATTCATGACTCTGCAGTTCTTTTAATGATGACATAGGCTGTACCTTAATCTTTTGAGCCGCCCCCTCTGACTTCAAAAGAGCATAATGAAATTTATGGAGCCAGAGGTTACATGTACCCAATCAGGCTTATTCTCTTTCTTGTTGGTGAACCATTTTAAGATTCAGCTGCTCACTTACTGATGTGGTGTAATTGATTTTTCTGTCCGCTTTGGTCATTTTTCATGTGCAATGCATACATTAACTTTTCATTGGCTCAGTGAAAGCTGTTGTAGATCACTCTGTATGCGGTACATTAAAGAAAAAAAAAGAGGAGGAATGATGAGGTATCAAGTATGTTTTCAGCAATAATCTGTTGTGAAAACACATGAGACTTTAAATCTCCATTAAAAAAGCATTTAGGCTGCTTTTAATGCACTTTTATGAGAATTATTACTTTGTGTTGTTTCTTATCTTCACAGTTTCATGCAGTGTTTCATTTTTTTCCATCCATAACAAATGACACTTCCTCTCCAATTTGTTCTGCAGCATCCCTTCATTGTTGGGGAATCTCAGTCTGTCACTACTCTTAAATCTGCAATTATGAGTTTGCCTTGTGTGTGAGCGTGAGATTGTGAGTATTTACTTCTTTTTGAATTGTCCTGATCCCCAGTTTTTTAATTTCTATCGACATCTGAAATGTTCAAGTGGGAAGTTTTGCCATTATTGTCTTGTTAGTTCTTGGCCATATCCTTGTTTTTCATCATTTTTATCTAGAAGAAGAATGTTTGTTTGACCCTCTTCACATCTTCACCTCAGCTTTGTTTTCTATTAGCAGAGAGCCAATCACTATCAGGTGGCTGAGGTGGTTATAAAATTACACTTTAGTATTCCTTAGGCTTCTTGGCAGCTGGTAAGCTGTAGACATTTTTCACCTTTAAGGACTCCTGCTTGATTTCTCTCTGACTCAGAACCATACATTTCATACTTGGTTATTTATTCTGATTAGTAGGTGATCAAAATGTTGTAGAAGTATTATTTTATACGTGAATATAGTAGATATGAATTATATTCTGAAACCATAATGGCTCTCTTAAAGAAACTCCAACTGGGTTTTTTGTTCTCAGCTCTATGGTCACACTGATGGGAAAGTGTTTCCTTTCAATCAAGGATGCTGTTTGATTCAATGGCAGAGTTTTATCATGAGTCTACATCTCAAGTAAAAATAAGGACTTTCCCCTCTGATGATGACACAGTAGCACATTACTTTACCTGAAGCCCTGGGACTGACTGGTGGCCAGTCCAGGGAACACTACTTTACATTTGTTGCAGAAAGGGCAAGAATGTGAGGGTGAAGAATAAACTGTGCCCAGACTAGAAGCAGCTCTCTTTCTGCAGTGGACTCTGCATCAAATCTTTCAAAAAACCTGCCATAGCAGCGGCACAAAGCTAGTACCTTCAGACTCGAAGCACCTGGGCGAGACTCAAGATACAGTAACTGCATGATGCAGACACCTGTCAAGCAGCCAACACCACAGGTAACCACAGAAGCTGGGATAAATAGGCTTGTGGCAAGCTGGTAACACATACTGTATGGTGGAAGAAAACCTCCTTTGGCCTCGTTGTCATTTTTATCTATGATGTGCTGTTTTGGTCTGATTTTTGCAGAAAGAGAGATCTAGTGTGTGCCCTCTTTATAAGAGAAAGGATTTGTGCTAATTGTAGTGTGATGTAGACTTAAAGCATGCAATGGCTATCTTGTTGAATTCGTTGACATGACTTGACTTAGAGGGCAGAACGGCGTTGCAGGGGTGAGTGCCATTGCCTCACAGCAAGAAGGTCCCTGGTTCACTTCCCAGGCAGGGCCTTTCTGTGCGGAGTTTGCATGTTCTCCCCGTGCACGTGTGGGTTCTCTCCGGGTTCCCCAGCTTCCTCCCACTACCAAAGACATGCTCATTAGGTTGATTGGTGACTCTAAATTAGCTGTTGGTGTGAATGTGAGTGTGCCTGGTTTTCTGTCATTATATATCAGCCCTGCAACTGACTGGCAGCCAGTCCAGGGTGTGTCCCGCCTCTTGCCAAAACAAGTGGGATAGGCTCCAGCTCCAGTCGACTGCAGAATAACTTCTCCTGGGGCACACAAGTCCTGTCTTGTAACATCACTTCTTACGTTGACGTCACTCACGTATCCTTCCGCCTTTTACTGCATGAAATAGTGCTATTGCATTACATTATATTACACTAATGTGAGGAAAATGTTAACCTGACACGCCAGATGGATTTGTGTCACTGATCGATCTGGAAAACCACTCATAGAAAGCGTTTGGGAAAGGGCAGAGCCTTTGAAAAAAAAACTCGGAGGGTGATTGGATGTTCATTCTGTCCGTCACATCTTTACAGGCCAATCATAGCAACAAAACATGTGACGTAGCCGCTACCGACAAGTAAAAACCATAGAGAACTGCATAACGTGCACCAAGGCGGCTGTAGACATGTCAGTACACGACTTTTGTCAATGCTGTACTTTGTTCTTCTTTTAACAAAAAAAGGCGTCAAGTTCTAATAAAAATGACGCTACAGTAGCATCATGCTAATCCCTTTCACCATAATTGCACCAGCCTTTTGTTGCCGCTTGAATACGTCACGACTCTGCTGTGCCCAAAAGTACTGCCCCTTGATGCTGATTGGTCCTGTCACTTTCTAACCCAGCCCAAATGGTTCAGACGGGAGCTCTGCAAGATGGGTTCACCAGTGAGAACAAGGAAGTGGGCAAATTCATCTGCTTTGCAAGGTTAGAAATATGTAAGGTTAAGCATTGTATTTTTCATTGGCAATTAAGTTACAGATGATCTTAGGTGATGAGTAGTCATACGAAAGTTACTTTTAGCTGTGAGGTACTGTGTTTTTTTTAGAACGTAACTAGTTAGGGGTAATGAAATTATTTTTTTGAGTCACCAACGAAACACTGGATATGACACAATGTGACTGGATTTACAATACATGTTGTAGGGTTGTCATAAGGATATATCAGTTCTGCATTAATGTCTATATGGAAACACAGTCATAGATTCATATATCTCAGTAGAACGGTGGTTCTTAGCTGTTCCAGCATCAGGACCCACCACCACCTCTTTAATGACAACTGTGAACCAAATTTTTAGATCATAGCTGAATGTTTTTAAGTACAATATGAAAGTCTGGACTTGAGATGGAACTAAGAGATGGATACATATCCTTCAAAATTAAAGTACAACATAGATTTTCTTTTCTAGGGACACACCTGCAACCTACTAAAAAATGGCTTTGTGACCCACTTTTGAGTCCTGACACACCAGTTGAGAACCAAGGCTGTAGCAGAATTGCATTATTATAAGGAAGTGACCATTTTCTCTGCAACCACTCAGAGCACTTTGTCCTCTTTCCATCCTCCCCGCTGTCCTCCATTTCTCTCTTTCAGACATGCTGTGAACATATGGATGAGCATGTTTGATTGCTGTGAAAAACGAGCCCTTTCAGCTCGCAAGCTGGATATCATGTCACACTGTGAAGCCCCAAATCCGACGGCCATGCCAGCAAAATTACATCGATTTGATTTGCAGAGATTAATTAAGTGGCATTACAGAAAGCCTCACTTGCCTGACAGCATTAGCACTGCCGTCTGATACGCTTAATTGTTGTTTGGGGTTCGGGTGGGGGGGGTTGCTTGAGTGATGCTGTTTGTCTCCTCTGCCTGTGTGTGCTTTTGACAAGATGACAAGCTCTTCTGCTTTCAGGCCAACCCCGACGCTTTAAATCCATCTTTTGAATACACTCATTAATATCATGGACGCACGCTTGTGTACACTTCTAGCTCTCTCCACTTCCTTACAATTCGTGTCTATCATTGCCAAACACTTGTCAACATAATCTTTGAATTTATTCAGCAGTATGCACGAGCTCCACACGCATCGCTGTACTGTATCATGTAAACAGCTTGTGGAATTGCTAATGCTTGACTGTTTACCGCAATGGTTTATGGACTCAATCTGCAATCTAGCATAATTCACATGAATAATCACTGTCAAGCGCTGTCGCCATCAAATGAAAGAAGAAACTTCAGGAGAAAGTTTGGGATGAAAATGACAGAACTTTTCCCCTAAAACATACATTCGTAAGTGCTTTTAAATGACACACAGAGACCCTGTGCCTGCATTCACTTGTACTTTTACTTTTTTAGTGTCTAACTCAGTCTTTAGTGCTCTTTCCTCCATCTTAATCCTTTTTCTATGATGTCTTGGCCCACATATCTGTGGCCTTATCCAGGTAATATCAGACTTAGCTTGTGTTCCTTACCTGATAATGTTAAGGTCTCTCCTTCTGCCCATCTGATAAGAGATTGGGAGGATTTCTGCAAAGGAAAGCTTTCTGTCTGCACCTTCACTCTCAGCAGATCTAATCTCTCCTTTTTATCGACTGAAGAGAGATAGTCCCACCATAGTGTAAGTAAATACCTCTACACAACTTTTCTATCCTACAGTGGAATCAGTTGTCTCGGTGCTTGTGTTGCTTTCACACTTCATACCATGAGAATTTACGAGTGAATTGTTCTCAGATGTATGGGGAAAGTATTTAGCATAAATATGCCAACCATGATAAAATTGAGATCTATAATAATGACGTCAAAGTTTTCAATCACATTAATCATGCACTATTAGTGTAGTGAGGCAGGTATGTGAAATAATGCCATTAAATCTTTAGTTTCACTTTTCAAAACTCACACACAGCAAACCCAAAGTAATGTTCATTATGACTGGGGAATTAATTGAGTTTAGGTTAAATCACAATATGTCCCAGGGCAATTTTCAAATCACAGAAGGTGCATTATGTCTTTGACCTGAACCAAACCAGTTTTAATACATTTTTTTAAGGCAGATGTTTTGCTCTATACCAGTGATTCAACCACTTCAGTGTATTTGATAAACAATGTTACAGTTTTGGACCATAAAAGGACCTAATGATGGTGATTCTGGATCTTGTTGGTGATCCAGATTATTTGGCTTGTCTCAGTCTGAAGAGCCGGTTATTTCAGCTCCAATACAGTTTGGCTTCATTTCACCTGCCACGTTTAGCAATGTCATGACATATGACTGATATTTAGGCTGGTATTTTACTCAGACTATGCTCATTGTGCACCTCTGCCAAGGAGGTTATGTGATCGGGTGGGTTTGTTCGTTTGTTCGTTTGTTAGCAACATAGCTCAAAAAGTTGTGGACAGGTTTTGATGAAATTTTCAGGAAATGTCACAAATGGCATAAAGAAGAACTGATTAGATTTTGAGAGCGATCTGGATCACTGTCTGGATCCAGGATTTTTTTTTTTTTTTTTTAAAGGATTCTGTACTATTGGGAGATAGGGCTAATGGGGGAGGTCTTACCACTTTACTCCAGAGTTTTAAAGATGCACGCCTGGTCAAGGAGAGGAGTTGGAGCGTAACAGAGAGAAAGACAGTGAATTGTAGCGAGAATACTCACAATGTTGGGAGGAATAGAGGAATATTCACCCCCTACCATGACTTCCAGTCATCCAGTGAGACCATGGGTGAGACTGTCACTGCATCTGTTGGCACCGGCAGGCAATGCTTCCACCATGGCCATCCACCTGTAGTGAAGCCAATGCTTTGCCTCACCGTGTTTCCACCCCACCGGGGAGGGAGTAATCACTGAATACTGTGGTGGGGGGTACATGGGGACGGATCCAGGAATTTTTAAAGGATTCTTCACTATTGGGAAATGAGGCTGATGGCTGAGGTCTGCGCTCTCTGAGTGCTTTCCTAGTTTTTAAATTGACAAAAATAAAATGTAACTATCTTTTAAAGTATTCTGTCTCCCAAAATGCCTTGTGGGTCAGATGAAATCTGTTCACTGGCTGGGCTGTATGACACACCTTATATAAAACAATGTTACACCATTAAGCTCATCAAAATATATAAAAATGAAAATAGAAATAGTAGTGATTAGTGCTTTCAAATTAACACGTTAATTTTGATTAATTAATCACATAAATAGAATGAGTGAATCTTTTTTATTAGCAAATTAATCGCACTGACCAAGAAAAAGAAAAAAAAAAAGGCATAAAGCAACTAAACAGTCCTGTCATTTTGTATATGCACTCCTGCGTATTTTTTCATGGATCACAGTGTTAAACACTTTGTTTAAAAGATAAAAGCACTCTGAAGCTGACTATGTCTAAGTCAGAACAGCACCAATCTAAATAGCACAAGAATAAATAAAAATGTAAAAGCCAAGATCTTTCAATACATCTCTATTAGGAATGTGACAAGACTGCAAGACAAAAACACCATAAAATCCCTTGTTACAGATGTCTTGCGAGATTAAAAGGCTGCACAAACTCCGAGCCCTAGCTCCCATTAAGAAGTCCAAATTAACTGGAAATTGCCCCTGCTATTGCCTCTGACACTTTGAAATTATCTGTGTGGCAGCTAGTAGAGAATCAGAGCACAGCTGATCGTCCATGTCCTGTTTGAATCACCCACACTGCTGGGGTGGGGGTTAGTGGCAGAATCATCAGTCCAGATCCACCAACGGAATCATCAGTTGTGAAATGCTGGTGCTGAATACCCATGAAGAGTCAGAACCGGAGGAATACAGTGTTTAATAAGGGCATAAAGTGCCTATAAAAAGTATTCACCCCCTTTTATTGATTTTATAAATCCGTCATGGTCAATACAGTTGTGCTTTTATGACACAAAAAAACTCTCCTCTTTAATGTCAAAGTGAAAACAGATTTCCACAAAGTAAAGTCAATAAAACAAAAAATATGTTATGTAAAATAAGTGAGTGCATAAGTATTCACCCCTTTTAAAGAGACTCATCTAATTCAACAGAGGTCCAGCCAATTTGTGCGAGTAGTCTCACAGTTACTGTAATGGGGATCACCTGAGTGCAGTAAATGTGTCTGAACTGATTGTAGTATGAAGACACCTGTGTCAGGAAGTTATGGTCACTGTTTAATCAGCATTCCTGGCTACCATTAACCTTGCAAAGCAGAGGAATCAGCCTGTTTTTCACTGGTGAATCCATTGTGCAAAGCTCCCTTATGCACCGTTTGGTTTGAAAGAGACAGGACCAATCAGCGTCGAGGGGGCAGCTGTTTTGGGTGGGGTGGAGTCGTGACCTAATCAAGCAGCAACGAGAAGCCGGTGCAATTATGGTGGAAGACATTAGCATGGATGCTGCAAAAGCACGAGTTTTATCAGAACTTGACGACATTTCTTCCTTAAAAGAAGAACAAAGAACAGCAGTGAGTTGTTTTCTATATTTAAGGATGACAATTGTCGTGTACTGACATGTCTATAGTCACCATGGTTCACGTTATGCAGTTCTATATGGAGTTTATTCCTTGGTAGCTGCGCACGAGCACCTCGGTAGCAGCTACAACATCACGTTTTGTTGCTCTGATTGGTTCGTAAAGATGTGACAGAACTTTCATCCAATCACCCTCCAAGGTTTTTTTCAAAGGCTCTGCCCTTTCCCAAACACTGTCTATCAGTGGTGTCAAGTTAGGCTACCATTACACCATGAAGACAAAAGAACACTCCGAGCTACTCAGGGAAAAGTGTATTGAAAAGCATAATCCATGGCATGGATACACAAAAATTTCCAAGGCACTAAACATCCCCCAGAGTTCAGTTAAATTCATCATCAAGAAATAGAAGGAATATGGCACATGTGTAAAACTTCCTAGATCAGACTGTCCTCACAAACTGTCAATCCATGACTGTGAAAGGAGACTAGTGAGAGAAGTCATCAAGATTCAAGATTCTAGCTTCTGCAGCTGAGATGGGAGAGACTCTGCATACAGCAACTGTTTCCCAGGTTCTTCACCAATCAAAACTTTACAGGAGAGTGGCAAAGAGAAAAGACACTGTTGAAGAAAACTGATTAAATCTCAACTAAAGTTCATCTAAAGGCTGAATTTGTGTATTTACTTCACCTTTATTTATACTCAAGATATCATTGAGAGGTAACCCTCATTTACAATGATGCCAGATAGTCAATTACAGAGGAATTTCAGAGAATACTAACCAAGGAAAAACAGAGAGACTGACAAAAGGACATTAAAATCATCAGACTGGTGATGTAGACTGAGCACAAGGTCTGAATAACTAAGGTGCTAAAATTCAAGTGATAAAAAAACAACAAAGACAGTTCAGTCAGTCATTTCACATTTGCAATTTTTCAAGCATTTTTTATGGTGGCATCACATAGCATTGTTTGGTTTCAGGCTCTGACTTCATCACTCCTTGCCAATTCATCTTAGATGCAGAACTGAGGAGTGATGAGATAACATCGTAAACCCCCGGTTGGGGCCAACAGATGGATGCTGGGGTTGAGGTGGGTTGAAGTGAGAGTGCAGTGCTGATCCAGGGCAGCAGGCAATTGTGAGCAGAGGAAGAGACTGGAAATCTTACAGCTTAAACAGACCACTGAATTAGGAGGATGTGAGTCATGCCACTGGATCCATAACTTCCTGCCACTGGATCCATAACTTCCTCTCCATCAGGACACAGAGAGTCAGGATGGGCAGCCTCCTATGTGGACCTCTGACCATCAGCACCGGGGCCCCCCAGGGCTGTGTCCTCTCTCCTTGGCTCTTTTCCTTGTACACCAACAACCTCACCTCCACCCACAGCTCAGTCTCCATTATCAAGTATGCAGATGATACCACCATAATTGGACTCATCACAAACAATAACGAACAACACTGCCGTCAACAGATAGCCCAAACAACCACTTGGTGCCAAGACAATCATCTCCGACTCAAAACAGCAAAAACTCAGGAAATCATAGTTAACTTTACCTGCAATCCCACACCAAATATCCCTTTGCACATCCTGTCTGAACCCATCACCATCACTGACTCCTTCAAATTCCTCGGTACACACCTCTCCAGTACACTCAAATGGAAACTCCACTCAGACCACACCTACAAGAAAGCCAGCCAACGTTTATTCTTCCTCCGTCAGCTCAAAAAATTCAGAGTCAGACCCAACCTTCTCCTACAGTTTTACACCGCCATCATAGAAAGCATACTCACCTTTTTCAATAATTGTCTGGTATGGTAATTTGGACTCACACTCACGCAAAAAACTACAGCGCATTGTCGATAAATCCTCCAAAATCATTGGTCAACCCCTCCCATCCATAGACACACTATATCACTGACGCATCACACAAAGAGCCTTCAAAATCACCTCGGACCCCTCCCATCCTCTCCATCACCTGTTCACTCTCATGGCCTCAGGGAGGCGCTACAGATCTCTGCCAACCAAATCAGTAAGATTCGAAAACAGTTTCATGCCCTCTGCCATAAGAACACTCAATCAAGCCATGGACTGAATATGCCTTTTGCTGTATTGTGTCTCATGTTTTTGTCTGTTCTGTGATGACACAGTTGATGTGAGCGTCCTTTTCAAGTGCTGTACCGAAAGCAAATTCAACCAAACTGTTTGTGTGGTCATTAATAAAGATTCTGATTCTGATTCTGAGGTGATTGGATTAGATACATGTCAGGTGTGCTTGAAATTACTGCCTGAACTAACTCACAAGGTTTGCACACTGAAGAGAGGTTCAAAGAGTAAAATGATAAAAAATGAATAAAAAGGTCACAATTACTTTAAAAAAAAAAAAAAAAAAAAAAAAAAAAAAAAAAGTTGCAGTGTCTAAACATGCAATCCTGACTATCAACACGGACTTGGTGCTGTGATTGCAGCCAAAGGTGCATTTCTATTTTTTAATTTTTGTCAAAAAAGCCAAATCATATTGACCATGGTTTTATAAAATCAATAAAACATAAAACATCCAAGGGGGTGAATGCTTTTTATAGGTGCTGTATACCTCAATGCCATGCTGAGTTTGATTTTTCCTGTCTGCACTGCAACCACACACTTGTAATTAATATAAAGTATAAATCTTTCTTTTTCATGTAGGAGTCAAAGAAAATTATGATGCTGGTTAAAAACTGCAGATTCATAGACAGAGCACAAGGCACACACTATCAGACATCCACATTCCCTTCTCCCCTTCCCTCTTCTTTATTGTGTAACCTAATGAGGCATCGTGAATACACTGTCTGCATATATACAGGCCTATTTGTACTTGCAGGATGGAATGTGGATGGATGGCTGAAGTAATCCCACATGAAAGTAATTTTAACCAGGTCTAAACCTCTGAGCAAGGCTTCCCTATCTCCTATTTGTCATGCCATTGTTGGAGGACTCCGGCAAAACAAAAAAGGTCACGATGAAAGCAGACATAACTCTGCGAGAGAAGAAAAATACATCATGAAAAAGAAATGGAAAAGAATAGGAGAGAAAACGGGACGGGGGGCGGGGGAGGGATCAGACGAGGGAGTGAGAGATGTGAGTGTAAGATTTGTTGGGTTTGTGTGAAAGAATGACGAGCGTAGACGGAACAAAAAGAGAACATAGGAAACAAGGAAAGGGAAGAGATGGAGAGCAGCAGGAGGAATGCTCAGAGGAAGCAACATAATGCCAGGCTCTGGTCCTGGTTAATCTCTTGTACTGTCTGTCATCATGTAGCCGTTTGGTGGGTTAAATCATGTGTCTCACTGGACCCCCACTCAATTCCATCTCCTTGGAGTGTTTCAGCTTGGCTAATTTCAGCTGAGCCCAGGCTTGTAGACAGTGTTGGGTGATTGATCTCACTCATTATAGGACTGAATGTTTCCACTCACACAGCATCGTATTTGTTAGATAGTGTGGCCCTGGAGAAATCCCTCTGTTCACTACAAATGCTCAGTGGGACGGACATACTTACCTGTGCAGGGCAGCTCATACTCAACAGTAAATCAGACAGAATATCTGAGTTATGAGTCATCTTTGAATGGATCTGGTTGTTTTGAAGGTGGAAAAGTAACACCTTATTCGTGAAAGAGTGGGTTAACGTCCCAACTTGCTCTTTGATGCAGGATATTTGGCTGCACAGTTCAGGAAAAACTGCAAGGCCAACATTCAAGTGACAATTCCTGAAGTTGCAAGATCTCTGGACAGTGTTTGCAGTGGTAGTAGTGGCGGGCAACCCATCGCTCACCTCAACAGTCTCGGGCATGAGAGGTGCAGGTGCCGATCTGGGGTTGCAAGCTGCTTGGGGATTCCCTCTGCCCAGGTCACTAGTAATGTTAGCAACTGAGCTAACCTTAGCTGTCTCACTGATGGGTGAAGAGGCTCTCTTGGTAACTGAACTATCCTCCCCACCCCAGGCCAATGAGGAGGGGTACACTTGCTCACAGTGCCACTGTGTTGAAACTACAGTAACACTCGTGGACAAGCCAATGCAAAGCATTAGACAATCCTTTTTAAGCAGTTTGGCAGGTTGTGATGTTACGTGCTTACTGTTCTGGGCCCCCTTTGGGTCTAGGGCCCCTGGGCAATTCCTCAGTTGCCCTAATGGTTAATCCGGCCTTGCTAGACATAACCTTGGACATAATACCAAAATCTCATCAAATAAAAGTGATCTTAGCAGCTGGTTTTAAATGTTCCCTTGTTGCTGCTGAGCATCTGCAGGTGCATCTCAGTGAATTAAAACACCATGGAAAGATTTATTTATTTCAATAGCTGGATTCAAAAAGTGAAACTCATATATTGTATACACACATTCATTACACAGTGAAAGATTAAGTCTCTATATCTTTGAATTTTTGTTACTATGGTTTGTAGTTAATCCATCCATTTTCCACAACACTTATCCCCTTGGGGCTCATGGGAGGGCTGGAGCCTATCCCAGCTGTCATTGGGCAAGAGGCTGGGTACACCTTGGACTAGTGCCAGCCAATCACAGGGCTGACATGCAGCGACAGACAAGCAGGCATGCTCACAATCAAACCTATGGACAATTTAGAGTCCCCAGTTCACCTAATGAGCATGTCAAAGCATGGTGGTGGGAGGCAGGGTTATTAAAGTTAACTAAAGCTAACTAAATAACTAAAACTGCAAATGTTAAATCATTAAAATTAACCTAAACCAAACTAAAAAAGCACTCGGATAGCACAGACCTCTGCCATTACACCTATCCACCAATAGTGAAGAATCCTTTAAAAATTCCTGGATCCTGGACCCACCACGGCATTCATCGATTACTCCTTCCCCAGAGGGATGGATACAGTGAGGTAAAGCATTGGCTTCACTACAGGTGGACTGTCATGGTGGAAGCATTGCCTGCTGGTGCCAACAGATGCACTGACAGTCTCACCCATGGTCTCACTGGGCTGTCTTTCTCCCTGTTACGCTCCGACTTGTCTCCTCGACCGGGCGTGCGTCTTTCAAACTCTATACACTCCAAAACTTTGAATAGAAACACACCCACAAAGGCTGCTTAGATTGAAGTTACTCATGTCCACCATCTCCTGGTGTAAAGAGGTAACAGCATTGACCTCCGCCATTAGCCCTATCTCCCAATAGTACAGAATCCTTCCTGGATCCAGATGGTGATCAGGATCACTCCCAAAATCTAATCAGTTTTTCCTTATGCCGTTTGTGACATTTCCTGAAAATTTCCTGAAAACCAGTCCACAACTTTTTGAGTTATGTTACTAACAAAATAACTAACTAACAAACTAACAAACAAACTAACCTTGCCGATCACATAACCTCCTTGGCGGAGGCAATGATAAGTGAAGAGCAGCTTGTTTGAATGTGTTTTTAAAAATTTATGATGTTCACTCAGCCCTGACATGTATACGAAAAAACTAAAACTAACACTAAAACTAACTAGAATGGCTGTCTGAGGCGGCAGACCCACACCTAAGCAGCGCCACCGAGGGACTCACACTCCCATTGATTACTATGGTGTTCAAAATTCGAAGTGCGAGGAAAACCAAATGGGTGCACAGATCATCACCAAAATCTAATCAATTCTTCCCTGTCACTATCCCAGTATTCCCTGAAAGTTTGGTGAAGATCCGCTTTTCTGTTCTTGAGTTATCTTGTACACATACAAACAAAGAAACAAACAAATAAATAAAGATACAGAATCCTTTACATAACCCTCTGCCGATTTCATCGGCATGGGTAATAAAAACTAAACAAAAACAAAGCATTTTTGCAAAATAAAAACTAAACTAAACTAACAAACCCAACAGTCAAAACTAATACAAACTATCTGAAATCTAACACAGAAAGTGAAAACGAAATAAGAATCAAAACTGCAAAACTATTATGACCTTGGTGGGAGGAAGCCGAAGTACCAAGAGAGGACACACGAAAAAGAAAGGAAGCAAACCAGGAACCTTCTTGCTGTGAGGCAACAGCGCTTACCCACTCACAAAAAATAAAAAAATAGAATGTCACACAAGACCAATAGGAAGGCGAGGAGATCAGCCTGTGGTACTACTGAGGTTTTATAAAGCACAGGTTGATTTGTATCCAAGAGTGTTGGAAGGCTACAGTGATGGCTGTCCTCCTTGTTCAAGTGGATTCTGTTCACCCTGTGCCAGGGGGTTGTATCAGCTATATGGCGTCATTGTAAAACTTAATCTTCTTTCAACTGCACGGCAGTTTGGACACTTTTTTCCTCATAAAAAGGCAGAAATCATCAGAATCAAGTCAACAGTCTGTTGTGACTCACCTTACGGATGAGCACAAGTTGTAGTCAGCGAGATGAGATGCAAAGGCAATAAAATCGCTCTATCGCTGCTTTATCTATGAGCCCATTTAATCCACTGATCTGCACGTAGATTTACAGATACGAAGAGCGACGTTGCTGACATCTTAAAAAGTGATTTTAAATCATCCATGGTGGCAGGGTCAACTTTTTTGACAGGTTAAAACATAAACCATTTCTGCTCAGGTCATGACCAGAGTGGTTGCTATGGTAGCTACTTCTTCTTTTTCCTCCTACGTGCATACCACCACCTGCTGTATCAGACTGAGAACAGACGCCAGTGGGCATCAACAAATTGATGTTGCTAGTGTGAAAGCAAGTCAGTGGAGGGGAGGGGGGATTCGCACCTTGCTGTGGTTCGAATCAACTGGACATAGTTTGAAAGTGCTGCTGCTATTATAAACATATGCATATGACACTGCGTTCCAAATTATTATGCAAATTGGATTTTAGTGTCAAAAACATGTTTTTTTTTTTTTTTTTTTTGGTCAGTCTGACTCAAGGATGGTATTGTGTCTCAGGGCTCTTTGGATCACTGAAATTAATCTCAGACACCTGAGATCATTATCAAGCAGGCCACAGATTTCAAGCAATATGGGAAAGAAAAAGGATCTCTGCTGTTTAAAAGCCTCAAATAGTGCAATGCCTTGGACAAGGAATGACAACATAAAATATTTCATGAAAACTTAAGCGTGATCATCGTCCTGTTAAGAAATTTGTGGCTGATTCAGAGCACAGATGCGTTTGTGCAGATAAAGGCATAATGAGGAAGGTTTCTGACAGACAAATTCATCGGATTAAGAGAGCAGCTGCTAAAATGTCATTACAAAGCAGCAAACAGGTATTTGAAACTGCTGGTACCTCTGGAGTCCCATCAATCTCAAGGTGCAGGATCTTCTAGAGGCTTGCAGTCATGCATTAACCTACTATTCAGCCACCCCTAACCAATGCTCACAAGCAGAAACGGTTGCAATGGGTCCAGAAATACATTAAGACTCATTTTAAAACAGTCTTGTTGACTGATGAGTGCCGTGCAACCCTGGATGGTCCAGATGGAGGAGTAGTGGATGGTTGGTGGATGGCCACCATGTCCCAACAAGGCTGCAACATCAGCAAGAAGGTGGCATGTTTTGGGCCTGAATCATTGGGAGAGAGCTGATAGGCCTCTTTAGGGTCCTTGAAGGTGTGAAAATGACCTCAGCAAAGTATATAGAGTTTCTGACTGACCACTTTCTTCCATGGTATAAAAAGAAGAGCAGCGCCTTCTGTAGCAAAATTTTCTCCAAGCATGACAATGCACCATCTCATGCTGCAAAGAACCTTTGGAACACCCTCAAGCAAAAGATCTTTGAGGGTAGGAGGCAGTTCACATCAAAATAGCAGCATCTTTAGGAGGATATTCTGACATCTGGCAAAGAATTTCAATCAGAAACTCTCCAAAAAATCACAAGTTTAATGGCTGCAAAAATTTTGAAGGTGATATCAACCTATCCTATGTTAACATGGAACTCGGTCTGTTAATATGTTTTTGATTGAAATAGCTTTGATTTCAGTAAATATGACCTCCTAATGCTGCAAATTCAACAAATGACCATTTTCACTTCTTTACAACCTATAAAATGTTTTGATACCTTGTGCATAATAATGTGGAACAGTACATTTTGAGGGTTTTTTAAAATAATTTTTGAGACAAAATATTTATCATTAGGAGTTTTGTTCAATAAAATTTGAATTATGCTCTAACGCCTGATTGACTACTTAGGAAAATCTGAGAAAAATATGATTTGCATAATAATTTGTAAATGATATTTATGATGAAATTCAAAGAAATACTGTGGCTGTTTTTAAATACCCTTGGATAGGTTATTGCCATATTACCACCTATGCCTACTACTGAGCTGCATTGGTTCAAACATTACCTGCATTTTCACAAATGACTGTAAAAAGGCTGCCAGTGTACTTAATGTCTTTAAAAAAATCAACTGCAATTTGAGTAAAGAAAGCCTTTGACTAATTATTTCATTCACAGCAGTAATGAACTGTGAATTTCTGCATAATGAATTAAAAACTGAGCAACTTCCACGTTCCTTAAAAAAAATATCTGTTTGCTTAGTTTTTAATCAAATCCAAGCACTGAGCTCGAGTCTGAGTCTGAGGGTCTAAGGATGTAGAGCCACCCCAACAGAACACCCACACTGTTTGCCCTGCAGTTTAAAAAGCGTGCTGTGTGTGTGGAGGATGTTGTGTAACAGATAACTTGAAGCTTCCTCTGAGGTTGACTAAATTATTATGTGCATCTCCAGAGTCTTGTATTTGTGCTCTGTCTGTGGGCTGCCTCTCTGTGGATATTAATACACCCAGCTTTCCCCAGGGTAGAGAGACAGAGCGCTCACTGATCTCTCTTCCTTCTTTTATCACCGACGAGGTGACACCTGGTACGGATCACCTCATCTCACCCAGTCCCTCTCTCTGTCTCATGCATTGCATGCAAACATTCACCCCCCCCCAACACACACACACACACCCACCCCCCCACACACACACACACACACCGTATGATCTGCCTGGCACATGACCCTCACTCCTTCTCCTTCTCCCCCTGTCACTGTGTTTCCCCTGCTTTTCAGAAACCTAGTCACCCCATGAAAAGGCCAGCACATACCAGGCCACAGCCTAATGCATGAACAGTCTGACATAACCCTGTGTGTTTCACTAGTGACCCCTCTCCACAGCTCTAGCGCTGTTAATGGCACACACTACCACCCATGGTGACACGCATGCTTTGCCCGGGGTTATAGCCGTGCTGAGGAGAGAAAGCACAGAAAATGGAGACCCTGGAGGAACTGCTTGTGAGGCAAGGGCCACATAAGCACTACAGGCAGCCAGAGGCAGCGGTAAACTAGGGCTTTTTAACGTGGCTTTGTGTGTAAGACTACAAGAAAAAACAACTCATCCCCTTGGAATTATAAGGTCTGCTTTCTGAGCAGTTCTGAGATATTAAGCTTCAATGATTTGGTATTTAAAATAGAAAAAATGGAAGATTATACCAGTCTCTTTGATAAATTGACATACCAAATATATTCAATAAGTGCAATATCATAATTCTATTACGTCTAAAAATAAATTCTTTCAAAGCAGATAGGATGAAGAATGACATTTTCAACTTTCAAGGAACACAAACAATAATGATTTATTTTTTTAAGTGTTTTTTTTTTTTTGTTTGTTTTTTTCCTAACAGAATGTTTAAGTCTGAGTAAAGAAGAGGATTAGGGCCACTGACAAAAATACGTTTTTGAGATGCAAGTTTTCTCAGAACTCTCAGAAAAAAAGTCAGAATTCTGAGATTGAATTCAGAAATCTGACTCCTGAAAAATGTCAGAATTCTTAGATTAAAATCAGAATTCTTAGATTAAAGTCATAACTCTGAAAAAACAGTCAGAATTCTGAGAAAAAAAAGAATTCTGAGTTTCATGTCAGAATTCTGACTCTTGAAAAAACATCAGAATTTGGACATGAAACTCAGAATCCTGAACCAAATCATAGAATGAAAAAAAAGAACTCTGAGAAAAAAAAGTCAGAATTCTGACTTAATATCTAAGATAATCTCTTATCTTGTTTTTTTTTTTTTTCTTTTGATTGACCCTAATCTTCTTCAATATATGAGAAATTTTGATTTAGAGTTTTTAACAAATTTTAGGACATTTTCTTATTGAAGGACATTAGTCCTGGAAAAGAAAGTTAAAGTGTTTATATGAATATAATGGCCCCTTAATTCAAACCGAATTGGAGGTTAACTTTTATCAGATTTGGTGAATTAGAAATGTTTCAAAGATTTGCACAGAGACAGCAGAATGATCTCTGTTATGAAGCTTAATATCTTAATTGTAGGGCTGTCAGCATCAGTGCATTATTCACAATTTATCAAGGTTCATAACTGGTGCCTTGATTTTTTTAATCACATGAATTACATGCTTTATTGTCCCACTCAGCACACTTTTAATTAAGCCACTGTTGAATAAGTCCACCACTGCTCCTTAATACAGTACTTATGACAAGTATTCACCCTTTGGATGTTACCCTTTAATTGATTCTAATTTGGTCGATATAATTTGGGTTTTTTGATTAAAAAGAAAAAAAAAAAAAAAAACTTAAGTGTCAAAGTGAAAACAGATTTCTACAGAGTAATGTCAATGAAACAAAAATAAATAAGGTGAAATAAGTAACTGCAGAAATATTCATCCCCTTCAAATCAGTATGTGGAGGATGCACCGTTGGCTGTAATCAAGGCCTGGGTTGTCACTCCAGAATATTTCCCTTTGTTGTAAATAAGAAAAAAAGAAAAAAAAAAAAAAAAAAAAAAAAAAAAATTTCTGTGTAGCTTTCGCTGTAGGCTTTGAGTCATTGCATTCATTTTACCCTCTACCTTTACGAGCTTACCAGGGGTGGCTGCTGAGAAGCATCCCCACAGCATGATGCTGCCACCACCATGATTCACAGTGGGGATGGTGTGTTTGTGGTGATGTCCGCCAAACATAGGCGCCATGTCTGATGGACAAAAGCCCTATTTTGGTCTTATCAGACCAATGAACTTTCTTCCACCATGGAATTTCCCACATCTTTTGGCAAGATTTAATCTGCATTTTCTCCAGCAGTGGATTTCTCTTTGTCACTCTCCTTTAAAGCTTTTACTGGTGAAGAACCTGGGCAACAGTTGTTGAATGCTGAGTCGCTCCCATCTCCCATCAATGTTCCCACTTCTTAAGGAAGCTTGGTACGGGTCCCTCAGTGTCAACAATCTCAACAGATTGCAGGGCATTTTAAGAATCGGTGGAAAATTTTCAGTTTCAGCTCTTACTGACCTAACTCAGTTGTTCCTTTATTTTCTGGGTTTAAGCTGCTACACCCAGTCACAGATCCAGCCTGCCAGCATGCAGGACAAAAAGGCTAAAAACACTTTTATCCCTGCTGCCATTGTTGTTTTTTAAATGATTAGTTGTGTGCCTGTGCGTTTTCTTACTATGTATGTTTATTGTTGTATTGCACATTGCCCCTTGTGCTTCCATTTATTGTGTGATTTTTGCTGTATTTATAATAGGTCCAGAGATATGTCTTGACTGCTGGCTTCAAAACAACTGCTCTTCACAGGGATAAAAAAGTGAACCTTGAACCTTGATATCAGCTGCTGAAGCTCGTAACTCCTTTAGAGCAGTTAGAGGTGTCTTGGTGGTCTCTCTCACTAGTCTCCCTCTAACACCGTCACTCAGTTTGTAGTGATGGCCTATTCAAGCTAGATTTACGTACGTCGTATTACTTCCAGTACCTAATGAAGAATTTAACGGGATGATCAGTGCCTTGGATGTTTTTTTTTTTTTTTTTTTTTTAATCCATCCTGTGACTTAGACTTTTCAATAACCTTTTGTCTGAGTTGCTTGGAGTGTTCTTTTGTCTTCATGATGTAATGGTATCCAGGAATACTGATTAACCAGTGACCTTTCAGACACAGGTGTCTTTTTTCTGCAATCACCTGAGACACATTCACTCTACTCAGGTGATCCCATGCCACTAATTGTGAGACTATTAGCACCAATTGAATGGACTTCTGTTGATCTAGGCCAGTCACTTTTAAGGGGATACTTTTGTATGTTAATGACATTACTCTGTAGAAATCTGTTTGGGCCTTTTTGTGAGTAGTTTGCATGTTCTCCCCATGCATGTGTGGGCTCTATCTAGGTACTCTAATCTGGTCATTTGTCTCTCTTTGTCAGCCCTGTGCAGTTTGTATATCTCAGTAAGAGTTTTGCATTTCTGTCTGGGTTGTCCTACATACACTAAGTCTAATGTATAACATCAAAACAGCAACCTCTGGTGTTGATAAATAAAGCCTACGGCTATGTGTGAAAAAATGCAGGCTGCAAAGCCCCAAGAGTCCCATTTACACCCAAGCTAAAATACCTTTTTTTTATTATTACAGCAGAAATAAACAGCCTGGTTTAAAATATATTTTTGATCCGAACAACTCATGGGTTTATTAGTTCATTTTGTAAGGGGATATATTTATTTTGTGAATATATATAGATCCTCAGTTTTATTATAATAATGCTAGGAGTTGGTAAAACGTAGGAACATGGGTAAGGTGACAGGTGGGTGTATTGTAGCTACAGCTGTAGATTAAAGGCCTTTTCTCTATGCTAACTTATACTCAGTTAATTTCCAATACAGACGGTACATATACGTGATGTCACGGTTTGAGTGACTACAGTTCCAGCCTCTAAGTGGCAGAGAGCTTAAAGTGGTGACAGGAATAAGTAGGTAAGCAGTAAATGGCTCTTTTCAGCTGAAAAGTGCAATCATTGAGTAATCACATCTTAATAATGTTCATGTAAGGCAGTATGGATTCTCGGCTGATGGACTACATATGTAAATGTATTTGCAGCTGAAGTGTTAAGCTTAACAAAGTCACAAGATGAAGCAGTGCTATTATTACAGCTACCAATTTTCTGCAATATTCTTATATTTTTAGATACTTTTTTATGTTCATGAGCTGTAAGCCATAGTTATCAAGATTAAAGATTATGAAAACAATTCAAAAATGGAAATATTTACTTTGTGTGTTATAAATCTAGAATCTGTGTAAGTTTCTTTTTTTGATGAAAATACCCTTAATGAAAAAAATTCCAGCATGTTGAACCAAGTCATAATTGGTAGACTTCTGCAGCATTCCATTTACCTTGGAAGTCTAAAGTCTGAGCTAATAACCCACAATTTACACATACCGTGGCTGCGCCATGATCCGCTGGCGAATCTGACTGATGCAAATCGCATCAATTTCCGGATGCAAACTGAGTCAATTCGCATTGATCAGAAAGCTCCAAACAGGAAGTCAAAAGCATGGAGAATACGGTACTTTCAAAATAAAACACAATGCACGGACTCCTGATCGTAAATCATCAACATATCTCAACATTACATCTCATCCTGCAGCGGGAGCAAAGGGTCACAGAGCTACAACAGTGCCACTGAGGAGGAAAAGTTTACTTTTGAGGAAATTTAGCCAAATTCAAATTCAAATGAAACCACACATCCTTAATTCAACATTAACCTTTTACCTTCCTAATGTACTCACCCATGATAAATTAACCCAAAGAAGTTAAAATAGTCCACTGTTGACATACTATCCCTGCATGAACTCGTAGTCCTCCTGTTATCTCTGCCCGCTGATCAGGGATGCGTGCCAGAGTATGTGGAAATTGTGGGTATGAGTAGGTGACAGAGCTGGGATACAACTACACTTTGTTGAAAACGCCCACAGGGAAACGTATTTGGATTGGATGACACGCCAGCTGCACAGTCCCTGATCAAAGTAAACTCTCTTTAAATAACTTCTTTGCGCTCATAATAAACAAGATAATATAGAAGATGTTTCACATGTAAGAATCATTCACTGAGAAATCACAGGTTCATTGCTTTTTTGTCAGCTGTCATCACCAGTGCTGCATAAGCTGTCTCAAAATAGCCAGCATAACATTGCAGGGTGGTTTGAGATGCTTCATTCAAGCTCACCAAAAAATAAAAAAAAAAGAGTGTGCACCAAAACTTTGTGAATAAGTTAGAACATGTAGCTTTAACACTCCCTTTTATGTGTTGTTGGCTTATCCCTGCATATACATACTGACACGCAGAGATGCTGAGCCATTATGCAGTTATGCGAGGAAAACATCACCCGTTCCATGGAAATTAGCCTTATTGCATTTTAAGCACCTGATGATAAAGATGGTAATTCCTCTGCATAAGTAGAATAAAGATTAGCCTACTGTATGTGAGAGCTTATGGAGTTATGCAGTTTTTCAAGCACATGAACAGGACACATTTTCACCTCTTTGTGACCTGAAAATAAATGTTATGTACTGTAAAAAAAGGCCGTAAATATTACTCTGCCATTGCTACAGTTAATAAAATCTGCATAAACGTGCCTTAAAAGGCACCAGCTTAAAAAGTAAGGTTACAAGGAGAATTTAGTCGATCCCAAAAGACTTATGAGGTAAGAGTGAAACATCCGTTCTCCCAGTCATCTGGGTTATATGAGTTGAAGTATCAAACAAACTTAAAAGACTAATTTATTCATTCTTAACATGCTCTGCCTGTGTTTCCAAAGCCTAATATAGCTTTCTCCTCTGTGCCATAGAGCTCTGTTGTTGTCCAAAAAACACATCAATTAGCCACGGTGCTGCACAGGCTGACATCTTCCTCCATTACAGTGAACACGAGCGCTGCAGTTTATTTTGAGAGAATCACACTAACGTAATTACTCATGAGTGCACCGTCTCTACGGCTGAAAATAGTCCCCAGAAAAAGCACGTCGGTTTGAGTGATACTTCTGACATATTTTTGAGATTTACATCGTCTGTAGGGAACAAATGGCTTCCAGAAAAGTGTGACAAGCAGGCAGGAGAAGTGGGGAGGACTGCAAAGATAGACATGTATGTTATGTTGATTTTGCTACTTTAGACTGTTGACGAGAGCAAAAAATAAGACATCAGTATGTTTTTTTTTTTTGTTTTTTTTTTGCTTGTTTGTTTTTTTTGTTTTTGTTTTTTAATGAGGAAAACTGGAAGCATGATGCTTGAATTAGACATTGCAGTTATTACTTTGTGATCTTGAGCCACATGTGGCTCTTTTGTGATGATTTGTGGCTCTTTTATGTCTTTATTTACAATATTTTTCCCCCAGAAACCTTGAAAAAGGTCAACTTTAACCTTAGAAATAATCTATTACAAGTTAAATCTATCAGTTTGTTTCCCACTCTTGTACGGGTGGCTTTAATTGTCAACCTTTTTATTGTCTGTATATCTCTATTGCCCTTATTTGCATTTTTTCCCTTTATTCCTCTTTTTTTGCCACTTTGAATCTATTTTTACTGCTTTTTAAGCCCAAGTGTGTCACTTCTTGCACTTTTTTTTTTTTACAAGTTTTTGCCTTCCTTATCCTGCTTTTTTTTTAATCCAATTCCACTACTTTTACTCCCCATTTTTGACTTTTTTGTCATTCTATGCCTATTTTCCTTTTTGCCCATTTTTGCCACTTCTTCTGTCAGTTTTTGATCATTTTGCCACTTCAACATATTTGTATTGCCACTTTATCCCATTTTTGCCACGTTCCACTACTTAGATTGTGGCTCTTGCTAAGGTATTTTTCAACAATGTGGCTCTTTGGTTGAGCAGGGTTGAGAAAAACTGGTGTAGACGTAGAGTAAGCCGGCTGAGGGCCCCATCAGGCAGGAAGGAGGATTGACACAACCCCGGTAGAGCTCTGGATGTCCTTGGATATTACCAGAGGTATGGAAAATATCTGTTGAAAAAATAAGTCCACACATTTAGAGCAGATTAATTGGTGGATGTGCAAGTAAGCATGGCTTGGGGTACCATCCGGGCAGGTAGTAGTGATGCCCCGAGCCCCTTGTCATGCTGTAGATGTCCCGAGATCCTGGAAACAGCCAGCGGTCTCCGGGCATATTAACAGGATTGAAAAAGCCCAGATAAAAGAATGAAAGAGAAGCCTGGCTGCTGAGTGAAACACACGTGCTAACCTTGCAAAGCAGAAGGATTCACCCGTTTCTGTGTGTCTCACTGGCAAATCTATCTTCCAAAGCTCCCGTCTGAGCTGTTTGGGCCTGGTTAGAAAGTAACAGGACCAATCAGCATCAAGGGGCAGTAGTTCTGGGCGTGGCAGAGTTGTGATGTATGCAAGCAGCGACAAGAGGTCGGTGCAGTTATGGCGGAAAACATTAGTGCGGATGCTGCTAAAGAATCAGTTTTATCAGAACTTGATGACATTTCTTCGTTAAAAGAAAAACAAAGAACAGCATTCTGTTGTTATCTTTTCAAAAACGACAAAAGTGGTGTACTGACATGTCTACAGTTGCCATGGTTCATGTTATGTAGCTCTCTATGGGGTTTACTCCTCGGTAGAGGCTACGTCACGTGTTTTGTTGCTCTGATTGGCCCGTTAAGATGTGACAGACAGAACGTTCATCCAATCACCCTCCATGTTTTTCTCAAAGGCTCTGCCCTTGCCAAAACGCTGTCTTTCCAGATGGATGTGTGAAATCTATTTGGCGTGTCAGGTTACGCGTGTCCAGCATGTGTAAAGCATTACTCTGCCACGGCCCCACCCACCTCCATTCTTGGGTCACAGCACGTTGGGTCCCACGATAAATCCTTAGCGCCCTACGTGCCTTAAAACAAACAAACAAACAAACAAACAAACACCCTTCATTCTGATCATCAGCCCTCTATTTGAATGAAAACATATAACAGCAGTGCAAACTTTTGTACAAATCCTTTAACAGATTGTATTTTCTGTTGAGTTTCACTTTCTTATGGCACCTGATGAGGATCTATCCTTCTTTAAAAGCCTCTAGTGGCCCACTTGAGTAACTGCAGTTTCAGAACTTTTGCAGTTGCCTCATTTTGCACCCAGGGAGGTTGCTGCTTATTCCAACTGTTTAAATGAAAATGTATGGCATTACTTTGCCTTTGTTTCTCAAACTTTAACTCAGCAGTCAGTCTGAAACTTTCCCACACTTGGAAGCGAAGGTGAAATTACACAGCCTGAACTCTATTATTTGTATTTCAATGTATTAGGATCTCATTGGTCTGTCTCCCCCTTCCTTCCCCCCTGATTACAGAGGGTGATGCATGGCGCTCCACAGGAAGCTGATTAATGCTGAGAATAGTCACCAGAATATCGTCAGATTAATACAAGGCCCTGGAGTAACACAGCTGCTAACCAAGCAGCTTTTAGACAGAGTACAGTACATCTATTTTAGAGCCCTCTCCCTCATCATATTTCTGCTGTTCTTCTTTCAACCTGTTACAGAATGCACACACGCTCCTACACACTAAATGACAGGAGCATGAAAAGGAAGTTCATGTTCATGTGGTGTAAATCTTCTTTTATTCTTTCCTTCCTGCCCCTGCATTGTAAGATGGCAGAAAGCTCCTGAGAGACCTACTTTCTCTCCTTCTCCCTCTCACACTCCCACATGACACTCGCTCTTTAATCCTCCCTGTCCTGATCTCCTCCTCACACATCTTTAGCTGAAATCTGTCGCTCACCTCTCTCCTTCTTCTTTGTCCTGATCTTTCCCTCTCCATGCTCCTCCATTTCTGCCGCTCTTCTGCTCAGTGTCAGATGTGGCTCACACAGGTGCAATCCTCGCTTTCACGCAAACACACAGGCAGACACACACAGATGCACACTGCCATTAAACCACAGTACCTGAACGAGTGTTTGTCATCGATGTGAGAAGAAATGTGTCAGTATTAGAGACATTGTGTCAAAGCAGATTATAAGTAAGCATATAAAATAAGCTAGAACTGACATCTGGTGGTTATACGCCCCTGCAAGGTATCATTTGATGGACTTAGAAAGTGTACAGGTGGGTTTAGAAGAAGGCCTGAAATGGTTTGTGATTGTGCCAGTCACTGGCTAATCAGTATTCCTGGCTACCATTACACCATGAAGACAAAAGAACACTCAGAGCACCTCAGAGAAAAGGTTATTAACTTCCTTAGACCCATCACGCACATGTGAAGACATTACATTTGGCTTTTCTACAACAAAGTGATCATTTCTGCTTTTAGAATTTTTGAGATTTTTGTCTGAAATGTCCATTACAGTTTAAGTAATTAACTTTGAGTGTTGGGATTCGCTGCTTTTTGGATATTGTGGGAAGTTTGATTGGAAATGAGCAAGTATTTACATGGAAATTTCAGGGATGTTCATATATTTTGTGACTTTCATTGTAAGATTGGGAGAATATTGTGTAAATTATGGAATTTTCATGGGAATTTGGGAAATGTATTAATACATTTTTGGAAATTTGGAGTGGGAATTTTGGGGTAGAGGTTGTCCTTCAAAATTTTAAGGAATTTTCATGGAAATTTCAGGGAATTTATCTGGATGTTTGAATGTTTCTGTCATTTAAAGGAATTTGCTAGGGAGAATTTTCTTTGACATTTGGGGAATTTGCTAAAAAAAAGTTCAGAAATTTGCACAGATTTTTTTTTTTTGGGGGGGGTGTTATTGGAATGTGTAAGCTTCACTGAAAGATTTGAGGATTAGTTGAAACAACTTTAAGCTACTTTTTATTGAAATTTTGGGAATGGGAATTAAATAGGGGTGTGAATTTCTCCTTTTCAAGACGTTTTGATTCGAATCTCGATTCACAGACTACGATTCGATTCACTTGCTATTCATTAAAATGTAGAACGATTCAATCCAGAGCAATCTGATTATTGAATCAAAATAACTTTTTGCTTAAACAAAAATGAGGAAAAAAGGGGAAAACAAAAAAATTTCATAATAATCTAACTTTATTTGATCTTATTATATAACAGACTAAATGCCAGGCCTCCTGTGCTAACATTCTGAAATTATGTTTAAGAAAGTTTTCGTCACACCCAGGTGTCTTACTCTGACATTAAATTAGGAGATAAATATTAAAATTAGTTTTTACTGGTACATGTTCGTCCTTCTGTACTTGTAACTTCCTTAGCATCATAAATTCCAGTAACAGAACAAACTAAATATCAAATTTTCCCAAGAAGCACAAATTGAAACGAATTTAAAGTCACAAGGAGATTTGGACAGACAGAGCTCTGTGTGTCTGCTGGTACAAGAGAACAAGGGGTTAAAATAATATTGAAAACAGTCAAATCAAAACAGCTTTCTATACATTTTTTTTTCTTTCATAATTCCTCTTAATGTGAGTATTCAGTCCACATGACCCTAAAACATGGTTATTTCCTTTCTCTGTGTATCTGACCGTTCTTGATTCTTTTCATTCTTGAATTAATTCACTGGAGATCAGCTGATCTCAGCTCAGTGAAGTCCTCTCTGTTTAATATCATATCACTGGGCTCAGATGTGTTATGTCACCAAATCAATCACTCTCAACAACACGTTACTGTTGTAAACCTTGTAAATAAAAGGGCTGTTGTTACGGTGATAACTGAAAACTTCTCCCTGTTTTAACTTAGAAAAGTGTTTATTTTTGGGTCTGTTTGTGCTGCGTTTAGCATTAGCATCTTAGCTAAACTTTAGCTCCACCATCTCAACAGGTGGGATTTATGAGCTGCCGTAGTTCTTAATTGCTTTTCTCCAAAGCGTACAGACGGGCAGACATTTAGAAAATTATCCTTCCTTCATATAAAGTCCACCTGACTTTTTCCTGAGGTGCAGAACTGAAACTGAAGAGAGACTCCATGGTCAAGTGGAAGAAAGTTATTTGGTCTGATGAGAAAAGCGGATTTAGCAGGCATCAAACACCACACAAACACTCCGTCCTGACTATGAGGCACAGTGGTGGCAGCATCATGCTATGGGGTTGCTTTTTGGCAGCCAGCCCTGGAAGGCTTGTAAAGGTAGCAGGTAAAATAAATGCAGAAAATTTAGGAAAATACTGGAGGCCAATCTACTTGAAAAACTGCCCCTTAATTTGATGTGAAACTGCATAAATGGCCTTCTAAAAGCGTCACTTAGGAAGCCAGATGTGCAAGAAAGCAGAGGAAGCACAATGTATTGTGATTGCATGATGCATGTTTGCTGCCAGATCCTTCAAAATCACTTTGACTTTGGTTTGAGTTTTGGATTCCTAAAGCTCGTTAAGTCGAATGTCCTTTGCTGCTCGGTTTGCTTTGTTATGCATTTTGAGCTCGTCTTGTAAAATCTGACCAGCATTCTCTTTATCCACCTTTTGTCTTGAAGCCTTTAGAATCAGCCACTTAACACAACACAAGCAAGTTACTTAGCCTTTAATGTGATTTAGCAAACCTAGTGGACACTTTAGTCTTTATCAGAAAGATAATGTGCAACACTTTGTTAAATGTCTCCACCCCTGCATTAAAACCTAGACCTTCTCCATGTATGCAGAGAAAGTAGCCCTGTCTGTGCTGCATTTGAGCCCCTTAGAGAGTAAAGCCAGAGTCTTATATTTATAGCAGATGAAAGAGTTTTATTTGAAGACTTATTTAGCAAAAACAAGTTAGTGCTATGTTGGTAGTTCAGTCAGGAAATCTGTTGTCATTGATTCAACCATTCATTGTAAAATGGAAATACAGTTAAATTTGGCACTGATGGCTCAGCTCTAAAAGATTCTGTGGGTTATCTGAGCAGCATGCCACAGCTTTTCCAGGGAGCACAAAGCTAAACCCTGAGAGTGAGCCAAAAGCTCTAAGCTCCAAAGGAGGAGACTGGGGTGGTGGAGGCTAAGCTTTGTCAGCAGCACACTGTGAGCAGCATTAGTGTTGCAGAGATCAGTGAGAAGAAAGCGCTGGTTAACTGGAGCTCCTTGTTGGGGGAATGGACTGTGATTGTTTTGTATGCAAAAAGAGTGTCCGTTAGCCGGTACTTACCGGTCTTTGGCCTGTTTCACATATGGATGTCCAGCAGAAAAATATGCCAAATAAGTAAATAGGGACTCATAACATAAAATATATTGACCTAGAAGATATGTTACAGGAGTCCTTTAATATATAGTCAAAGTAATTTTACTATGGCCTACTTCCTGTTTGGTGGTTATGTATGTTAACACAGCACATGGCTAATGTATTGTCTTAGCCCAAATGCAAATGGCACTATTATTGTCAAGTACCTCATGTAACCCAACTTCAAAAACACAGAAA
Organism: Cheilinus undulatus; assembly: GCF_018320785.1. Lineage (NCBI taxonomy): Eukaryota > Metazoa > Chordata > Actinopteri > Labriformes > Labridae > Cheilinus > Cheilinus undulatus. Next base: position 40,832,372 of record NC_054880.1, on the reverse strand, counting down.
TATCCCTTCAATGAGTAAACATATGTTTCTTTGAAAGTGCAGTGTGTGATCTATAGCACAGATATACCAAGATAAAGTGCCAATGTGTGTTGTTAGCATGCTCAAGAGTGCCCTACAACAGTGCATGACTGGTAACGAACCACTTCCTCACAGGTGCTCCAATAAAAGGGCTGTAACTAGGGCTGGGCGGTTGATGGAAAATTAGATTAAATTGCAATACGGCCTACTGCAATTTTCAAATCGCAGAAGATGCAATATTTTCTTATCCTGAAATTTGTGTCAAAATACTGGTCTGCAGCAGCAGACATTATGCATTACATACCATGCAATTATTCAAGTTGTTTTAAAGTACTCTACAAAAAAGCCAACTTCCTTCATATTTGTACTTTTTTTTCTTATGAATAACGTAGAAAATCATTCCCTTTAAAGGCCCATTTATGCTCAACGTCAAATACAAATGGAGCCTTCTCTCCGTGCTCCTTCATTTCGTCTGTATTTCTGCACGTTTCCATAAAGCTTATGGATACGGGCCAAACGGAGCAGTACCACCAGAATCCGTGGGGGCAGTGTTGCTGTCACTACGCGATACATAGCTCTAGTGAGACACAAAGAAGAAATAACAGCTGAACTTTTTGAGGAAAAGTTGTGCAAGTTGGTAAGAAACGCTGCCTCCATTTTTGTCTTTTATGCAAGAGGTACATTATCAATACCTCCTCCACAGTCGCCATGTTTGTTTTTGAGTTTGTTGTCATAAACTTTTGACTCTGGGCTGCCCTCCACCCCCAGTGGATGTATTGGTTAACGTTCATGCCAATGTAAAGGACGCATGGAAGTATGTGAGCAGTGACGGTAACATCATTTGAAAAGGACGTATACTTTTTCGTATGTAAAGGGATAAATGGGCCTTAAGACGACAAATCATATCCACTTTACAAGATGAGTCAAAATCATCATAATTAGATCTTTTTATCTAAAACTGATCAGCCCTTGTTTAATCTGATATTGTGTTTTTTATACTATAGTTATTTATTGCTTTTGTTTGATAGAAAACACATAAAATGAAGAACTTAGAACATAATCGCATATCAAATCACAATCACAAAATCGCAATTAGACTATTTTACCAAATCGTTCAGCCCTAGTTGTAACCATTGAATAACAAGTGAGCTTTCAGGCATATTTGCCCAGGTATAGCAGATGCAACAGCTGTGCATATTTTGGTAGATGGGCCAAGATGGTCCACAGTCCACTGGTGAACCATCTGCTTTGCAAGGTTAGATAGAGGTGTCATATGAATTTGGTTTTATGTCTGGCTTCCTGCAGATGTTGAAGATGGAATTTGGACATTTATTCATTTAAATGGTCTGACGCCTGAATGACAGGGATGGGTCAGGGTTGCTGTGTTTCAGTGGTCATTTGAGCTCATAATTTACAATTACTTTAAATATTGTGACACTGGAAAAGACTGATGTCTGAGGTAATCACTCATAGTAGTAAGTCCTGGATATTATTCCTTGTTTTTTATGAATGTCCAGCTCCTAGATTTGTAGAACTGATGAGCTAATTTTCATCCTTGATGCATATCTAAGTATGCTGTGAGGATTAAGCTGGTATTTATTTACTCTTTCATTCTGCCATCATTGATTCATGCAGGCTTCCATACAGTCGCAGAACAAATTGTTTGGAGCCCTGCAGTATATAAAGCTCTGAAGCAGAGTCTGATATAAGTGGGGATCCCTCAGGACCTTTTGGCTATTGATACCCAGAGACGAGTGGATTGAGCAGAGATTTCACAGTGTATCCGTGTCTCTTCCTCGGACACATTGTCAATATTCTCTTTCGTCTTCCTGTCTTTGTTTTCTAAACGCTCAAATCCATCGGGGAATGCACCTTTAAGGCCATGGTGGCTTGATATAAATGAAAAATACTGTCCTTCTGTAATTCAGCAGCTTGTTAAAATTTGGCCTGCTGGGTCATCTCTTTTAATCCAGTGGGAGAAAATTCACTAGGGCAGTTTGTGTTTACTGTGTCATTAAGTTAACTATCATCTCTGGTAATCATTCACTCCTTCTGGTGTCTTTCACAGCACAGATTTGAGTGTGGAAGTGACAAAAAAAAAATAAAAAATCACTACTAGCTGCTGGATGTAGTTCAACTAATGAGCAGTTCAATATTTGTAACAGCTAGTGTCTGGACTTTTTCCATCAATGTTCTGTTTGACTCACTTTATCCACTTTTTCTTTTTTTGCAGACCTCGTCCTCTTCTATCTCCTCAGCTTGATTTTAAGCAAAATAAATTAACATGTTGCTTTTCGTTTTCAATTTGCTCACATCTTCCTTTTTACTGTGAACCTCTGAACATAAGTTAAGTTTGAAGGGTAGAAACAATCAAAAAGGACATAATCATGCCAAATGATTTGAGGATGTGTTCACATAAAGCATGATTGGTATTTATTACTTAATCACTTGAAACCCATTCACTGGTAATCCCCATTTTACTGATTGTGAGACTACTAGCACCAATTGGCTGGACCTCTGTTGATTTAGGTCAGTCACTTTTAAAGCGGATGAATATTTATGCAATCACTTATTTAATATTAAATATGTTTTACTTAATTGACATTACTTTGTAGAAATCTGTTTACATTTCGACTATAAGGACTTTTTTGTCAACAGGCTAAATTATATTAACCATGATTGATTTACAAAATCAATAAAGAGGTAAAACCCCTAAGAAGATGAATATTGTTTATAGACGCTGTACTTACATTGCATGGATTTTTTTTACCTTCATCTGGGAAGCCTCCAAACAAGACAAAATTAACCAGTAGGCATGCAAAAGGTGGAGTTTGTTGGTGGATAAAGCTCATTCAGAAGAAGTGCCAAACATCTTCACCACAAAGAAATTCATATTGATAAAACACCAGTGGCATGGGGCTATAAAAACCTGTTCTCCACAGAGGATCCTTTGATTAGGCGAGTTATCATGAGCTCAGTTCATGTTTGCAATGCTAGAAACGTCACCACTTTGGTGGAACTTGGACTTTTGCAGCCCTGCAGTGTGTGGGATGTTTTCCTATCCACCTCATGCTATTTCTTTCAGCGAAGAACCTGCCCACTTTTGTTCAGACGTTCTTGTTAAGACTTTCCTGCGAGCTGTTTGGGGTTGGAGTATCGTGAGAGCAGGCTTTGGAAGCTGGAGAAGCATGCCTTATCATGGCACAAGACAAGCGACCTTAACCTCCTGAGACCTGAGCTGTTTGGAATGCAATTTTAGTTTCTCCTACTTATTTGGGTTGAGCAGAGTCTGATAAGTTTAAAGTTCAGCCTTGTCTTTTAATATGAATTATTTTTGCCCAAAAATGTGTCCAATATCAACACAGATTTTCTAATATTTTAAAGACCCTACCTAAGATTTCTGCAAAAAAAAAAAAAAAAAAAAAAGTGTGTAATCATTTTTTAAAGTTTCTTATTAAAGGACCCCAAAATTTCTTCAAATGTTTCTTAAATGTTACAGTGAAACTATTTTATAAGGTTTACCAAACAACACCAACCCCTCCAGAATTCTGTGTTAATTCCTGGGAAAAAAAAAATCCCCAAATCTCAAAGTATTTTCCCCTAAAATTTCCAAATTTTACTATGAAAATGAGGGACACTTCCTACTAACAAATTTCCATAAATTTCCCCCAAAAATCAGAAAATTTCAAGTGACATCCTCTTTCCCGAACTACAATCAGATTCCCCAAATAAACATATATATTTCCCTCAATAATACCAACAAGATTTAAAGCAATTTTACCCTAAATAATCGGCATAAAATTCCCCAAAGTTGCAAAAACATTTTCTAAATTTGCATGAAAATGTCTAAAAATCTTCCAAATATTCAAAAAAATGAATAAAAAAATCCACAGCAAAAGAAGTTTTCCAATGAAACGCTCCAAAAGACACAAAATTTTTCCAGGTTTCCATGAAAATACTTGAACATTTCCAAGATATATTCCCCAATATATCCATGAAAAATCTGGAAAATTCTGAATAACACCTACATGGAAATTCCAGACAGATGTTTCAAATATTCTAATGGTGGAAATGATTACTGTGTTGTAGGAAAGCCAGAATGTAATGTCCTCATGCATGCAGGGTCTTAGGATGGTAAAGACCCTGTGAAGTGAAAATAAGTCTGTATTTAGGTTTGCTGTATGAAAGGTCACTGTGTTAACCAAATTTCAGTCAAATAAAACATTTCTAAGTTTATAAAACAAACTTCAAAATGAGGAAAAATGAGGCAGTAAAATCTGCTCCAGGATGTTGTGGGTGTGTCTGTTGAATGAGCTGAAGCCACGCCCACTCAGATTTAAAAAAAAAAATGCTACATTCTGAATGTTGACCTTATGAGCAGAGTGCAGCTGCCTGGCTCTGTGCCAGAGAAGAGACCAAGTCTGCTTTCTGTCTCTAATCTCTGTTATGATGCTTTAAATCTGGGGTCACTAACTGGCAGACCACGATCCGGGTCCGGACCCAGATATGGACCTGGACCCCGACCTACAATCATTCGGTTAAAAGAGAACTTGACGGAGAGCTTCTATTTTAACCAGTGCAGCTATTCTAGGATTTACAGTTTTGCAGATCAGGAAATGTACAGACCAATTGCATGCAAGTTAAGGCATCTCACATAACGCTAGTCACTGCACTCATACGAGGGACAGACGAGAGGAAGACAGAAAGAGAAAAGAAAGAAAGAAAGAAAGAAAGAAAGAAAGAAAGAAAGAAAAAAATAAATTAGCTTTGAAATGACAAATTATAGTTTTACTTCTGTTATATGTTGCTTTGTTTAGATAAAAACTTGTGTTTCAAATAGAATTAACAGCATTAAAGGAAACTAATTTTCATATTTTATCCGCACAACAAGTCCCTGAAATCCGTAGACCACTGTGGCTGATAGATTTGGCAAATTTACCTCTCAGTGAACAAAAAACAGCATTTAACTGACTGTTACCTTTCAATAAAGGCAGTGACATCAGCTAACAACAGACTGTACTGAGATGAACTGCTCTCTGATTTTATATTGTAGTGTTAGAGGGGCGGGGGTCATTCCCCACTGTGGACTGATGACATCATGAGCCCACATATTGGCCCCGCCCACATTGAACCCAGCCAGGAAAGAGGTGAAAAACTTTCTAACAGTCTAAATCCAGAATTCTGTCACATGTAGATCTCAGTGTTTTCACATATTTACATCAACCACATTTCAACATTCCTAGAGTGTTAAGACGTAAACTTTGGATTTTACTTTACAGGGACTTTAATGTGACTACTAGCTAAATTCAGGGGTCTCAAACTGCTGGCCTGTGGGTGACTTCCAGACCCCTACCTGCTTCCACTGGTGTGCATCTGATGAAAAAAGTAAAAATCTTGTATTTTAATATAGAAACTTAACCCTTATATTGTGTTCGGGTCAAATTTTACCTGTTTTCAAGTTTAGGTATGTAAAAAGAACCATTTGCTTTTTTGTACTGGAACGAGGCTTCATCTAATTCTCAGACACAACTATTTTAACACAATAAAAGATTTTCACCATTTTAGTAAATTCTGAAGGTCTCAAAAAAAAAGAGAAAAAACAAAAGGGGCATTTGTGTTAATGGTCAAATATGACCCGGCAGAGAATACTGGCTTTTGCATGCATCACTTAAAAGCTGTGGGTTAATCTGTGGATCAAATGTGGCTCAATTTGCCTCAACACACACACCCACACACACACACATCCCGGCACACATTCATACAGACACACACACCTTCATACAGACAGCCAAACCTTCATATAAACACACACCTTCATATAGACACACACAACTTTATACAGACACACAAACCTTCATGTAGACACATACACCTTCATACAGACACACAAACCTTCATATAGACACACACCTTCATATAGACACACACACCTTCATATAGACACACACCTTCATATAGACACACACACCTTCATATAGACACACACACCTTCATACAGACACACACACCTTCATATAGACACACACACCTTCATATAGACACACACACCTTCATATAGACATACATCTTCACACATACTTGCCCTGACACCATATTGTTGTTTTATGTTCAGTTTATGGTATACTATTCAATTTGCTCTTGCTATTCTGAGTAAAATAAAGTTGGTTTAATAAAAAGGAAACGACTTTTTGCCATTTTCCTAACCATAAATCTGCATGGGTCAGTTTTGACCCGCAACACCACAGATGTCACTACTGTTAATAATGTTAAGTAAAAAACAACAACAAAAAAAAAAAAGCTTTTTTTTTCGTAGATATGCTCTACTATTAGTCTGTTAGACTTGGATACTATACTTACCCATTATCTTCACTGTAGGAAATAAAATAAGTTAATTTAAACAGTTTTTTAAAATGAAAACAAGTGGTATATTGTAAGAGAAAAGGTCTATTTAGCCAATAAATAAATTAAAAAAAAAAAAAAAAAAAAAAAAAAAAATTTAAAACAGTTTTTACATGGATATGAATACATACTAAGCTAGTTATGAGGTGAAAAACAATATTGGATGATAACTATTGTTTTTTAAGTATTTTCAAGCTGAGTTAAATCATGGGTCAGGTTTGACCTGCTAACACTAAACACATGGGCAGCTTTCTAACACATTACAAGGGTTAAAACAAAAAGTAAGGCAATTTGTGTTTGTTACATTATTTCTGTTGTAACAATGCTTCTTGGCAACCATTGGAAAGCCTGTTTATTTCTCTTTTAAATGATGCCACATTTGTAAGGATCATGCATTTGTGGGATGAGCAGCAGAGCTGAGTATGTGGGTTGCGCCCATGAAAAATGTGCCAAATCTTCTCTGCAATGCCAAACAGCTTATTTTGCTGTTGCTATTGACTCTTGTTTTGAGCTTCTGGTACCCCCAGGTGCTGCCAATCAGGTGCCTGATTGGCAGCACCTGTGAGCATGAGCAGGGCTACAGTGGTCAGTAGATGTCTGCTTCAAGAATCGGCATGCCACGTTTGACTGATCTGGATAGGGCCCGTCGGTTGAGCAACTTCAAGCTGATGTTCAGCAAAACCAAGTTGTGGCATTGTTTGGAGTGAACTCTAGTACCATCTCCAAACTGAAGGCCAAGTTCCATATAATGGGGAATGTCAGACAGGCCACGAAGTGGGCGTCCCAAGAAGACAACACCCCAAGAATACTGTTTTCTCACCCTGTCAGCAAGAACTCTATCCTCCAAGATGACAACACTCGCCCCCACAGAGCAGGGTTTATCAGAGACTACTTCCAGAATTTGGGAGTGGAGAGGATGGAATGTCCTGCCTGCAGTCCTGACCTTAACCCCATTGAACACTTGTGGGATCAGCTTGGGCATGCTGTTCATGCCAGAGCGATCAACACAACCACGTTGGCTGACTTGCGACAAATGTTGGTTAAAGAATGGGATGCCATCCCACAGCAGTGTGTGACCAGGCTGGTGACCAGCATGAGAAGGAGGAGCCAGGCTGTTGTGGCTGTGTATGGTTCTTCCACACGCTACCGAGGCTCCTGTTTGGTAAATGAATAAATTGTAAAATTGTCAATATGTCTTGTTTCTTCAGACTTCAATCATCCAATCCACCAAACACCCAACAAGAGTCAATGGCAGAATCAGCTGTTTGGCATTGGCAGAGATTTGACACATTTTTTCATGGGCGCAACCCACATACTCAGCTCTGCTGCTCATCCCACAAATGCATGATCCTTACAAATGTGGCATCATTTAAAAGGGTAATAAACAGGCTTTCCAATGGTATAAGAGTTATTACCAAGAAGTATTGTTACAACAAAGAAATAATGTACCAAACACAAATTGCCTTACTTTGAGTTTTAAGTTTAGTTTGGTGGTTCTATCAAAAAAAGCTCTTTTCTTTGGTGCACAGTAAACACGGCATGCCTCACAGCAGCAAGTTATTTTAAATCAAATATGATCAAGTCAAACAACCCAGCCCTTTCTGCTCAAGAGATTTACTGATCCCTATCAAAAACACTGATTTATGGACAACTTTTCCTGCCCTGTCTGTTGTCTTTATCATCTCCTCACAAGTTCTTCCATCAGCCAATGGCAGCGTACTTTCTGTCACAGCACCAAAAGAAAGGGCATCCCAATAAAAGCCTAGAATATCAAAGTGTCCCTTTTGCCAAGAAATTTATAGCAGAGAGGTCGAGGCTTCTTTTTACCGCCGGCATGTCCTGTTTACTTCACAAAGGACTTGTTTTATGCGACGAAATCATGAATAATAATAATGATGATGGAGGCTTCATCTTGGCACGCCATCACGGATTGAACCCCTGCCATTGCTAGACACATAAAAACCAACCGAGAGAGAGAGGGGGAGTTTTATTTACCAATGTGGTTAGTTTTTTATTCTCTTGGGAGATCTTTCCAGGGAATGTTTGACATTTTGGCCAATAATTAGAGAAGTTTTAATTAGATTCATGCCATAAAAAGTTTTAGAGTGATGCTCAGAGAGGGGGAAGACAGATGTGCAAAGAGGAAATAAAGGATGCACAAAAGAGAGGAGGAGGAGCCGACTAGAAGGGGAACAGAGGGAGGAAGAAGAAGCAGCAGGGGGAAAAGTTGACAATGAAGGGGAGGTACTGGCAGCAGGAAGAGGATGATGAGGGATGATGCATGAGAGGCGATAAACAAGCGCGGAGGAAGAACATGGGGAGTGGAGGATAGACAGCGGCCGATGGAGAGGACTGATCGATAGCTGATCCTGAGATGGAAATTAAGAGATCACAGCTTTGGATGTTCCTCCAGACGGGATACTGATGGATGGAAAACAACATAGAGAGAGAGAATTGTAACACAGAGGCAGACAAAGTGACAAAAATGAAAGAGTGAGGAGCTCTGCTGTCACAGTGGTGCTAAAGATTTCTCTCTTCAACTTGTGACCTTTAAAAATGGACAGCAGGGCGACTCGCTGCAGTCATCACTCTCTCGCTTTGCTTAAAAAAAAGAAAAAAAGTTGCAAAACTGTCAGCAGCCATTTACTCCCAGAATTACAACATCCTCCCTCTGAGGACTCTAAACAAAACTCCATCAGAAATAACTACATCTGAGCCTCCCATGAAGATCCAGCGCTGTAAAAAATATCAAACATAAGCTCATACTGAGCGCTAATGCACCCATCTGTGCCTCGGAAAGCATTTCCTGGCTTTTTCTCACACAAACACACACATAACTGTGTCTTATTAATCCAATTCTACACCCAGCTGATGTTTAATAATCACTCCTTCACCAAACACACATATCCATGCCACAGGAGCTTTTCTTTATATCACTGGGCGGTTTGTGATATTGATGTCTTCACTTCAGTTTGGAGTGACTCATTCATGATTATAATTTGTGGCTACAGTGCAATTGCTTATTTTCTAGACACTTTGACATTCAGTAGGATGAGTCATCTGCAGTGTTGGCAACATGCCGATGGATTGAAATCAGGGTTGAAACAACGGGTTCAAGACAGCGGGCAATGCAGGCAGGATGCTCGCAATTAGCAAGAAAATACATTTCCCTACACCAAAGCTACCTCCAGGAGAAATGGAGCTACAGTCGGGCCTGTCCACAGGCTTGTCTGAGCCCCTGAGAAACCCAGAGAAGGGTCCATCCCCTGCTGTGATCTATCAGTGGATGTGTGTTGGATCAGTAGCATTGGTGCTAGCGTTCTGGCTAACAGTTACTTCTTTTTGTAGCTGCAAAGAGAGTCATGCTATTGTCGCGTTCTGATGTTCAAATAATATATATGTGCCAATTTTTAACCGTTATTCATCGCTGTTTCCAGACATTTCTGCAACATTTGTTTCCATATTAAACCCACTGTGGCCAATTTTTAACCACTTTTCACCATTTTTTTATCCACCCATTTTTGACATTTCTCTCTTTCTTCACCCATATTTGCTGCTTTATCGCTATTTTGTCTCCCTTTTAACCAATTTTTGCTACTTGAACTCTGCCACTTTTTAACCATTTTTCATGTCCATTTTGACCACTCGTTAGCCATTTTTTGCCATTTTAAACCCACTTAATCCTCTTTTCGCCCATTCTTTGTTGCTTTTAACCCATTTTATAAGTATTTTGACCCATTTAATCATTTTTCTCCCTTTTCACCATTTATCTTTGCCACTTTTTTCCTTACTTATCTCAGATTTGCTGCTTTATCATTTTTTTTTACCACTCTGAACTAATTCTTCTACAAAGAACCACTTTTTTTCCGCTTGGAACCAATATTTGCCTCTTTTGAACCACTTTTCACCACTTATTTCTGCCCATTTTTGCCACTTATAGCCCATATTTACCACTTTTTTGCCTCTCATCATTTTCTACCAACCAATTTTTGACATTTTTTCTTTTTTCACCCATATTTATTGCTTTATCGCTAATTTTGGCTCTTTTAACCAATTTTTGCCACTCTGACTCACATCTGCCCCTTTTTAGCCATTTTTCATGTCCATTTTGACCACTCGTTAGCCATTTTGCATTTTTTAACCCACTTAATCCTTTTTTTCCCACATATTTTTGCCACTTTTAACCCATTTTGTGACTATTTTGCCCCATTTAACCACTTTTTTCTCCCTTTTCACCACTCTTTGCCACTTTTATCCTTACTTAACTTAGCTTGGCTGTTTTATCAGTTTTTTTTTTTTTTTTTTTTTTGCCAGCCTTAACTAATTCTTCCACACAGAACCACTTTTTGTCCACTTGGAACCAATATGTGCCACTTTTGAACCATTTTTTCAGCATTTATTTCTGCCATTGTTGCCACTTATAGCCCATATATACCACTTTTTAACCTTTACATCCTTTTTACCTCCCACTTGTGCCACTTTTAATCATTTTTTGCCACTATTAGCCACATTTGCCTGTTTGCCAGTTTATTATGTAATTACTTAGTTATCTTCCCCTTCAAGTTATAAACATACCTTCTACTTTATTCTCTGGCATCCTGACATTTGTACACATCATGGCTTAGTAGAAAGTCTGACATTACTTTCCAAATAGTTCCATTCAGTTAACATTACAAATAAAACTGTAATCCTGTCCTGAAAAATGGGTTTGCTTCTTGCATATTGTACCACAGCATAGATAATTACAATTCATTATTTTTGCTGCTTTGCTAAGAGTGGTTGTTACTCAGGTTAAATATAAAATCTGTTTTTCACAGACTAACTTTAAATGCACCATCATTTTTCTGACCTCTTTTGGGCCCTGGAAGCTCTCCCCTTTACCCCTTTGGAAGGTTTTCGTGTTTTTATTTTTTTGGCAATTCATTCAGTAGAGCATTTATGAGGTCAGGCACTGATGTTGGATGAGAAGGCTCACTATCTCCATTCCAATTCATCCCAAAGGTTCTCTATGGGGAGGAGGTCAGAGTTCTGTGCAGGCCACTGAACTCATCACACCATGTTTTTTAGAGTCCTTGCTTTGTGCACTGGGGTACAGTCTTGTTGGAATAGAAAAGGGCCTTCCTTGAACTGTTGCCACAAATTGGAGGCATAGCGTTGCCCAAAATGTCTTGGTTTGCTGAAGCTTTAAGGGGCCTAACCCAAAGCCTGAAAAACAGCCCTGTACCACTGTCCCTCCCCCACCAAACTTCAACGTTGGCACTGTGACGGTGTGCTTTACCTCTCAATCCGGCACTTAGCATTGAAATTGGTGAGGTAAGGCTTGACTACAGCTGCTTGGGCATGGAAACCCATTTTACGAATCCCCCGCCACACAGTTTTTGTGCTTACATTAGTCCCAGTGAAAGGTTGGAAGTCTTCAGAGAGCGTTGGCGACGTTTACGCACCATGCACCTTAGCAATCGTTGACCCCACTCTGTGATTTCCCTTGCTCTTCTGCTTTGTGGCTGAGTTGCTGTTGTTCTTAAATGCTTCCACTTTCCAATAATGTCACTTACAGTTGACTGGGGAATATCCAGCAGAGATGAGATTTCATGAACCGTCTAACTGAGAAGGTCCATCATCAAGTCTTAGTGTGGATTTTGAATCAGCATTATCCTTGGTGACTAGAAATGACAGATCCTGTAATAATTCTTCATTTGTATTCATGCTGCAGTGAAACACATCAACAAAAGAGTGAAGAGGAGCATGCCGGTGTACAGGAAACAGAATCAAGTAGCTCCATTAGGTGCACAGAGATTGCACTGGTTGAAGGATAAAAACATTATCCTGCACTCTCATTTGTGGAGAATTTTCCCACTGCTTTATCACATTGGCTCACCCAAACTTTTTGCCAAAGTAAATAAAAAAATTAATTAATTTTCAAGGGGCATGAGAACAAGGTGAAAAAGTCAACCATTTGCAGCTCAGTCTGATATTTTCAGGAAACAAAAAGGCACTTTTCTCATTTACTTCTTGTAAATAGCACTTTTAAGATAGCTCCCCTGTGAGATGACAGCAAGTTTGACATCAAGGCAACTCTAGACTACTCTCTTTGTTTTTAAAATCACGTCACCTCTGTTTATATTTAATTATTAATTCTGCAGCTATAGTATGCCAGAGTAAAAGGCAGTTAGGTTCAGGGTTCCCAAAGCCCCATTAGGAGTGTAGGAGAAACACTGACTGATATCTTAAACCTGTGTGATTCAGTGTTTTTAATGGTTTTAATTACTTGGTCTGCTTGTTCTGGAGAAGAGACCTCTGCAGATACGTCGACTCTGGGTAGAGACCTTGTGAAGGATGAACACTGAAAACAAGCCAAACAGGTACAGAAAGGTAACAGAACTTCCTGACGTTCAGAAATACCTGATCTTTGATGTGCTTCCTAAACAATTACTCATCTAAAAAAATCTATCTATTATCTATTGCAAGCTAAATCTGTGAAATGGTTTCCCACTCTTGTACAGGTGGCTTTATTGTCAACCTTTATTTTTTGTCTGTACGTTTCCATTGCCCTTATTTGCATTTTGTCCCTTTCCTTCCTGTTTTGCCACTTCTGACCCATTTTCACTACTTTTTAAGCCCAAGTTTGTGACTTCTTTTTGCACTTTTTCACCAGTTTTTGCCTCTTTTATCCTGCTTTTTGTTATTTGCCATTTTTTCACTCTTTTTTTTGCCATTTTTTGCATCTTCTTGCCCATTGAATGCCACTTTTGCCCACTCCACACCCTTTTCACTAATTTTTTGCCACTTTTTTTTTTTTTACCATTTTTCAACCATTTTTGCAACCTGTAACCCTTCTTTTGTTATCCATTTTAACCACTTTTTCTACCCATTTATGCCATTTTCCCCAGTTTTTTGTCATTCTATATCTATGTTGCCCCTTTTCACCCATTTTTGCCACTTTCTGACCATTTTGCCACTTCAACATATTTTCATTGCCACTTTAACCCACTTTTGCCACTGTTCACTACTTAGATTGTGACTCTTGCAAAGGTATTTTTTCAACAATTTGGCTCTTTGGTTGAGCAGGGTTGAGAAACACTGGAATAGACCATCCTCCGCTACATCCAGGAAGTGTCCAATGTGATGGACCAGTACACTCATGGTGCAGAAGTGTTTAGCATCAAAAACAATAATCCACCAGAAACAGCAAAGGAATCCCAGCAGTGGTTGCTGTACAACACATCCAAACACATCTAAACACTCTGCCCTGGAGCATGATGGGAAAAATCCACCCTCCAGATTTGAATTGGCCATGGACAGGGCTTAGATCAATTAACTCTCTACAACAGTGATACTCAACGTGTGACTCTTTTGGGAGGATTCGTGGCTCTTTTATGTCTTCATTTTTAAAATGACTCCCCCAGACAACCTTAAAAAAGGTAATTTTTTAGCCCCTTTTTACCATTTTTTCCAATTTCACCCAGTTAAGCTACCTTTTGCCATTAAATACCTCTTGTTTTCTTTTTATTCCCCTTGTTGCCTCTTCTTTTTGCCACTTTTTTCCCATTTTTGCCTTTTTTCATCATGTTTTGCCACTTTTCAACCATTAAAACTATCTTTTGCAATTAAATACCCCTTAATTGTCTTTTTTGCAACTTTTTCCCATTTTTGCCTTTTTTTTCACTATTTTTTTTTTTAAATTTTTTTTTTTTTTTTTTTGCCACTTTTGGCCCATTTCAGCTTCCTTTAGCCATTAACTACCCCTTGTTTCCTTTTTAACCCAATTTTTTGCCTTTTCTTTTTGCCATGTTTTTTATTTTTTCAAATTTTTGCCCATTTTCACAATTTTTTGCCCATTTAATCTACCTTGTGCCAATTAATGCCAAAAATTCCACCATTTTCTTTCCACTTTTCATCCAGTTAATCTACCTTTTGCCATTAAATACCCCTTGTTTCCTCTTTCACCATTTTTGCCTATTTTCACATTTTTTTTGCCACTTTTTGTCCAGTTAATCTACCTTTTGCCATTAAATACTTGTTTCCTTTTTTCACCATTTTTGTCATTTTCACAATTTTTTGCCACGTTTTGCCCATGTAAGCTACCTTTTGCCATTAGATACCCCTTGTTTCCTTTGTTTTTGCCCATTTTGCCACTCTTGACTGCTTTTTGCCCATTTTAGTCACTTTCCTCTCATTTTTTTTGTCATGTTTTTTCCTCTTTTGGACCATTTTTTGCCAACTCTAACTCATTTTTTTGTCCCTTCTCACCTGTTTTTGCTACTTTTGGACCATTTTAGCCACTTTTAACTTATTTTTAAACAGATTTTGCCACTTTTAACCACTTAGATTATGGCTCTTGCAAAGGTATTTTTCAACATTTTGGCTCTGTGGTTGAGTGGGGTTGAGTAACACTGCTCTACAGAGTTGAATTAACACTGAATGGATCAACACTGTCAAATAACTCCAACACTGAAGGCCACTTAACTCAGAATGGAGTTAAAATCACATTTTGAGAGTTAAATCAACAGTGAACTGTCTAAATGAAAATCAACACTCCTGGTTTTGCGGTGTAGCTATATCTGTGCTAACCACTGCACTAGCAGCCGCTGTTGGCTTTCAGTGCAACTAAACCCACCTATGTCTCCAGTCTCATTCTCCTCAAATAACTGATTGGTTACACATTCATACCTCAAGTTCTGCTTGAAGAATAGTCAGTCTATATTGTCACCCTCTTTTTAAAATGGGATGAGTCCATGATTGTTCCTTATTTTTGTTGTTTTCTTCCTTTTCAGAGCAAAAGACCACTTTCACACAAAGAGCGCTTCTGTTGTATCCATGATTGACACTCTTTGACCCTCCTCCCTGACAAACTGTGATCTCACACACAGTCGAGACAGAGGTGACAACAGCGTACGATCAGTGGTCGGAGTCTCACTTGTAGTGTTGCTAGTCTGTCGGCCAAAACTGAACAAGATTTCTGTTCACCGACTGACTCGGTGCCATGGTGAAGGACAGAAAAATTGTGTAGTCTGAGCCGGCCTCAAAGTAACAAAGGTTCACTTTTAAATGGTAAAATACTGAATGGAGAATTTTTCTTCTTTTCTAGTACTGTTTTCTCTGTATCCAGGTAGTTCATTCTCCAGGCATGTGCCTTTGCTTTATTCCTCACATTAAGCCCTAAAACAAGCCTGCACTGAGGTATTCTCCCTTTGTCGGTCTCACTGCCAGGGCCGAGCTTGTTGTGAATGCTTACCTCCTAAACTCCAAGCACTGGGGACTCCAGTGCTCACTTGTCTCTTGGTGCTGAATTATCATAGCTGGCTGGCTTGACACGCCTGGGAATGAACAGAGCTGCAGAGGGAGGGAGAAATGAGCGAGCGAGAGAGGGAGGGACATGGAGGAGCGCACAGGTTGACGCACTTGTTCCATTTCTCGTGCATGATCCAGGTGACAGGTGCTGGTGCAGAAAATGGCAGCCCCCAAAGGGCGTCGTCTAAGGGGGGCACCATCACTGACGTACGTGTGTATGCGTTGGCGTGTATTTGCGTGCACGTGGACTGCCACAGTGTATCGTATATTAGGATTTCAACATTGTATGTGTTTGTACACTTCTGCTGCTGTGTGTGCTAAGTGTGTGAATGTTGGTGTGTGTTAGTTTTATGACAGTAATACTCTCTGACAGAATGATCACACCCTTCTCCCCACAGCTCTGAGGAGTCTCTCAGCTCTGCTCCTTTCCCTCCACCGCCCCACAGGAGCTGTGTGCTTCCACATATGTCAAAGCCAGTTTCCTGTGGGCAGCAACACTCCTCTGCATCTCCTCTCTTCCTCCTCTCTCTCCTCTCTGGCCTGCCCACATATTCTCAGGAGCCTTTCCAATGCTAAACAACGAAACGAACAGAAATCGCACACAGGAGAACATATGGACCCATGACATGACAACATTAAGCCGTTCAGTCCATCTGGCCCTGCTGGAGGTTTGTGTTTGTGGCTGTCTTCTGCGCCGCTTCGCCTCTCCCGCGGCTCATAATGAGGACGTGGGTTTATACGACTAATTATATCCTTATTTGTTACTGTTTAATGAGCTGAGAGAAGTTTCAAACACAGATGTGGAAGCCAAAAAAAGACGAGACTGTTGACATCTGGCTGACAGTCTGATGATGCAAGAAAAAAAGTGATTTTTTTTAACCCCTTTGGGCAAAAAAAAAAAAAAAAACAATGCTGTTTTTATGTAATATTAATTTAGTCCTATATAATCTGCAGTTTTCTGCTGTTCTGCAGTGATTTTCTCCATCTTACTCTCTCCTGTCAATAAATTCCTTTTTGAACGAGTGGCAGCTTTTGTTGTTTGTGAGCACATACTTTGCATCTCACTCAAATGGCAAAAACACATAAAATAACATGTCAGTCCATGATTTCTCTCTCTCTCTCTCTCTGAAGAGTGCCCTCTACAACAACTTTACATCACAGAAATGAAAAAACAAGACATTTTGTTATTAAATATGTTTTCTGTAGACTGTAATTTTATTTATTTATTTTTTTTAAATATAAGAAACTTGAAGAAAATAAGAATGATTTTAAAAAGAATATATAACTGCAACATTTATGATGAAGTTACATACACTATATTGCCAAAAGTATTCACACACCAATCCAAATAATTGAAATCAGGTGTTCCATCACTTCCATGGCCACAGGTGTATAAAATCAAGCAACTAGGCATGCAGACTGTTTCTACAAACATTTGTGAAAGAATGGGTTGCTCTCAGGAGCTCAGTGAATTCCAGCGTGGTACTGTGGTAGGGTGCCACCTGTGCCACAAGTCCAGTCGTGAAATTTCCTCACTCCTAAATATTCCACAGTCAACTGTCAGTGGTATTATAACAAAGCGGAAGAGAGTGGGAACGACAGCAGCTCAGCCGCGAAGTGGTAGGCCATGTAAAATGACAGAGCGGGGTAGGGCAGAACGATTTTGGAAAATAATTTAATTGCGATTTTTTTCCCCAATATTGCAATTGCGATTCAATATGCAGTTATTCCATACCTTTCTTTTATTCCTAAACAAGGGTTGAGCAGTTCTTTAAAAGTATGTAAGGGTGCGTTCACACTAGAGCTGTTTGGTCTGCTTTAACCGAACTCTGGTCCGTTTTCCTGGATAGTCCAGTTCATTTGAAGCAGACCAACTTGTGAACCAAAGGCAGGATGAGGCATAAACCATAATGATATACAGATTTATATGTGATTTAATACGCTCAAATACATGTCGATACCTCCCTTGGTGTCCGGGTATCCATGGCAACGCATCGTAGTCCATGCTGATTTATTCGTCTTGTGTAAAGGACAACATGCTGGACAGCTCACCACCTTGCCGGCTGCTCATAATGCCGAAATGCAAGAACAGAAACCACAAGACAGCGTAAATTCTGTGTTTTTTCATTGTTTATGTGGAAGAAACGACTGGCGGAAGGAGTTTCGTCTTCTTCTACGCCTTCTTTTATTCTTTGTCGCCGTTTGTAGCAACAGCGCCCCTAGCGGGCAGAGGTTGTAGGTGTTCAGACGGTTTGGTCCGTTTGTTCAAAGAGAGCCGTGTGAATGTGAACCAAACCAAAGGAAAGTGCAACAATGTTGCCATTTCTGTTCCAAAATGGACCGAGTCCCCAGACTATCAGGTGTGAACACGACCTAAATCTGATGATTTTGACTCATATTGCAAATTGGATATGAATTATTGCATAGGAGGGTTTTTGTCATTCTTATATTTAATAAGAAAAATGTACACAAATGAAGAAGGTAGGAATTTTTTGTAGAGTATTCTAAAAAAATGGCACCTGAAAGATTGCATATGTCATGCAATCATCATAACATCTCTGCTGCAAAACAAAGCTTAAAACTGGTATTTTGATACAAGTTTCAGGTCAAAGAAATATTGCACCTTTTGAAATTTGAAAATTGCAGCAGCCCATATTGCAATTTAATCTAATTTTCGATTAATTGCCCAGCCCTAGAGTGGGGTCAGCGGATGCTGAGGCGCATAGTGCGCAGAGGTTGCCAACTTTCTGCAGAGTCACTCACTACAGACTTCATGTGGCCTTCAGATTAGCTCAAGAACAGTGTGGAGAGAGATTCATGGAATGGGTTTCCATGGCCGAGCAGCTGCTTCTAAGGCAGGGATAAAACGTAAACCCCTCAGAGATGAAAGGTGTCATCAGAAGGGGAATCAGAACCAGAAGGGAGGAAATATTCTCTCCCTGATATAACTACATAACTGGTAATGAATATTATTACCACGCAATGACTTTAAAACACAATCATAAGTCCATCCTCAGCTTGTTCTCTCTTCCATCTGTGTCTCTCCCTCTCTCTCTTCCTGCTAGAGCGCCCCCTGAAGGCCTGGTGCTTTTTGTCATTTCTGGTTTTGAAGAGCGTTTAGTATCAGGATCGTTTTAAGTGTAGAATAGTTTCTGTATTAGAAGCGTGTTTGTCGTTCATGAAGTTGTTTTTAGTTCTTGGAGAATTTTTTGTCAGTTGTCTCGCGTTTCCCCTTTTGAAGTACGTTTGGACTATTTATTGCATCTCTAAAGTTGAAGCGTTTTTCTTATTGAAGCTGTTTTGTTTCATTTAGAGTGCGTCTGGCTTTTGCAGACCATTTGCCCTTAGCAGCCACCGTACATACATCACCAAGTGCAATGCAAAGCGTCGGATGCAGTGGTGTAAAGCATGCCGCCACTGGATTCTAGAGCAGTGGAGACGCGTTCTCTGGAGTGACAAATCATGCTTCTCCATCTGGCAATCTGATGGACGAGTCTGGGTTTGGCGGTTGCCAGGAGAACGGTACTTGTCTGACTGTATTGTGCCAAGTGTAAAGTGTTTGGTGGAGGGAGGATTATGGGGTTGTTTTTCAGGAGCTGGGCTTGGCCCCTTAGTTCCAGTGAAAGGAACTCTGAATGCTTCAGAATACCAAGAGATTTTGGACAATTCTATCCTCCCAACTTTGTGGGAACAGTTTGGGGATGGCCCCTTCCTGGGTAACCCTGCCCTACAGAATGAAAGGGCACAGATCCTTACAGAAACTCAAAATCTTGTGGAAATCCCTCCATGAAGAAGGAAGGCTGCTATAGCTGCAAAACAAGGGCTAACTCAGTATTAGGTGGATGTATTTGAATACAATGTCCATATAATATTTTAAAAGTTACTCATAAGAGGAAATTGACAGGCTTAAATGGGATAATACAATCAGAAAAAATAATGGAGAACGTAGATCAAATCAAGAGTTTATAATACAGGATTTAAAGATGAGCCGCTCTTGTTAAATCATGCAAAAATGAGCGAATAAAAATACTTCACAGTCACTCCTGCAGGGGCATTACATTCTTGAGTGATCATATTACATATCTCAATTTTAACAAGTAATTAACTGTTATATTGAAGCTTCAAATAATTTTTTCCCTCTATCTTCTGAAACTGATGAAATGTGCCATTGGCTTGAAATAATTTCACTTGTTTTGCAGCAATTCATCTTGTTTGCAGAAAAAAAGGAAAAAGCTCCGAGACTCAATTCACCATTTAATTACTTGTTCAGGCTTTTTTCGCTGCTTAGCCGTGTCTTTGAAAAATCTTTCCTCTCCGCTCCTTTCCTCCTCGTCTCCATCAAGTAGGAATCCTGTGCTGTCAGGTACCACTTGGACCATAAAGCATCTAACCTGCATTAGTCCATTTCCAGTCAATTACTCCTCTTAAATCAAGGCTTCCAATAAAGAGTGAACTGGTACTCTCAGCAGAGGGACATCGTGCGCAGGTGGTTGTGCTGTCACGTCATAAATCTCCCTGTAAGGTTTGGCGACCCGTGCAAGTCATTATAAAAAAGGTGCACTGGACAAAAGTTCCCGTCCTTGACTGCTGGTCTGATAAGGTTTGAGAGGTGCCTCCTTGCATTTCAGTGGGGCGGATGCGTGAGGCATTCTAAGTGCAAGGCCGGCGGACAAAAGAGTGGCAGAGAGAGGGATGCGGTGGGGGGGGGGTGGAGAAAGAGATGAGAGCTCTCCTTGTGCCTCTAATGTAATTGCCTGGACCACTTCATCATAAACAAAGCACTCGTGTGCAACATTGGCTTATCTCCCCTCCAACCACCACTCCACCCTAAACCCCCTTCATCCCCCAGTGATGCTATCTCGGCTTAAGGACGGGCTTTGGGCCACGTCAATACATGCCAGTGCAGATCAGCCTGTCAACAGGAGGGGGGAGTTCTCCATGGCATGAGAAGGAGAACAAGTGGGGGGCGTGGTAGGCCAACTAAAACCACTGCCATGGTAATGATCTGTATAATTTTCTTTTATCATTTAGATCAATGATACTCAGTGAGTGGCTCTGGAGCCACATGTGGCTCTTTTGTGATAATTTGTGGCTCTTTTTTGTCTTAATTTTAGATATTTTTCCCCCAGAAAACCTTAGAAGAAGGGAAACATTTATGCCGTTTTCACAATTTTTGCCACTTTTCACCCATTTAAGCTACCTTTTGCCATTGAATACCCCTTTTTCATATTTTTTGGCCATTTTGCAACTTCTTTTTGCCACTTTTATCACATTTTTGCCCTTTTCACCTTTTTTGCCACTTTTTTTGCCCATTGAATATATGTTTTGCCAGTAAATATCCCCTTTTTACAATTTTTTTGCCCATTTTTTGCAATGTCTTTTGACACTTTTTTCCCAGTTTTTGCCACTGTTATTCCATTGTTGGCCCTTTTTTGACCATTGCCACTTTCAACAAATTAAGCTACCCTTTGCTATTAAATACCACTTGTTTCCTTTTTTCCGCAATGTTTGCAACTTCTTTTTGCCACGTTCCCCCCCCCCCCATTTTGCCCCTTTTCAATTTTTCTCCCACTTTTTGCCCAATTAATCTTCCTTTTGCCATTAATTACCACTTGTTTCCTATTTTTTGCCCATTTTAGTCACTTTTCACTCTTTTTTTTTGGTCACTTCTCACCCATTTTTGCTACTTTTTGACCATTTTTGCCACCATTAACCTATTTTTATTGCAACTTCAAGCTGTTGTTGCCACTTTTTGCCTCTTGGATTGTGGCTCTTGCAAAGGCATTTTGCAATAATTTGGCTCTTTGGTTGAGCAGGGTTGAATTACACTGTTTTAGATTTATACCAAAATACGGTAGTTTGATTTGACTTTTCTGTTATCAAAACAGGGGAATCATAACATTTCATAACATTTAACTGCATGCAATGCAACAAGTGTCAACAACAAAATCAGTAGTATGTCAGTATTTCCTATTATGGCCCCAAGTGATGCAACAGGCCCCCTCACTCTGCTTCTATTCTTCTTTCTGTTACTTACATCGACGTGGACAAGGAACAAAGGAGGTTGACGGAGTGCTGGGAGTATCCAACAGGATCCTTTTCTTGATTTTCTTTCACTTTTCTCACACCACAGAGCTTGTTAGCTTGTCTGACAAAGTGGAAACCAGGGGTAGTGCCAGGAATGATGGGACCCATGAAAAGATATCCCATTAGGCCCCACATTACAGCCCGATCTCATCCTGCATGATGCATTTTTGAACACCGTGTATTTAGGAGTTAAAAAATGTTCCGTGTTGTATGTCGAGTATTTCTTTTTGTTTGTTGCTAAGGTATCAAACAGGTTTTGGACTTTTTGGTCATCATGAAGGTTTACCCCAGTCCATGCCCCATATCTCCAGGTACCCCCCCCCAACCTCACCCCTCCATAATACACTCTGCACCCCCTATGTCTGGTCCAGCCTGCCAAGGTCCTGTGCAGCCAGTATGCAGTGAGCTGGAATTAGGCCCTAGAAAGGTGTGCCAGGTGCTCATAGTGTCGCTAAAGCTCTGACATCTTCTCAGATGAACCCATACTTATGTCCATTGTCTTTCATGTCCATTTACAGTTTTAACTTTTATTAGCTTGTGTTTTGGTTTGTTCTAGTCCGACTATATCCATTTCTCCTGTTTGAATTAGCAGTCTGCAGCAGTTTTACTAAATAAGCTCTAGTCACCAACTGCAGACTACCTCCTCAGGACCAAAAAACAGACAATAAAAGTTAAAAACTACCTGCAGAGCATAGTTGAGTACTGAGCTGCAGAGGCAGACATCACCCTCAGGAGATGCTTGAGGCCAAAAACAGCCTAAATGTGCTGGATTTTGGACTTGAATTTAACAAAGACAACTCAAAAAGAATATTGATGATTCTCAATATTTTATATCTAAACAGACAAAACAGAAAAGTCATCCATTGATTAAAAGTATGAAAGTTTAAAGTTAGTTTTGCTTGAACTCTTTTACAGCATTCTGACATTGTATTCTGTAAAGGATTACGACTTCAATCCTATTTTGAAAAGGAAGATTTTGAAAGTGGAAAAGATCCTCAGCAACAATGAAAGCATGCTGATGTATTTAATAGCTTTTATGAGAAGAACTGCTGATTAAGGACATTTTAAACAGGTTTTATATGGAAAGTTAGAGCTTTAGGTATCATCAGAATGTGTCATTTGAAAGTCAGTGTAACTTTTGCAAGTGAAAAGATGCATTACATTTCGTTAAACTATTAAATCTGTTGTCACACACTGCCAGTCTATGCCTTTTCATTTTTTTCCAGTACCAAAAATGTGTTGGAACAACAAAGTTAATTCTTGCCTTGTGTGGCAAACATTTAAAATAGTGTGTTTGAAGTCCAAGGAGTCCATCCAAAGTGTTTTGGATCCTGTTTTATGAGTCTGTAGGCAGGGCTCAGCATAGGTCACAGCATTCACAGTAAGATATTCATCCTTAACTTGACGATTGGAAATGCTCCCAAGCAGAAGGAAGCATTGATGTACAGGTACATCTCAAAAATTAGAATATCATGGTATCTACCAGGACATGCTTCCTTCTGCTGACAAGCTTTATGGAGATGCTGATTTCATTTTCCAGCAGGACTTGGCACCTGCCCACACTGCCAAAGGTACCAAATTCTGGTTCAATGACCATGGTGTTACTGTGCTTGATTGGTCAGCAAACTGGCCTGACCTGAACCCCATAGAGAATCTATGGGGTATTGTCAAGAGGAAGCTGAGAGACACCAGACCCAACCTGAAGGCCGCTATCAAAGCAACCTGGGCTTCCATTACACCTGAGCAGTGCTGCAGGCTGATCACCTCTATGACACACCGCATTGATGCAGTAATTCATGCAAAAGGAGGCCCAACCAAGTAATGAAGGCATAGAAATGAACATACTTTTCACAAGCCTGACAGTTCTGTTTCAAATATCCTTGTTTTAAATTGATTTTATGTAATATTCTAATTTTCTGAGACACTGAATTTTGGGTTTTCATTATCTGTAAGCCATAATCATTAACATTTTAAGAAATAAAGGCTTGAAATATTTCACTCTATGTGTAATGAGTGACAAAAAATATTGAACTTTTCATGATATTCTAACTTCTGAGATGTACCTGTAATGTCCAGGTAATGTACCTAAAGAGCTGCCGGCATACTGGAAATGCTGTCTTAAAATCAGTCTGGAATTAGACACATGCAAAGATGTGGAGCTAAAGATGAGTTTGCCTGAAAAGTACAGTTTCTACCAATGAAAAAAAAAAAAAACACTGTACAAGGGCCAGTTTTGTTCTTTTTTTTTTTGTTGTTGTTGTTTTTGACAGACTGTGGGGATCTAGGGTCTGCACAGCGGTGCAGGGGCTAGCGCTGTCGCCTCACAGCAATAAGGCTCCTGGTTCGCTTCCCGGTCAGGGCCTTTCTGTGCGGAGTTTGCATGGTCTCCCTGTGTATTCGTGGGTTCTCTCCGGGTACTCTGGCTTCCTCCCACCACCAAAAACATGCTCTTTAGGTTGATTGGTGACTCTAAATTAACCGTACGTGTGAGTGTGCCTGGTTGTCTGTCTATATATGTCAGCCCTGGGATTGACAGGCCACCAGTCTGGAGTGGGATTGGCTCCAGCCCCACCACAACCCCCCAACGGGATAAGCAGTACAGAAAATAGATGGAAGGATGTGGGGATCTATTTTTCAGTCAAAATGAATTCAATATTTTGACCAAATTAACATGTTAGTATTAAGAAATGTTTATGTTCTCCCAAAATGTCAGTTTTTATGAAACCCTTTACATTCAGATTAGTCCTGATCACTTATACTGCAGCCAGCTACAAGGGGGCGTTTAAGAGGGTAACAAAAAGAAACATTCTAGCTCATTTCCATTCTAGGCATGGTAAGATGTGGCGGGCATGATGTGGCCCTTGTTGCCACCAGTTGATAACCTGACACCGCGGATAGACTGTTTCATTTATCCACTGCATGGATATACACTACCGCTCAAAAGTTTGGGATCACTGGAATATTTCTTTGTTTTCCAAAGAAAAACATTTTCATGTAGTTTACAAATAGTTATCAGCATGCAACGTCAGTCTTCTGCATCAATCTCCTAGTATGGCTGCTAATCCAAGTTAATCATGTTACACAGCTAAAATAATTTTACTAATAAGAACAACGAGAACAACATTCTTGAGACCCAGAATAAATGAGAGGATGCCAGAACAGTTCATAAAACCATCAGTCAAGCTAGGTGGAGGCAGCGTGATGGTCTGTGGTGCTTTGGAGGTGGTAGAATAGGGGATTTGTAAGAAGTGGAAGGGACCTTCAGGAAGGAAAGCTATTGCAAGATTATGCAACCCTAGAGCAGCACTTGCTTGGGCCCAACTTCATCCTAACAGGATAATGACCCAAAACACACCTCCAAAATGTCTATGAGATATTTAAAGAATAAGTAGTCTGCCAGAATTCTGACTGTAATGTAGAGGCCAGCACAGTCTTCGGATCTAAACCCTATTGAGCTGTTGTGGGAGCAGCTTAACCAAACTGTATGAAGGAAGACTCCATAAAGCCAGTCCATCTTGTGTGAAATGCTCCAAGAAGCATGGGGTGAAATCTCATCATATTTCCTTGAAAAATTGACAGCTGGAATGCTAAGGCCGGCTGTAACTACTGAAAAGGGTGAACTTCATGAAAGCAAAGATCATTTTCATTATGGTCATTATTTCTAACTCTAGCAATGTCCAGTTCATTTGCTGTATTTCCTATCTAGACTAATTTCATGAGTTTTTTCTTGGATAACAAGAAAAATTCCAAGTGATCCTAGAGTTTTTCACATTTTTATTAGACACCTTCCATACAGAGCATTTGGGAGGGCAGGACTTTTCAAGAAATTCTCAGAAGGTGACTGGATTTTTTTTTATGTCACATTTATGAAGGGCCAATCAGAGCGACAAGACAAAATGAGGTAAACATGCACATCTCAAGTGCTAACCTGTGCTAAACAGGCTAACACTGCCGCATTGTCGGAGCTAGTCATTGGCTAGAAGAAGCATCCAGTTCTTTTCTATGATCGTTGATTTCTTAAAGAAATGTGGCCCATTTCTGATAAAACTGCTGCTACAACCAGGCTAAATGCTACACAGGCAGCAGCCATTGCTCCAAGCTTTCAGTACAACTTAACCCCGCCCATACGTACCACCTTGTTTTCCTCAAATGACGCTGATTGGCAAATCCATCTGCTGTGCAGTACAGGAACCAAGGTGTCTATTGCAGCTGTCAAAACGGTCAATTCAATGTGGGCGTTAATGGGACTTCCAGGGCCATTGCAGCCAGCCTCAAATGGACACTTGGGGAACTGCAGTGTCATCATTTTTCAACTCTTGGAAACATACAGGATGCTCTTAAACAGTGGTACAAAATAGAAATCACTAGTTTTAGAACATGTAGACATGTAGTTGAAAACTGAAAACTGCAAGAGGATCTGGCTGCAGACCTCTATGATGAGGTGTTCAGCTGCAGGCCTCTACGGTGGGGCGACCTCGACCATGGGCTGGGAAGTGACATACATTACCCACGCTTATATTTTCTGCTTACTATCACAAGGTATGGTAAGGGGCTATTTTTCACATCAGCAGAATTTAATGAATAACAATCGAAAATTGACTTCTGGGGATAAATTCAACACACCACAAACTAAGAAAAGCCTAAAGAGGATTAAGGCTTGGCACCCGAACCCTAAAGGTTAGGGTTAGGGTAAAGGGAGGGGGATAACATTAAAAACAACACTCTACAAACTAAAGGGAAACCCAAAAAGGGTAAGTACGTCACTTTTGAGGTTGAGGTCGTCCCGTTGTAGAGGCCTGCAACGGATGATTCATGCAGATTGTGGGCAAGGGAATAGTATTTTTATCCTATGACTTTAGTTAAAAAATACAAAGAAATACTTGAATAACCTCTGTCCAACTTATTTGCACACTTCTGCTACAATGTTGTGTATTCTTTGTGCATCTGATTTAGCAAATACTTCCCTGCCTTTTTATATGTCTTGACAAAAAGGTTGGGTGGATAGCCCGGGGAGAAATTTTGGATGTTCAAACTTGTGTGTGTGCTCCCTTTGTGTACTCATGGCACGATAAGCAGGCTCTGGTTGACTGGCTGAGTAGCCTTGCATTAGACGCCGCCTCAGACCAGGGCTCCTATCTCTAATGGCTTTCTACTCCTTTCCCTATCAGGACTCAAGTTGACTGTGTACGACACACACAAGGACACACACAGCATCCAATCTCAGCTAATGTTGACTCAGTACCACATGTAGGGACAGAGACTCGATCCACACAGAGAGATTTGATATAGCTCCATTTACCTGCTGTTTATTGTGTCGATACATGTGTGTGCAGGTTCATTCATGTCTGTGAGAGCAAAGGATGAAAAAAGAGAACAGAAATCTTTCCTTCAGATCATCTTTGCTGATCGATTCCTCTTTCAGCACCGTGCCCCCCTCCCACCTCGTTCAGCCGCTCCTGTATGCACGCCGGGCTCAGATTGATTTATCGCAGGGTTTCTCCATCCCGATACCCCCACTGGCATTTTATTTGGTACATGCCAAGTTAAAGTTGATCCGTATCTGAGCCGACCAGCATCCCCGACCCCTGCGCTCTTGTGATCTCTGTGTCCTCATTGATCCGTCTCTGGGTTTGCAAAGAGGAGAGGGCTGAGAGTGCTGCATAATTGCACACATTTCTGTGCACCGACACAGGGAGGAGTGGAGGTTTTAAAGAAGATGAGGCGGTTTCCCTCTGAAATGATAAAGCAGAATATATGACCCGAAGCTATGATATACACTTGAATCTCAGGACAACAGGCGAACAAGAAAATGTCTTCTCAAGCACTTTTCTCCTCCTCCCATCCCAGATGCTTTCAAACAAAGCTTTGATATTCTCTCCAACATCGTATACACTTTTTCTGACAGTGTGAGATTTCTAGCTTTAAAGACAGGATTGTGTAAGATGGGGAAAACAAAGAAGAGAGAGAGTAAGGACATCATATTCGATAAAAAAGAGTTATGGCAGACAGAGCGATAGATGCCAAGCATTGTCTGCACTGCAGTAAGAGAGCAAATAGGCCTTTATAGCTTGATGTAGTTGGCAGGGGGCCAGTGAAGTAAATGCCTTTAGACCTTGAGTATTCTGCTTCTATCACAGCAAAGACACAAAACACTGACAGGTCCTTAACACACCTGTGTGCCTAATGCTGAAAGGACTCGCACTTTTTTATGATGGTGACACAGACTTTATTTAAATAGTGGATGGAACAGGTTTACTTTGGCTTTGACCTTGGATAAATTTCCCAATTCACTAAGATACAAACACAATTCCAAAAAAGTTGGAACACTGTGTAAAATGTAAATGAAAACATAATGCAATGTCAGTCAACTCTCATAAACCCATACTGTATTCACAAGACATTTTACCATTTCATCAGAAACATGTAAATAGCTCATTTTGAATTTGATTGTAGCAACACATCTCAAAAAAGTAGGGACAGGACCGTGTTCACACATGTTGTTGAATGTTGTCCCATTCTTGTGTGGTGTTGGATTCTAGCTGCTCAACAGTCCTGGGTCTTCTTTGATCAATTTGGACTCAACATCTGTGGTTTCCAAAAATAATTCCAAATTTTGTTTCATTTGACCACAGAACAGTTTTCCATTTTGCCCCAGTTGATTTAGCTTTGGCCCAGAGAAGACAGCAGTGTTTCTGGATCATGTTCATATATGGCCCCTTCTTGTATTTGTTGATGGCATGGTAGACTTAGTTGACAGACAGTGATTTCTGGTAGTTTTCCTGAGCCCTTGCAGTGATTTCCAGTTCAGAATCAACCCTTTTTTTAATGCAGTGCTGCCTGAGGACCCAAAGAGCATGAGCATCCAGTGTAGACCTTCTGCCTTGTCTCTTGTGTTTAAAGACTTCTTCTGAGGCTCTGAATCTTCTGATACCTACTTTCCACCCAGACAGTTCCCAAGACCAGTGGTTCTCAAATGGCATAGGCATGGCGGCAAATCTTGGTATGCCATAAGAATCTGTACAACCACGCTTGATAAAAACAATAATACAAAAACTAAAGGTACTTTTACATGTGGTTTCACTGGTATTTTTACTATAATATTGCTTTATAACTGGTAATATCACATAATTTTAAAAATTATGCCTCTTGCCGAATGACAGCTGTGATAGTCTCCAGCCTCCTGCAACCTCCAACGAAAGAGCAGTGTGGATGATTTTGAATTTGCTAGAGCAGATTGCTTTAATCAACAACTGTGGATAAGGCTGATATGGCTGAAAAGTATGATGAAAAAAGCAGAAATTTTAGCGTATATTTTTATAAAGCGGTTATCCACAAATGGTACAGCAAGGCCTGTCTAGGTGGGCGTTGAATTTGAACAACCATATATTTTTACTACAACTACACATCAAGTAAAGATGACATGTTAAAGAGGCGATTTTGCATGGATATAAGCATGGTATGCCTTGAGTTTTAGGCATGATCTGCCTGGAGCAAAAAACATTTGAAAGTCTAGGGCCTGGACCATTGGCTCTTAACCTGGGATCCACAACCCCTGAAAGGGAGGTTCCAAAGTTCTTTTTTAGGGGGCGTGAGGCTTTGCTTGTTCTGAGGCTGCCAAAATAAGATTTGCAAATATTTTTTAAAACCATGATAAAGCAGTTATTAAGTTGTTTATGCTAAGGTGTTCTGAGGAAAGCATGCATAGTCCTTTTTTAGGGTTTTATCAATGAAACAATTTAAATGTATTTTGTTTTTTTTTTTATAGCATGTGTCACTTTTTCTTCTCTCTTGGGTCCTTTGCTTTTCTTAGATACATACGTACATGGGGCGCCAAAGAAAAATGGTTGGGAAACACTGGCCTGGACCAGGCTTACATACCACATCCAACATTTTCTCCACCCTAAAGGCATGGAGTTTGTAATTTTTCAAACAGATTATTTTCTCACTCCTCTAGTAGGACATCCAGAGCCCGACTGGGGTTGTGCCAATCCTCCTCCCTGCCTGACGGTGCCGTCAGGTGGAATACTCTCCAAATCTACTCCTAACTTCAGCCTCAATTTTTGACTTAAAGGTGACAAATTTTACCCCTTTAAGACAAGTTTATATTGGTCTCAGAGGTCCCCAAAACATGCCTGTGAAGTTTATTTCTAAAAAAAAAAACAAAAAAAAAACACTCCAGTTTTGGATTTTTGCATGTCTAAAAAACTCTGTTTCAGCGCTGCTTAGAATGAGCTTTTTCTGTGTCTGTGGCTTTAAATGTTACTGATCCGTCTGACTCCAACCCACTCAGGAAATAGATGTGGCTCTCCTGATCCTCCTCTCAGCTGGCAGCTAGGAAGAGGATCAGGAGAGGTGGGCGGAACTTTCTTCCAAATGGGGAGGGCCAACTGAAACCTAGGGGCTGGACCCCCCACATGACATCAAGAGGGGAAAATCTGAGAGCGGCTTGTTTTCTTGCACACATTTTCTGAAAGGTGGGGGTGGGTGGCTGTCAATGTCCAGATGGATACGCCTGTTTCCTTGTTTCTCACTAGCGTATCCACCTTGAGAAGATCCCATCTGAACTGTTTGGGCCCGGTTAGAAAGTGACAGGACCAATCAGCGACGAGGGGCAGTACTTTCAGGTGCAGCAGAGTCGTGACGTAAACAAGCAGCAGCAAGAGCTGGTGCAGTTATGGAGGAAGAGATTAGCGTGGATGCTGCTAACGCGCCAGTTTTATCAGAACTTGACAACATTTCTTGGTTAAAAGAAGAACAAAGAACAGCAGTGAGTTGTTTCTTTTACAAAATGAGAAAAGTTGAGTACTTACATGTCTAAAGTTGTCATGTTTCACGTTATTTCTCTGTAGCTGCGCACACGCAGCTCGATAGCGGCTATGTCACGTGTTTTGTTGCTCTGATCGGCCCGTAGAGATGTGACGGACAGAACGTTCACCCAATCATACTCTGAGTTTTTTTCGAAGCCTCTGCCTTCTCTCAGACGTTTCCTATTGAAGCTTTCACAGATGGATGCGTGAAACACATCCATCTGGCATGTCAGGTTACTGAAAAAAGTGACTTTAACATAATATGTTCCCTTTGACCATGCCTAAAAGTTACGCACAGTACTATATAATGCCGACAGCTTTGGCTTGAAAAGAACATTTTAGTGTTCTGGTCTATCAGGGTATGGGGTAAGGCCAGTTAGTTTGGGTAATAACCTGGGGCTTTGCATCCATCCCTAATCTGTCCATTCCTATTCCATCTATCCATCCATCCATCCATCCACCCATTCATCTTCTTCTGCTTATCTAAGGGTCTCAGTTACTATGCATTGTCTCAATCATTAGTTGCAGACTTACATGGTGGGTGGGCGTACTCTTGATCAGGTGCTTTTGCAATACAAGAGGCCTGAGCAGGCCTAATATGGCATTTTGTGAAATCTAGTTAAATCTTTGATTAAAAACAATACATATCTACAACTTTACTTGCAGTTGTCATATGCCTAATTTTCTGTCCTGACCATGTTGTGATATTTAGCAAGAAAAACAACCAGTTAAATAGTAAAAAACTTACTGATACAAACATTGTGGTTGTGCAAAGATTGATTGTTTTAAGTTGTTTTCAGTTCATTCCATGTTGGCTGAGACTTCAATAGTCCTCTCATGTTGGCATTACCCCAAGCAAGCAATAACCTAATGTACAGTTGAAATAAAATATCAGGCAGTAAAATTTTATCACCGAATTAGCAAAAGCACAACCCAGATCAGTGTCAGTATACTTATTTATGAAATATAACAACATCTGTGGAAGGGAGATGAGAATATAGCCAGAGGTTTATTTTTAACACAGAAAAGCACTTGGAGAAAGTGTTTTAAAAAAAGCTAAAGAAGACTCTATATTAGACTGAAAAAGAGAAAAATCTTTGAATCCTCTGGGATTTGGTGCAAGGATTAAACAAGGAACTTATGCCACATTTTCCTTCCCACTTTGCAGTGAGATTCAGAGTAAAATAATATGTAATAATGACTAAGACTTGCTGAGCACCATGCTGTATCTCTCAGTCCATTTAATCCTTCTTGGAAAAACAGAAGAATAAAAACATAAAGTTCTCCTCTGGGGATAAATGGAGTATAACAAAAAACAGCAAATGTTACATAAAAAAGGCACTGCGGAGCCTACAGTGATGGATTATAGCCTCAGAAGTAGTTCTCCTGCCAACAGGATATTTAAGCTCCACACAAAGAGAAGATTTCCAACAAAATCTGAAGAGACGCTGACTCAAAAGAGACTCAAAGTAACATATTATTGTGTATGAGACACAAAGGATTGAGTTAGCTTTTCCTTTCTTTCAAGAGATAGCCTTATAAGCTGTTGTGCACCCACAGGTATCTTAAAACTTCAAGGGTGCAGATAAAGCTCTTCCAGACATCAACGATGCAGAGAAGAATGTTTTAATTCTACTTTGTCTGAGCCTTGTTGCCTTCATAAAGTCACAAGTTCAAGGGAAAAGATGTAATCTAGTAAATGATCTTTTCATAACAGGAGACAGTCGTGGAATAACTTGGGTGCCATCATGATGTGCTTAACAACGTTGGTCAGAGTGTATGCTAACTTCCTAACACAAGTATTTCACTGTATATAGAAAAGTCACAAGAAGAGTGGCATCAATCTCATTCAACAGAGGGCCAGAGTCGACTGTTTTCAGCACCTATGTAACTTTGGCAGCAGTGGTGTGAACGGGGTGCCCTCTTGGGAGCCAAAACACATGCTAAAGTGCCCTCTAGAGCCAAAATGCATGTTAAAGTGCCCTCTTTGGAGTCAAATCACATGTTAAAGTGACTCTTGGGAGCCAAAACACGTGCTAAAGTGCCCTCTTTGGAGGCAGAATGCATTAAAGTGCCCTCTTGGGAGGCAGAATGTGTGTTAAAGTGCCCTCTTTGGAGCCAGATCACATGTTAAAGTGCCCTCTTGGGAGCCAAAATGCGTGTAAAGTTCCCTCCTTGTTGGCAAAACACACTAAACTGCCATCTTGGGTAAAGAAAACACACTTAACTCCAGAAGACCATTAGGACCAAGGAATACTATGAAACATTATTGTTGCAATGACTTCTATGTTGGGCCCTTTTTTGGTCTATATTGAGCCAGAACTATATCTCACAGAACCAGTTTGGATTATCTGGTGCTAATATGATGTTAAAATGCACTAGAATACAGGAAACAGCATCTACTTAATTGAAAATGTTCCAGGGGAAGACCCCCTGACCCCCCAGGGATTTATTTATTTCTGTTTGTTCTTCACAGTCGAACGTTGAATCTACACAGTTCTTGTGGATGCTGATCCTAACTACAAACTAACTTGAGTAGTCCGTCTAGTTAGTCTGTTTTAAATCTATATAATGTGCCATTTGTACAACATATAAACATGTCTAAAGTGCCCTCGAAAACACACGAAACTTAGTGCCCTTTCTTCAGTGGCAAGAATGCGCTGTATGTGCCCTTTTTTTTCTTTTCGCCCCTGCCCTTGAAAAGTCTGTGCACACCACTGTTTGGCAGCATGATGTCCACTAAAAGTGTGTATGGTTTCACAGCACTAGCTCACACAACAACCTTCAGCTAAGAAGTCAGTGAATCTTTTTTGTTTGTTACAAGGCTTGGGCTTAGAACCAGGCCCAGGTCCTTGAGTCTGACTAAGGGTTGGCTGTGTCGCTGCTGGGTGGTTGCTAACTGGTTACACTGCATGGTCTCATGGCTAATCAGAAATGGCTAGTCCAAAAGGAGCCCAGTCAGCACTTCTGGTCATCAGTCAATGTCCAGGCCTCACAAGAGCATAGAAAGACTGGGAGGACTAAGAACCCAAAGACTCTGACTTTCATCTGCATGATCAGACACCAGGAACTCCGCACTGCCTAGCTCAGTGAACCCATTGCCCTATGCCCGAGTCCAAGTCTGCAGTTCCTCCCAGCCTTGCAGGTAGTGGCTCGATGGATTGCACAGCCAAGGTATGTGAACTGCTCTACAACTGCCACACTTTCACAATTCACAGACACGGATTCAGCATCCAAAGCATCCCCCAACACCTGGATCTTTGTTTTAGCCCAGGAAGCATGCATTCCCAATGCTTCAGCCTTCTCACTCAGCAAGTTAAGAACCCCTACATGGACGACTACAGTCTCTGCAAGGATCTGAGCATTGTCAGCAAAATCCAGATTGGTGAACTGGAAGCCCTCTGTGTCGCCATTCTAATGACACAATTCATGCCTTTGTAGCTCTGACTGAGGCCTTCCTAGTGAGCCTGGGACTTAGGTGACTTTCCAGGGTCTTTAAAGATTAAATCTGCACAATTAACTCCAATTTTGAGTTGCCATATTGTTTATTTTGCATCCTTTAATGCATTATGAAGGGCCAATGGCATTCTGTTCCACTTGCCAAAGCAGAGATCTGGAGAATCTGTAAGCCCAGACTGTAAGCACAGTGGCCTCCATTATTCTTAAATGGAAAATGTTTGGTACAACCAGGACTCTTTGAAATGTATGTCATCGACAAAACTGAGAAATCTTGGGAGGATAACCTCACTAAGAGGCTGCAGTGATGGTTGTCCTTCTGGAACTTTGTCCCATCTCCACACAGAGACTCTGGGGCTCAGTCAGGGTGACCATCAGGCTCTTGGTCTCCTCTCTTACTAAGTCCATGCTTACTCTCCACATCCACTACTTTCCCTGCCCTAATGGTACTGCCTTTTCCAACAGACCTTGATAATATGCACGGACATCCAGAGCATGACCTGGGTTGTGTCAGTCCTCCTTCCTACCTGACTAATGGTGCCCTCAGGCAGGCTTACTCACATTACACATTTTATTTTAGCCCCAGGTTTTGTACTCAAACCTCCCTAAAGTTATGCACAATACATATATAGTAAATAACACAGGATTCAGCACCAAGCCTTGTGTTACCTCCAATTTCCACATACAGCGTGCTCACCGTGGAACGTCAGCGAATTGTACTGCGGAGCACATCGCTCCCTCTCTAGTCTATCAGAGCATTTCCATAGCTGGTGCTCCAGACTGGCTGCAGCGCGTGCCTGGAGCACCACTCCACTCCGCTTCGTTTCAGATACGCTGCAGGTCTAATTTCAGCGCCGGCCGCTGCCAAACCTCGTAAATTCACTGTCGTTCAGAAAGCACCAACCATGGAAGTCACAAGCGTAGAACATCCTGCACTTTCAAAATAAAACACAATGCATGGACTCCCGATCATAAATCATCACTATATCGACATCATCCTGCAGTGAGAGTGACTTATACTGGAAAGGACAATAAATTAACCCCAAAATGTAAAATAGTCCGCTGTTGACATACTATTCCTGTGTGAACTCGCAGTTCTCCCAGGATCTCTTCCTGCTGATCAGGTCTTCGTGCCGCGGTGCTGTGCTCTAGGCTCGCTTCCAGTGGGCAAGGTCACTCGCCTATTGGTCAGACCGAACCCATGGCGCTTCGGTGTGCAGGGGTTTGGTCCTATGTGGAAATTGCGGGTTACTCCCTGTTAATGTGTGATACCTCAGAAGTAACACCATCAAACTGACCAGCCAGGGTTCTGCCAGTAAGATAGTTAGAAAACCATCCAACAGCATGCTCTAAAAACCCAGTAGCTTTCAGACTAGCTGCACCTTTAAGCAGATTTTTGTTTGGAAAGATGAATAAATAAATTCCAGATAAATAATGAATGGAGCAGGGATGTTCTCAAAGGGTGATATGTTCTTCTTGCTCTCCATGTACTGTTTCACCTTCATACATCAAAACCTGCTTAAACAGGATTGACTTATACTTCTCAGGCTCAATCTTCTACAAACAGAAACTTTCCCACTACCATCAGACACCATGTTCTTTTTCTCCAGCTTACATTTTTAGATGCTGATCACATCCTGTCTCACACATCAACTCTCAAATCATTCTCTTTCCAGGAAACTCAAGATAATTGTTAGAATATTAAGGAGAGCCTGCAGTTCAGAAGAACGCTTTGCTAGTAAATTCATTCTTAGTTAATAAGATACCCGCTGGCTACACCAGGAGTCTGAAGTATTTGCAGTTTCACCCAAAGGCTAATCTTTCTTCAGAGAATAGTAGATGGGTTCTACCAATGCAGCAAACTAATAGCAGCCTCAACTTTAAAGGATATAAAACAAGAAAGATTACATTGCCCTCCACTTCTGGTATAAGGCTGGAGGTTCATCTGCCTCCTTAGTAAAAGAATGATCATACTTTTTCAAGCATGTCACTTTACTTTCCTTTGAGAGCATTTCTTCAAAAGGCTCTTTAGTGGAGTACGACGATGTGATGAGACTCCAGATTTTTGATGGCTGGTTTGGCAGACGATGCATCAAAATGAAGCCGGTCGCTACAAACAGACATTGGACCATGCTTGTGCTTTGGCACATTTCCTGTGATTTCTCAACAATGAAGCACTGCGAAGGTTTGCTGCACCAGTAATGAACTCCTACCTCCCCGCTCTGCCTCCCTCTCTCTCGCTCCCTTTGCTGCTTTGTCTACTTTTCCTGGAGGCTAATTGTGATTGGCTGATTAAAACAATTACGGAGATAACAAAATCCAATCAAGTATGGACGTTAGCGTCATGCTGATACGTAGACCACCTGGAATATACGCTGGATGATTTAGGGCATTTGCCCAAACGCTGAGGAGAAGATAAGACCAAAACACTGAAATTAAAAGCTAATCAATACAAGTGTCTACTTGAGCTGTGCGCGTGGGACTGAGGAAAAGGATTATGGTTGGAAAATAAAACCAAGAAATAGCATACATTTGGTGATTGCCAAAGGAATTAGAAGAAAAATGGACATTTTTCTACTAATTTTTCATGCTCCAACTGCTTCCTTTCTTATCTTTCTCACCTTCTCTTACATATTTTTACTCTTCGCCTTCAGACAAGACTTATTATGAAGCTAGTACCTCCCCTTTCTTTATTTTTGCACACATTTAGCAGGCCAGGGAGGCCTGGGACGCCCAGATGTTTGCTGAACTGGAAATCTGCATTGGCAGCAGCTGCCAGCCCATCGCAGAGGAACACAGACAGGAAGTAAAAATATCAGCACACAGTTTAACTTTTACATCCTCTCGTCTCCTCCCCCCGCCGTCTCCTTTCTTGTGCCGTTTCACAGAAAGAGAGAGAAGCGATTCCAGGTCTCATAAACATGCACAGATGTGCGGTGACCACAGAACGGCCTTTAGTTTAAGTTTATAGAGGAGAAAATACTTGTCTTATGACTGGCAGTAAATCTCCTTATCAAGTTTGTACAAAAATGTACCCAGCCAGATCCGGAAAATCCTCTCTCCCTTCCACCGATGCTTTCAGTGGCTACGTTTTGAAACAGTTTCGTAGCCATTAATGTCACTGACCACTCTCCTTTTGGCACCCATTTCCCAATGTCTTTTGTCTGCGCAAGCCCGATTTTACGTCACAACACGCTAAAAGCCATGACAGTCGGCCACATAGACACAGAGATATAGAAAGAAAGAAAGAATAAAGGACTCTGGCAAGAGGCCGAATCCATTTGGAGCACTTAGTCAGCCAAGAGTTTCCTGCAACAAAATTGAAAGAGGGAAAATGACCAGAAGGCAGCAGCCACTGTCCCAGCTTAGCCTCCCACTGCAGCGACAATAAAGTGAAGTAAAATGAAGCCCAGACATAAAAATCTAGGCCATGCCTGCATGTCTGTTTGGCTTATTATGTCAGCCAATGAAGACTGTGACGCAATGTTCCCAAATTTGCAGTGTAAGAATATTTTTTAGTCTTTTGTTTCTGTGTTTAAAAGCTCAGGAAAGTCTTTAAGTGTAATGAGTTCCTCATGTGGGTGGTGCATTTAAAGCGGCTTCATCCCCATGTTCTGATCAGCTGTCGCTGTGGCTTTATAGTACTTTATTCTCTGTGAGTTTACAGTCCATGAAGTCTAGTGCTTATATGGCTTCTACTTGATAACCTTGCAAAGCAGATGAGTTTGCAGCACTCCATGGCTGTCATCAGCAAAGTCCATCTTGAAAAGATCCAATCCTCAAAGTTTGTGCTGAGCCAAAGACTGCTTTGACCAACCAGCACCAGTTCAGGAGAATAAGGGGGTAGTGTAGTTGTAGTCTAAGCTGTGAGCATGCCTCCACCATGCAGTGCTTACCTTGGATGTAATTTTAGCATAGCGCCAGTTTTACTAGACCACGTTCCAAATTATTATGTAAATTGGACTTTCAATTTTTTTTGGTATTGTGTCTCAAGGCTCTTTGGATCACTGAAACAATCTCAGACACCTGTGATCATTAGTTTGCCAGGTGAGCCCAATTTAAGGAAAACTACTTCAGTAGGATGTTCCACATTATTAAGCAGGCCACAGGTTTCAGCAATATGGGAAAGAAAAAGAATCTCTCTGCTGCTGAAAAGCATCAAATAGTGCAATGCCTTGGACAAGGAGTGAAAACATTAGATATTTCAGCGACACTCAAGTGTGATTATCATACTGTGAAGAAATTTGTGGCTGATTCAGAGCACAGACAGGTTTATGTGGATAAAGGCATAATGAGGAAGGTTTCTGACAGACAAATTCATCGGATTAAGAGAGCAGCTACAAAAATGTCATTACAAAGCAGCAAGCAGGTATTTGAAGCTGCTGGTGCCTCTGGAGTCCCATGAACCTCAAGGTGTGGGATCCTCCAGGGACTTGTGGTCGTGTATAGACCTACTATTTAGCCACCCCTTAACCAATGCTCACAAGCAGAAATGGTTGCAGTGGGTCCAGAAATACATGAAGACTCATTTTCAAACAGTCTTGTTGACTGATGAGTGCTGTGCAACCCTGGATGGTCCAGATGGAGTAGTGGATGGTTGGTGGATGGCCACCATGTCCCAACAAGGCTGTGACATCAGCAAGGAGGGGGCAGAGTCATGTTTTGGGCTGGAATCATGGAGAGAGCTGCTAGGCCTCTTTAGCGTCCCTGAAGGTGTGAAAATGACCTCAGCACAGTATATAGAGTTTCTGACTGACCACTTTCTTCCATGGTACAAAAAGAAGAACCATGCCTTCCATAGCAAAATCATCATGCATGACAATGCACCATCTCATGCTGCAAAGAATCCCTCTGTGTCATTGGCTGCTATGGGCATAAAAGGAGAGAAACTCATGGTGTGGCCCCCATCCTGCCCTGACCTCAACCCTGTTGAGAACCTTTGGAGCATCCTCAAGCTAAAGATCTATGAGGGTGGGAGGCAGTTCACATCAAAACAGCAGCTCTGGGAGGATATTCTGACATCTTACAAGAAAATTCAAGGAGAAAATCTCCAAAAACTCACAAGTTCAATTGATGCAAGAACTGTGAAGGTGATATCAAAGAAAGGCTCCTATGTTAACATGGAACTTTGGCTGCTAAGATGTTTATGATTGAAATAGCTTTGATGTCTGTAAATATGACCTTCTAATGCTGCACATTCAACAAATGACCATTTTCAGTTCTTTACAACCTATAAAATATTTTGAAACTCTGTTGTGCATAATAATTTGGAACACTGTATTTTAAGTATTTTTTATTTCTGAAAAAAAAATTAAAGCATGCAATTAATTAGATTAAAAACATGCACTATTTTATTACAGTTACAGTTAATGCATTCACGTTGACAGCCCTGCTTACAGTAGAACTCTGTAGATAGTAACTAAGTAGCTGAGAAGATACTATTTTCTGTCAGCGCTGTGTAAAAATAGCTGCTGCCTTTTCACCCATCTTTTGTTCTTTCTTGTAGGTTTATAACAGAGGAAGTGCACCAGCTTTGGGACTACAATGGTTTTGTTCAATACTGGCAAAGACTTTTATGTACTTCTCTGTGTCTGGCCCGATGCTGCATCTGTGGTTTGCAGCGGGACTCTGTAAACAGACATTCAGACCCACGGCTGTAC
Source organism: Cheilinus undulatus (assembly GCF_018320785.1). Taxonomy (NCBI): domain Eukaryota; kingdom Metazoa; phylum Chordata; class Actinopteri; order Labriformes; family Labridae; genus Cheilinus; species Cheilinus undulatus. The sequence continues at coordinate 40,792,654 of NC_054880.1, read as the reverse complement.
GAGGATCGATGCCAAGCCCAGGTCTGGTAATTGACCTTGTCTCTCTCTTTCTGAAGGCTCACACTGAGGATGACCTGTCTGCCACTCTGTGGATATTTGAGACAAAATGTCACTTTCGCAGGACTTCATCCCCGCTGATAAGCAGGGCTGCATCTGAGGCGAGCGGACATCTGGTCGTCAGCCTCCGACTACTCTTTGAACAGGATTAGGTCCACTGCCACAGGAAGAGAAAATCGTTTCATTCTGTGCAACAAAGTGCAGAGGAGGAACAGACTGAGGAAGATGGTTTTTGTTATCCATCCTTAAAGCTGAGACGAGCTCTGTGAATATTTTTGACATTCTTCGCTTAAAGCAACTCAAACCAGGAGATTTGCCTAAATCTTTTGTCTCAGTGGGACATGAGAACCTCCTAAAGCCTTCTTCTGAAAGGCTCCGACAAAATTCTCCAAGGGCTGGATTTTCGTTGTCAGCCAGGGATTCTTTTGTAAAGTAAAGTTCCAGTTTTGGAGAAATTTTTCAAATCATGATGTGAAATGGTTCTTCAGCAGAAAGTCTAACTCAGCAGGTAGTAACTAAAAATTCAGACCATCTTTCCTCCCAACACGGAGATAATGATGGGATTTTGCAGCTACAGTTAAATGGGATATTCAATCTTGCATTCATGTTTCTGTAGACTTTTGTGTGAGTGCTGAGTTGCTCCAAAGGTAGTCTGCTGCTCTTCCAAATCATGTGCCCAAAATATCAGTTACTCAAACATTCCTGTTATGAAACAAGATAAATAATTAAACAAGAATTAGATAGCTAAATCAAGACAGAGAAAGGTCCTCAAGCATTAAAGTTACTAAGAGGAATTACAGAGCCGATTAAAAATATTCACCCCTTTGGATGTTTTAGCCTTTTACTGATTTTATAAATCAATCCTGATCAATATCATTTGGCTTCTTGCCCGAAAAATACCAACTTTAACGACAAAATGAAAACAGATGTCTACCAACAAATGTCAACTGAATAAGAATATGTAAGGTAAAATAAATGGCTGCATAAATATTCACCCCCTTCAAGTCAGTATGTAGCAGATGCAACTTTGGCTGCAATCACCGCACTGAGTCTGTGTGGATAGGTCTCACTCAGCATTGCACATCTGGTTGTAGTTCTCTTTAGGCAACATTTCCCTCCCTTGATTATCATGGGGGCGTTTCCCAAGTGTCAACACGATTGCTTTACTGCTCCAAATCACATCGTAGCCATCCAGACCCCAAATCAAAAACATCAAACATGTTTGGTATAGGTGGGAATTCCTCCGACAGAGCACCCACAACAATCAATGAGAGCGATAAGACAGAGTGGCATTTCCAGCCCGATCAGACGCACTTTCACTATTCACAACCATAAAAACAACTGGAGCTTCTCCAGCCAGGATTTCATCCTGAATCTTTCCCTTGTTCTACAATTTTCACTGCACCTGTAACGACTGCCGGGACAACAAGAGGATATAGACGGACATTCATGTGTTGTTATTATTTTCTGAAGTCACACGATCACTCAAGGTCGTAGGCAGGTCAGCAGGTGTGTGGTCTCTAGTGATTTGTGCGTTTAGAGGATTAAAGATAGAAAATCATTTGATATTGCCCTGATGTCTATTGTCTCCCATGGTTTTAAAATTGTTTCAGATTTAAAAAAACGTCTTGTGTGGCCATTTTAGTGGCCTCTCTCAATAGTCTCTTTCTTGCATGTGAGGACAGACAGATCTAGGCAGATTTACACCTGTGCCATATTCTACCCATTTCTTGATGATAGATTTCACTGACTGGGGGATGCTCAGTGCCTTGGATTTTTTTTTTTTTTTGACCCATCCTCTGACTTATACTTTTCAATAACCTTTTCTCTGAGTTTCTTGGTGTGTTCTTTTGTCTTCATGGTGTAATGGCAGCCAGGACTGGACCTTCCAGACACAGGTGTCTTTTTACTACAGTAACTTCAGACACATTCACTGCACTAAGGTGATCCACATTCCACTGATTGTGAGACTACTAGTGCAAACTGGCTGGACCTCTCTTGAGTTAGATCAGTCACTTTAAAAGGGTTATTATTTATGCAATCACTTATTTTACATTACATATTTTATGTAACTCTTTTACTAAATCTGTTTTTACTTTGACATTAAAGTAGGTTAAATGTACTTTTTTTCAATAAGCCAAATTAAATCAACCATGATTGATCTAAAAAAATCAATCAAAGCTTAATCGTGGTTGAATACTTTTTATATTATTCTGGCATACCAGGTAAAATCTTCTGGCCTCCAACTTTACCCTTGTTTCTTCCTTAAGCCACTTGTTGTCTTCACAAGGACGTGCACCTATGCACCTAAATAACCCAAGACCAAGGAAATTAAGTTTAAAAAAAAAAAAATCTCTATTTAAAAGCTGGTTGGATGGAGAATGTATCAACAAAAAAACTGAAAAAGAACACTCAAGCAAATGCTATTAACAAGTTCTGTGGCAGAAAGTAAATTCAGTTTGATATTTTGCTTTCAGCAATTATGCAGAAATGTGAAGGATGATTTAATCTTTTGAAACGAAGCATGATGAGTTTTTAACTGGTTGTAAAACAATCTAAAGTGGCTTGTTCAGCAAATAGACCTTTCATATCTTTCATTACTGTCACAAAGGCTGCAATTTTGCAAAAATACAAACCGAAAGATCCTCCTGCAAACTTTTCACTGTACATTATAACCAAGTAGGAGGACCTTCCCCTTAAGAAAACACTTTCACATACAGGAATGACACCAGAAAAATAAAAGTTGATGCATGACTGATGAGAAGACTAAGAAAGGTCAGTGATGCAGCACAGGTGAATGTAACAGTCGACCTTGGTTTAATATTCAGCAGTAATAGTAGAAGGACTTGACCGTGTAAAGTGTTTTCTACTACTCAAAGCACTTTTTATACTGCATGTCCCATTCACCTATTCATGCATCATTGATGCAATTCAAGGTTCAGTGTCTCAAAGGACACTTCTATGTTTCCTGCAGGGAGCACTCGTCTTTAAACTCCAGGAAACAACTGACTGTATATCTGACCTACAGCTGAAATGTATAGGAAATTCAAAGAGATTAAAAAGGCCTCAAAGACCATCAAAACTGAATGTAAGACCTTTATTTTAGCTTGGAAATAAAAAGTGAAAACTTTGCAGTATGTGGCTCGGAACTGTTCCAGGACATTACTGTAAAGAAGGGGTGCACAGCGCTGTTTCGGTTAATAACTAAGTTGTTGGCTCAGTGATGATTATCTCAGCATTCCTTTTCTCTGTTATCTAAAGAGCTGTAGGGCCCAGTGTGGGTCACTTTATATATTATATATCATGATGCTGGGCAGCCAGAACAACTGTGCAATTTGGACCTAAAAACTGTCTTGGACAATGTTTTGAACAGCAGTTGCACAGCTGCTCCAGAAGTCTTCTAGGAGCTCTTTGTCTCGTTTTTCTAAATCAACACTTATTCATACGCTGGCACCTTAAAATCTGTGCTGTTACAGATTCATGTCAAACTTCCACTACCTCCATAAAAGACTGCTTTCATTTCTTTACAAGCTTAAATTATAATCTCTGGTTTTTCTTGGATTTAAACTTTATATAACTTTTTTTTTTTTTTTTTTTTTTTTGCTAGGAGGTCTTTATTTTTATTTTAAATTTTTCCCATTTTATTGTTATTTTTTATTCCATTTAACTTTAACATCCATTTGTAAGGACATAATGATTTTTTTTTTTTGGCAAATGCTTCTTTTTTATTTTGATTAATTTTTTTAAATTATCATGCTGATAATCTAGTGCATCTCTTTTTATTTTAATTGTTTCATTAAAAAAGCATGTTGTGACACAGGTTATAAAAAGAACCAATCTACCCAATAAAAAAGTGAAAGATCTGTTACATTTTAAGAAACTCATTTTTTAGATAATAAAGCCATTAACTCATACTTTAATAAATACAATTTCATAGATGACAAAAACATTTTAAGTTGAAGTTAGATTAACTACCTGTAAATTCAACAGAAAAATAAAAACTTTTTTGACATTAAGAAATGGTAATTCATCATGACTAAAACATGAAATTTACATGTTTAAAAAGTTGGGATTGAAATTTTTCCTTTTTTTTCTTTTTAAGTGTATTTTGTCAAAGTTGTCTTGTATGAAAACCTTTTTTAAGAAAACATTTTTAAAAACTTGAGATAATAAAGCAATTTTCTCACCGGAACAAAACTTGAAATTTTCTACTTTCAGAAATTACAGTTCAACAAGAGTAAAATATGAAATTTACATGTTTAAAAAGTTGTAATTTAAAGAAAGTATTGAAAATATCAAACATTTAAAACATGTAGCTGTTTTTCTTATTTTTTGAGAAGAAAATACATTTTTTTAACATAATGAAGCCATTAATAAAGGGGGCAACACACTTTTTAGAAGATTGCATAAATATATGAGGAAAAACAAAACTTTAGATAGCAGAGTTTAATCAGCTGTAAATTCATCAGAAACAAAAACATACGATCTCTAACATTAAGAAATCATAATTCAACATGAGTAAAACATGAAATTTACACGTTTAAAAGTTGTGATTTAGAAAACAAACTAAAAAAAAAAAAAAAAAGAAAAATTCAAAGTTGTCTGTTGTAAAAACTTTTTTTGTTGTTTTTATTTGAGAAAAACATTAAAAAAAATTTAGATAATAAAGCAATTTATTCTAATTTTGACAACTTTTTGATACTTTTTATAAATAAATGAAAATAAATTTATGACAAAAACACTGAAATTGCGATTACAGTTTAAAACACGGAAAATTCACCAGAAACAAAAACTTGAAATTTTCTACTTTAAGACATTACAATTCAACAAGAGTAAAATATGTACTTTACATGTTAAAAAAGTTGTAATATTTAAATAAATAAATAAATAAATAAATAAATAAATAATAATAATAATAATAATAATAATAATAATAAACTGGAAGTTGTCTAGTAAAAAAAATCAATGACAAAAATACTCAAAGGAAAGTTTTAATTAAAATTATATTTTCAAAAAAAGTTAAAAGCATTAAAAGTCTTACCATATTAAAAAGTTTAAAAACCAGTGAAAAAAAATGAAATATCAAGTATTGTTTTTAGTTTAAAAGAAATAAATCTAAGATTACCAGGAAATCTTGAGTTTAAAAATCCATCCATCCATTTTCTGTACCGCATATCCCGTTCTGGGTCACGGCGGAGCTGGAGCCTATCCCAGCTGTCATTGGGCGAGAGGCGGGGTACACCCTGGACTGATCGCCAGTCAATCGCAGGGCTGACATTTAGAGACAGACAACCAGGCACGCTCCAATCCACACCTACGGGCAATTTAGGGTCACCAGTTAACCTAAAGGGCATGTTTTTGGTGGTGGAAGGAAGCCGCACACATGCACAGGGAGAACATGCAAACTCCGCACAGAAAGACCCTGACCGGGAAGAGAACCAGCGACCCTCTAGCTGTGGGGCAACAGCGCTAACCCCTGTGCCGCTGTGCCACCATTAAGAGTTCAAAAATCATATATTTCATTTTAAAAAAGGACATTTTTAAGTTATAAGAATGTTTTTTACAAGAAAAACTTGAAACAAACTAAAAGAAAAAACACAACAGAATAACTCTGTAAAGTTCCATATTCTAAAGCTGGCAAATTAATGAGAACTAAAATTTAAGAGTTATGAGATTATGAAGTTTAGTCAAAAATCATCACATTTTCATCAGCATCTGGACTCAGAAGAGACGTTGTCATTAATCCGTCGGTAATCCGTCGGAAAACAGCTCACTGACGGCATCCAGGAGGCTCTGATCCAGCTTGTGTTTGAGTTTTGTTTCTTGTAAATTTACAACTTTTACAGTCATAAAAATGTCCTTGTTTAATTTTGATATTTAGATTTTTCCATATCTGTGCATGTATCCGAACCCTCTCTCCCTCTGGACGCCCTCATTTACAAACGATGAAATCATCACTCCAAGCCTGACGTCTGTGGTTCCACTGGGAAACTAAAAATGAATCTGCTCTCCCAGTACACCTCGGCGTGTTAGCATGTGATGAAATGGTTAAGACATGCTGTGAGGTGCTTCAGTGCAGTGAAAGTAATAAAGCATATTAAGAATGAATAGGTAAAACAAGGTAAAACCTCTGGTCTGCTGATAATACAAGGCACTGATGCAGTAAGAGAGAAGCAGATCAACACTTTTTCACATCATCATTTATTAGCTTTCCTCTGATGATGACATTTCCAGCACAAACTGGCTGTTAAAGTGTCACCACAACGGAGGAATAGTAAATAATAGTGGTATAATCCTGGTGTGACATGAGCCATTCATAGTCCTGACCACAGAATAATGACACACTTTGATTCACCTGCAAAGACAAAAGAAAGCTCCTCACTCTGATGGATAAACTCTCATTAAAGGATGAGGTGAAACAAACGATTTGAACCTCAAATAAGCTCAAACACATTCGATCATTTTGTCATCTTCCCCCCTTTAAATAGCAACCGCAGATCTGTTCACAGCGTTTCATTCAATTTAGTTTGCCATTTGTTGCTAATTAATCTAAATTAGCCTGTTACCTGATGATAAAAACAAAACAGATTGCTGAGATCAGGCGGCGGATGTTTATCAACACTATTAAACTGCTATCTTTGAGCAGAGAGGGAAGGAAGGCATGCATTTTAAATTACACTGATTATTTTTCTTTACCAGACACCAAAACAGAAGTGGGCTCACGTCTGTTTTTATTCCTTTATCAAATACTTATTAGATCATCTATGAAATGCAACAACTGCTACCTTTTTAAAATCTTTACCTCAGAGAGCATTCTCTATCAAACCTTGCTAAAGGAGGTTTATATTAAACCTTACGACTTTATTCAAGAGCCTTGAGCAAATAAAACATCAGACCCGTTTTTAAAATGAAGCACCTTGTCTGCAGTCTCCATTTTTAAACATTTAGGATACTTCATGGGTCGTTCTGAAGAGCACAGTGTCTTCAAGCATGGTGCTGTGATGGATGCCACCTTCGCAATAAGACGGTTCAAGTTGTTTCACCCCTGCTGGATATTTCACAGTCAACTATAAGAGATCGTATTAGAAAGCAGAAGCGTTTAGGAACAACAGCGACTCAGCTACAAAGTGGATTAACGCGTACAAATAAAGAGCGGGCACAAGCACTGCTAAGGCATGTGGTGTGTAAAAGTCGCAAACACTGATTCAGCTGATTCCGTAGCTGAAGAGATCCAAACTCTCTCCTGGATGTTTTGTCTTAAAATCTTGTAAATGATCAATGCTGTGGTGCACAGTCAAGTAATAAACATCCTTTTTTTCAGAACAATGTGGGCTTTAAGAATATGTGTGCTGCAGCGATGTCACTCAGACTTTAAGAACAGTTATGGGACTGTAAGGATAAGAGAAAAAAGCAATCAAAAATTAGAACTAAGTATTAAACACAGCAAACAACAACGACAAAGGGTCTTTGCTCAGACTTGTTACCCCATCTCTTTGGGACTAAAGAATTAAAATAATAATAATTCTGTGACAAAGAGTCTTCACATTTTTACAACAAAGCCATTGTGCTTTTGGGAATTTGAGTCACTGTTTAAAGTGCAGTGACTCTGAGGGACACATCACAGCCTCTCTGTGTCTTTCTCTCTATTATGAGTCATTCAGGCTCTCTTCTTCAGTTTCAAAGTCTGTGCACATGTTCAGCAAAGCACGACGTGATGACTTAACAGCTTGTTATTGGTTGTCAGGGCCCAGTCAGTGCAATGAATTCTGGGACACAAACAGACAATGTGGCCCCAGGCTAACCTGCCAACTGCTGTTGTGATTGAAAAGTAGATTATAAATGGATAAAAATACGTCCAAAATCAGAGTGGCTTGTGTGGACTTAATCTTTAAAGACCCCAGAAAGTGGGCCAAGTTCCAGGCTCGCTAGAAAACTTTCTGTAAGAGCAACAAAGGCATGGATAGCTTCAGATCCGTGGCATAATGGAGGGCTTTAAGGGGAAAAAGAAGTGGCTGTAGAGTGAAGACTCGTGCTTCCCTGTTTTGCAATCAGATGGGTGAGTCTAAGTTTGGTGGCTGCCCTGGGAATGTCACCTGCTTGACTGCATTGTGCCGACTGCAAACTTTGATTGAGGAGGGATAATGGTATGTGGCTGTTTTTCAAGGTCAGGCCTAGGCCCCTTATCTCCAGCAAAAGTCAATCTTAATGCTTCAGCATGCCAAGACATATCTGACAATGCTATGCTTCCAAGTTTGCAGCAACAGTTTGGGGAAGGCCCTTTTCTTTTTTATTCCAACATGACTGTGACTCGGTGCACAAAGCAAGGACTATAAAGACATGATTTGGTGAGTTCAGTGTGGATGAACTTGACTGGCCCGTACAGAGCCTTGATCTTAACCCCACTGAGCCCGTTTGGGATGAATTAGAATGGAGAGCCAGGCCTTCTCGTCCAACATCAGTGCCTGACCTCATAAATGCTCTACAGCAGGGCTATTCAATTTATTTAAATGGGGGCAAGGTCCTGAAAAGGGTCCATATGATCCTAGTCCTAATTCTAGTAACTTCAATCAGTCAACCACAGTTTTTAAAATTTTCTCTTCTGTAACAACCCCCTTAACTGATTCAAGCATACATGTCTTGATGGTACTTGCAGTTGCTAATAGCATCTTCTTTTTCTCCAGTAGTGATGCTGATTTAGCTCTTTTGCTATATGCAAGCCTGAAAAGAGTGCCATGATGTTTCAGCTCTCAACTTGAGGTCAGCCCCACGGTCACAGTGCAGTCAAAGTTAGAAGGAGTCATCTTGACATGTGTCCTCAAGTTGTATTTCTTGCACACCAGCATGCACTCAATGCAGAGCAAGCACACAGATGTTGCACAAACTTCTCCATCCATTCACTGTTGAACTCATTATAGTGTTTTTAATGGTCAAAAGTTCAAACTTTGAATATGCTACTCTTCTGAGGCTTAAAATCCTGTCTGACAAGTCCAAATTCTCCATTTTGATCTAAACTAAAACAAATAGGCATTTCTTGATGGGCCACTGCTGCTGAAGAAAACATCTAGCAGGGCTTGTGTAAGTCTGGCAGTTATGCTAATTCCTGCAACTTAACAGCCATAATGAATAACTGAATCACTTCTTGTGATGTCTGGTAAAATATTATGCATCATAGGCTGTTCCCTCAAACCATGCCAGACAAAGAAAATAGTGGGCTCAGTTGAATTTTAAACAGCGTGGGCTGAAAGTGCTTGTGGAAGAGAGCTGTTCCAACAAAGCTTGCAGTGAAGCTCAAATAGAGCTGCAGAAACAGAAACTGAACTGAAGCTAAGTGAAACTGTTCAGCTGAGACTGGCAGATGCATGCATCTTTTATACAAACAAACTTTTTGCTTTCTAACTGCATTACATGTCTGCTTACACAGTGTTGCAAAAAAAAGGGGATGTTTTGCCAAGGCCAGGAGGTATCCAAACAAGCAGATTTTGTCAAAGATCCACAGCTTGGCTTGGATGTTCCCCGGCTTGACTCCACGTTAGTGAGCAAAAACAAGCGTGAAGACTATAATGGACCAGCCATGAAAGCTTTTTTAATTAGAGCTGCCTCAATACTTTCCTTATTCTTTTATTAATTACCAGTGAAGGTTGTCTTTTGGCATGTGTGCCACAGTCACAGGCAGCAGTGTTTCCTCTGTGCCACCCTCCTCTTTTAAATGCTGCAAATTAGAATCAAGTCTTGCATAAAGTCCCCCCCTAACACACTTAGACTCTGAAAACCCCAGTGGTGTGGATGCAGACAAATAGCCTTGAGATGAGAAAGTTTTAAATTGCTCCCATGGCAGAGGTAGCCAGAAGAGCTGGATGGATTTTTCATACTAAGGGAGTGTTTATAACATCATTGTGAGGTTAAACTCACATCAGCACTAAAAATGGGACACTAGCCCCCTAGGTAGAGAAGAGGCTTTGCCGCTGCGTTGATAGGAATACAGAGAAACATGCAGACATAACACATTTGGCTATGCAACACAGGCTAGCTCATGAACACAAGCACTGTAAGGGTGATGAAATCTGGCAGTGGGAACCAAAATAACAAAAAAAAAGCTCATCCCTACTGTGTAACTCTGCTTTCTTTGCTCCTCCTGGTTTATCCTTCCAACAATGCATTGTTGTTGATAGCAGCAGCACTACCGGGCCGCTTTTCAGAAATGATGGTTCCCATGAATGTCAAAATGGAACATTTCACCCCAGGCTGGTGCCCTGTACTTAAAAAGGACCTACCAGCAGCAGTCGGTGACATGGGCTGATCTGGAAGTGAGTGGAAGGTAGAGTGTGACAACACAAATGTTTGTGAAGCACAGCAGGAGGGCTGAGAGGAAACATGAGACTATTTCTCTTAGTTTATGTCTTTCTATCGCTCTTCTCCTGTCTAGTTTAGCAGCCTCATCCTGGCATCACACCTCATGGCATGACCGTGGATCGCATTAGCTAAAGAATGAGACTGTTATTGAAGATAATGAAGATTTTGAGACTTTTAATGTGCATTTTATTTACTACTATTAGGCTATCATTATTGTGCAGTATTAAACCATTTACCCTTACAGCACTGCATAAAGAGTTTTAGACCCTGTAAAGTGAAATTAAATCTGTATTTAGGTTTCTTGTATGACAGGTCACTGTGTTATGAACCCTCAGGTCAAATTTCAGTCAAATAAAACATCTCTAAATTTATAAAATAAAGATTCAAAATCATGGAAAATGAGGCAGTAAAATCTGCTCCAGGATGTTGTGGGTGTGTCTGTTGAATGAGCTGAAGCCACGCCCACTCAGGAGAAATAAGATTCTTTCTAAATACAAAAACGCTACAGTCTGAATTGAGGAAAGCACTCACACCATTAGCCTGCCTCTGGACTATTTTTTTTTTTAACCTTAGAAAAAGAGGCAAAGTCAGTTTTCTGGCTCAAATCTCTGTCTTGATGCTTTAAATGATCTATAGACCACTGTGGTTGATAGATTTGGCAAATTTACATCACAATGAACAACAAAACATCAATTAACTGACTGTTAACTTTCAAAAAAGGCAGTGACATCAGCTAACAACAGACTGTACAGAGATTAACTGCTCTGTGATTTTATATTGTAGTGTTAGAGGGGCGGGGTCATTCTCCACTGTGGGCTAGTGACATCACGAGCACACATATTGGCCCCGCCCATACCAAACCCAGCCAAGAAAGAGGTGAAAAACATTCTAACAGGGTCAGCGGATGCTTAGGCACATAGTGCGCAGAGGTGGCCAACTTTCTGCAGACTCAATCGCTACAGACCTCCAAACTTCATGTGGCCTTCAGATTAGCTCTAGAACAGTGTGTAGAGAGCTTCATGGAGTGGGTTTCCATGGCCGAGCAGCTGCATCCAAGCCATACATCACCAAGTGCAATGCAAAGCGTCAGATGCAGAGGTGTAAAGTACGCCGCCACTGGACTCTTGAGCGGTGGAGACACGTTCTCTGGAGTGACGAATCGCGCTTCTCCATCTGGCAATCTGATGGACGAGTCTGGGTTTGGTGGTTGCCATGAGAACAGAACTTGTCTGACTGCATTGTGCCAAGTGTAAAGTTTGGTGGAGGGGGGATTATAGTGTAGGGTTGTTTGTCAGGAGCTGGGCTTGGCCCCTTAGTTCCAGTGAAATGAACGCTGAATGCTTCAGCATACCAAGAGATTTTGGACAATTCCATGCTCCCAACTTTGTGGGAACAGTTTGGGGATGGCCCCTTCCTGTTCCAACATGACTGTGCACCAGTGCACAAAGCAAGGTCCATAAAGACATGGACGAGAGAGTTTGGTGTGGATGAACTTGACTGGCCTGCACAGACCTCAACCCGATAGAACACCTTTGGGATGAATTAGAGCGGAGACTGAAAGCCAGGCCTTCTCGTCCAACATCAGTGTGCGACCTCACAAATATGCTTCTTGAAGAATGGTCAAAAATGTCAATAAACACACTCCTAAACCTTGTGGAAAGCCTTCCCAGAAGAGTTGAAGCTGTTATGGCTGCAAAGGGTGGACCAATGTCATATTAAACCCTATGGATTAAGAATGGGATGTCACTTAAGTTCATATGCAAGTCAAGGCATATGAGCGAATAGTTTTGGCAATATAGTGTATCTAGAGTTCTAAGACAAAAACTTTGGATTTCACTTTACAGGGTCTTTAAGAAAAATAGGCACTTTTTATTCATAGTCTTGCAAGCTGTCAAAAGCACATCAAAAAAGTGCATAAAAACACAACAACAGAGCTGTATTTAAACATAACCTGAGGCAGTAGAAATGTTTTTCCACCTGAATAAAAACAAAATAAATAGAATGAAAAATAAAATGAAATTCTGTAAATATTTTTGGTCACATCGTACCCAGGCATATCTTACAGTGCGTAACAAAATTTGCACAGTTGTTTCTTGGAACAGCCACCTACTGACCACTGCAGCAGGACCGATGATCACCAGTGCTGATAACCAGGTGTCAATCTTGCAGCACTTGGTGGTACCAAAGCTTTAAAAAAGAGTCACATGCAACAGCAGAATATGCTGTTTGGCACTGGAGGGGAAGATTTGACAAATTTTGCATGGGAACAATTCACATGCTTATCACATTTCTTACAAATGTGGCACCATTTAAAAGGGTAAAAGGCTTTTCAATATGATTTATCGCCAAGAGCTATTGTTAAGACAAAGAAATGATCTACTAAACACAAATTTCCTTACTGTTTATGCCATTTTTATGTTAAAATGCCCATTTTTACACCACAAAGAAACATGTTAAGTATGGTACATAATCCAACTTTGGTATGAGCAGGTCAGTTAATACACACTGTTTGGAGATGGGGGTTTACCAACAGAATCAGACAATTTTGACAATATTAAAACTGAAATTTATGCATAAATACACCTTTTTTGGTGTGTACTGAGTTAACACGGGTGTAGATGCTGTAGGAGGTTTAAGGCCTGCCTCAACTTCACTTCTTTTTCTTTTTTGACACTGACCAGAAGGTTGTATGAGGCAGAATTTCCAGCATGGTGCCTGCCATCATTTGGAGTCAAAACTCCACTTTAGAGACCAGTTGATGACATCACAGAGGCTATGTCCATGTTTTATCAAGTCCATGTTATTGACTGACCGTTTCATAGTTGTTATAAACTTAAAAAAAGAAAAAAATCTTGAACCTTCTCACAAAAGAACAGAAAAAGTTGGAATTTAAGTTCAATAAGAATCATGCTTAACCATACTTTCCTTGTTTACAGCCTCTACACAGAATACTATTCTGTCTCACAGATCAGAAAAAAATGAGATTTTAAGTCCATGTGGGTGTTACTCAAAGAACTTAAGTTCATGTCTGCTGGAGAAAGACAGAAAGCGAAGAGAAAGAGTTTTTCTTTTGTACCAACTTGCTGGCTCTTAGCTGAGAGGCACAATAGCAAAATGCAAAATGCAAAATGCAAAAAAAATACAAAAAAAAAAAACAAAAAGAAAAATCAAAAAACATCTAACAGAACCCTGCACCCACAACACTTCAGCATCATTTAACGTGGTAATTCAGGGGGATATCATCACTAGTCAAGTACAATATTGTTTGAGGAAGAGTAGTTTTATTCTGCCATTGCTCTCTCACATCATTAAAACTACTGCATGTCAAATGTTGGTATTTGTTTTGTGACTTTTTCACTACAAGCATTTGATTTAAGATGGAAATTACAGAAGGAAAAAACTACTGCATCCAGGGGGTTTACTGTGAGCATGATTTCTATCATGTTTATTTATTGTTGTGGTATTAGCTGCATGTTGGAGCAGTGGTCAGCAATGATTTTTGGCAGTGGTTGATGGTTTGAAGTCACCATCAGATAAGACTGGTTTAATTTAAAATGCTGTTTTTCTTTTAACATGGTGTCTAATGTTAACATCATTAAATTCTCAGATGATACAGCTATTCTTAGCCTAATGAGAAGAGATAGCAGCCCCTCTGTTTATCACTCTGGAACTGAGAGATTTGTTGAGTGGTGTGACAAGAATTACCTTTTGCCTAATGTTAAATAAACTGAGGAGATGGTGTTTGATCCCAGGAGTGTGGGTGATCACCAGCCTGTGGTCATCCACAGTGAACCCATCACACAGGTCAGCTCTTACAAGTACCTGAGGGTTCATACTGACAATACGCTCAGCTGGAGGACCCATGTTGAGAGCCTGTGCTCAAGACTGCAACAGCAAATGTATTTTTTACACAGACTTAGAGTATTTGGAGTTCAGCAGAAGCTAATGTTGTTGTTTTATTCTGTGTCCTTGAAAGCATAATCAGATACGGAATAACAGCCTGGTATGGTTATTTATCTGTTCAGTTAAAATCACAGATAACTCGTAGGGCTGAACAATTTGCAAAAATAATATAATTGCAATTTTTTCCTGCAATATTGCAATAGCGATTTGAAATGCAATTATTTAGGTTCCTTAGTTTTTCTGTTGTTTAACAAACGTAAGCAAGAAATCATTCTATATTATAACAAATACAATATTAGATAAGTTAAACTAGTGATAAACTTAGAAAAAATATCTTTCTGTGATTTTGGCTCAGAAAGCAAATTTGATATTGGTTGCTTTAGTGAAGGGGATGATCATTTCTCATATTATTCTCATTTTGATGAAGAAAAAATAAATGCACGAGCAAGAAAAGTAAGATTTTTGTAAAAAATAAAATAAAAAAGACACTTAAAGGTTGGAATAATGTGTAAAGCAGTGATACTCAATACGTGGCTCTGGCACCACATGTGGCTCTTTTATGTCTTCATTTTAAATATTATTCCCCCAGAAAACCTTAAAAAAGAGAAACTTTTTTGCACTTTTTCAACTTTTTTCCACTTTTCACCCATCTAAGCTACCTTTTGCCATTGAAAACCACTTTTTTTCCCCCTTTTTTGCCACTTTTGTCCCATTTTTCTTATAAGCCTATCTTTTGCTATTTAATACAACTTTTTCCCTACTTTCTTGCCCATTTTGACACTTTTTTTTCAACTTTTTACCCATTTTAGCCACTTTCATCCCATTTTTGTCCTTTTTCTCCACATTTTACCCAGGTAGGCTACCTATTGTCATTAAATACCACTTTTTCCTAGTTTTTGCCTATTTTAGCCAGTCTTGACTGCTTTTTGCCCATTTTAGTCACTTTCCACTAATTTTTTTTTTCATGGTTTTGCCATTTTTAGACCATTTTATGCCAACTGTAACTCAATTTTTGTCACTTCTCACCCATCTTTGCTACTTTCTGGCCCTTTTTCCAACTTTCCACCCCATTTTTGCCCCTTTTCACCCATTTTTGTTTCTTTTTGACCATTTTTCCACCTTTAACTTATTGTTATTGCAACTTAAGCTGTTTTTGCCACTTTCACCACTTAGACTGTGGATCTCGCAAAGTTATTTTTCAACAATGTGGCTCTTTGGTAGAGCAGGGTTGAGTAACACTGTTATAAAGAGTAAAAAAAAGAAAAAAAATTGTATCAAACTGGTATTTAGACACGTTTCAGGTTAAAGAAATATTGCACTTTCTGTGATTTGAAAATTGCAGCATGCCATATTGCGATTTAATCTAGTTTGCGATTAATTGCCCAGCCCTAATAACTGTTCTCATGCAGACTGCTATGAAAATCATGGGTGTCAAAAAGCACCCATCTCTCCAAGCACTATATGAGCAGTCTGTTGTTAGACAGGCACAGAAAAGTGTTTCTGATCCGACCCACATTCTCCACTCTGAGTTTCAGCTCTTACCCTCAGACCAGACTGAACCGTTACAAACATTCATTTGTGCCCATGTCCATTACATTTCTGAACAACAGGTGATGTAAGATGTGCCAAGAGGTTGTGCAATGCCAGTATGACACTGCTGCCAGAAGTTTGCTTTTTATGTAGATGTAGAAAATTGTTAGATGGATATGCTGCTGCTACAGAATGTAATTTTAAGTGTTCTGTATGATCTTTATGTACATATTCATTGATTTTGTAACTGTGGGACAGAGTCCAGGATAAATTTCCCTACGGGGACATTAAAGTCTATCTTATCTTATCTTATCTTATCTTATCTTATCTTATCTTATCTTATCTTATCTTACTAGTTAGCTATATTTTGAAACGATTTGTTGTGTTTTCTGCAGAAAAGCCCTCCGGTAAAAATAAGTTTTGAAAAGTGACTTAAAAGAAAGCACAGAGTTAGCCGACCTGATTTCCTCAGGTAGATCGTTCCAGAGCTTTGGTGCCTGGACTGAAAAAGCTCTGTCCCCCTTAGTTTTCAGCCGAGCGTCTGGCACATATAAAAGACGTTTGCCCGAGGATCTAAGAGTGATAAATGGGAGCTACTGTGAAGCTAAGAGTGGACTACTGCTCACTCTTTTCAATGTATTTGTTTACATACAAATAAGGACATAATTACTCTAATTGTTAATAGTCATGTTAAAATGATGAAATTTTCAGGGTCCAGTGTATAAAAAAGAAGGCTGTAACATGGACAGGCACCTGAGTTTACTGTCGGGCTGGGTTTCTACAGTCTTAGATCCAGGTCGGGTTGAGGCAGAAATATGGCACCAGGCAGGATAAGTGGTACAACAATGCTCACGTACAGGAGGGAAAGTAAGTATACTATTACATTTCTTTGATGTTTTTAAGCTGTTCACACTGTCTTCCATGCTGTTTTTCATATTTGACGTCTCCCCTCTTGGGTTTTCGACTTTGAGAAGGAGACATTCAACACCATCCTTCTAAACATCTTGTGTAGTGCTTTAACTAGTTGGTAATCAAAGCTGAACATTATGGCACTGATGCCTAATGTTTGCTCATACCGGACTAATGTAACCTTGCAAAGCAGATGGATTAGCCATGTCTGTCATCAGACAAATCCATCTTGAAAAGCTTCAATTCTCACCGTTCTCAGCAGGCAGTGGCTACGGGAAGGGACTTGTCTCTACCTCGGCTTGTGTTGGTCTCCACCCTAAAAAGTCTTATTCTTGTCTTGGTCCTGGGGCACTCTGGTCTCAGGGCATGCCTTGGTACATGCTAGTATCTTCCGCCATAATTGCACCGGCCTCTTGTTGCTGCTTGCTTACATCATGACTCTGTTGAACCCGAAAGTACTGCCGCTTACTCCTGATTGGTCCTGTCACTTTCTAACCGAGCCCAAACTGTTCAGATGGGAGCTTTGCAAGAAGGATTCACCAGTGAGAAACACGGTAATGCGCAAAAACATCTGCTTTGCAAGGTTAGCAAGGACTGGCTTTTTTGAAAAATCCTGCCCTTCACAGACAATTTGCATGAGAGGTTTCCCAGATGAATGTGACATACATCAATGCAATGGAAATATGAAACAGTCTAACTGATATGTCGGGTCAGGACTAATGTTTTGTCCATCTTAACAATAGCAGAGAATGCATTCAACATCAACTCGTGATTGACATGAGCTAACTTTTGATACGATTGTTCACTAGACTGATAAATGATTTGATTGAAAGACATTCAATCCAGTGCCCAATGCTGGAAATAAAACATCAGTTTATCAAAATGTGCACGTCTCTGTCTCAGCTAGAGATGGATACTTGCCGAGTGCTTTTTTTCTGTCTCACAAACCTTTGCCAATCACATCTGACACTGCTATAGCATATGTCTTCGTATGTGTTCAGCTATGTATACGTTTATGGGTGCATGTGCGTCTCTGTTAGTCTGCGTTCCATACATATGAGCTTGGCTCCATGGTGATGGATTAAGGCTGGAACTAATGTGCTTGTCCACCTGTGAAATGAGAACCAGGGGAGAAGGGACAGCGAGAGGAGGGACCCATCACACTCACATCAAGCTTCCTGCAGACATAACCTGACACACTCTCTGTGTATTTATTTGATGGTACAAGCACACACATAACTGGCTCCTCCTTTTTGCACTTTAATTTTTCACAGAAATCTCTCCAGAAAACAGACCTGACAGCCACACAATTGTGGGAGTTGCTTGTAGTGTGAAACACGTCCGACCAAACCATCTGAAAGAAGATATGAACAAGGCCAACGTGCATTTAAGAAAAAAAGAAATGCAGCACAGAAGACTCCACTGAAGAGAGATTTTTGAAGTTCAACCTATAGGCACAGTAGTATAACAATAGCTTTTACTACAGCATGAGTGATACATTCCTACTGAGAAAAACACTCTGTGTTGGGTTGTGTCTTTGTTTGAAGGGCCTTGAATAGGACTGGGGAACAAGAAAGTACAGTACAGTATATTGCACATATGCAATGTATGAGAATGTTTGGATGGTTGTGTTTTAAACAGACGTGAGGTAATGATAAAGACAATGTATATATAAAGATCTAAGTCAGTGATACTGAACGTGTGGCTCTTGAGCCACATGTGGCTCAATTACATCCTAACATTACTTTGGAAGACCTTAAAAATAGGAAAGTTTGACCTCAGAAATGTACCATTGAAAGTCACATTGATCAGTTTGGCAGTAGGCTCTGATCGTCAAACTTTATTTTTTGTCTTGATATTTCCATTGCCGATATTTGCAATTTTTTTTGCCCCTTTTAAAAAAAAAAAATCTGTTTTTTTTTTTACCCATGGTTGACTCTTTTACACTGCTTTTAGCTATTTGCAGATTTTCCTATCTTTTCTCCATTTTTGCCACTTTTTACACATTTAACCCTTTAAGCGCAAAAGTCGCAAAATTGCAACAAGCAACATTGCTGAATTAAACAGGCTCTAGCTTCAAATATGGTGCCTCTGTGCTGTTACCACTTTACACCAGGAGATGGCAGACATGAGTAATTTTAATCCCAGCAGCAGTTTTTGGGTGAGTTTCTATTCAAAGTTTTGGAGTTTATAGAGTTTGAAAGACGCAAGCCTGGTTGAGGAGACCGGGGAAGTGGTGGTTGTAGTCGGAGCGTAATGGAGAGAAGGAGAGCAAATTATAGCGAGAATACTCACAATGCTGGGAGGCATAGAGGAATATTCACCCTCTGATATGATGTTCAGTCATCCGGTGAAACCATGGGTGAGACTGACAGTGCGTCTGTGAGCACCGACAGCGCATCTGTGTGCCATGATAATCCACAAGCAGCACATACTGAGGCCAATGCTTTGCCTCACCATGGCCGGGGGGGGGAGGGAACATGATGGGGGTATCAGGGTGGTTACCGCGAATAGTGATGGAGGTAGTGAATGAAAAACACAGCAGAGGGAGGGACAGCCATGTTAGAAGCAGTGGGAGAAAACACACAGCCATTGGCAATGGAGGCCGCCTGGTGATGTCAGAATATGCAAATTAGATGAGTGAATTTACCCCCATCGCAAACTCTGGGTCATACTGAAGATTTTTCTCTTTACAGTATGCCTTTATCTCTAACCGCTTTCAAGCTACAGCCTTTTGAAATCTTGATATTAAAATTGAATATTTTCTTGAAAAAAACTCTGGTGCCCTAAGATCTTTGCTGCTTTTTGCCCATTTTTGCCACTTTTTTCTGTCAATTCTCACCCATTCTTTATCACTTTTTTGACTGTTTTTGCCCCCTTTAACTAATTTTTATTGCCACTTTTCACCCAGTTCTTGCCATCTTATGCCTATTTTGCCCCTTTTCACCCTTTTTTGCCACATTTTGCCCCTTTTGACCATTTATTTTATTGACCAATGTTGCCAAGGTTAACTTATTTTTATTGCCACTTTTACCCATTTTTGCCACTTTTCACCACTCAGATGCGGTTCTTGTAAAGGTATTTTTCCACAGTTTGAGCAGGATTGAGTAACACTGGTCTAAGGCTAAATGACGTATTTTAGTCTAAATGGGATATAATGCACATATTCTTTCATAAGTGTATCATCACCTTGAATCTTTGTATATAACATCATCCATGCACACTTACCGAGGAAGTATTTTTTATTACATTTTTCTAACATTCAATCTGAAAACATGACTTCACAACAGATAACCTTGTTATTTGTATTCAGTAATCTGTTTCATCATATTGCCTTCATCCTATTTTGTCTACCAGTTTCAAACAGTTTGCCATTCAGTTTCACCAATAAAAAACATACAAAATTAGAAATATAACCTATTAGCTATATGCCCTGACGTGCCCAGTTGTTGGACAGTGAATGAACAGCCATTGGTCAAGAAAAGGGGATCTGTTTTTTTCTGTGGTAGTGTGATTTGTAGAAATGTTGTAGGCAGTAGCTGACCATGAGGTCTAATGACAACCTTGTAGCTCCAGAATCTAACTGCTTCACCCTTGTGTCCCTCTGGACATTTTCTTTAAGTTTGAAGGAAGTCCTTTGACAAGTCTTGAAATATCACAATCATAAGCAAGGGATGCACACGAGCCCTTTGACCTCAACCTTTGGCCCGTGACCTCTAAAGTCTAATCACTGCATCTTGTAGTCAGAGTCGACATCTGGGCCAAGTTCGAAGAAAATCCCTCAAAGTAATAGTGGGATGTCCTGTTCACAAGCAAGGGATGAACATGAGACCCAAAAACCTTGACCTTTGACCCCCAAAACCTAACCAGTTCCACACACAACAGCTGCACCTTCACTCCCAATCTATTCCATTGCCCGTGCTCCAGTCCAGACAGTCCCCAAAGTGCCACTCTGCTCTGCTTCATTTGAGATAGGCTGTAGGTCTGCTTTTGGTGCTGGCTGCTACCAAACCATGCCAATTCACATAGGGCAGATCAGTCCATCCAGTTAATGTTTAAGGTAAAAAGCCACAGAATTTTACAAGAAACCACAGTCTTTACAGCAAACGTTAACCTCTTAACTTCATAATGTATATTTACCCATGACAGAAGCAATAAAATCCTGAAATCATGTTGAAATGAATAGTAAATCAATCCCCAAAAAAGGCAAAATAATCTGCTTTGACATACTATTTGGAGGCTGCTTGGCAGCACAGGGGTTCCTGGTTTGCTTTCCGGTTGGGGCCTTTCTGTGCAGAGTTTGCATATTCTCTCCGTGCACGTGTGGGTTCTCTTCGGGTTCTCCAGCTTCCTCCCACCACCAAAACCATGCTCATTAGGTTAATTGGTGGCTCTAAATTGTCCGTAGGTGTGTGTGTGAGCATGCCTGGTTGTCTGTCTCTATATGTCAGCCCTGTGATTGAATGGCGACCAGTCCAGGGTGTACCCCGCCTCTTGCCCAATGACAGCTGGGATAGGCTCCAGCACACCAGCGACCCCAAATAAGCGGTATAGAAAACGGATGGGCATACTATTCCTGCGTGAACTCACAGTTCCCCTGTGATTTCTGCCCTGTCAATGTATGTGACAGGTACTGACATGACAGGTAAGCATTCCTAAAATACCCTGATGACAATGATAGTCTAGAATAGAAGGGACAAACTGGAGGGCAAATGACCTTTGACCTCCAACATCTAATCAGCTCATCCTTTCCTTAGGGTGAAAACTTTTGCAAAGTCTGAGAAAAATCCCCAAAACATTCTCGAAGTATCGAGTTTGCAAGAATGTCCCAAAAAGATGTACAGATTGGCAACCCAAAAAAACAAAAGGCCTCTACCCTGGCCTGGCATAACAGGTGTGTATTGACCTTAGAATTAGAAGTGATTCATTTCCCCTTGATTAGAATGAACTTTCTGTATCTTCAGTGGAAGTGGGTCTATTTCAGTGGAGTCTGCCATGTACTCTGTAATATTTCTACCGAAGCCCACCATGGATAAACAATCATAGGTGCTCATTTTTGCCTTGAAAATTGCGGCCATCACCTGTCTGGAAGGTGAGATTGAAAGAAGCTGGTTATTAAATTTGACTTCTACTCCAATTTAGAGGCCACATAATTCTAGCATGGTTGTTGAGTTTTAAAAGGGAGCATGTTTCTATAATTAGTTTTGGCTATCCAAATTAAATCATTGTTAATCATGTCCATGACTATTTTCCCAAATTGTAATCAACTTCACAAATTGTAGAGTTTCCTTGATATAAAGCAAATCACAAAAGCAAGGTAAAGATGTTAAGACAAATAGCCATTAAATAAAAGCAAAGATCAAACAATCTTATTTCTCTTTTTTAGGAAATTTATCAAGTCAAAGGTTAAACTTCTCTTAGTCCTTTTTAGCCATCTTAATAAGGCTGTATTATGCAGGATAATTAAAAACCTTTACCTGTTAGTTGTCTGGATGAGTATGCCATTATTAGGGATCACCAGAGGACATAGGGTTCTTTCACTAGATGCCTCTACAAATTGTCCAGAATGCATCAAATATCTTCAGAGATACAGTATCTGAGACTTGGTCTGCTCAGTGATGCTGCAGTTAGAGCCATTGCCTCCCAGAAAAAGCTAACTGGCTCAAATCTTGAATGGGACCTTTCTGTGTAAGGTTTGCATGCTGTCTTCAAGCAGTTCCTTCCTAGTCTTGCTTGTTTGATAGCTGAGATAGGCTCCAGCCACCTGTTTTCATCTTGTCTCAAGTGGTCAACCAACTGACATCTGAAATTGTCATCCATCGGACCACGCCAGTGTTGAAAAGCAGCGAACAGTTGAATGATTCCAACAGTATAAACTGGGGTTATGAACTCCTCTGGAAGACTGAGCCTTAGACTGACCAACCTGAAGGACATCCCTGGCCCCATGCTAGACTCCCTGTAGTTCGTCTGCTGAGTAAACAGTGGGTGAAGTAGTCAGTGCAGGACTGTACTACATCCTGCATCACCCGCAATCCCTTGTGACCTACAGGGCTTAGCTCGGTGTTCAGCACCATCTTGCCATATATCCTCCACCAGAAACCGACCAATCTCAGTGTCGGCTTCTGCCTGTGAGTCATGACTGATTTAACACCTGGATGATTAGCATTTACGGCCCCTAGGACTGTGCCCTCTCTCCACTGCTTTTCCATCTCTGTGCTAATGACTGCACCTCAGGGAACCATTTAGTCAAACTCCTACAGTTTGAAGCTTCATCTGGAATCCTGACATGCCTGATTTAAGACCAACCATGGAGCAGCCAGTCTTCTGGTAAAGTTGGATCCAAATGGAGCTGAATCCACTCAAGGCCTTAGAGGTGACGAGAAGTCCCCCAACACACCCCACTCTTGCATCTCCAACAGTGCTGTCTACTGTGGATACCCCAAGGTTTCTAGGACATCTCTGGAAGTTTAGACTCAAAAGTTCCTGATTCATCACTACTCAACCATAATCCAGTCTGCTCTCAGAACCCCCATTAACATTTTGTTGAGATCTGCCATCAAAGAAGACAGGAACAGACTGAAACAAATAGTCAAGCCTTTAAAGAAAATCATTTTTTAAAAACACTCCATCACTGTAGACCCTTCACACTTCAGATATAAGCTGTCCCAAAACCTCCCCTTAAGTGGGGAATACAGAGCAGTGTGCACCAAAAGAGTTTCTATGCTGAAGATCTTATTCTAGTGAACTCTTACACTCACTATCAGGACCAGTTCAACAATCTGTGCCTTTGAAGTATGATAGGAAACCCCCTGTGCATGGAAAACCTGCTATTTATTATTTAATGTCATTGTTTAACTATTCATCCTCTTTTTGATTTTTTATTTATTACTACATTGAAGGTCAGTCCACAGCCCCTGTAGTTATGCAAATACTACACCATCTACCTCTTGTGTATAAAGCAACCTGTTCAATGACAGTAATATTTCAGCTCTTTGGGACTCTGCATTGCACCAATGCAAAGTTGTCTTCTTCTACATGGCTGGTTTGTTTTTATACAATAAACGTCATATATTGTAACTATTTCAACCTTTCAGCCTAGTCTCTTGTGGTATAAATAAAAGATCAATGCTGGGCTTTTGTCAAAATGTAAAATGGATCAAGGTTTTTCTCTCTCAGAATGATTGGTTTTAGTGTGTATTTCTCCAATTTCAGACATACCAACATGAGTAAGCTGTACTCTCCCATGGCATCTTGACATCAGTGTTGCCTTGGAGGCAAGACCGTGGTTCAACCCTGATGATTACGGCATATGTGAAGAAGAGCAACATCGTTAGCTTGTACATTACCTCCATATAAATGTATTACATAGTGTTTTAATTCTTACTAACCCTTTAATACTACTAACCCTTCATCAGTAGTATCCCCTTGGATAGTTGGTACCAACTTCCAGGTACAGCTTGTAGTTGGTGAAGCAGTTGGACATAAAATGGTTAGCAAACATGAAGACGTGCATCTTTGATGGCTACTCTTGCAAACTGTTTGAGATGCCGTCTGTGTCAGAACAGAAGTGCTGTAATTTACCTGTAAAGCGTTTTTCCAGTTTTAGATTTTCACAGTGGTGCGGTGATTTCAAAATCCTTTACAACCTATATTCAATGGACTATAGTACCAGGAAAAAACATGTTCAAACTGTGTTGTTTTTGGACAAATACACACATTCAAATTCAATTCCTGCATGACATTCCAAAAAAGCTGGAACAGGAGCAAGTTTTCATGGTGTTAATTGACCTTTTCTTCTAAAAACACTGTCCAAGCATCTGGGGACTGAAGACTCACGTGTTGAAATATTGAAAGTGGAATTCTTCTCATTGTTACTTGATCACCATCCTAAGAGCTCACCAGTCTTGGGTTTATGTTGTTTTATTCTGCAACGCATTTTTAATGTGGCTTGGAATTGTCTTGCTAAAATAAGCAGAAACACCCCTAAAAAAGCCAGAGTCTGCATGGTGGCACATGTTGCTCAGAAACCTGCATGGACACAGATATAATGGTGGCTTCACAGATGTGCAAGTGACCCATGCCATGGCACTAACACACTCCTACGCCACTCCAAACACTGGTGTTTGAACTTCATGCTGTTATTAATCTGGACAGTCCTTTGGATTTTAGCTCAGAGGACTTGACATCTGATTTTTCCAAAAAACAAGTTAACTTGTCAGACCACAGCAAACTTTCCCATTTATGATAGACCGTCCCAGATGAGCTCTGGTCAAGAAAAGTCAGTGGCACTTTCTGATGCTGTTAGAAAAATGGCTTTGACTTTGTATGGTAGAGTCTTACACTGTTTCTATTTTATCATTGTGTCTTTCTTATGAATATGCCCAGCCCCAGATGGGCTTACATGACACGAAGAGTTAAACCTATCCAGGGTTAGAGTGCATGGTAGGGCTTTACAACGAAAAAGAAATTGAAGACAAACTAAAGACAAATTAAACAGGATATGTTGTCTTCTTTTCCATGCTTTTGAAAATGCCTAAACACTTTGTATTTACAGTTGTAATTGCTGCAACATACTGTGTTGACAGACAATGGTTTTCCCAAAGCCATGTTGTAATATCCATCACAGAATGATTCATTGTTATGCACCCGTCTAGGGGGAAGGTACATAACATAATATATTTAAAAGAAAGAATGTTTTTTTTTTTTACCAGTCCCCAGACTAATAGTCAAGGTCAAGGTACGAAGTTTAACAAAATTTATTTTTACAATAGGTTAAAATTAAACAGGTCACTCTCAATAAACTCAAACAACACTGGATTCAAACTAAGGAGGCGTGTTAGTGGCCACTAGTGCCTTTTGTTTTGTTATTTCACGTTCCGGGTGAAAGCCGACGCCACGGAACTAGTATAAATAGCTTTGATTAGCGTTTCCACACACAGGCCTCATCACCACTGGAGCAGGTATTGTTGAGCATGATATACCACCATCAGTTTGTTCAATTTGTTTTATCATGAAAAGGTTTTAGTATTAGAAATGTGTGTGTTTAAGCATGGAGTGCAGTCGCTGTCGGCTTATGGGCGCACGCTATGTTGATACGAGTCTCCAGCCACATGTGTAAAAGTTTGTGCCCCTTGGTAAGTGGAGCGAGGTACATTTGTTTGTTTGTTCGAGCATGTTATTTCCACTTTGGGATTTAATGACTGTATTTTGTACAAGCAGGTGTGCAATACTGTTTAGTGTTTGACAACATTTAAAATGTGCTTTTAAAGAGAAATGATAAATCAGTCATAAAATGCAGTTGAAATGTTAAATGAATTTGTATATAATGCACTGTGTATTTGTTTATGTCAGTGTATGCCTGTTTGAGAGGCTGATTGTGATTTTTTGTCTTTTAGTTTCAGGTGCTAAATGATTAAATAAATTGCACCAGTCGAAGTCTACATATCAAGGAGGCAGTAACAAGGCAATATAGCACTCAAAAATAAAATCAATCCAAAAACACATTTACCAGAAAAAGACTAAGACTACAAAAACAAAATCAAAGCTATGGTTACACTAAACTTAATCACTAACAAAACACAGTTCTTAATGGAACTAATAGTTGGAGGCGGGGAAGAAACAACAAAGGTGCTACTGTCAGAGAGGTCCCCCGTCAACTGTAGACCACCGTATTTTAAAGGAGGGGAAGGCCAACAGCACTGTGTGTCCCTGCCGCCAGCACCACCTGGAGACACATCAAAGATCCACTCACATGACAGATCGCACACTCACAAACACACGGGACAAACAGAGGACTCACTCTCACACAAAACAACACAAAGATACATGCAACAACAGAGCACTCACTCTCACACAAAAGAACAATACAAAATACAAAACACAGCAACACAACATTGCAACACATACGGCCACAGCTATAACATTCATGAAGCACAGCCATAAAGGTTGAAGGTCACAGGGATCAGTGCTGGTATATGGCCTTGCCCCTTGCGTGAAGACATTTCTCCAGAATTTCAGATTTCTTTTGTTGAAATTTTTAAAAATGGTGCGTGGTGACATTTCCTAATTCCTTGCAATTGAGGAACCTTGTTCTTCAACTGTGTGACTTTTTGCCCATGCAGGCGTCACAAACGAGAGAGCATAACACCATCACTAAATGTCACTACTGAGTCTTTCAGGATTTCTCCTTTTTTAAAATCAGTCATGGGACATACCTGTAGAATATTCCAGATGCCTTTGGACAATAACTTTCCCTGCCTTTCCTTGCCCCATCCCAACTTTTGTAGGCAGTAGATTCTGAGTGTGAGTACAGTACAGTGCAGAACTTGTCAGTATGTTTGGGACAAAAATTGGTGGAAAGGATTGGCATAGCCCAGGTCGTGGTCTAGATGTCTTTGCATGTTACCAGGGCCCTGGGAAGGTAATCTGTTGAGAAATGAACAAAGTCTACACCTTAAGGGTGGAGTAAGGGGTGGATGTGGGGAGTTAGCATGGCCTAGGGTACTGTCCAGGCAGGTAGTAGGGTAGCCATAAGCCCCTGGTTGTGCTGTGGATGTCCCAGGGGCCTAAAAATCACTGACAGTCTCTGGGTCTATCAAGGTCTGGGTAAAAGAAATGCTGTTGAGATTGACCCTGGTTGGGACACAATATGTGGTACATAAGGGCCCCTTGATAAATCCTCCATCCATCCATCCATCTTGTGATGTATTATCTTCACCCTCTTATCCAGAGCTGGGGTAACAGGCAAAGCAAGTCCACCCAGACGGCCCTTTCCTCAGCGACACTTTCCAACTCCGGCTGGGAGATCCCGAGGTGTTCCCAGACCAGACAGGAAATGTAACCTCTCCAGCGAGTTCAGGATCTTCCCTGAGGTCTCCTCCCAGCTGGACGTGCCTGGAACACCTCCATGGGGAGGTGGCCATGAGGCATCCCGATCAGATGCCCGATCATCTCAAGTGGCTCCTTTCGAAGGAGCAGCGGCTCTACTCATAGCTCCCTCCGGATGTCTGAACTCCTTACCCTATCTCTAAGGCGGAGCCCAACCACCCTGCCAAGGAAACTAATTTTGGTCACTCGTATCTGCAATCTATTTCTTTTGGGAGTTCTTGCCCATAGGTGAGGGTTGGGTGGTAGATTGATCTGGAAATTTAGAGCGTTGCCTCTCGGCTCAGCTCCTTCTTCACCACAACAATCCGGCACAACGCCCACAGTACTGCTGATGCTGCGCCAATCCACCTGTCAATCTCACGCTCCCTTTTACCCTCACTCGTTGATGAATCCTTAGCTCCTTATTTTCCTTTGCACCTTAGGTATCTTGTCTTTGTGCTGGAATACATTCAGGACAGATTGAGAGGGATTTGCAAATCATTTCATTCTGTTTTAACTCACATTTTACAGCATCCCGAGTTTTTTGGAACAGGGGGTTTGTACTACATGTAGTGTGCTTTAGGGAGAAGGTAACAGCAGGCCTGAATAAATCGCTGCATTTCTCACCAGTAAACACACCCATCAAATTTAATGCTCTTCTCTATTACCTGCATGCAAAGGAAGGCAGGCTGGGAGATTGTGACTGACTGAACCTCTGAGCGTGCTCATAAACATCTGACTTCCTGTTTCCTTTCATCATGCAAAGAAGAATTTACCCATGAGTTTATCAAAAGACTAGCCTGAAGGTGTGCCAGCTTTTAGTTTTCTATGATTACTCTTTTAAAGTAGAGAGGGATGTCTGAAACAGGTTGTGCGATTCCATCTGTTCGCTGTCAGGTATCTGAGCGTGCTCGTTCCTCTGTGTGCATGTTTGTGTGCTGTCAACAATATGCGTGCATCCCTTGCAGATGTCCAAAAGCTACTTAAGGGCGATAATTTCCCTCTGATTACTCCTAATGCGCTACAGTGCTGCCGTCCTGTCTGTGATTTCTCCGTTGCTTGGCAGGACCACACACACCCTCCATATGCTCGCTGACTGTCAGACACAAACACACGCGCTTATCACTGAGGATGTGAGCTAGGACGAGAGGGGAAGGGAAATGAGAAGGCGGGGAGTGCTGAGAGTGAGAAGAGTAGGAAAATTGTCTCCACTTTGTAATTTGTGAATAGTTTATCGAATTCTCCAATGACAGCATTTGGTGTTCTTCACTTTCAGCATGACAAACAGGGGTGGGAAAATAATGTGGAGAGAAACTTTTGAAACAATTGAAGTCTGGGATGAGCAAGGGGGAGATTAATAAATCATATTTGTTCATACATTAGTTAGAAGGGGAGGACGGGTGGGCTGAGCCCCATGTCGTTGACAGATCTCTAACATCAATATTTAACTAGTCTAAACAGATATCATGCACCCCCACATTGGCTTCAGATTTTTTTTTGAATATGACTGTTTCTGCAAGTTAGTGCAGACACAAGTTTACATTTGGGGTTGTTTAAAAAAAGTCCTGATTCAGCAGATTTTTTCCTTGAATCATCCCAAGAATAATAAATGCTGAACATGTAAAGGAGCACTACGTAAGTTTTTGAAATATGTTTGCTTTTCTTTGTGGGGACAATAATGTGGGGTGTTTTTCAGAAAAAGATTCCTCTTTTGAAAAAGTAATTGATAACAAATCTCTGTCTCTCGTTTCCATGTTGAGCCATGCCTAAGAGAATCTTCTCTCATGTCAGGTTTGGGAACGTATGCTGGTTCGGCTCTTTGCTGCATCAACCTTGGTCCTGTACTGCTCTGACCTCCTGATGGCCACCCTCCAGGCCTGCACCTGGCCCATGACCAATCTTTTAAAGTATCCCCCCAGCTAACCCCCTCCATGCTGCCCTCAGCACCTGGACCAGCCTGGGAAAGTTGCCTGTAGAAGCACAGCTGCCATTCCTGTGTTATGCAGCTGACCCTTCCCATTCTTGCTCTGCTGAGCACACCAGCAGAGAAGTTGTCACCAAGAAGTTCAGTTGGCACCTCAGGCCATCAGTCAATCCAAGACTCGCAAGAGTACAAGATCAGGAGGACCAAAAGACTCCACAGCCTCAGATATAGGGAACGCCACGCTGTGAACCCATCACCCCATGTGCAAGTCCAAGTCTGTGATTGATTTCAGCCTTGCAGTCAGCAGATCTATGGATGATGCTGCCAAGGTAGGTGAACTGCTCTACAACTTCCATGCTCCCAGACTCAGATTCGATGGCATTATCCAAGGCATCCCTAAATGCCTGGATCTTTGTTTTGGCACAGGCAATGTGCCTTCTCATTGCTTCAGCCTCCTCACTCAGCCATCACAAGGACATCAGCAGTCTCTACAATGATCACAGCATCATCAGCAAAGTCCAATGATCTGTACATAGCCAAAGTTTGCTGCCCCTGTTACTCACCCCATTATCCAGTCCTTACTGAAGAGTGTAGGGGCTCAGACGCACCCCTGCCTCACCCAAGTTTAGCATTTAAATGGTTATTAGATAACAAAAATGGGAAAAGAAAAACTGGCTTGTGTAGTATATATCATTAATGAATGACACATCATTACTTGGTTGTCCTGACGGTTGAATTGTTTAATCGTCTTTCACTGTTTCCATAAAAAGCATGTTTTTTTGACAAAACAAGGGTGAAAAGCTGTTAATGGGGCCGAGCTAGCCTCTTAGCTCAGTATAAGACTTATCTAACTTCATGTGGCGACATGTGTAGGACGTCTGCAGGATGTAATATGTGATATTGACTGACTCCATGCCAAGCAAATGGTTTAACCTGTGGGACAAAATGACTTTTTTGAAAAGTAATAGAATCACACCCAGAAATGTTCTGATGATATCTGCAGTGTGCAGGTTCACCTGCAGCTTTAACTTACTAGCTTTCTTCCATTCCCACTGATTCCTCTCTTGTACTCTTTACTTCCTGCCCTGTCTGACTTGTGCACCATTTCTCAGTGTCATCAGTGCTGCTCTGGCCCTGTTCCATGGCATAAATGACTGTCGTGCCACTGTTGTTAAAGAGAAAAAATTAAAGGTTAATATCAAAATAAATTCACACGCCAGATGTTATTGCTGATGGGCCGGCTCTGGCCTGAGGGCTACCAGTTGTGACTCCTGCTGCAGAAGGACATGAATGACGGATACATCTGCATCACAGGGGATGAACAAATGCATGTCAATGAGAAAACAAATGCAGCTTCTTTTACATGGAGACAAAAAAATTCATGCTGCTGTTGTCATTAGCGCATCATTTAGTCTGGGTGTCCAGATGTCCTGATTATTATTAGTGTTTTTTTGTGCTAGCTAATGATTTCTCACTTTTTCCCTTCAGCAGCAGATTTTGTCTAAATTTGCTTTCCATCCCCATTATAACCATTTACTTTAACTTTGATTACATCTGCAGCTCTAGGGGGGTCTGTAATACGTGTTAAGACCAAATATGTTCCTCAGCACCTGTGTAAAAGACGTCATGCTTTCTCTGATTCCTCTTTGCAGAGCTGTATCAGCCTTAAGTTTAACTGTAGCAGAGGATAAAAAGCCCTGCAGTCAGCTCCCAAACAGCACCGCTGTGATAGAGATGAGTGGCAGCGAGCAATAACCAGCAGGTCAATAAGAATTAAGGCTGCAGAGAAAGAGAGAAAGCGAGGTAACAGAGCTGTTTAAAAAAAGACGTGGCTGATAAAGGAGGGGCTGTGGACCAAAGCCTAAAGCTCTGATAATGTTTCATTCATACGTCCATCAAAAATAACAGTCCACTGCAGAGTGATTGCTGGAAGCTTCTCACTCCTGTTTCTCTTTTTCTTTGGTAAGTATGACTCTGAGAGCACAGCAGCTCCGATTATTGTTCTCTTTTCTTAGAAGCACAAACACCCTGACACACTCTCTACCTTCATTTCTCAATTGACAGTTCAATAAACTCTGTCGATTGCCCAATCCTGACTTAGCAGCCATAACAAAGCACTGCAGACCTGTTACACTTTAGCTTTCTCTGCTTACTGGAAAGATGTAAATGGGGCTTTATGAATAACAACATCCATAATCAATAGTGTGCTTTTTAATTACATTTCCAACAGAAGGATACTGTTCCAGTATAAGATCAGCTACAGCTTTTAGGATACCTGGATAACTGAGTGCATACAAGAGAGTTACTATAGATATATACGAGGTAGCTGGTGTTCACAGGAGCTGTATGTCAGCACAAACGCCATCTTGGAGAGGGGTAGCCAGGGGCAACTGTGGCAAAGTTGTGCATTTCGGGTTTATTCCCAAGCTTCTGCAGTCACATGTTGATGTGGTGGGCGAGACCCTTAGGCCCAAATTGCTCCTACTACTGTGTCAGAAAAAAACAACAACTATAGGTCACAGTCATGGGGTTTCCTGGACACATTATTGGTGTCACACGACAAGAGTGTTTGTCATTCCTTGGGGTTGATATTCTGGCTCGATGTTGGACGATGTCTTCTTGTGAGCAGTACAAAATAGAGATGTCATTGTCACCTACCTTTAGATATCACCCTAGAGGGATAACATGGATTCCATTTGAACTAAAAGGAAGTTAGAAAATTTATGGACCTTTAAAGTTTTCACTATTTGATGTGCAACCTGTCAACGGGTTTGCCACCCTCTTAGCATGGTCCACTTGAAAGGGTTCCAATGGTAACTTCCTAAGAGTTGGCATAATACTATACCAGGGCTTGACATTAACTTTTTTTTCTCACCACCCACTGTGGCTAGTGGTTTTGCAGAGTTACTAGCCACTCAGCATTTCCACTAGCCTCAGTTTTATACACATAAGACCTCAAAA